>NW_025814845.1:30543571-31207500 GCF_022079265.1 Lynx rufus
CCAGTTGGGTTATGCAAGGTTAGTGATTGTCAAACAGGTATGGCAGGGAGTCAGTGTGGAAAGGAAGGGAGAAGGAATTTAGGGTGCTGTATGTATAAAGTTGAAATGGTTGATTGTGAGGTACAGACTGGGTAAGGAGTCACAGTGGAATCTAGAGGGGCTGATAGATTGAGAAAATGGAGGTGAATAGTGAAGGTATCATGGAGGTAAAAGATTCAGAAAGTGCTGGGGAGAGGGAAGGTGGAAGGAGGTTGTAGGAAGGGAAGGAATACCAGAGTTCAAGATATTAGGGTGTGGATATTTGTTCCCAACATAGTTTGATTTGTGGCTGAGCATGGAGATGATGATTATCAGAGTGGAGAAGGTCACAGAAGTGATATCAAATTTCTGGATCATCTATTTTATGTACATACTATTTATGTACATACTAAGACAGGAAGGTGACAGGCAATGAAGTGGAAGGGAAGATTGAAAGCCATCTGCCTAAAGTATGGATGGATTAAAACATGTTTTCTTTATTTGCATGGTCCCCATCCTTCACACTGATAGGATCTGACTCAACACAGCTCCACTTCGAGGAAAGATTTATAAGGATTATTTTGCTTTAATCTACTGTTTTGCACATATTGGAGGGATGAGATGGATGGGGTCATCAGGAGGAGCTGAGAGGATTATGGGAAATGAATACTTTCCCAGGTCTTTCTGAAACAATTTGCAGTAGGATTTCATTGTTTTGTTAGAAGCTACTTCTTTCCTGATCATTTACCCATCTGGATATATAAAAACCAATGAAATATACTTTAAAAGTTATCCACTATTTTTGATGATCTTGGCTTGTATATCTCTGTTTGTATAAACAATTGAGAATTGATGGCCCTTGCCTGAATCTCTTTGCTAAGATTCTGAAATGGATGGGGTTGTGTAGTAGGAAGCTCTCACTGTCTTTTTAGGATCTGGGCTAAGTGTTTCTTTTCATTGTTCAGTCTTTTCTTAGGTAAAATTAATTTCTTTCAAAAATTTGGCTACTTAGGATTCCTATTTTTAAAGTAACATTAATTTTTTCTGACATTCATGAAATGAAACTATTAGCTAGAATTTCTGAATATAGTTTCTCTTGTGCCCTTTTTACTTTTTGGTTCTTGTCCTTGGAGTCATGTTAAAAATTTTTATTGTAAGCTAATCACATCTTTTTAGGAAGTAGGCAGCATATAAATAAATCAGTCTATATATTTAAGGGGAAAAGAAGTAAGGTACAAAAGTGTATTTACATTTTTGTGTTTTTCAAAAAGGATATATATAGTGGTGCCTGGCTGGCTCAGTCAGTGGAGCATGTGACTCTTGATCTCAGGGTCCTGAGTTTAAGCCTCACATTGGATGTAGAGCTTACTTAAAAAAACAGTAAAAAAAAAATTTTTTTAAAGATACATGTAGATACATCTACCTATATACTATACATCTCTTTCTAAACACACATACACACACACACACACACACACACACACACACACACATACATACTTGAAGGCAAACCCACACATAAAATGAACAGAATAGATTTTGGGCCTCAAATGACAGCCTCAGAGGGTACCATGCTCATAAGACAGTGAAAGTAATTTTAATATTTGTATTCTTCAAAAAAACTTCTATGAAACACTTGTATTTTATACAACATAAATTATATAAAACATAACTTTCACAAACATCTCTTTAAGTCTGCATTTCCACAGTCTTTCTGTCTCCCACTCTCTCATATCCTATAGATACCCCAAAGCCTCTATTTCCCCCTTTTACCAAAATCCTCTCTCATCTTTGCCAGTGCTAGGCCTCATCTACCACCTCTCTACCTTTCTTTCCTTTTTTCTTTTTTTTCCCCCTGTAGTGAGTAAGCCTGCGCTTTTTGGATGTAAATCTCCAACTTCTTTGCTTCTTCATTTATAAGTCCCCCAATCCTATTTATCCCATCTGTGTAATGAGGCAATGGGAAGTGGGAAGGCATCAGGGTGCAAATGTCAAAAATTTTTTTCTGGTAGGTAGGAGGATGGAAAGAAGTTATGGATACTTCCACAGCAATAATTTTTGTCCCTGTTATACATGAAGAATTTCTGAAAGGTTTTGTGAGAAAGTGTGAAGAGCAGGTTACCTTAGGGGTGGGCCTGGGGAGTCAGAGATAGGAGAGGGAGATTTTACTTTCATTACCTGAACAGATTAAAAAAAAAAACAAACCTGTGTATATATTGCTTTTTAAATATTTTTCAGGGGCGCCTGGGTGGCTCAGTCGGCTGAGCGTCCGACTTTGGCTCAGGTCATGATCTTGCAGTTCGTGGGTTCGAGCCCAGTGTCGGGCTCTGTGCTGACAGCTCAGAGCCTGGAGCCTGCTTCGGATTCTGTGTCTCCCTCTCTCTCTGCCCCTCCCCTGCTCACGCTCTGTTTCTCCCTCTCTCTCAAAAATAAATAGACATAAAATATTTTTTAAAATAGGCATAATTCAATTAATAGATGCACATTTTAAAATATAGTACAAAAAGCCAAGCTTGATAGAGTGGATTATCTAGTGTGCAAATGATATGCATATTATTATATTTCACTTTAGGTTGCATTCTAGTACCAGATGTTTTAATCAGATAGTTTAGCCGATGTCGATGATGATCCAGTATTATTAGGAAAGGCATTCATATACCTTTCAAATTCTTAAATGGTTTCTTTAGCTGCTGGAAGAAAGAGGACAAATCTAGAGATCTAATAGGAGTTCCAGAGTAAATGACAAGGGAAAAACAAAATTTAATAGATGCAAATTTTCCTGAGCCGAATGAAGACTTGTTTTTGCCATTGAAAGTGCCAAGGGCACACACTTAAACATATTCTTTGAAAAAAAATTTTTTTTTAAATTTTTTAAAAAATATTTTTAAAGAGAGCATGAGCAGGCAAGGGGCAGAGAGGGAGAGGGACACCCAGAATCCAAAGGAGGCTCCAGGCTTGAGCTGTCAACACAAACTGTGAGATCATGACCTGAGCCGAAGTCGGATGCTTAACCCACTGAGCCACCCAGGTGCCCCACACTTAAACATATTCTGACAGAATTCCTGATTCCCACAGTTGAAGAGAAAAATCTTGTAAGTTTCTAGACAGAAAGAAGAAATTATTTACAAAGGGAAAAGAGTCAGACTAGCATCAGACCGTGGAATAATGTCTATCCCTATTAAGAGAAAAGGAATGTAACCCAAGAGGTAGGTATCTTTCCAGCCTAGCACCATTCACCTGCCAAGGGGAAAGGAATGCAGAAATGTAATGATTCCAAGAATATATCACTCAACCCCCATCCAAGGAAACTGTGAAAAAAGAGCTGTAACTAAACAACAAATTAATGAGAATAGAGATCCCAAAGAAAGAGAAGGTGAAGTAGAGAGGAAAAAGTGGTGAGTGAACACTGAGCCTTGCAATATACATGGATAATAATGGAATGACTGGGACTATGTATTATATGTGTTAAATAAAGACTCTTAAGATAAATGGGACTCCACTAATAAAAGCCTGGAAGCAAAAGTTGTAAAAATTTTCACCAAAACACAAAAGGTAAGGTTGGGAGAAGGAGAGTGGAAAGCAAAAACATTATAGAAGTATTATCTTACTAAAGTGGAGGGAAAGTATCCAGAGATAGACTGACATGATGGGGAAATTGTATCTTTTCAGAGAATAAAAAAGAAGATAACTACTAATGGAATAGGAAAGTATGATATCATTTTGAAATTAATAAGGGGAAAAAGAATAAATTATAGCTTTTTAAAAATTTTTAAGTTTTTTTATTGTTTATTTTTGAGAGAGAGAGAGTGCAAATGGGGGAGAGGCAGAGGGAGAGGGAAACACACAATCTGAAGCAGGCTCCAGGCTCTGAGCTGTCAACACAGAGCCCGACACGGACCGTGAGATCCCACAAACCGTGGGATCATGACCTGAGATGAAGTCGGATGCTTAACTGACTGAAGCATCCAGGTGCCCCAATGAATTATAACTTGATCATACTAGTAAATATAAACTAAGGCAATAGGGAAATTTATAGTTCAATAGTATAGTTATTATAGTTCAATAGTAAGCAAAAGCAAGAGAGAAGGAATAAAATCAAGAATGTCAGAGATTATATTAAATGCAAATGAGCTCAGTTTTCGTATCAAAAGACAGAGACTGTCATATTAGATTAAAAGCAAACCTAGCTATATGTTGTCCATAGGGAACACTTAACATAATAAAGAAATGTTCTAAAATATAGAAATTGGAAAAGGAATACCACACAAATGCAAGTAAATAAAACTAGGAGAGGCAATATTAACACCAGACGGGTGGAACTATTAATGAACAGGAAGAACATTTCCTATGAAGGACATAACATATGAAGATATGCATCAAACAACATAATTGCTAAATATATGTAAACCAAAATATTAGTAAAGATAATTTCATAAAAATGAAATTAGAGTGGATTTGTACTATACTGTTTTCAGAAGTAGATCTAGTAGACAAAAAATTAAGAAATATACAAAGGCATATAATCAACACATGTAACTTTAGTAAATATATAGAGAATCTTACATTCTTTAAACAAAGATTAATATGTATTTCCAAATGGCCATTGACTTCTTACAAAACCAATCATAAACTTTTACACACACACACTAAAAATTTAAAAGTAGAGACTTCTACAGGTGACATTATCTGATGAAATTAGAAAATTAATGAAATTAGAAACAAATTTTTAAAAGATAATTTAACCAATTATTTGAAACTGAAAACTACCCTCTGAAATAATTTCTTGATCAAATTAGAAACTAAAATTGAAATTGTAAGCTCTTTAAAGCAAAAATGGAAAACCCAGCATAACCAAACATACAAGACCCATGAAAGCTGTAAGCAAAGATGAAAAATATAAGAACCCGTGTTCATCTTAATAAATTAGAAAAATAACCATAAAAGACAGTAGAAGAGAAAATTAATAAAAAACAAAGTCTTATATTAATGAAATGTAGAAAATAGTAGCAAAAATAAATGAATCAAGAGCCCCCCCCCCCAAATAAACCCCTTATGAACCAGAGGGTAAAAAACTAGTAAAAATCAAAATACGTGGCAATTCTACTCTACAATTCTCAAGATATATATTCAAAGATAGTTATTGTAGTAATGCTTGTAGTAGGAAAAATTGGAAACAAAGTGAATACCTTTGCAAATGTAATGATAAAACAAGCAGCATTATAGCCATGCTGTAAAACACTATACAGCTACTAGAAAGGACAAGTCAATTCTGTTCCAGTAATCTATTGTAACAAAGTTTCCCCCAAACTTACTGACGTAAAACAAGAATTTTATTATGCTCATGGATTCTGTGGGTCAGGGATTTGGATGAGGCAGAGTAGAGAGAAACCATGGGGATGGTTTGTCCAATCTCCGTGGTGTCTGAGGCCTCATGTGGAAAGCAGAAGTGTGCTTCATGGAAGAGATCTGGAATTATCTGGAGGCTCATTCACTTACATGTATGGCAGTCTGGCTTGTTGGCTGAGACCTTAACTAGAGCCGTCTACTAGAACATGGGCTCCCAGTGTAACCTGGGCGTCCTCATAACATGGTAGCTGAGAGAGGGAGGGAGGACGAGGAGGAGTGAGCAAGAAGGAAGAGGAGGAAAAGAGAAAGGGGAAGAAGAAGGGAGAGGGGGAGAGGGAGGAGAAGAAGAAAGAGATAGAAATAGGTTAAAGCTATATCATCTTTACTAACCAAGTCTTAGAAGTCAGATAGCATCACTTCTGCCACATTCTATTTGTCAAGATAGTCACAGGCTCACCAAAATTCAAGAGGAGGGAAATAGACTCCATATTTTTATTTTATTTTATTTTATTTTATTTTATTTTATTTTATTTTATTTTATTTTATTTTTTATTTTTTTGACTCCACATTTTTGTGGGAGAGTGGCCACGTTCTGGAACAGCATGTGGGACTGGGTATATTGTTGTGGCTATTTTTGGAAAGTACAATTTGCCACAGATCTATACCAGTTAACTTCAAGAGCATTCCATGATGTACTGTTGTTAAACAAACAATAAACTCAGTGTATATATATGTGTATACACACACACACACACACACTAAATAGATATAATTAATGAAATAATAAATGTTATGTATACATTAATTAATTAATGACTGCCCTCTGAAATTGTGGGTGACTGTCTTCCTTTTAATACTTTATAGATGGATTCTCTCCATAATGGTAGCAGTAATTCAGGATGGGGTATATTTGAGAATCCTATTTACCACTAGAGGTCAGAAATTAGCCCATGAATCCTTTACAACTTATCAAGAGCACACTGGTAGTTAATGCTTTAAGCATTTTTCATTTGGTTCATACTTCTGAGGAGATTCAGAATACTAACCAGATACATTTGAGGTTTAAAGGGAACTCCTGTATCTTTTTCATACCAAATTTTAATAACTGGATTTCTTGGAGTCTTTAATCCACCCTCAATCATAACCTTAAATTATTAATTAATTAATTAACTTATTTATTTATTTTTGCCTACTTACTCACTGAACACACATACCACGCCAACATAAGTGTTCACTGTGGTAATATATTTAAAGATCACAAATAAAACAGAAAATGAACCAGGTGGACTTCTAGTAAGGATACGAACATGAGCTAAGCAGACCTCATCTGTTTTTGTGCTCTATAGGAAATTTTTTTTTTAAACGTTTGTTTATTTTTGAGAGAGAGAGACAGACAGAGCGTGAGTGGGGGAGGGACAGAGAGAGAGGGAGACCCAGAATCAGAAGCAGGCTCCAGGCTCTGAGCTGTCAGCACAGAGCCCAATGTGGGGCTCAAACTCACGAATCGCGAGATCATGACCTGAGCCAAAGTTGGATGCTTACCTGACTGAGCCATCCAGGTGCCCCTGGAAATTGTTGACTATATATATTTTTTCAGCTGTATCTTTTTGACCAGATGCTACCAAATGAGATAATTTCCTGTTCAATAGCTATACCAAGTTATGCATTAACTTAAGTGATTGAGTTAATGTGTCATGAGCCATTTAAGACAGTACATCTGATTTAAAGTATCCTCATTTTTTTTTATTAAATTTTTTTTTCAACGTTTATTTATTTTTGGGACAGAGAGAGACAGAGCATGAACGGGGGAGGGGCAGAGAGAGAGGGAGACACAGAATCGGAAACAGGCTCCAGGCTCTGAGCCATCAGCCCAGAGCCCGACGCGGGGCTCGAACTCACGGACCGCGAGATCGTGACCTGGCTGAAGTCGGACGCTTAACCGACTGCACCACCCAGGCGCCCCTAAAGTATCCTCATTTTGTTCAGTGATGTCTTTTCTACTTTAGTTCCTCTTTGGTGTATTGGAAAGTGATTGAAACTAGGGAACAAGTGATATAAAATATATTTTTCACATGTTTACAGTTGAGAGGTTTAAATATTTTTTGGTATTTGAGAATTCAGGTTTAATATTTCAGAAAAGCAGATTGTCATTTTATTTGGTGGTGTCGAACTTAATGATTTTACCAGATATGTGGGGGGTTGAGAGAGGCATTTAGGTATGTTTAGCCTGTCTTGCTGGGTTGCGTATTTAAAGGACTGGGCTTCTCCTTTTCTCAGGCTGTCTTTTGCCCTTGGCAAAAGCCCTCCAAAGTGAAGTGCCAGGACATGCTATCATATTGTTTGTTGTTGGACTAACCCTGCTGCCAGGAACGAGACAGGAAAACAGGAGCCAAGCTCAAGGAGAAGGCTGCCAATCTCCTTGGAAGGAGGAGAGTGCCATCTTGTACGTTACCTATTGTTGCTGTGATTGGTGTCTCTGACACCTTTGCTCCCAGGGATGATGCTGAGTGATAGTCCTCATGCAACATGGCCAGAGAAGCTGTTCAAGGCTGTCTGATGACATTTAGGTTTAGCTTTGGATTATCTGTTAGATGTGGGTGGGTATTATGGGTTGAACTGTATCCTTTCAAAATTCATATGTTTAAGACCTAATTCCTAGTACCTCAGAATGTGATCTTACTTGGAGATACCATCTTTACAGAGAGAATGGACTCTAACCTAATACACTGGTGTCTTTATCAAAAAGGGAAATTTGGACACAGAGCTGTGCATAGAGGGAAGACAATGTGAAGAGACTCAAGATGAAGATACCATCCACAAGCTAAGAAGAGAGGGGCCTGGAACAGATCCCTCTCTCACAGCCTGCGGAAGGAAACAACCCTAGATACCTTCTTTGATCTCAGGACTTCTAGCCTCCAGAACAGAGACAATAAATTTCTGTTGTTTAAACCACTCAGTCTGGGGGCGCCTGGGTGGCTCAGTCGGCTAAGTGTCCAACCCACGGTTCGTGGGTTCGAGTCCCGCGTCAGGCTCTGTGCTGACAGCTCAGAATCTGGAGCCTGCTTTGGATTCTGTGTCTCCCTCTCTGCCCCTACCCCGCTCATTATCTCTCTCTCTCTGTCAAAATAAATAAATGTTAAAAAATATTTTTTCTAAACCACCCAGTCTGTGGTACTTTGTTAGAGCAGTCCTAGTAAATCAATACAGTGGGTATAAATCAGTTCACTCAGCTATGTGTGTTTAAATCTGTGAGTGTCATTTCATGTACCCTTCCCAACAGCATGTATTATCATATATTATAACCACCCAATATCCAGCACAAGGTCTAACCATGTAGTATTAATGTTTGTTGACTGAGTGAATGATTATATCAAATCTATGATGTTCCAAAGCTGAGAACTTTTTAGTCATTTTGCAAAAGCACCACCCAGTATTCCCTGTAGAGGTATCTGAGAGTATGTCCAGGTGATGCCTCCTTGATGTTGCCTATTTGCTCCCCTAGTCTCCCCCTACCCCAGAATAAAGGAGGGACCCCACCTATATCTAGTTCTACTTTCACCATCTGTAGAGGCTTCTCTTCCAGTCAGGCCAACTTCCCTCATCTCAGAGGGGCTGGTTTAGGAAACGTGTCTGTGTTTCCATCTCAGTAAATTGCTCAGATCCTGGATGTGAACAAACCTTCACCCAAAGTTGCAAAAGGCAACTGGCTACCTTAATCCCATGGACTTTCTGGAAGGTACACCATGATGTCAAGGAGCCGCGCTTTTTATATAGTTGTATGAGGACTCAGATGTGACTTCTCCCATGTTAGGTACTATGGGGATATACCCCCTGCCCTCAAGGACTTGCAGAATAGCAGGAAAGACGATAGGACACATGATTGCTATAGTATGAGGCAGCATTTATGATGAGTACTACATTAGAGATATGGGGGAAAAGGCTACCAGGAAGCAGAGGAAGCTTATTTTCGCTGGGACAGCCAGGAAAGAGGAAACTCCTAAACAGAGTTTTGACAGAGGGAGATGGAGGGAGACCTGTTCTGTGCAAGGAGACCATGCACAGATTCAAATCCTCAGAGTAGTGGTCAGGATATTCCTAACACCTTCCCTTGTAAAGTGAGCCTGAAAAGCTGACGTTCAGTGAGAATACACGGTGTGAGTGAACCAGTTAGCTACAGGCATCCTGTGTTCTCATTGCGTGGAGCCTCGGCCAGACTCTCAATAAATATTTTGAATATCACCAGTACTGGTAAACCAATACTTCCTTTTCTCTGAGTTAGAACTTTCTCCTCCCCTCCCCATCTTCCTTATTTCTTTTCTTTCTGCAGAACTGATTATAAGATATAGAAGGTACATATTTGAAGTTCTTACCTATAAACCTTTCTTGATTTGTTTCTGATTATAAATGCAATAATGTTTGTGAGAAAAATAGTGAAAACACAAAAATGTTTATAAAGAGAAAAGAATTTTAAAATTCTCCATTAATCCCATTCAAAACAAAAATCTCCTAGCATTTTGGTGTCTTCCTGTCCAAACTTTTTGCTACATATATACATTAAACATATAAATAGTTGGAATCATATTTTATATATATTTTTGTATCCTGCACTTTGCGATGAAAGTTAAACCATGTGTCTTTTCTCATGTTATTGAAAATATTAGTTGCAATAGTTATAAACATACTCCATAATGTGGATTACTATAATGTAATTTATTTTCCTGTCGTCTTACATTCACGTTGATCAGTTTTCATCACTGATACTGTGATGAACATCTGTCCTCATTTCTAATTATTTCCAAACTAGATTCCTAGATTCCTTTTCATCTTTTGTTATCTCCCCTCTTCTTTGATTAGATCCTTGTTTATGATTCAAGGAGCAGAGAGTATATAATTTCAACAAAATAACTCCCGAGGTGATTCTGTCAGGCATACCCCTGTCTCCCCCAACTTTGGTTAAGAACTGCAGGATTGGGGTGACTGGGTGTCTCAGTCGGTTAAGCATTCGACCTCAGCTCAGGTCATGATCTCACCGTTTGTGGGTTAGAGCCCTGCATCAGGCTCAGTGCTGACAGCTCAGAGCCTGAAGCCTGCTTCAGATTCTGTATCTCCCTCTCTCTCTGCCTCCCCTCCACCTCTCAAAAATAAATAAACATTAAAAAAGAAGATGAAGAAGAAGAAGAAGAAGAAGAAGAAGAAGAGGGAGAAGATCTGCAGGATTAAGGCAATGAGGTCACTCTATGGCGAGTGGGAGAAAATGTGAGAAGGGTAGAACCATGACAGAGGCCCAAATAATTGTGACATATCTTTTTTTCACTGAGTTAACTTTTAATCATCTAAGCTCCCAGTGTTTGCATGTAGAATTCACAGTCGAAGCAGCCAACTTTATTCTTCTGCCTTCCACAAGTTTCCTCCAGTTTCTAATCTGGAGGGGAGAGAGAAGCCCGGGGCAGTATCTGGCTGAAGCTCAACTTTGAAAACAGAATTTGCACAGTATTTTGAATGTGGGTTGATGATGAAAGAGTCAACTGGGCTCTTCGTGTGATAGAAGGTGATCTGGTATCATGCAGAGGGAAGGAAGGGAAGGAAAGAGGTGACTTGGCTTGGCTTTTTAAGACTTCTTGCTCAACAAGAGCACAGGTCAGTGTGAGGATATGTGACTTTTTAATATCAGACAAATTATCTCATTGCCTGTGATCAGAGTCCCCGTTTGTAGGGCTTAGGACTTAGGCTCTTGTTGAGGCTGCTCCTGGTTCTAATGTTCTACCATTTTCTCGGCACTCATCTGGCACACAGGCCTTTTTTGAGAGAGCAACTCTATTTTTATAAGTCATTTGTAGCCTAGATGTCTCCTGGATCACTCTGTCCTTTGAAATTCAAATAAACCTGCTATCACCAAGTGCTTTTATTACAAAATGAGAGCAACTGAAAAGAAAAAGACTGAGCATTTCACTTGAGCAACCAGAAAACAAACAACAGAGTAAATCCAAGAAAGTAGCAGGGGGATGAATTGCTTGCTCAGAAATGAGCACTGAAATTCAAAAGTAGTCTTTACCTTTCTGTTGCCTGTATCATTACAAATGAAATAGACAAAAATCAGAAATAAATACAAATATAACAAGAGTTGGTCAGTAAAACCAAAAGCTGTTCCTTCAGCTATATGTAAGTATCATGGAGAAGACTCTTGTAGACTCATTAAGAAAACACCATTCAGCTTTAGGCACAAAAAAGGTACTCACAGATATGGAAGAGATTCAAGAAGTATAATAATAACTAGCGGTACTTGGGCAACATGTGCCTTTCTGGAGATTCCAGTGATTATTAACAAAATGTGGGCACACTTTATCGTCGTGAAAACAACGAACAATCTTCGTCTTCCAGCCACAATGCTGACAGGACAATGATCAGGCTCTCTAAACAACAGCATAAAGTTGCCCAAGACTAAACAAAGCTTTTGAAAGGTCTGAACACAAGGCAGTCCCTGAGACTTACTAAATGTATAGTAGGTTCAATGTATAGGAAATGAGTTTCCTTTGAATGTGTACGGCACATTTGTGTCAGAAAGGATGAGACATGTTTGTGCAGCTGCTGTTTGAGAGCCCTGTCAGGGGAAGACTCACAGATGAAACATAATTACTACCTTATGTTCTCCCATTTCCTTATAGCTTGTTGAGTTTTGCAGCTGGTACTTCTATTTAATTTGCTCTGCGGCACCCTGCCCTTCTTATTTGCAGCCTTCAGTTTTCTGTCTTCAGGTGCTGAGTTTCATTTTTCTGGCAGGTGGCAGAAAGGTTAAGGCCATTATTGGGATTGGATGCATTTCTTGAGTGTTTATTTGTGGGCTATTTCAGATATTAAAACACTTTGGAAACCTACTGTCATTAAGACACAGCAAAATAACTGTAGCTAATGGTTATTGAAACTTTCTGTGTTGCAAGGAGTATTCTGAACACCTAGTATGTACTAACTCATTTAATCCTCCCAACTGCCTTCTGGGGAATAGATATTATTCTTATCCCCATTTAATATTTGAGGAAACCAAGGCACTTAGAAGTTAAATAGCTTTCCCGAAGCTATACAGCATAATTAAGATTTAAACGCAGGCAGTTTGGTGCTAGAGATTGTACTCTTAATTATTACATCATTGCCATATAATTTTGATAGAATGATAGCTTGGAAAATATTGTTTACACGTTGGAGTGGCAAAATCTAAGTAATTTCCAAAATTAAAATCTTGTGCGTGGCAAAAGACAACATAGATGAAATTAAAAGACAAATGACAGACCAAGAGATACTTTTGTTAAATATATAAGACCAGTTATTGATAACTTTAACATATAAACATTTTTCTAAATAAGTATGAAATAAATAAATAAATAAATAAATAATTTAATAGAAAAAACAGGCACAAGATATAAATCTGCATTTCAGGGAAACAATACAGATGACCAGTAAATATGTGAAAAGATGTTAAATCTCACTAAATAACATGATAGCACTTTTCAGCTGGCAAAAAGGAAAAAGACTTATAACATCTAGTGTGTACAGGCAAATAGGCACTCATACATCACTTGGAGACTTCTCCGGAATGCAATGTGGTAAGAGCTACCACAATAAAAAATATATCTACTCTGAAACTTTGCAAAGTCTCTCTTCCTGTCATTCCAGGAATATTTAATTGCTAATGCACAATTGCATTCAAGTGTTACATTGGTTTACACAAGTATAAATACCAATTTGCAGTACCACATTGGTATTTGCAATATCAAAAAAGTGAATTTGCATCAATATGGACTAAAATGATTATGGTACTTCCATATGATGGAATACTATGCTGTTTCTTTTTTTTTTTTTTTTTTCAACGTTTATTTATTTTTGGGACAGAGAGATACAGAGCATGAACGGGGGAGGGGCAGAGAGAGAGGGAGACACAGAACCGGAAACAGGCTCCAGGCTCCGAGCCATCAGCCCAGAGCCCGACGCGGGGCTCGAACTCACGGACCGCGAGATCGTGACCTGGCTGAAGTCGGACGCTTAACCGACTGCGCCACCCAGGCGCCCCATGATGGAATACTATGCTGTTTCTTAAAGGACAAAGTTAATTTACTTGTAAAGATGTCCCAGACATATTGATTGGTTAAAACACAAGTAAGTTGCAAAACAATATGTCTAGCATGACTCTATTTCTGGTATAAAGAAAAATGATATGCAATATATATATATATATATATAGCATAAAACATGCTAATATATGTACAATATTGCTTCTAAAACTTGTTCCATATTGAGAAATACAGCATTTCTACCTACTTTTCTGGGGATTTGAGGAAGCTTTTGCTTATTATAAGCTCTGTTTTCAGCTTCCACTGAATGTACAGCCTTTTGGAGTTTCATTTAGGCTGTTTTTTTACTCTGCCTTGACCCTTTCCCCTTGATTTTTTTAAAAAACCTGCTCATGCCAGGCTATTGTGTATATTAGATTTTTACTGGGAATTTAGTAACATCAGGGAATTACATTGCAGCAGAGTACAATAGGTGAATTAATATTTAATATTAATTATCTTTATTCTTAAAACTTGTTTGGTCAAATCTTAGCCCCCATCTCCTCCCCAAATAGTCATTGGTGGCCGTGGCTTCTCACCATATTGCTAGCACCTTCTCTCTTCAACCTTTCTGTTTTCCTTTGCATGCCAACCCCAAACTCCCAACTTTCTGCTCATTTCTTCTGGATAGCAATTAAGTGATATTATTGTCATCCCTCTTCTAAAAACATTTTTGCCAGTAGCTTATCTCATAAATTAATATGTCAATTAGCATTAGTTTTAAATTATGTAGGACAGAAAACCCTAAAACAATAGTGGGTGTGCAAGATAGGAGTCCATCTCTCTTCTTATGCGGATGAGATCCGGAGGTAGGTGCCCCACGGCTGGTGTGGCAGTGACTGACCATCAGAGACCCAGCTTCCTTCTATCTTGTTCCTCCAAGTTCAACTCATGGCTTTCATCTCATGGTCCAAGTTGGCTGTTCAAACTTCAGTATCTAAGAAGGAAAGAATGAAGAAGAGAGTACCTTTTCCTACTAAGGACATTCCTGGAGGTTGCCTAAAGGCTGCCCACACCTCAGTAGCCAGAACAAAGCCATAGGACTATATTCAGTTGAAAGGAAGGCTGGGACATATAGTCTTTATCCTGGACTGCAGTGTGTTCAGTTGAAAATTATTTTCTATTACTCAGGAAAGGGATTTGGGGGAATAACCAGCAGTCTTGGCACAACTACCAATGTTTATCTTGCACACAAGGAAAGGCTTTTCAGGCTGAGGCAAGAACATGCACAGAGGCACACGAGAGTGTTCAGTGTGGCTGGAACTGGACATGTGGTGGCAGACAGGGCTAGCAGGGGAAGCAGGAGCCATGTTTGGAAAAGCTTTGAAAGTCAAGCTGGGAAGTTTGAGTCTGGCAGTAGGGAGCCAAGCATATTCTTATATTTGATATTAATTCTTCCAAGGATTTATATTGCATGCCTATATGAGTTATTTAATATTTTTTAATGTAAAAATTGTAACCTATGAGGTCCAATATTTAGAAAATAGAGGAATGGATAAAAATGACTTATTGGCATCCTATCTCCCCAAGACAATTCCTGTTAATGGTTTGGGTTTATTTCCTCACAGTCTTTGAAAACGTTGTTGTAATCATTGTGCGTTTGTAATCCCAAATTGTTTTTCTTTTTTCTTTTATTTTCGCATAATCCTAGACTATGAGAATCTTATGTGGCCACACTGTCTTCCTAAATATTATTTTAACGTTTATTTATTTTTGGGACAGAGAGAGACAGAGCATGAACGGGGGAGGGGCAGAGAGAGAGGGAGACACAGAATCGGAAACAGGCTCCAGGCTCTGAGCCATCAGCCCAGAGCCCGACGCGGGGCTCGAACTCACGGACCGCGAGATCGTGACCTGGCTGAAGTCGGACGCTTAACCGACTGCGCCACCCAGGCGCCCCCTAAATATTATTTTAAAGTAACTGTATAATATCCTAGTAAAATAATCTAATCATTTCTTTTTATTTTCCAGCTTTATTGACACCTATTTGACATATAATATTGTTTCTACCTAGCCATTTCTGTATGACACTTTACACTGTTGGCCATTTAGGCTGGGCATTTGCTAATTTCTTTTACATTTTGTAAGATGTTGATAGCTTCAACTTCAAATTTTTGTTACGTGTTACTACATCATTACAGGACATTCAGTTGCAAGTAATGCAGGCAGATAATTTTCTCACATAATAAAAGTTAAGAGGTGGTGAGTGGGTCAACAATGTTCTGGTTCTGTGTCTCTGTAGTTTTCTTGGCTTTCCTACTTGTCCTAAGATGGCTGCTGTAGCTCTCGGAAGAGAGTATTCTCCTATGACAACACCCAAACATGAAAGGAAGGCATGTGCTTTCTGACCACGTCTCTATGATCTAACTGGAAAGGAACATCTTTCCCAGGAGCACTCAAGAAGACTTTCCCAAATATTTTATTGGGTAGAACTGGGTCACATGGCTACCCAGAGCTGCAAGGGAAGCTGGGAAGCCAGGAACTAAAAGATTTTCTTTCACTGTCTTTGACTGGACGTCATGGTTCATCCCTTGATTTGGGACACTTTGCCCATCCCCAAATAGAGGTTCTTTTAGCAAGGAAGAGGAAATAGCTGTTGGGCAGGTAGGCATCCAAGCTAACAGTTAACACTGGGACTTGTTGTAGAGACAAGGAAAACCACAGAAATAGTTTTTCAGGTAACATTCTCGAAACTTGCCCTGTATTGCTAAATGGGTTAGAATAGAGAGCCAAGCCCTCAGAATACAGTGCTGTGATTTCCCATCACTTTTTTTTTTTACATTGAAACCACATCTGCCTTTTCTTTTTAATAAAAAATTTGCTGCAAAGCAAAAATGGAAGTGAAACCAATTCCATTAGACAATCACTAATGAGAATAAAGTGTATGTTTATATTACTTTATTAACAACAGCTTGTAATGTTTATCTTTCTGATTATAGAATTAACTCTGATTGTTAAAAATTTGCAGAGTACCCAAAATGAAAGAATTATTAAATAAGTGAAAAAATTATCTTCAATTTGACCAGAGACAATCACTATTATTTGATGTAATTATTTTCGATCCTTTTAGACATGAATATATTTTTTCATATAAAATTAGGATTTAATTGTACAGATACTTTAGTTTTGTATCTTTTTATATTAATAAATCTATGATCCCTTTAAAATAACAGATTTTCTTGATTTTTTACATGTCTCTCTTCTATGTATACCTTTTACTGTGTTAATGAATCAGTTTGAAATGTAATTTGTTATCTGAAGGGGAAAATGCTGTAGAAGTTAATTGATCTAGAGAGTTCTCTCACTCACTGGCTGTGTGGCTTTATGTAAGTTGCTTAACCTTTCTGAGCTTCAGTTACATATAAAATGAGGTTGTGAGAATAATAATAATACTGGTTTTTGCTATTTTACAGTGATCTTTTGAGGATCAAAAATGATAATATACACACAAGTATTTTGTAAATTGTAAATTAATCTGAAAGATAAAAATTCAAAGTTAAAAGAAAAGTTTGTAACTTAATGTTTTCCTTCCAAAGCATTAAAAACAGCCTCATTATTTTATATTTAGAAGATTAATTTAAAAGAAAGGAATTACAGAGAACAAAAACAATCTTATTTTATATTTTGAATAATAAACACCATGGGGAAAAAAATAAATACCATCGAGATAGGTTTGCTCAAAATTATAAAAACCATTTTTTACTTTTATAATAATATTTGATTCTTCTTACAATAAAATCAATAAGTACTCCTATGATAAAATTTAAAAAATATGTAGACAGGAAAGTAAAAAAGGAGAAAAGAAAATCCTTTATAATCCAATCATCCAGAGGAAAGAAATTATGTTAACATTTTAGTGTAAACCATTTTGTTTTTGATAAACACATGAAAACTCAAAATTTTTACTATGAAAATGTTTTAATAGAAATTTTGCTTTTTAAAAGGTTTTTGTGGTTAAAAAAGTAAAAAGAATAGGTGTTTATGATTAATCTTGAAATTTTATGTATAATTTTCAGTATCATTTAAACAGAAAGTGCTCATTAAGGAGAATTTACAAAATTACTCCCTTTTCTCCTAAATGATTAAAACACTGCACAGCAATAATAATTTAGGTAATAATACTAATAATAGGAAGAAAGCAGCAGGTTTAACTTGAAACCAACTTTTGCAATCGTTGACTGCACTTGTCACAAACATGTTTTCCTCTAATAAAGCATCAAGCATTTCCCACTACCTCTTTCTTTTTGAGCTCAGACACTGCATAAGTTTCCCGGAAACCTCGCTCTTTTATTTCTGAGTATGCCTTTATCTTTCCCGTGAGAAGATAAAGCTACTTGATAGCTTAGGATATCTTTCCCAGCCACGGTTTCCATTTTAAAGGAAATTTAAGACAGAACATCTAAGAGCGTAAGTGCAAAAACCTCTGGAATCCCTTGTTTTTGGAAGACTACAAGGAAGTGGAATTTGCATCTGGTTGGAATCATCTAAGACTATAGAGTCAGAGTGATGAGGAAGATGACTTTGCAAGGTTCAACTGTGGTTCCGTAATTGTCCTCTGAGAATCAACTGCTATAAAATCACTGGTTATTATGCAAAACACATTGCAGCTGAAGCAGTGACAAGGTTTTATGAAGAAAACTTAGGTA
The DNA here is from genome assembly GCF_022079265.1 of Lynx rufus. Lineage (NCBI taxonomy): Eukaryota > Metazoa > Chordata > Mammalia > Carnivora > Felidae > Lynx > Lynx rufus. Next base: position 30,561,681 of record NW_025814845.1, read on the forward strand.
GACTTGCTCAATGCAGATAAAAACAACAGCAGTAGTTTTCTATCTGGTTTATATAAATACTATTCATAAATATAGAAAATTTGGGATATACAGAAAAGGAAAGAGGAAAACGTAAAAATCACTTGTGTCCTGTCACCCGGAGGTTACCTCTATTAACACTTGTAGGTGCGTCTATAATAGTTGAATTCAAATTCAAGTTTTGTATTGTACTTTCTTCACTTAATAGTATATTGTGAGCACTTTCCCGTATCATTAAATATTTTTTGATTTACAGTGACCTGAAATGGCCTGCTTCTTCAGATGGAGCCGCTAGTAGCCAAGAAATGACCTCAGGACCTCCCAGAAGAAACTTGACGCTTCTAGTGCCCACACCTGTCTCTTTCGTTGTGCCCATAACTATTTTTCCTGATAAGCAAGGCCAACTGGTGTCAAGTCTCAGCTGGATGACATGATGTTTTTTGTTTTTTTTTTTAATCTACGGACCAAATTGCACTTTATAAATAAGTACAAACATTCACACAGATGTTTCGAGCTTGTTCTGTCCATGAATGTTGCATCAGTAGTAAAGTGAATGGAATTCACAATTTTGCTTAGTTGACTCAACATTTATCATTTGAGCAGTGGATATTTCTAAGACAAGAAGTTAATTGGTAAGGAAGATGGAATATGTTAGTCTGAATCTGGCTTCCCAAAGCTCTGGCCAAATTATTCCAGATTTGCTAACAGATCAAATGTAACATTTTTTTGTTGAAATATACACCAGTTTAAGGAATATGCTACTTTCTGGTGAGGTTAAGGAGGTCCCCAGCTGATTTTTTTCAACCATTTTTAATGGTTGTGTGAATGGAATCTTTTTTTTTTTTTTAATTTTTATTTTAGAGAGAGAGCATAAGCAGGGGAGAGGGGGAGAGAGAGAATCCTAAGCAGGCTCCATGCTCAGTGCAGAGCTGGAAGTGGGGCTTGATCCCATGGTCTTGGGATCATGACCCAAGCCGAAGTCAAGAGTTGGAGGCTCACCGACTGAACCACCTACGCGCCCTAATGTGTGCATAGAATCTTAAAACAAAAAGGAAAACAGAAAACATGAAATTACATCCATCTAAAGCCAAATCTACACACAAACTGGGCATTTGTGCAAACAAAATTTTAAACTGCTCTATGTAATTAAAATACCACTGGTCATTTTATTTTCAACCCATAACATGCCCTGAATTCCTTGTGTTTGTTATTTGTTCCTGTACGATGCATTTTATTCATTTAAGAGAGCCACCTGATCAAATTATGAACTGATAAGCCCTATCAATTCTAGTTTTGTGTGATTTTCAGAAGATAGTAATGTGCTTCTTCTATAAATGAGTATATATCTGTTAACAGCTTCCAGAACTGTATTCAGTAGCGCATATGGAGCCATTTTTACACTTGTCCTTCACATTGTCAGTACCATTATTCAATAGTGGCTGAAATTCCTCTGGCCTACTTGTATAGTGGTAATAGCTAATAAAAATAGCATCTAAAAATGACTATGTCTAACATTCATGCCTATACACTAAGAGGAAATGAGAGGCATCTTAGAAAAAAAAGACAAAGGAAACAACCATTCTTTAAGAGCACAAGGCACAGGGAGAGGGTGAAGGAAAATATTTCAGATATTTTTGTGGGGGGGATGAGAATAATGATGACTTTTGAAAATCAGTCTTCTTGGGGCGCCTGGGTGGCTCAGTCGGTTGAGTGTCCGACTTCAGCTCAGGTCATGATCTCGTGGTCTGTAAGTTCTAGCCCCGCGTCAGGCTCAGACCCTGGAGGCTGCTTCGGATGCTGTGTCTCCCTGTCTCTCTGCCCCTCCCCCACTCACGCTCTGTCTCTCTCTCTCTCTGTCAAAAATAAATAAACATTAAAAAAAAATTTAAAAAAAAAAAGAAAATCCGTCTTCTTCAGTAAGCCATGTGAAATTTAGGCAAATAGGCTGGGAGATTGGGATATCCGCCTGGAATGGGAGACCTTCCTAATAACCAACATTTAAATGATATAGCTGTATACTGTAGATAAGGGTACTAAAGATATTGGCAAAATTCAACTGGCTACCATTGCAAAAATGGTTTATAGAATCAGGCCATGCCATTTATTGCCTGAGCAATCTTGAACCAGATACGTAAGCTTTCTGTGCCTTGGTTTCCTCCTCTGCAAATGGGGATAACGATGGTACCTACCTCATACTTGTTGGGATGATTAAGTAAAAAAAAAAATGTGTATAAAGTGCTTAACTGGCACATGTTAAATGCTCAATAAATGGGAGGTCAGTGTGACCATCATTATTATTATTATGAGTTGGTTAAAAAGATCATGGGAGCAGAGAATAGCAAGCTGAAGGACAAGGCAGCTTTGTGACACTGTCTTAAAAAGCTCCTACCACCTCGGATTTTTCTACTAGTGTTTGGCTTTGGTCATATTTCTCTCTAGATGTCATCAGTCCATCACAAATTGACTTACAAGGATTCAGAGGAGAGACTCAGGGCAGAAAGGAGGAGAAGTAAGCAAAGTGGAGGGTTGGAGCTGAGAGGAGAGTACCCACAAGTCCCCCCTTCCAGTCTGGGAGGGCTGTCTCCCAGAGCTGGGCAGTCAGATCCCCCTTGCCAAAGTGGGCACACGAGGAAGCAAGTCTTCCAACAGTGAGCAGAAGGCAAAGTCTCATTAAACCTGAGGACGTATGCTGATGTTAAGGACCATTAAACATTAAAATCACTATTGGATGTTTTAAAAAACAGACTTTACCTCCCTCTTCTTCTGGCTGAGGTCTTTCTTAACCTTCCTATTTGAATATGCATCTCGCCCAAGCTTTCTATCCCTCTTTTCTGCTTTTTCTTCTTAGTAATTAGCACACTGTAACATACTATATTACTAAATTATGTTCATTGCATGTCTCTCCAGTAGATGCAAACTCATGAGACCAGGCTATTTTTGTGGTTGTTATTGTTCCCTGCTGTCTTCTGAGGGCCTAGCACAGTGCTTAATGAATATTATAGCTAGTGTTCAATAAATATTTGTTGAATGATACAAGAAAGGAAAAATTTCACTTATCTTAGGTGAGTGAACAGTGTAGTGGATGAACAGATGACCTCAGAAGGCATGTCTGAAGATTCTGTGATTGTTTTGATTACACATAAAAAATAAAGTACCATTAACAACTTGATTTTAAAATTTCTACATCCTTGGGGCACCTGATTGGCTCAGCTGGTAGAGCATGTGACTCGATCTTGGGAGCCCCACGTTGGGAGCAGAGATTACTTTAAAAAAATTCTAGATCCTTTTAAGCTGTTGAGACAATAAACACATGATATTGGAATCCTATCCATGATGTGTAAGCTTGTATGACTTTATTCAACCATAATTTGGGCACTGGCAAAGCTTCTCAAATTATGAAAATTAACACTTGTCATTCAAAGAGGGGATAGAGATGGAGGAAAAAATTCCAGAAGGCAAAAGTCCAAAACAAGAGTGGCTAATAATAGCCACCATGTTGAGGCGCCTGTGTGGCTCAGTCAGTTAAGCGTCCCACTTCAGCTCAGGTCATGATCTCGCACTCTGTGAGTTCAAGCCCCGTGACGGGCTCTGGGCTGATGGCTCAGAGCCTGGAGCCTGCTTCCGATTCTGTGTCTCCCTCTCTCTCACCCTCCCCCGTTCATGCTCTGTCTCTCTCTGTCTCAAAAATAAATAAACGTTAAAAAAAAAAAATAATAGCCACCATGTTAACTTGTGTCTCCTACATTTCAAGGACTTTACAGCTTTTTTACAAAAATCCTTCCAAGATAGTTCTTATTACACCTATTTTCCAGATGGGACAACTAGGGCCGTATCCTTGCAATTAAATGGAGATGGAATTTGAATCTTGCTTTGTCTTAATTCAAATTTATACTTTCTTCAAAATGTCAGATTACCTTCGGGTACAGACTTCAACCTGTTCCCTCCAGAACTGTGCAGGAGATCTGTTATTTTGAAGAGATGGCAAGTTAGCACTCACTGGTCTCTGCTTTATAACTGAAACGTTTGCAACCCCCGCTCCGAGCAGGTGTGCTGAGTTGCAGTTACCCTGTGATGTTTGTGCCCAAACTGAAGATCCCTATCAAGGCAACGAGTAAAATATGAATGTGAGAAGCAGTGATGGCCTTCTTCCTCTTTTTTAAACAAACCAGAATTTCTGCATCAGAGTGAATGTTGCGCCCTTTGCAGGGGTCCCATGGGAGTTTATGCACTTGACCCAAAGACACTGCTCTTACATCATGTCTCAAGCTCCTCTTATGGATTTGCTCTGAACCCGAGGCACATTCTTTTAAGTTTCTTCAATGATAGCAAATCTTTGTCCTTTTCAGGTGGATTTGATTTTGGGAGACAGCCCTTTGGAGCTTCAGCCAGTGGATAAAGGTGGGTGACCAAGCCAGATTATATTTGGAGTTAAAAACACGTTGTGAACAGAGGGTAGTGATTTTGGTTTTCTTTTGTAGTTTGTTAAACCGTGTCAGGAGGATATTGTAAACGTTTCTAAAAGCGCTTTGACTAATGCCTGCAATGTCGGAAAAGTGCATCAACTACCAAGTGACTGCTTTGCAGGATAATGGTCATTTGACTACATTAGCTCTGTTCCAACAGTTAAAAAAAAAAAGTACCATAACTTTAGAGCCACAGCTTGAATGATTACTTTGGGTGCTATCATCTTCTGCAACAAGACCCTGCATTGTTATGAATTATGGCTTTGCAATAAAAAGAACCAGGATGTAAATGTTTGCTAGATAAACACAGTTACACAGGGCAAACAGACCAGGATAAAAATGGCAGTTGAGAATCTGGAGAACCTAATATTCACTAACACAAAAAGCCGCATGTTGCATTAAAACAGTTAAAGAGAAGATAGATGATGGGAAGAACGGCGGGGGAAATGATAGTCTTTATGGTTATGGCAATAAGAGAGAAGCTAGAAGATGTTTGAAACGATATTCTTATCTGGTTAAGGTGGCTGTTGTTTATAACGAGTTAAAATGTGCAAGGAAGAAATTGTTCATGTGATTTCTAGCCTGTGGCGTTCCTAAGATATTTTAATATGTAGAATTTTACAGGGTATTTTCTATGAATGTATTTTACACTGATGTATTATACATCAGAATTAACCTCTTTATTTTATGAAGGGCTAACATTTTGCAATCCTCATCATGAAATCTCTCAATCAGAAGGATACGTGTTTTGGTTTAATACAGTTATCATGCAGTGGGGAGCTGGGTAAAAATAATTACAGTATGACCAATGCCCTGGGTTTCAAAGCATTCAGACAAGGTTTTAGTACCTATATCCATCTTCAGAACCCACTGAAATATTTTATCTTATTAGGTGGCATATCACAGATGAGGGTCTGTGTAAACATTAAAAGCTACCCACTAAATCTAAATCATTTCAGTTAATAAGCTAATAGTAAGAAGAAGGAGAGGCATCTTACTAACCAAGGGCAGAAATAATTTAGTAAATGATTGATATCGCAAGGTCTCCAAGATTTTACTATACATTACGATTACCATTGTGATTAAGAGTCCTCTTGGGAATAAATGGCAAAACGTGTTTGCAATGGGCAAGAATACCACTTATGCCTGAGTTCAGGGTATACAGACATTTGTCTTATTATTTAAAAATCCTCAATAAAAGAGGCCCTTGTTCTTAGGAGACTGTTAAAGAGGAAATAAACTGTTCTTCTGCCATATCAGAGGGCATTTCAAATGAAGGTGTTTTGAGAAAGCAAGTCTTGACCTTAAGCGGATTGTGTTTGCCTGGGAATCTCAGAGGAGGGGTACCCAAGAGAGGAAAAATGGACCTGTGGCCTGGGGGCTCTGGCTGAATCTCCCTTCCCTCAGCGGCCCAGCTCTCTCTATTGGGACACGGTGGCATAAAGAGCCAGGACAGCTGGATGGGGTAAAACTTTCATCACCTTTTCATAGGCCATAGAGTTTCATTTAGCCAGCTGAGCTCTCCTTGTCTGTAAAACATATTTTAAAATGTTTACCACATAGAGTCATCGTGAGGATTAGATGAGAGAATCAGTCTATCGTTCAGCAAATGGTTCTTGCATGACTTTTCAGTGCCTAAGATACACCAGTGCGCAAGGCCAGGCCATAGGGCTCAAGGGCCTCAGTAGTAGACTTTATAAGACTGTTGGTGAGGACTCTGGCAATGTCAACATGGGTGGTATGGGAGCTCATGGGAGGTGGGTTCCTGGAATATGGCTTATAATAGGGTCTGTTCCCTGCTAGGAGGCCCATACCCATAGCTGAATTCCCCAGGATTTCCCCCACCTTGGGCCCAAGGCATCAGAACTGACACCCTGAGAGGTTTGGATGTGTGTGTGTCTGTGGATGTGTGGTATATATGTGTATTTTAAGTCATTTGCTTCCACCCCCAACAGTATCCCTGTCTATTAACAGAATGAGGGGGAGAAAGAGAGAAAAAGAGAGATTGGGACAGAACCAAAAAGAGAGATTTCCAGGAAAGGAAGAAAGTTAGATAGCTCTCCCTAACCCCCTCCCACCCTTACCATGAAAATACCATCTGGGATTAAACTCTATGTGAAGATTAGAGGTGTGGGAGAGACATGAGGAGAAACTGTTTCTCACGTCAAGAACAGGAGAAAGCACAACGCCTATATGAGAACCCCGGAAACGACAAATTACACACACGGAGTGAGCCAGTCCATCAGAAGAAGAGGGGTCAGCCAGGGAGCCAAGCGGGAAAGGGCAGTCTTGCAGCCAGACCCAGCAATGCCCTTCCCAGCACCGTCCAGGATGCGACGGGAGTGCTTGGACCCTCAGACACACCCCACGTGGCCTGACCCTGGGAGTATGCGTGCCCTTTTGTGGAAAAATGCACAAGGCCTGAGGCCTCATGCTTATGGCACCTCTTGCTTTGTGTCTCAAAGGCAGAGTCTTGCCTCACCTTCTCCTGCAGGTGGAGGGGGGTTGTCCATGCAGGCCACTATCCCTGCCCGACTCCTCCACTTTCTCAAAGGAAATTGGGACACAGAAAACCCCTAGGTCTCTTGCTGCAAGTATGACCAATTTTGAAGTCACTGCTGCCCAATTCTTTTAGAAGCTTGGATGAGAAAACTCTTCTATCCCCAATTTTCTGAAGGAAATCTGAAATTGATCTTCATCCCTGCACTAATTTGGCACCTCATAGCAGTGCCCGGGGATAGCACACCCTGTATTAACCACCCCCTTCCGGCACACCCTCCCCTACTTGCACCCTGGGATTGCTTTTAGTCAAGTGTTTCAGGAGATGAAATCAGCCTGCACTGAGAAGCAATGTAAGGAACCACCTTGCAAAACTTGTCACTGGCTGTGTTTAGCGTAAAGACGGTGTTTCATTTCAGCCATTATGTCCTCTCTATGAGAATTCAGGGGCTGCATTTCTCTTTAGTCTCAGAAATAGTCATTTTTATTGAGGGGCACTCAATTTCTTTGTGGAAGAATTTGTTATTTCATATGGTTGCTTAAAAGCTTAGCACCACATGGCATATCTTTTCTGTATCAACCTCACCTCTGGTTTTAGAATCTTTGTCTTCATTTCTCTTGGCCTCATCTTTTCATTTCTTGTTTTCAATTGGTTTTATCTTGCTAAGGTATATGTATCCTTACAAGTTGCCCTAAATCTTTCGATGAACAAAACCAGAGGTAAATAACTAAGGTATCCACAAGTTATATGTTCTACTTATCTAATAATATCATGGCGGTGATCTGGCTTTCCACGGAGAATTTTCTAGAAGGAGATAATATACTCATCAGAGAGCTCAAGGATCTCACCCGGCAGATTGAGTTCTTAGTGCACATTAATAAATGGACACTTGCGTTCATGTAAGGGTCTCTTATGGGCTTAGTGATGGTGTGTCCCTGTCTGAGAATGCCCATCTTGCACTGTTTATTCCTGCCACTGCTGAACACTAGACATATTAATCCTCTTCCACTCCCTTGAACACAGCAAACTCTTTCCTTCATCAGGGACTTTGCACATATAAATTATCTCTGCTCGGAATGTCCTTCCTCCTTTTCTCTCCACACCCCTCTTTCTCATCATTAGAGCAGTAGCGGCACATTAGAATGATTGAGGGTGTGTGTGTGTGTGTGTGTGTGTGTGTGTGTGTGTGTTATTAATACCCAGGCTCCAAATGAGACAAATTAAACTGAAATCTCCAGGGGTGGAGCCTAGGTACTGGTATTTTTTAAAAGCTTCTCAGATGATTCTAATTTTTAGCCAGGACGGAGAATCACGGCTGTAGGTCTCAGCTTAAATGTTAGCTTCTTACAGAGGCCCTCCTTGGCCACCTCTAGGACACAGACATTGTCACGCTCTCCAGCTCACCTTCTTCCCTGATTCCTTTGTAATAATCACTACAATTTGTAACTGTTGCATATATTTGAATGTTTTTGTCCCTCATCCTCCACCCCTCAATTAAGACATAGGTGCTGTGAGGACAGAAAATATATCTGTCTTGGTCTTTGTGCTTTTCTTCTTGGTCTTTGTACAGTGTCAGGTGCATAACAGGATTCTGAGTCTACAATGATGAGGATGACCCTCAAATAATACTACTGTTCTGTGGGGCCTCCTGGAAGCCAGTGAGGCTCCCTGGAATATTATGAGAGAATCCATATCGATGCTCAGTGGCTATTTTACTGCCCAAATGGTTCCACACACTTTCCTCTTCCCTGACCCCTGTGTGCCAGGATTTTTTCAAGTGAGATCTACAAATAAATCCTCATTTGGAGCATCTCTTTTATGTCTGTGTCCTCCTTTATTTGATTTTGACCATTGTGAGTGAGAGATTCCAACTTGTTCATCTTTGTGTTCCCACCCTACTCCAGCACCCGGCACTGAATCTTACACATAGCGGGGCTCCATAGCTATTTGTTGACTTGAATGGAGTTGACTTTATCTTTATGGCATGTAGATATTCTGACCAAGATTTCACCCTGGGCAGTAGCATTTATGACTATCCAGAGATTTGAGGCATGGGGGATCGTGAGCACATCATGAAAGTTAAATTTGTTGGTCTAGGCAACTTCACCATAATCTAAATGCAGATGGTCTCTACACCTGGATTGCACAGAAGGACAAAACAAGTAAATTTGTGTTTGGAGGCAGATAATGAAACTGTGAGGAGTCTGAAAACAACTCAGTCACCTACCTCATAACACAGGTGCTGGTCCAAAAAAGGATAAATTCATTGTGGGGCTGCTTGAGCTTTCGATATGGCTGAGTCAGTTCTTTCTAAATTATTATTTGATAGTTATTAATAAATCAAAGCAAACCATCCACCTACTGTTTTCCCTCCACAGTTAGTATGTTCACCAAGTTGACGTTTATGTTCTAAGGTACTTTTTTCCTAAGCTTAAATTAACTAAGACCGGTTAGAGGAGTGGACATTTTTTTTCTCCTTTCTTCTGCTTTATTTCATTTCCTTAAGGAATCATCTTGGTTTTTCACTCTTCCTTTCCTCAGTTTTACGTAGGTGTTGTGTTGGTGGGAAATGGAAAAGCCTCTTATCTGGGAAAGTTTTCATATTGTCATGGAGAAAAATGCATGTGCGCGCACGCGCACACGTGTACACACACACACACGCTCATAAACCCACACAAATGAAATCCCCTCTTCAGAGGAGCCAGCTACAGGAAATTGACTTATGCACAGGAACTTGCTAATCTCTATTGTCACATTCGGATTGTTCCTGCCACCTCAGTCACCACGCACACTAAACCCAACCATCTTGGGTTGGATTCTCTACCAGCTCAACTCTTATAGTTTTGGTTCTTCCAGTGTGAATCAGCTATATCCTTGGGGAGGAAGGAAAAGTTGATCCCAGAGGAATTTATAACAGCGCTTGGGCAGCTTTTGCTTTTACTTACCTGCACTGAACAGATTAACTTCCGGAGTCAGTCATTTTGGTGTCAAGAAATTTCTTTGGCATTCTACAACAGGTAAGACTTTTGCTTCTTTAAAAATAGTTCCTCAGTGTCAAAAGAAATCTCTCCAATGTATTTAGCTTTACTCTAGGCTAAACACAGTAATTACCTTTTTCTATAGTTGTAAAGTATGGTACCATATTATGGGGGAACGGGGACTTGCCCTGGTATCCAGTCCCCCCGCCCCGCCACGCACCATCCTAAAAAGATGCGTATCATTTTTGAAACTTTACAAGTTATAATAGTTGGTTTTTGGTTATTCAGATATTCTCTTAGAGAATTCATATGTTTGTTATTGACTATGACTGAGTTCAAATATTTGGGTAGTTGAAATATCACCCTATGTTTGATAAGTAAACTTAAAGATCCTCTCAGTTGTATAAATAAGAGCTTTAAAATGTTCTAAATCAAAAAAGAAACCAACCCAAATCCAGATGATGTGGATTTGGAGCTGGAATTTCTAGCTTGTCTGTTTCACCTATTGTCAATGCTTGAGTCCTCTTCCTACAAGTGGTATATGAAGCATAAGTATTTATTTTTAAATTAAATTGAATTAAATTAAATTTAGTTTTTGAGGTGGTTTGATTTGGGGACATGCTATGAGGTACCATCAATAGCCTGGGTTATAGCTAAATGAAGGTAGAGAAATCACTAGTTTAAGGTACTTCACTAAATTAAAGTTGCCAATGAAATATTCAAGCAAGCAACAACTAGTCAATAATCATTTATTGGTTCCGAGCTGGTGCTGTGGAGGATATAAGAAAAATTAAGGAAGCCTCTATACAAAGGAACATATAATCTAGTAGTCATGGCAAGAGGTAAAATTCAGGAAGAGGTAAAATTCAGAGGGGAATTGAGTGATGACTGGGGTTACATGGGTGGTAAGTTATAAGAGTTCCAAGAAAGGGGGTTTGAGGGTAAGCAAGAATGGTCTGGAAGACATGGCTTTGGAAAAACATGAGATTTGAGTAGATGGAGAATGTGGAGGTTAATTCACATGGGAGGATTGTGTGGGCAAAGGCACAGAGGTGAGACTGACGAGATGAGCAGTCCAGTTGAGGAGACTGGCCCTCAAAAGAGGAAAATTTGTTTAACATATTGGCAGGAAATAAGCTTGGAAAATTCAGGTGTAGACAAGTTATAGAGGACCTTGAGAGGCTGCTGAACAGAACTGACTCCATTCAATAGTTTTCTAGTCTTCTTATGCCATTAGGCTCCTTTTCTGAGCTTTCATAGCACTCACAGAATTCCAGGTGAGTGGGAGCCCAGAGATCCCTGAGTCTTTTCATTTTGGGACTACTTTTTATCTTCTACTTGCCTTCCCTTTACTGTCTTCCTTTACCATACCATTTATGCTAGGAAAGGTTTGTGTGGCTCAGGGATCCTGTAAGACCTCCATTTCTGGTTACTACAGGTCAATCATCAAGTATTAAAGTGGCCTTCCTCTTAGGAGAATGATTTGGTTGACCAAGCAAGCCTGTAGTCTTCAAAAGCCAACCCAAAAACTCCATGAAATATGTGTTACTTCCTTCACATGTCTGACTGAGATGCTATGGATCTGCTGGTGTTTTTTTCCTAATGATTTGGAGCACTTTTTTTTTTCTTCTGAAGTGTGAAATATTTGCATCCATATAATAACAAAACTACAGTATGGTGAATAAGAATCCAGACTTTTGGAGCCAGATTATCTTGTGCTGAACCTGGTGCTATTGCTTCTGAGCTGTGGGAACCTAGGACACATTACTTCACTTCTTCAATCCTCAGATTAAAAACAAAAATCTGTAAAGTAGCTCCAATAACTGAAAATACCTATGTCAGAGTTGTTGTAAGGATAAAAATGAAATATAAATGTGTGCAGCATTTAGCTTAGTGCCTGGCATAAAATAAACTCTGAAGAAATGTAGCTATTATGATTGTTACTAAGACTTGGCTGGGGACACGAGAGTGAAGATGATATGGTGTCTGGCTGGGAACGAGATAACTGTAAAGTAACTCTTTTAATGCCGGTGCTCCTTTCAAAGGAAAATGAGGCTGATGGGTGAAGGCTGGAAATTAATATCTTTTGAGCACCAAGTATGGAATAGGCATGGGGTAGTCTGTTTTATAGCAATAATATATATGAAAAAAGGAAAACAAGATTTGAAACTGATTTTTTTAAAAAAATTTTTGATGTTTTCATTTATTTTTGAGAGACAGAGAGAGACAGAGTGTGAGCACTGGGGAGGGGCAGAGAGAGAGGGAGACACAGAATCCGAAGCAGGCTCCAGGCTCTGAGCTGTCAGCACAGAGCCTGATGCGGGGCTTGAACCCGCAGACCGTGAGATCATGAACCTGAGCCTAGGTCGGATGCTCAACCGACTGAGCCACCCAGGTGCCCCAGAAACTGATCTTTTAAGCCGTTCCATATCTGATTGTCAGACTTATAGGACAACTATCTGAGTGACTGCTGTGTTATTTGTGGGCATCTGTGGCTGATGTTGCTTCCTGAATGCTTTGGGTGGAATTTTAGAGGTGTTTGGCATTAGAGGCAGAGAGTGACTCTCCTTCCTTGGCCAGCTTAAATTAAATTATTTTTAATTTTATTGTATTCTAATTTTAGTGCTAGCAAGACATAGCCAAAAACCATTTCTATTCAAAAGTTGTGACCATTTTGACAAGGAGTACCCAAAGTACTTATCTGGATTCTAGATGCTTGGGTCTGGGGGAAAGCTAAGATTGAAAAACGTCTTGCTTGCTCGTTCCACTCTCCAAACTAGAGAGTTTTTTTTTGGGGGGGGGTGAGGTTAGTAAGCCCCCTTTTAAAAAATGCAAATATGGCCAATATGTTCATTATGCAAGGGATTTCTCAATTATATGTGCAGATTATCTTGGTCAAATAGTAATATTGTTTCCCTTCTAGAGCCCCACTAATAACAAAAGGGAGGAAGATTTGGGGTTTTGTGTATGCAAAGGGGTGGGCCCAAGTCAAGATAGGGTGCGAAAGGGGAACATGACAGTGGTGGGTGCTGGGATGGGGAGTGCAAAGGAGGGCATCTGAGATGGAAAGGGTGAATAGAGGCAGGTTCGTGCCAGAAACAAAGGTTCCTCCTACGTGGCTTTTAAATCATTTGACTCAAACAGCTGCTTGAAGTCCCAAGCAACCTCTTGGTATTTTGCTTAAGAAGATGTACTGTTCCCTGGATGTGGACAGTTGTTCAGAGATAATGTGATTTGTTTGGTTGTGGCCTGGAATTATAGTTCCTAAAGCTGGCTGGACATCAAAACCACTTGGGGAGTTTTTAAAAAACTAGCACTTCCCAGGTATCACATAGAAGCCCTGAGATTTAGTCCAGGAATCTGTGTGATAATCAATACAAACCCTTTCCCCCAGGTGGCCTGGAGGCAGTTGCTCTATAGGTGAGCATCTGAGAGTCATTAATCCAGAACTCTTCTACTAGGGCACCAGGCACCAAGATGGTAAGTTACGTAAGTGCTGAAATGGTGCAAAATGATCCTCCCACTGTTGTGATTAATCTCGACACAAGTAATTTCTGTTGTTTTGAATTTATTTCTTAGGAGAATTCCTGGGGATGGGTTGACGGAGTTAAAAGTGTGAGCATGTTTAGAGTTTTCATCAACCATATTTACATTTTTAACGCTCAAGTGGTAGGGTGCCACTTTCAAAATTCTATAGTGTTAAATACACATGGAGGCTGTTCATTATTACTCAGGGACAGCCCAAAGAAAGGAATTTGCTTTCAAGGGAGAAAGTGCCAAATCATTCTTCCATTTCTCTTTTCCAGTGAGACAACACTAATGAATTACGTTTGGAAGAAAATTTCAAAGTATTACAGAACGCTCAATTGCTTCTTAGAGCATAAATTGGAGTCTTCTTATCTCTACATTTAGTTTCTTGTAAAACTGTAGTCAGCAATGACCTCTTCCCCATTTCGTAGAAAAGAAAACCAAGGAAGAGAGTGGTTAAGTAACATGCAGTATGGTTCTCATCACATTTGCCATGAGAACTGAGTATAGTCATCTACTCAGTCATTGTTCGAGTTAATAAATAATTGAGTAGTTGCTATAGGTGACCCCGTGAAAAAACACTAGTAAATGAGTCCACAAAGAGAGTATTGTCCCAATTGGGGGAGGGTGGGTGGAATTAATTGACTCAGATAGACCTCCTGCTCTATTTTTTTTTTTGCATTATGCTTTATTCATCATATATTTGCATAACTTGCTAACCTAAAAGCATGGTTATTGTTTGTGACAACAGATGGGAATAGGGTGAATTTTCAATGGCTTCAATGAAAAGAAAAAGCCGTGCTCTTACAAAATATCAAGTGAGATATTTGTAGCTGTGTGCGGGAGCCTGCCTGCATTTGTTTGCAAGAGCTGCCTGTAATATTTCCAGAAATTTTGCAAGCCAGTTGTTGAACACAGACACCAGGAAAAATTAAATTCTATAACTCACAGTTAAACAAGTTATGTTAAAAATAAAGGCAATAAATACTCAAAACTCATTACTTCCTTTTTATTTACTACATTTTACTATTATTTATGTCCTTGAACTTATTTCAATAATAGTGTGCCACTGAGGATCTCTTTCCAACTCTGCATTCAAATTCGTAGCTTGAAACTGGCCATGGTAGGAATATTTACACCATGAAAATTGGCGAACACCATAAATCAGGCTCCTCATACCTTTTTTTTTTGAGGAGAGGCTGTTAAACATTTTATCAGCATGCCATCAAGGAACTGTGTAAAATACAAATATGGCAACTTGGCAATGTGTCAAGAGCCATTAAAATGCGCATACACTTTGATCTCTTAATTCTATCCCTGGGAATTTATTCTAAATAAATAATTCAAAGAAGGAAAAAATAACATGCAGGAACACATTCACTGTATTACCATTTATAACAGCAGAATCGGAAAATAACCTAACTAAGCAATAATGGTTCTGGTAGCGTTAACCCCATGGAATACTTTGTAGTCATTAAAGGTAATACCTATGGTAGTTATATGAAAATATATTTGGTATAGTGTTAAATTAGAAAAACAGGACTAAAAAAAACAGGATGAAAAATCTCACTTACATTCTGATTTTGTTATGAATGAAGATTAAATGTGAGTGTAAAACAGTGTAAGCATTTGGTGTGTTAGTATGGTGAAATGATAGAATTTTGTTTTTATTTTGTTTATTGGAGTAGTGGTGTGTGTGCATTTTAAAAATGTGGAGAAAGCCTGTAAATAAGTGATCTTAAGTAGTTTTAACATTTAACTGGAAGATTGAGCAGTTGTGTGGACCAGATGAGGTTTGGCTTTGACATGCAGATGTGTACTATGATTCTCTGGGCAGGGTATTGTAAAGGGAGTTTGGATGAGGCAGTCTGGAGTGGTAGATGCTAAAGTGCTTTCTTTTTTTTATTTAAAAAATTTTTAATGTTTATTTATTTTTGAGAGGGAGAGAGAGAGAGAGAGGGAGAGAGAGGGAGAGAGCATGCAAGTAGGGAAGGGGCAGAGAGAGAGGGAGACACAGAATCCAAAGCAGGCTCCAGCCTCTGAGCTGTCAGCACAGAGCCCAGCACAGGACTTGAACCCACGAACCATGAGATCAGGACCTGAGCTGAAGTCAGATGCTTAACAGACTGAGCCACCCCGGCGCCCCTAAGGGTGTTTCTTTGGGGCAGCTCATGAAGGAGGAAGGAATGGCTGGATGGGTACTAAAGACTTGCTAACATAGACTGCAGAAGCTGAGAAATAACCCAGAGGAAAAAAACCCAACTGGCAAAGGCAAGAGAGAGAGGAGAGGGCATTTCTTAGGTAAAGACAGGGAGATGCTGATTTCAGAGATGAACATGATGGATGTGAAAACAGTTCTGTTTAGATCTGAAAACAAGAGCGCTCCAGTCAGAGAGGAAATGATTCTTCTAAATCATGGGTTCTCAAATTGTAGTTCATTTAAGGGTCACTTGGATGGATGTGGGGGTCATGTTAACAAATGCAACTTCCTAGGTTCCACCTCCATGGATTCTGATTCAGTTGGTCTGGGGTTGGCAGGAATATGCATTTTTAACAAGTCTTACCACGCCATAAAGCTTCTGACACAAATGGTCTGCAGATCATACTTTGAACAACACTGCCAGATTAAAGGTAATAGTTTGGATTGGCCGAGGGAATGTATACCAATGTGTGTGTGTGTGTGTGTGTGTGTGTGTGTGTGTGTGTTGGGGGGGGCAGTGAGGCTATTACCTTGAGGCTTAGGATCTAAGGGCTTATGACATAAAGGGGTATGACAACAGAGAAAGCCCAGAAGAGACAAGTTATTTACTGAATCTGTAGAAACAAACTAAAAACAGGAGGTGTACTTATGTTACTCCTTACAGAAATACAGTTTGTACCACCGAATTCCCTTCCACTGTGAAACAACTTTTGTCAGGCATTTGGACCAACTGGAAGCAGCTGTGAACAAGAGAACTACAAGCAGGTGGTACAGAGAGGAATGGTCATAGGGAGAGTCTAGGACCCACAAACATTCGATTTCAGACCACTGGAAGGTGGTAACTAAGAATAAATGTGAGTAGAATAAGTGGGGCTGTGTCCAGAAAATATTTTGGGCCCCAGTGTATGATAACATTACATTACAGAAAGAAAGAAAGTCTGATTTTTGATGCAATGTAGTACTCTATATATAGGACTTTATCACTCAAAATAGTAATAACACTTAGACATGTACCATTAACAACAACATATCACAAAATAAACATATTAAAAGTAAATGATATTACAGGGACAGGAGCTATGGTACTGAGATTATCTGTTTCACCTGGCTTTAGAAGGACTTTAGTGATTGTAGGAAGCTCTCAAATAGCCTTTAATATCTTGAGTTCTTCCAACTTAAAATTTTTTTAAATGCTTATTCATTTTTGAAAGAGAGAGAGAGAGTGAGTTGGAGAGGGGCAGAAAGAGCGAGACACAGAATCTGAAATAGGCTACAGGCTCTGAGCTGTCAGCACAGAGCCCGACCCGGGACTCGAACTCCAGAACAGCAAGGTCATGACCTGAGCCAAAGTCAGATGCTTAACCTATTGAGTGAGCCAGGTGCCCCCTCTTTATACTGAAGGTGATTCTTTTACTTTAAAAATGTTTCACATTCCCTATCACCAGGGTCACTAGTCTCTTGGGACATAGCAGGATAAACCAAGAATAAATCACAACTCTTCTTAGCACTGGAGGCACAACTCAGGGTCTATTGGATGTGTAAGGGTGCACCTGCCAACTATCCTATTCCCCACTTAACAGGGTTTTTTCATGGACTGATTGGCTTACACTTCAGAGCAGTGTTTCCTAATCATTTTTTTGCTCACAAATTCCTTTGAGAATCTGTTGAGAACCAAAAGCCTTCTTGAGAAAAAGCACAGAAATACAGGAACGTGTACATTTGCCATATAATTTTAGAGGATTTGGGGGCCCTCTAAAACCCACCCATGGCCTCCTAGTAGTCCAGAGTCCTCATATTAAGAACTCTTGCCTCTGAAGTTGTCAGTACAGTAGAGGAGGCCCTGCAGAGGTTGAGAAAGTTCTGATTCTTGCTGATGCTGGATTTAGCTGCCAAAGAGAAATGCTGACTCTCCAGTTGATCGGTAAAATGAGGGCAAGATGGCAGAGATGCGTGTAGTTTTATAGTACTGAATCCTCAGCTTGAGTAAACGTGTGCGGCTGGAGAGTATATATGACTCCTGTTCTAAGTCCTTAATGCTGCATTCTCTTAAGTGAAGCCAGAGTTAGTTCCCATTTGGGAAAGCAGTCTCTCAAAATTCTACTTTAATACTTGTTTATAGTCATGTGTTTCCTTTCACGGTACGAGAAATGCAGGCCGGTTGTAAATACTGATATGGCCAACTCCAGAGTATGGTTACTGGTGTGGGGCCAACTGATGCCCCTCAGTGAATACTGGATGCCCAGTCAGGCTGTTTTTTGGGGTGAAAGACAGTAGTGAGTGTGTAATATGCTTGGTTCCGAGTGTAAAATGTAGGTTTTCCTATCTGAAGCTGAACATCTGGGCCCTGATGACTTTGGAGATAAGTCCTTTCCCTGTACAGCCTTAAACCACAGAAGCCCAGTTGGCTGTCTTTTGTTAGTGGGTACCTCACTTGCAATTTGGGGAACTGGGTGTTTTCGGAGGAAAGGTCGTGCCTTTGTTAATCTCTTGTCCGCTTGGACTGTGATAGAGGCTCAGGCAGGGTCTGGAGATTTACCCGAAACCCAACTGTTTAAATTAGCCAATTCTGCTGAAAGCGATAAGACCATGTTATTGTGTCATGTTCGTAGAGTGGGCAGATAAAGGACGGGGAGCGAAAACGCACACCATCTTCAACCGTCCAGAGGAAAAGTATGTGCAATTGGCTAGATTAATTGTGAAATAGAGTCAGACTTCTCTTGGTCTAGCATAGTGTAAGGATTATTCATCTTTTTCCAGGTAGAAAAAGAAAATCTATGACAAATATATTCAAGTAATTAGTGCAATTCAACGTCTACAACCAGTTTAAGTATTGTACACCCATGACTGGGTCTCCTGCCAATTTCAATTCAATGTAGTCAATGTAGTCAATTTACTGTAATTTAGTACATTTAATGCATTTTAATAGTAATACTGCATCATGGAATACTCAGTTACAGCCCTCAAAACAGAAATAGTCATGTACGCCAAAGGCTTATAGCAAACGCTCTACCTCTCCTGTCTCCTGGAGACTGCTCTCACTGCTATGTCCGCATGCCTAGCAACCTAGTTGCTGATGCAGGGAACTGACTGGCACACATGTCTTCCTTGATGCTTTTGCTTTCTTTCAGAGGATCCATTCTTTGCAGCAGGACCCCTACTCTTCCCTTGCTTTCCCCATTGGTATTCCAGCTGTCGTCTCCTTAAGCCCTCCTGAACACATAAATCCGAATGTGAACCTTCTTCTCAGCTGCCACAGAAATTTTTTTCTGTCTTTGTTCCAACTGAAAATGATCACAGCCATGATCGAGAAGTATAAGAATGTCTGTGATTGTTCCTTGTAACAAGGAAAAAGAAAGCCATATATTTGAATTCAAATTTAAATGATGTAAAACCATTGCCATCAACTACAAAAACCTTTAAAGGATTTAGAAATCCCCTTTGGCATACTTATTTCGGATAAAACCTGATTTTTCTTTAAGCTCCAATATCTTTGGTCAGCAACTTGCCGAAATTTATATCAGTAGTCTCTCCCTCTTCTTCTGCTTGTGATAAGGGAGTAGAAGAGGGTGTTGGATGTACATACAGGAAATAGGAGGGGAAAAGGCAGAAAAATCTTACATGTTGACAGTACCACAATTTCCTACATCTTCTAGAATAATATTGTCACTCTATCCCTACACACAGAATGTCTGGTAATATCAGAGAAGTATCTGTAGTAATGTGGGCTTTAAAAAATATAATGGTAATAATGTTCATTATAGTAAATGTGGCATATAACTTTTACTTTAAATATATGTGTATGTACTTTACTTGTAAGCATTTAGTTTAGTTTTTACATTTTAAAAATGCCATCATGCTAGTACTTTCCCTCCAAAATGTGCACAATATGTAGAAAGAAGCTCAAAAGTGAACATCGCTTCCTAGTGTATAGGAAGCATTTACCTAGTGTAAACATTGTATACCTAGTGTAATAAGAATACAGCTGATGCTTAAATGGATCATTTGAATTAATGAAGGGCAAGTAACTAGGGTATCTTTGCTGAGTCCTATAGCTGTCTTTTCTTTGTTTCCATCCTCTCTGTCTCAGGAAAGGCAATTTCTAAATGTGAATTGTGGCAATGTTTCTATTAAATTTTAGAGCCATAAGAACACATGGATAGTTTTTGCAAGACGGCAGGGGAGTTCTATGTAAAACTTGGATCAAAAGTTCAAAACCCAAACCAGTAGTTTTGGATTTCCCCAAGGGCTACCCGTTTGACATGTATGTCATCCAGGAAAGACCCAACACACATATATATGGAAGGAAAAATAAAAGTTTCTCTTCCAACAGGGGCTAGGCTCCTGTGGTTTTCAGTTTAGAAACTAGATTGTGCAATTGTATTCATAAGAAAAAAATCACCAGCACTTTCAGCTTTAGTTTATGCTAAATTTTGTTTTTGAACTGTGACCAGCCAAACTTACGAAGTTATTTTATTTTAATTTTTTTGAAGTTATATTATTTTAAAGCTTCCCTGGTTAGCTAGTCCTTTCTTTGGAGTGCTTAAACGATCATATTTTAAATTTTTTCCTACATTTATTCATGCTACTTGGAATTTAAATGTTAGTGCTCCTTCCTTTATATATTTGGTCATGACTGGTTTTATTTCTCAACAGGTACGTAACTCATTATTTTATCTGCTAACTGTGATTACTTTTCTTTCTTTTGCCGGTTTTGAGAATGTTTAACAATTCTTAAATACTTGATGTTTAACAAATAAATTACTAAGGTAAAATGCAGGATAAATAACAAAAACAAACTTAGTTGCCTTTACAAACTCTTTTTGAGTTTGATCAGGAACTTCTAAATTATTATCAAGTTTTCTCTTTTCCTATAAAATATTGGCCAAAATACAATTTATAAACAATATCACCAGCTGGTCAGGGAAAAGAGTAGAATGATCCTTTCTTCTCACCATTTAGTAGGCTCTGTTCTAAATTATTATTTTCAGTTATTTTAGACGGCTATAGAAAGGTCTTTTTTCAGAAAAATGGCAAGTAACTGGGCAGTAGGAATGAATAGCTTCAAAATGTCTATAGCCTTTTGCCCCTTCTAAGAATTATCCCTAAGAAAACAATAAGTATTTTATTATAAAATAAAAGCTTTTCAACGCAAAGTTTTTTTTTTTACAATAGAGGAACCTAAAAATCAATTTAAATGTCCAACAGAAATGAATTATATTTAAGCCTATTAAATATTTATTAAAATTTTTTTAAAGTTTATTTATTTTGAGAAAGAGAGTATGGATGTGGGTGGGGGAGGGATAGAAAGAGAAGGAGAGAGATAATCCCAAGCAGGATCTCTGCTGTCACTGCAAAGCCTGATGAAGGGCTTGATCCCACAAACTGTGAGATCATTACCTGAGCCAAAATCAAGAGTTGGACACTTAATTGACTGAGTACCCAGGCACCCCTAAAATATTTTTTGAAGAATAATGACAAGTAAAAAATTAGAGGATATAGCATATATTTTTGTTTAAAAAGGCCTATATATAGTTTTTATACATGAATTCAGAATGTGAAAATAAGCCAATATGTTAAAAATTGTCATCTAGTGTATGGTAAGATTACATATAATTTTAAAATGTTTTTCATTTTTCTTGTAGTTTCTATAATTAGTACGTATTATTTTTATAATAAAAGGCCCAAATTCCTTATTAAAATAAAGTCAATTTGTGGTGTTATATTAATAATGAAACTAGTAAAATGATTTTGATGTGAAAATTATTTTGACATTTTGAAGGCAACTCAATGCTTTGAGAGTCCTAAACCTATAATTACATTTTATCTTTTAAGACTTAGAGGGATCTCAAGTCTCTTATATCTTGAAACTTGATAAGCTATAGAAAATCATTTTTAAAGAGAGATGTTGGAGTTATTAAATGGGTTTGTGAGTGGTTTATGTTTTAAAATAAGAGAATGAACTTTAGCTAGAATAATTTAAGCAAAGTATAAAACATTTAATTGATGAATACAGATGACTATTTAAAAATTTTTATGTGAGAAGATTCCTAAAGGTATCCTTTAAGAAGCACATTTTCCTAATGCATCTAAATATTTAGAAATAATTGACTTTTAAATATCTTGAAAGGCATACCTTACTAGGCAAATCATAGATGTATTCATTCTGGTATAAGAAAATTACCTTGTTGCTTTCCATGGCCATTTTCTACACAATAATATATCTAATAAAAGTTTATTTGTTTTAAATGCCAAATATTACTTGAAATATTTTTACATTATTTCAAAGTTGATTAATTTAGCAAAGAAAGAGAATTTTCCTTTTAAACATGAGCCAGGTTTTGTGTTTGATTTGTGTAATATTCTTAATTACATTTTTCATTTGTTTTTGTCTGTGATTGTCTGTGGCTTTGGTTTAACAATAAGTCATGGTCTTGTGAGGACAGCTATTGTCCTTAGTAATGATTTCAGCTGCAAGTTATACAATACCTGACTAACAGTGACTTAAAAACAATCCTGATTAATTTCTCCCATATAACAAGAAGTCTAGATGTCTCTCTCTCTGTCACGGGCTCAATGGCTCAGTGGCTCCGTGTCACTGTCTCTGCAGTTCTCTTCTCTTCCATCATGGATGCAGATCCTTGCTGCCGCTTTGAGCCCTGTGTATTCGTCATCCATCCAGAGGTGTAGGGCTGGGTGGAGATGAAAGGAAGCTAACTTGGCAGTGGCTATCTCTTGTTCTAAGAGAGTAAAAAGTAGTTCAGAGACCTCTCAAATAGGTATCCTTCTGTGATATTGCTGGGTTACATGGCCAGCCCAACTTCAAGGCAGGTGTAGAAACAGGAAATAGAATTGTTATCATTGCCTTAGACCATGCATTCATAATGGGGAAGGAGGGACAGGTTGGGGGGTGGGGGAAAGGGTAAGGGTGGGATAGGGTGGTGCTAATGATATCATCTCTAAAGTGGAAGATAAGACTTTTTGGTGGAAAGAAGAGGATGAGAAAATTCTTACTCTTTTTATGTATAAAGATATACAGATACACACCAATATACATATAATACATAAACAGACATATACATGGTATTAAAATTTCATGGGTGAGGCGATTAGGAAAAAAGTGTCTAAAAATGCTCTGGGGAATGATCATGAAAAAAAGGTTGAGGAATACTGGCCTAGACCAAAAATGATCCATTCCTGAGGCTTTGCACATAGTCTTACAGACAAAATTGGATTCTATTACTAATGAAAAAGAAAGGCATAGATATTGAATAGAAAACTAACAATGCCTGCCACAATGTCATAAATTAAATTAATGAACAACTTACACCATCTTGTAATTAAACTGCGAATTCCTTTTTTTAAAAAAATATTTATTTTGAGAGTGTGGGGCAGAGAAGAAGAGAGAAAACCCCAAGCAGGATCTACACTGTCAGCACAGGGTCCAACATGGAGCTCGAACAGATGAACTGTGAGACCATGACCTGAGCTGAAATCAAGAGTTGGGCACTTAACCAACTGAGCCACCCAGATGCCCCTGAACTGTGAATTTCTTAAGAGTAGGAACTGTCTTATTATCTTTGTATATTAATACACCGGACCCTCAATACATGTATTTTGTAGATTGAATGAAACCTAACATATGTTTTACAGCTGGACCAGTTACCCCCAAACATTAATTTGAACATATCTCCTTACCCAGCAGCCTTCAGCAGCTTCTAATTCCTTACAGGAATGGGTCTGCCTTCTCACTCTCATTTCCTGCCACTTTCTCAACTATTATCTCAACTTCCCTGCACATTGATCTGCTTGGTCCCTAAACACATCTTTGGTCTCGCTCATCTGTGTTTTAAAAAAAAAAATTTTTTTTTAAATGTATATTCATTCTTGAGAGAGAAACACACAGAGTGCAAGTGGGGGAGGGGCAGAGAGAGAGGGAGACACAGAATCCAAAGCAGGCTCTAGGCTCTTAGCTGTCAGCACAGAGCCCGACACGGGGCTGGAGCCCACAAACCACGAGATCATGACCTGAACCGAAGTTGGATGCTTAACTGACTGAACCATCCAGGGCCCCTCACTCATTTGTGTTTTTGCACATGTGGTTCCCTCTCTTGTTACCCATCAAACTCCTTTTCCCTCAAGACTCTATTCGAAGTCCCTTCCTCTGGGAGTCCTGAGGGTGTTCGACTTGCGTGGAAGGCCTTTCCCTCCCTCTCCAACTTTTTCAAACCCTTCCCTTCACAGCCTCATTTAAGTTCGGCACCCCCCACACTGGTTCTTGACAGTGCCCCCAGCCCACATGCATTTAAATCCTATTGTGTTTCTGGTCTGTGTCTTTCTGGGGTGTGCCTAATTAAATAATTTGGTGTACGTGATGTCTTGTTGCCTGACTCAAGCACCTGAATCCTGTCTCCACGATAGGCTAAATTCCAAGACATCAAGGAAACTCCTACAGTGTCTGGTGTAGTGCTGTGCATCCAGGAAACAATAAATAAAACTTGGTTGAATAATAGATATAATCGATAAATATCAATAAATAAAATGAGAGCCAATAAGCAGTTGGCAATTCTGTTTCCTCCTGTTCTAAAACCCACTGTATTTGTGTTTTAACATAAGTATACCCAGCATCATTGGGATCCATTCATAAGGGAAAAATCTAAAGGCCTTACTTAGGAGCTAGAAGCTCCATGACCCCATCACTTAAACCAAATAAAAACCATACCTGTTTAGAGAACAAATGAGAAAAAAATAGATGTGCAGGGGATATCTGATACATAATTATGCTTATTGGCAAGATTTTTTTTCTTAATAATGTTATTTTGGGGGGCACTTGGGTAACTGTCGGTTGGGCCACCGACTCTTGATTTCTGTTCAGGTCGTGATCTCACGGTTTGTGAGTTCAAGCTGCCCAGCGGGCTCTGTGCTGGCAGAGGGATTCTTGGGATTCCCCCTCTCTTGGGATTCTTTCCCTCTCTTCCTCTCTCTCTGCTTCTCCCCTGCTCACGCTTTCTCTCTCTCAAAATAAATAAATTTTTAAAAAAGATTTTTTTAAATGTTATTTTTTAAAGTTTATTTATTTTTGAGAGAGAGCCCATATGTGTATGCAGGCATGTGCAAGCAGGGGAGGGGCAGCGGTGGGGTGGGGGAGAGAAAGAATCCCAAGCAGGTTCCACACTATCAGCACAGAGCCTGACTTGGGGCTTGAACCCTTAAATTATGAGGTCATGATCTCAGTCAGTTGGAGTTAAGCATCCAACTGACTGAACCACCCAGGCACCCCTGAGAAGATGTTTTAATAGGCATTGAGACTTTACCTTTTGGAGGGAAGAATGGCACATTAGGGGAATGAAAATGTTTTTTTTTTAAGTTATACTATTTTATTATAAAAATTTAAATACATCTAAGAGTCCCTATGCCAATCACCCAAATTCAACAATTGTTAAGATACTGCCATATTTGTTTCATCCTCTTTCCCCTCTTTGCTGATGTAGTTTAAAGTAAATCTCAGACATCATGTCACTTTCCCCACCTATGGTATGCATCTCTAAAATCAAGAGTATTTTCTTACACTACAATGCTGTCATTATCCCACCTAACAAAATTAGTAGTAATCCTTTGGAATTTTCTAAAACCCAATTTATAATCACATTTCCCTGATTGTCTTAAAAATACCTTTTAACAATTGGTTTATATAATTCAGTATGCAAACAGAGTTCATCCATTATACAGGTATTATGTCTCTGAAGTATCTTTTTTTTTTTAATTTTTTTAACGTTTATTTATTTTTGAGACAGAGAGAGACAGAGCATGAACAGGGGAGGGGCAGAGAGAGAGGGAGACACAGAATCTGAAACAGGCTCCAGGCTCTGAGCTGTCAGCACAGAGCCCGACACGGGGCTCGAACTCCCGGACCATGAGATCATGACCTGAGCCGAAGTCGGACGCTTAACCGACCGAGTCACCCAGGCGCCCCTGAAGTATCTTTAATATTCATTATTTTTAGTCACACAAATGAACTGATGAAGAAACACATTGGTTGATGTATTGGGGTAATTCTATTAGGCTGACAGTAAGTTGTTATATTGCTCTTATGTAGATGGAAAAACCAAAAGAGGTTTTGTAAATAGGGATGTCATAAATGATTGTTTATAAGATGGCCAATTATGATAGTTCTATTGCTTTGTTTATAATAGATGAAAAAGAAAGAAAATGGAGAGGGATTTTGTCTTTTGGGTTGATTGTGTTTTGTGTGTTGAAGCTGATTCATATGTAACTGGAGATAATAACATAATAATCCTTACTTCCTAGATTGTGAAGGTCAAATGAAAAGCTAGCAATCTGAGGAAGCTGTGTTTAGCTGTGGTACAGCATTTCTCCAATCTGACTGTGCTTCTGAGTCATCTAGGGTTTTAAAAATAGTTTCTCCGGTTCTTCCCAGACCTACTGAATGAGAATATC
This sequence comes from Lynx rufus, assembly GCF_022079265.1. Lineage (NCBI taxonomy): Eukaryota > Metazoa > Chordata > Mammalia > Carnivora > Felidae > Lynx > Lynx rufus. Next base: position 30,587,823 of record NW_025814845.1, read on the forward strand.
CTCATGAAGGTCCAAGAGAAACATTTAAAACAACCTCTCAGGGTAATTGTGATGATGATCAAATATGGGGATCACTGACCTTACCTCCCTGCACCTTGATTGCTTTCTCTACAAATTGTGAATAATGATACGTCCCAGGGCTAATGGTATGTTACAGTGTTGTGGGTGGATAACAAACACAGCAAATAAACACCAAATGCTTCCTTAACTCCTTACTCATGATCAGTATTATTATTTCAGGTGATCCTCTTCCATACATTGGACACTTGACTTTGGGATGGATTAGAATTCCTCAGCACATGTTGTTCCCTGTGTAACATCTAGTATGGTGCCCAGCACACAGTTGGAGGGCAGTACATATTAGAGGAATGAACACATGAATGATATTATTGAGAATTCAGATCAATGACCCTTCAGATTACCCATCCACCGACAATATAGAAAACTAGTTAGCCACCAGTGTTATTCTGATTTAGGAGGTGTCCAGACTTAGATGGGTAAGACCCAGAAAATGGGATTTATGCCCAATAATATGTATCTTCCAGTGTCTTACCTTTCTTTATATGCAGTTTTTGTGTCTTGTAAAACTTCCTCTTCTTCCAATCAAAACTGGCTTTGAGGAGACAATGAGACTGGAAACACATTCATATAAATGTGGAAATGGTAAAAAGGGCTTTACCTTCCAAGGATATTCACATTTTACCAAAGCACCAAGCTTCTAAAGAAAGGGCTGTTCCAATGGTGGGAGAGATGTTTCAGTAGGGAGGGGACTTCTCATCACCATGATGTCGTGTCACCCCAAGTAGGTAAGTACCTTCTGGTAAGACTGTCCCTTGAAGAGAACTTGCTGGATGCCTCCTGTGCCAGCTTGCTGGAAATCCTGAGGGTTGATGTTTTTGCAGGGGATTCTTATCAGCAGGGGTGACAGCTGCTGCTATAGGTTGGGGAGCTACTTCCTTTGCCATCTTCCTGTGGGAAAGGTTCCCCTGAGCTGTGTCTTCAGTCTCCCAGATTGAAAGTTGTGCTCTGGGGATCTTATCAGATGCTTCTGAACTACAGTCCTTCAAAATGAAGCATCCAGAATACTCAGTTCTGTGCATGAGTAACAGTGACACTGGAATTCAGGCAGGAGAATATCATTAAAGAGATAAGATGAGATACAGACTTTTCATGTGATAGATAAGGGGAGCTCTCATCTCATTATATGCCCAGTGATACAAAAAGGAGGGGTACATGGTTTATCCACTGATGGTTGACTCTATGGTAGTGAAGTTTCTTGGGATCATATTTTAGAAAAATAGCGAGTGTGAGTCTCCTTCTTGATTCCTGATTACACACACACACACACATACACACACACACACCCCTTGGGACAGTCTAGTAAAGTTTCATGGGATATGGAACACTGAAGAGTTCACTGGGAGGTTTTCAAATGTATTCTTACCAGGTAAGCACTTGTAGGGTGATAAAGTAGAAGGAAGCTTTCTGATGGATGTCTGCATCCTATTTGTGTTACAAGATATCACATAACGTGCAAGAGAAGAGGTGGTTAGAGGAAGATGGAAATGAGGTTAGGGGATTACCTTCTGGTGCATTTCAGTTGATTTTGGGATTACGGATTTAAAAAGGATGGCGAATGATGATTTCCAGAGTGGTTCCTTTCGGTGTCTTACTATTGTCTCCTGAAACTAATTTCAGGTGGGTTTGTACTACTAAGACAAGACTAGGGTAATCTAGTACATGAAGGTGACTAGAGGATCATCTCCTAAGAAGCTGGATTTATATGAAGAGATAGTAATCAGAAAGAAAATGGTTGGTCATCCATGGAAACAGAAAACAAGCATGTTTGAGAATTGTACTTAGGCAGTGCCCATATGTGCACTGTCGAGAGAGAAAATCTTGGCTAATTGACTTTCTGTATTTTGATCATTTCATTAATCCAAGGTTGATCCTGATCCTGTGTCACATTTTCTTAAAAGTGACTATCCAGTGATACTAGCAAATGCTACTTCTACCCAGGAAGGAACTGCAGGACACATTTACATTTTCTTTTACAAAGGATCATGAGCTAATTTTACACCTCCTTGTTGTGACAGAAGCAATATATGTTTGTGAAGGAAATTTGGAAACTACAGATAAGCACAAAAAAAGGGAAAAAAATCTATAATTGCACCAATAAGAATATTGTTAACATCTTGATATAGTTAATTACTTTTCATTCTATTTTTATTGAAAAATCAAGGTCATGCTGCACATAGTGTTTTGAACTTACTTTTTAAAAAATGTAACAATGTTGTCATATGCCTTTTTCTATATTACGTATTTTCTGAAATAGTAAGGAACTCGATCATAAGAATGTATGCCTTTCCCCTCCCCCTTTGATAAGTTATTCTATGTGACAAGTTGTCATATATTTAACAAGTAGAGACAAATGAGGGCAAAAATGAGCAGAAATAAGAAATCGGTGTGTTTTCTGAAAGTCCCTGCTGCTACAAACAGATTTAGGATCATGCCTTTTGGTTTCAAAGACGTCGATGATAGATGTGTACAGACACGAGAGTTGTCACAAAGGGTGAACATCGAACTCCAGGTAGGAACCATGGATGATCTAGAAAGAGCTGCAAGTCCCTTGCCAAGAGCAGATGATTTTCCAGCATCTCTCTCCCTGCTAGGACTTGTGCTAGTTGCTCCTCCATGGACATCTGGTCCTCAGTGTTTGATTGTTTTAAGGTTCTAGGGAATGATTTTATAAGGCTTGAGAATTTTTGTCCTTGGTATGGACATTTGGGAGGGACATTTTGTTTTTGTTTTGTTCAGGAAAGCCCTGTGGATAACTTAGAGAACTGAGGGAGTTTTGGGGGGCTCAAATGACCCTCACCTTTGGGCCTTTGGCCACCCCGGACACCTAGTTGTTCTGCTGCTGAGGTCTGTAAATGGTCTGGGTGCTCTCTCCAGTCTCTGAAAACTCTCCAAGGCACTCAGTGTTTGCAAGTTCTCTCTGTCACAAACTAGGCCAGTGAACTCTAAATTTTCCTGGGACATATTTCCAGGAAAAGAGGTTCAAATTCTGTTTGTATTTTGTGTAAATCCAAGATAGTTGCTGCTGAACACGGTCCTGAAATCAGATAATTGGAGCTCTTTGTGCTTAGCTTGGCCGATGTGCCCATGCTGAGAGGCCTTATGAGCATGCATGCCTCTGGGTCAAGGTTGGAGGGTAGAGGAGGAAGGACGAGCAAAGCAACATAAAAGGAAAATCCTGGGAACAGGAAAAGATCATCATGGCAAGAACTTTGAGCTATCTGCCCCTTTGTCTTCTTCTCTGGTAACATCTGCTCTCCAAGCACCATATGTTATCAGTGCTTTCATAGAAACGTGAAATAGGAGTACTGGTGAGGCCCATTTTAAGTCCAATGCCTAATTTTACAGATGAAAGAAGCTGAAGTCTGGAGACGCTAGCTGGTGTGACCAAGGTCGCATAGTTAGTGGTACAGCCAGGATTTGAGCCTGACTCATAGTCCAAGGCTCTGTCTGCTGCAAGCAGCCTCTACATACAACACAGTGAGAAAAAGTCTAAATCCCCACACTGATTCTCCATTTATATTTAGTATACACTTATGTCTTCAGATTGATCCATAGCTGAGGAAGAACTGCTTAGTCCTCTACTAAAGGTATTTAGAATCAGGCAACTCAAAACCTGCTGATAAGGACAAAGTTTCATGATATATTATTGGGTGAGAAGAGCAGCAGGGAGTATAGTATAGTAGACTGTAGTTTGCATATTAAAAAAAGAATGTGTCTATAGAATAATTACACATATGCATTCATGCATGTGTGCAGGTGAATACCTGTCGTAATTTAATAGTTTTGGAAAAATGCATGAGAAACGTAATACGCTGGTTGCCTCTGGGAAAATGGCCCAGGGCCATGGAGGGCAGGCATAGGAGGGAGACATATTTTTCACTTTTGTACTCTTTGAATTTTACTACAGGCATGTATTAACTGTTCAAAAAAGTAAAATGTAAACACATTTAAAGATGATATGTGAGCTCAAATAAGGGAAAAGCTACGGGAGTTTCTGGAAGCCTTTATGGAGAGGTGGCATTTGAGCTGGGCTCTGGGTCAGGTAGAACTTGACCAGGAAAAGTCAGAACAGGAGAGATCATATTTTAGGAGATGAGAACAGGATGCTTAAGGTTATTGAGGCAGGGAAGGCAGGAAGAGTTTGGGGGATGCTACATAGTCTGGAGAGATTACAGAAATGGCTAGGGGACATGGTGATAGTGACAAGGAAAAAGGTAATGAGAGAGAGACGGCTGGATGGAGGTTATTTTATACTTAATGTGGAGTAAATTGGCCCCAGGGTCCCTCCTCACCTCACCTCCCACCTGTGTTTCAGCCACAAAAGTCAACTGTCTACACTCCAAACGCACAGACCTTTCCCCCATGCATAACTGGGCACCAGCTACTTCCTCTGTGTGGTTCAGGTCTTCCCATCCTATTTTCTTTGCCTCCTCCAAGACCATTTCAAATGTCACTCCTCTCCATTCCCTCCATCCCCACCACCCTTGAGGATGTAAGTGCTCTGTCCTCAGTCTCTCTTGGCATTTTGAATTTACCTTTATTATAGCACTTGTCCACTTAAGTTTTAATTTTTCTGTGGGATGAAGCTGAGCATGAGGTCGTATGTATGCAGGATGTTGCTTCTTTTCTCTCTAATGTAGGATTTTATTCTCTAAGGTCTCAGTTTTATGGGACCTTATTATGATGAAGCACAGCCATAGCATTCTGCCTTTGCATGGCTAACACATTACCTTTTTCCATGAAGTCATTTCTTCTATAGAGAAAAAAAAGGGAGGGTCAGAGACGTTATTAACTAAGTAAGAAAAAAGTTTTTTTAAAAAAACCTCTAGGCCTAAACGATATTAACATTTTCTTTATTATCTTTGGCCCCAGTAGGCTCTTTAAAAGTAGCCAGTTTAAAGGCAATTAAAGGCAGATATCCTGTCATTTTTTTCAGACTTCTGTGAATTTGGAACTTAATGTTAATAGAACATTATATATGCATAAGTGATGAATTGAACAGGTGAAAAAGAATTTTGCTCTGGAGTATCCTGACAGTTTCAGGGTCATTATAAGCTTGTTTCTCCCATTGTCTGTAATTCCTTGATCAGAACTTGAGCATCTGGGGAGATATTTAATCCTGCTATTATATATTATGTCTGCAATATAATTCGTATAAAAGTGCATGCGTCTGTATTACAAAGGGGGATTTAAAACACTTTGGAAAAGCTATACAAACTTGTGTTCTTAGGTTATTCCTCTTTGTTCCTTTTCTCCCTTAGATAATTAAGGAATAGCTGCTCTTTGTCTATAGAGGGTCATGTATAACAGGAGCTGAGAATTCATGGCGAGCCGGGGTTTGCTCCTTGTTGCACAGATACCTTGTCGCTGCCTGGACCAATGCCCTTCTGAGCATTCTGGGCATTTAGGGGCACGAGAACAAGCTTGTACATTTACTTTTCTGCATAAATGGGACCCTTTACCAAATTTTTCAACTGTTTGCTTTTTTCAGTTACGAACGTATCATAGGCCTCCTTCTCAATACATACAGGATGACCTAATTCTTTTTAATGCTGTAGTGGATTGTGCTGCATGGATATGGCAGAATTAACTTAACCACTGCCTTTTGACTGACTGTTCAGTTATTCCCAGTTCTTTTCTTGCTGTTATGAATAATGCATCAATGCAAGTTCTTGCACATACGTCTTGACTACTTGTATAGGTACAACAGGATAATGTATTTAAAGAATTGGAATTGCCAGGTTCAAAGGTATATGTGTTTAAAATTTTGGTAGCTAGTGGCAGGGCATACCAAAGGCAGGATGGTGGAAGGGCTCTACCCCAGGGGCAGGTAATAAGGGAGATCATCACCTGTAGAGAATTTAAAAACAGCAATAAAACCAGTGTAGGTCTGAACTTAATTATCATGATGCGCTGGCAGTGATAGAGTCAGAGTAAGTCCTTAGGGGTGTGTATGGAGTCCATTAGGCAGATTGCGATTCTCACTTTTATGGCACTGTGTAATCCTGAGTTTACATAGTAGATGAGGAATAAAGAATGATTGCACAATGATTACAGAGATTCTGAAATAGTACTCGGCTTACTTCAATTGTGTCATTCTATGTGACCTCTTGGAGTTTTGTGTTTAAATTTAAAGCAGTGAGGCAGAGCACAAACTGCAAAGTATAATATTTTTGATCAAGAAGTGCAAGTTTTAGGGGCACCTGGGTGGCTCAGTAAGTTGAACGTCCAACTCTTGATTTCGACTCCGGTCCTGATCTCATGGTTTGTAGGACTGAGCCCTGCACCAGGCTCTGTGCTGACAGCACGGAGCCTGCTTGGGAGTCTCTCTCTCAATCTCTCTCTCTCTCTCTGCCCCTCTCCTGCTCACTCTCTCTCTCTCTCAAAAGTAAATAAACATTAAAAAAATAAATGCAAGTTTTACTTCATACATGAAACACTTCACTGCATTTGAATAATTTAAAAATTGAAATAGGTTTTTCTTTGAATCGTTACTTTTGTTAAAGCTGAAGAATGGATCAAGAAAATAATGATTGTTCCTAACTCTTACACATTATTACTGACACCAATTTTGTCATATAGACTAGAGAGGTTATAAAGGGATCAGCCTCGGGGCGCCTGGGTGGCGCAGTCGGTTAAGCGTCCGACTTCAGCCAGGTCACGATCTCGCGGTCCGTGAGTTCGAGCCCCGCGTCGGGCTCTGGGCTGATGGCTCAGAGCCTGGAGCCTGTTTCCGATTCTGTGCCTCCCTCTCTCTCTGCCCCTCCCCCGTTCATGCTCTGTCTCTCTCTGTCCCAAAAATAAATAAATAAACGTTGAAAAAAAAAAAAAAAAGGGATCAGCCTCACATGACGAATAGCCTGAGCAGGCACTGGATCCTGTCAGGTCGTCCTCCACAAAGGTATCGCTCTTTGGCACATCTCCCAATGGTGAGAATGCCCGCTTAAGGGAGAAATCTTTCAAATGTTGTTAGAAATGAGGATTGTAGTAAGAAAGAAGTCATTTACCAGCTGAAAAGTGTTTTGCCAGCTATTTCTCCTCCTCTTTTACCTTTATTTTAGGATTATGTCTTAGTCTGTTTAGGCTGCTGTGACAAAATACCGCAGTATTTTATTTCTTGCAGTTTTGGAGGCCTGGAAGTCCAAGATCCTGGGGGTAGCAGGCTTGGTGTCTGGTGAGGTCCTGCTTCCTGGCTCATAGAGAGCACTGTCTCACTGTGTCCTCACATGGTGGAAGGGGTGAAGGAACTCTCTGGGGTCTCTTTTATAAGGGCATTAATCCATTCATGAGGGCCCCAACCTCATGGCCTATCACCTCCAAAGTCTCTACCTCCTAATACCATCACCCTGGGGTTTAGGTTTCAGTATATGAATTATAGGGAGGCACAAACATTCAGACCATAGAAGATTGCTTTGTTTCATCAAAATTGCAGTGGTAGGTAGGCTTCCCCCAAATTAGAGGCAGTGGGAGGGGAAGTACACAGCACTATGAGTGGGCTCAGAGGCCAGACCACCAGGTTCCAGTGCCTGCAGCCCTCCTTACTAGCTTGTCATCTTGGGAAAATTACTTTATTTCTCTGTGCCTTGGTTTCCCCAGCTGTAAAATGTGAGAACAAAGGTATTAACCATATAGTGTTGTTTCATGATTGATGGGCTAATTTTCATAAAGCATGTCAAATAGTGTCTGGCTGTTGTTAAGTACCACATGAGTATTTATTGGTATCCTTTTCTACAAAGAGTCAGACACCCCACTAAGCACGGGAGATAGATTCTTTTTAATCACCTTAAAAATCCTAGGAACTATGCATCAACATCCATATTTTGTTGTTCTGGTTATGCGATTTGCCTAAGGATACTGCTAATCAGCAATGGGGATGAGGATCTGAGACCCTGACTGCAATCTCACCTCTTTGCAAACAATTAAAAATCAGCAATTTCTTCTGTTGAACCTGAAACTAAATCATCTCCACTTCATTCCATGCTCTTGGCTAAATACTCAGAACAAAATACCTTGACTTCTTTTATAGTTTTAGCAATTTGTAAATTAAGGGTTTATCCTAATTCTAGAGAATTAGAATTAGTGGTTGCCCCTAAAGAGATGATCTATCTCGAAGGAAGTTAATGAGAAGGGCAACATCTGTTTAAAAAGGATGTTTATATTAAAACCGGGAGCTATATGTTGAGTAAAAAGCCACTCATTTGGAATATCTATCTATAAGCCATCTATATGCACTTTGCATTTAAAATACTGGGGTGCATGAGTGTCTCTGTCCGTTAAGCGTCTGACTTCCGCTCAGGTCATGATTTCACAGTTCCTGGGTTCAAGTCCCACATTGGGCTCTGTGCTAACAGCTCAGAGCCTGGAGCCTGTTTCAGATTCTGTGTGTGTGTCTCTCTCTCTGCCCCTCGTGCTCTGTGTCTCTGTCTCTCAAAAATAAACACTAAAAATTTTTTTTTAATATTAAGGAAATTAAGTATGGGCTGTAAAATGCAGACATCATATATATGTGTGAACTGAAACAGTGCTGAGTCAGCTGATCCAAGTTTCCGGGCCTCGAGTCAGCCACCAGGGGCTAAACCACTGTTCTCGGCCTTGGCTTCCTCATGGGGGAAATGAGTGGGTTGAACTAGATGACCTTTTGGGCATCTAATCATGCTAAGTTTCTTTATCCATCAGGGGATATGTTACTTTACATTTTGTTTAGTGGTTGTCCAATGATGGGGGAGTGCCAGGAATTTAGGGGAATTCGCAGAATACATGGGCACAAAATATATTTTAAAAAGTTTGCAAGCTTACTTAATCAAAAGGATTAATATCTAAAGAGATTTTAAGACATTGTTAAGAAATAATGGCTACCTTGCTAGAGAAGTTGGTAAAACAGACGACTTCTAGAAGAAAAAGTAGAAGTGGTCGACAAACACATGAGCGAATTTTTATTTTCACTGGTCATATATGAAATGCAAATGAGAACAAATCAAATCGGCCAATGCTATGCCCAGTGGCAGTTGGTAGTGTGATGAAATGAATACTCTCATACACTGCTTATGGAGTTTCATTGGCTGATTTTTTCTCTTTTGTTTCAGTAGTTGCACTCATATCTATTTATACTAAAGAAATAATTGTGTATTTATACAAATTTATTTTTAGAATGTTCACCCAGTGTTATTACAGTAAAAATCAGAAGCAGTTTAAACGTCTAACAACAGGCAATTAATTAAATAAGCAATGCTACATTCATATAATGAAACATTATGTAGTCATTAAAATATGTTTGGAGAATCTTAATGATACAGGAAATATTTATGATGTAGATATTAAATTTAAAAAGCAAGATACTAAGCTCCATATAAAGTATGGCATTAGTTTCAGAAGAAAAAAAAAGATGCACTGAAAAAAAGAAACAGGAAAAGGTACGCTAATATCGTGTAGCTTTTGGTTCTAGTTGGCAGTTGGTTTTTTTCCTTTTCTCCTTTGGGTCTTTTAGATTATTCAGTATTTTGAAATGTTCTAGAAGGTGTATGTACTACTCAGAAAACAAAACAAAACAAAAAAACGGCCTACAGAAACGATCCAGAGAAAGTGAGGAGAGAAGTTAGAGTGAGGCCATCTCCAGTCTGATTGGATCAGCAAAGAAAAAGAGAGCTGCTGGTCACCACCCATGGCGTGGCTATGTGTGTTCAGTTACGGTAGTGGAGGTGCCGGCACTGGGGTGCTGGGGAAACCCTGGGGTGTGATGGTTTTCTTCATCATAGATGCTGCTTTAGAGCTGGGAGGCTTGGGCTTGGTGGAGGTCTATCCAGATGTCATGCAGAATTCATATTTTCACAGTAAGTAAACATCCGAAAGAGAGCTACTTTAGGTCCAAGGGGAGAACATAACATCTTAAAGCATAAACTTCCCATTGCCTGCCCCCTCACCTTTGCAGACAAAAAAGACTCCCAGGGCAGACGGTCTCCCTGACTCTCAGAGTCACTTTGGTTTGGGATCTGGTTTTGTGTGGGTAATACATTTTCACTCTTGAGTTTCTTTCAAATTTTCATTATGACTTTTTTGCTTTTTTGCAAAGAGCTAATTCTGCAGAATTGGGGTAAGGAAGACCAAAGCAAGTCAGAGACTGTAATTATGCTGTTTAGAAAGTTAAGACTTCAGGTAATCTCAAAGTAACTTCAAGAGTATCCTTTGGGTAGCGTATTTTCCAGAAGTTGCCCTTACTTCTCAGGGACAGAGATGATATATTGAGATGCAGGTAGAGCTTGTACTTGAAGCTAACATTTTTCTTTTAAAGACTTGCCTGGGAATCCTAATCCAGGACCATGGCTTTTCCTCCTCTAGATCCATCCCAAAGGGAGGCGGGCTCCAAGACTTTGCTCTGTCTACCTTTAGGTCACTTGTTATTCGATGCACCAACATTCTTTAAAATACTTGAAAAAGCCATTGTAGCATAAACTGTACTTTTTAATTTTGGGTGATACTTTTTTTGCATTTTCTCTGTAACTAAAGATGAGAATAAAACTACAGCTTGGACAAAATGCTATAGAAAATAAAAGATTCCACCGTTTAAAACTTTCATCATAAAATTTTTGAAAATACGTTAATGTAGAGAAAATAGACTAACACACCTGCCATGTAACCATCATTCAACAGCTGTCAACATTTTCCCACTCTTATTTCATCCATCATCCTTACTTCTTGTTGTTGTTGTCTTTTATGGAATAGTCTAAAATCCCAGACAACATATTCAATTCACCTGTCAGATAAGGACTTTAAAAATATGTATGACCACAATATGATTATCGCCTAACAAAATTAGCAGTAGTTCCTTAATGTCCTCTAATACCCAGGCCATATTCAAACTTCTTTGAACATATAAAAAACAGAAAAAAAGGACTTAAAAACTCTCATGAGCAAGAAGAGAGATAGGCTTGAGACAGTGAGAGAAGGTTGAATTACTCAGTTTTGCTTGTCTTCTCTCCAAGATAGACCTTTAAAAAGGAACCAGAAGCCATTCCTAGAAGTAATGTTAAACAATTTAAACTGTCTAGATAGAGAAAAGTTTTGTCTTTGGACGCTGATGGGGACTCAGAGAAATTCTCTGTAGCCTCAAGGGAACTCAGATCAGCCTTTTCTTTCCCTTCCAAGCCAAATGTAAAAAACAAAACCATATAGGGGCGCCTAGGTGGCTCAGTCAGTTAAGCACCTGACTCTTGATTTAGGTTTAGGTCATGATCTCACAGTCTGTGAGATAGAGCCCTGCGTCGGGTTCTGTGCTGATAGTGTGGAGCCTGTTTGAGATTAATTTTCTCCCTCTCTCTCTCTCTACCTCTATCTCAGAATAAATAAATAAATTTAACAAACAAACAAACACCAAAGTCATACATACAAAACACTTCAAAATTGCTCAGGTAACACCAGCATATTGTGGAAATGTTTTACGGTGCACATAAACAAGGACCAGAAAATGAGAGTCCTACAATCCTAGGACTGCAGACAATCCACCTTACCATGTTGTTATATAGTGTTCTGGAATTTTCATACCTGTGGAATCATGCTGTATATACCGTTTTTAAATCTGCTTCCCCCCCCCCCCCCGCCCCATTCAATTTAGAAAGACTTTTCCTTGGCCAGTCAACATACTTGCGCACTGCTATTTTAAAGGATATTGATGAATTAGCTTATTCATCCAAGAACCGCCTGTTCCTACGTAATTCTCCTCCATTATAAACTACGTAGACAAGAACATGTGTGTAACTGAATATTTCACCCCAAAGTTCATGGAAGTGTAAGAACTATTCTTCTGCCATCACTTGTTCCCTTCCCAGTCGTTCTCATCCCTTGTCATGTGGCCACAGCCCCCTGGGCTCTCTGGAAATCTCTCTGGCTTATCAGCAGGCACCATCATCTGAAATACCGAACTCTTCCTGGTCTCAGAGACCTGTTTGCCAATGGCTTCCTCCCAGGCCCCCAGGCCTGGGGCTTCAGAGTCTTCTCACTGTGGGCCTGGGTGTGTCAGTTCTGCCTCAGGGATGTGCTGGGGTGTCTCTCCTCCTTTCTGGCCTCCTAGCTCTACATGCCGGAAGTTTCTTTCTTTCACTGGTCATGTTTCTCTTTCTCTTTCATCTTTGTGCATCTCAACTCAATTGTTTTAAGGGTCATGTTCTAATATCCTGGCCTCTACAAAGCCTTTCTGGATTCCTGCCCATTGTAAGCAGCACTTTTTCCTTTGTTGGCATCTGGCGCTTCTTTAGGCACTGTGGAGGTTTATGGCTTGTACTGCCTTTAGATTCTAAGTTTTGTGAGGGCAAGGAATGTGTGTTATTCAATTTAGAATCTGCCTCTTGGTATGGCACAATGCCCGACACATAATGGGTACTCGAAGTCTAGTGAATAGGTACTATTTAAATCAAAAGAGAGGGGCGCCTGGGTGGCGCAGTCGGTTAAGCGTCCGACTTCAGCCAGGTCACGATCTCGCGGTCCGTGAGTTCGAGCCCCGCGTCAGGCTCTGGGCTGATGGCTCGGAGCCTGGAGCCTGTTTCCGATTCTGTGTCTCCCTCTCTCTCTGCCCCTCCCCCGTTCATGCTCTGTCTCTCTCTGTCCCAAAAATAAATAAAAACGGAGGAAAAAAAAATTAAAAAAAAAAATCAAAAGAGGATGGATTAGTAAGAGTATATATGCAAAAAGCCCCAGGGATTTTAGTTGGCTATAGAGCTCATAGTACATGCTGTTGGTGCTGACAGGCCTGAAACAATTTTGGATTATATGAAAACAAATACAGGAGCATTTCCCATAATTCCCTCTGCTGTCCTCTCCTCTCTCCCCACCTAGCAACCCACAGGGCAGCCTCCTGGAACTACTTTCCACTTCCCCAAACCAGACATGTACTTTCATGCTGCTGGGCCTTTGTACGTGCTTCCCTCCCTCCTTCCCATGCCCTTTCTTCTTCTTTGTCAAAATCTTATTCATCCTACACATCAGACGTCACCTTTGAAACATTCTCACCACTCTTTTCTCCCACCTCCAGAGAATTAATTGCTCCTTCTTCTGGGTTTTATTGAACTGGTTCATATCAACATCATCACAGCAGTTACTATTTGTGAGTGCTTATTTTGTTCCAGGCACTGTTTTAGGCTCATGATGTATACTAGTTATAATAATCTTACAACAACCCTCCTAGGTCAATAACTATAACAGTAGATACTTCTATAATACTCACTCTGTGCCAGGTACCATGTTGTGTGCTTTGCCTTCACTAACCCATTTAATCCCATACAACAACCTTTGTTAGGTAGATACTCTCATTATTGCCTATTTACAATTGAAGAAACTAAGGCTTAGAGGGATTAAGTAACTTTCATGAGATCAAACAGCCAGTAGATAGTGGAGCCGGGAGGCAATATGTTTCCCAAATCCATACTCTTAGTCATTATGCTATACTGCCTCTATTGAGAAAGCAACTAAAGCTCAGAGAAGTTAAGTAATTTCCCCTAAGCCACGCAGTGTCAGATGTTGGAGCCAAACTCAAGCTTGCCTGACCCCAGAGTCTTCCTCTTCTTCTTACTTGTCTTGCTCTCTTCTTACTCTGAACTGCCTCTCTTTATAGCAAAGGTTGTCAAACTTTTTCTGTAAAGGACCGAATAGTAAATAATTTAGGCCTTGTGAGCCATAAGGTCTCTGTTGCAACTTTATGTTGTAGCAAGAGAGCAGTCATAGACCATACATAAATGAAAGAGCATGACTGTGTTCCAATAAAATGTTATTTATGGACACTTAAGTTTGATTTTCATATAATTTTCACATGTCATGAAATAATCTTTTGATTTTTTTTAATCATTAAAAAATGTAAAAACCATTCTTAATTCATGGGTCATACACAAACAGATAGTGGGTTTGACCTGTAGGGGAGCCATAGTTTGACAGTCTTGTTTGAAGGCAACATTACATCATAGGGTGGTTACATATGCATGTATCTGCCTCTTTGCTCACTCTTTCCTCAAACAATTCAAACTGGGCCCCAAACATGCATGCCCAATTGAGAAAATATGAGTCCTTTGGTAAACGAAATTCACGTTCCTTAGACATTAGGAGAGCATGTGACCTTCTTTGAGTGTGCCCCATGTGGATTGCACACCGAGTTCCAAGCAGTTTTTCAGAATATGCCTTCTATTACTTTGAGAAAAGCCATTAACTACATTTTCCCACCACTGTAGTTTTGAGATGAGGTTCTGGTGTTCCCTAATGGTGCTCCGGGCAGCTGGCTGGCTGGCTGGCCTTGTGCTTTACTTGGATCAAGCTGAGAACTCTAGACCAGTGGTGGCAATCTGATTATTGTGCTCCTGGGGATGGAAGAGACCAGTCTGGGCAGGGTGGCTGGAACAGAGGAGAGGAAGGGTGCCATGCTCCCTGCTTGGCCTGAGGGTCAGAGGAGCAGGGCTCTTGGCTCAGAGGCTTTGAGGCTCAGGGCACTGAGATAATGGGAAGTCTCAGTGCTTGGTGGTGCTCCGTTTTAACTCAGTTATGGTGAGATGGAATAGGGTTTAGGCTTAGACACATAAATACTGCTTAGAAACTTGACTTTGGAGAACAAGTGTTAAGAGTTGCAAACCAGGTGCCTGGGTGGCGGCTCAGTCAGTTAAGCGTCTGACTCCTGATTTTGGCTCAGGTTATGATCTCGTGGTTCATGGGATAGAGCCCCACATTGGGCTCCATGTTGACAGTGCAGAGTCTGCTTGAGATTCTCTCTCTCCTTCTCTCTGCCCCTCCCTTGCTTTCTCTTTCTTTCTCTGACAATAAATAAATAAGCTTTAAAAAAAAACCTTGCAAACCAGCATCTTGCAAGCAAAGTTTCAGAAAAAAAATCCATTTGAGACAGATGATTTTTGTATCAAAATAAACCGAGGGGTGCCTGGCTGGCTCAGTCGGTAGAGCATGCGATTCTTGATCTCGAGGTTGTAAGTTTGAGCCTACATTGGGCGTAGAGATTACTTAAAAATAAAATCTTAAAAAAAAAACGATTTTCTTCTGTGATTTTTAAGGGGAATTTAATCATTATTTGTAGCAATTAGAAACATGTCAAGGGGAATTACTAATGCAGGGCCGAGAATGAGTGAAACGAACTCTCGCAAGATAAGACTTAAGATAAAATACTACTTGAAAAGATGTTCATTGCAAAGGCAGTAACCTTATTTTAAAATATACTTTTTCTTGAAGTTTAATCTACATACAGAGAAATGAACACATTGTAGATCTACAGCTTGATGAATTTTCACAAAGTGAACACACTTGGGCAACTAGCTTCCAAATCAAAACACAGCACACTTGTAAAATACCAAACTGGTTCATTTGTAGGATGAGAATAGGGATCTGATTGGAAGAGGTGGCTAAAGAAAAGTGTCTTGAAACTGGGTTTTGTCGAAAGCATAGTTTTATCTGAGATCCTTTGGCTCAGGCTGGTCGGAATGATGGGTGAAGGGTGACACGTGGAGCTGCTGTGGCTTGGAGTCAGACTCTAGCTAGGGCTCACTTTGCCTCTGCCATGTGCTTGCTGTGTGGCTGTGGGCAAGTCTCTACGGTTGTGAAACATGAGTCTCTGTGCAGACAGCAACGATCTTGTTTACCGGGGTGCTCTTGGGACGTACTATGGTGTCTGCCACACAGGAAACCCCAAACAAAAATTTTTTTAAATGAATAAAACAACTAATCAATAATACAAATTGCTTGGTACGGTCCCTGAAAGATGTTCAATAATGTAAATAAAAGCCACGAAATGACCCAATGACCCAGTAATACCATGTTTGTGAATATATCTCCTAAGAAATCATCCCATGTAAAAGTAACTTATATATATGTATATGTGCATATATACTTTTTATATGTAAAATAGGACAGATGTGGGGCACCTGGGTGGCTCAGTAGGTTAAATGTCCGACTTCGGCTCGGGTCATGACCCATAGCTAGTGGGTTCGAGCCCCGCATGGGGCTCTGTACTGCCAGCTCGGAGCCTGGAGCCTGTTTCAGATTCTGTGTCTCCCTCTCTCTCTGCCCCTGCCCTGCTTGCACTCTCTCTCTCTCTCTCTCTCTCTCCAATAAATAAACATTAAAAAAAAAAAGCACAGATGTGAGTTATAGTGAAATACTGGGGAACTAACTCAAAGGCTCTGCTAACAACGGAGAATGGCAGTGCAATTATGAATTGTTGAAACAATGGGAAGCAATTTAGCTAAAACCTGGCAAGTGTGTAGACTATATTGAAAATCAGCATTTTAAAAAAATCTGAGAAAATGTTTAGAAGACATAGATACGAGTGTATATTTATTAGACAATGAGTAAGAATTTGGAGTGATAAAACTTAGAGATAATTACACTTTTTTTTTCTATTAAGTTGCTTAAGACTTTTTGAATTGAGCCCCCCATCCCCCACCCCTGCCAAGGAAAAGAAAGGAAATGAAGCACGCAGCCCCGTTGCCAGATGAGGAGCTCTCCGTGGGTTCACCCATACAGGGCAAGGCCTGTTCTTGCTGTGGTGTCCCTGCTAGGCAGGGATGGGCCGCTGATGGAAGGCCCTGGCAGGAGATGTGTTGCTGAAGAACATGATGCTTTCTTAATCACCTAAGTGTGTTAGATTCGTGGTAGAATCAATTTCCTTAATGAATGAATTGGCTGCCGCTAGAGCAGGTCCTTTGCCCAAAGCTCTTCTGAGGAGGATGACATTTAGACGTATTCTCTGTAATCGACAGGCCATTCTTGGCTGATGGCAGCCCTGGTTCACATTTGGCAAAAAAGATAGTTGATGATTCCATCAGCATTTTGAAGTAAGCCGCCTCAATCCAAGCCCAGGTAACCTAGAAGTTGGCATTAGTTAATGATGGTCCTGATTTCACCTTAGTTTTATCTAGTGCTCTGTTGTTCTAAGGGGCTGTCTCACAGAATAAAGGAGAGAAGACTTCTAAATGCACAGTTGTGTAGAAGTACAAGCACGAATTGTTGCTGTGTTGTTATAATTTCCACCTGATGCATATCAGCTTCCTGCAGGGAAGGTCAGGCAGATCTTATTCTGGTTTTATAGAGGAGGGATAAGCGTAAGAGGACCAACATCTTTATCGGGGTGTGACGAAGGTTACGTGAGAGGTTCATGGGGACAGATTATGAGAAGACAGAGGGGAACGCCTGATCCAGCAGTAGGTCAGATCATCAGAAACCGTTTTCAAGAAGAGGTGGGAGCTGGGGGGTGAGTGAGGGGCAGGTCTTTGCAGGCAAATAGAGACGCACTGAGTTTGTCTGAAGAAGCATCAGTACGGAAGAGCAGGTACCCGTTAGTTGGGATGGGAATTGAGGCCCAAGTGAAACCAGGATTTCCTACTGGATGTCCCTCAGCTTTCCAGGAGATGAGGCGAATTAGGACACCTCGTCCCTATGCCCTCCTTTTTGTCTGCTTTTGTTCTTTTGCTGCAGTAGACAGAAGATCCTTCCACTTGCCCTTGTGAGGGGAAGCCTCACTCCCCTCTTTCCTCTGTATGTGTGAACATCCGGGCCTGTGGAAGGTGTACTTTCTGTGAAAATGGTGAAAAAAAAGAGAAAGGGGGCAAAAATCAAGTTACTGAGAACTGAGAGCTTCTGAGATTAAAAGGTTGTGGATTCCAGTGTGACTTAAGTCCTCAAAGGGTCACTTGGTGGCGTTACTCAGGATGCCATCTGAATTCGCTCTCAGTTACTCTTCTGTGTGGAGGGACACATAAGTGGGTCATCCCTGCTGGTTGGCCACTTGTGCAGTACCACTGAAACCCACATCTATTTTTCACCTACAGGTCCATTAGTTTCTCCTAAAGGGAGAAATTCCACTGAAATCAAGCCCATCAGCCTTCCACACTGACTATGGGACCCACAACGGCTCTTTTGTGGGTACATGTGACACGCCGACTGGAGATGATCTCTCATGTCTATATAGGGTATTGCTCTAACATGGACTGGAGCCCCTCCCCTCCCCTCTCCCAGCTCCATATTTAGCCATCTGCTGAAGGCTATGTGTGTCATCAAAGTTTATCATCTGCCTTTACTGCTATGGAGTAATACAGAGGTTTACGTTCTTGTTTTCACCGAGGCAGGTAATAACATTTTCCCTCGTGGCCTCCCTTCTAATAGAACCACAGAGAAAGCTCATTTTGTCAAATTACTTTATAATTTGGGAAACTGAGGCCCTGAGAACTGATTTGATGTGCCTCGGGGTGTTAGAACTGGCTAAGAATGAAGGTCACTGACTCTTGCTAGGTGGAACAGCTCAGACAGGAATTTCTTTGTTCACATGATATTTTTGTTTTCATGCTACAAGAAGAAATCCCCCTCTTTTTGGTCACGATGGCTTGGTATAAGATACACAGGGCACTCTTTGGCAGAGAAAACTCTATAGTGCCACTTCAAATTCCTCACTTATAATTAATATTTGTTTAGCATTACATTTAGTAATTATTATTTAACAATGCTATTAGTAGTAAGGACTACTTATTGTATGTTTGCTATGTGTTGACTATGTACATATAATATGTTTACATTTGCTAAGGATTCTTTTTTTTTTTTTTTAATTTTTTAACGTTTATTTATTTTTGAGACAGAGCATGAATGGGGGAGGGTCAGAGAGAGGGAGACACAGAATCCGAAACAGGCTCCAGGTTCTGAGTGGTCAGCCCAGAGCCCGACGCGGGGCTCGAACCCACGGGCTGCGAGATCGTGACCTGAGCCGAAGTCGGCCACTTAACCGACTGAGCCACCCAGGCGCCCCTGCTAAGGATTCTTTCAAATGCTTATTTATTTTGAGAGAGAGAGAGAGAAAGCTCAAGTAGGGGAGGAGCAGAGAGAGAGGGAAAGAGAGAATCCCAACAGGTTCCTTGCAATTAGCACAAAGCCCAAGGTGGGGCTCGATCTCATAAACTGTGATATCATGACCTGAGTCAAAATCTGGAGTCAGACACTCAACCTCCACCCAGGAGTCCTGCTCTGTGCTAAGGAGTGTATACATCTAAGCACACTTAATTCTTTCAGCAACCCCATGATGTAGATATTATTACAACAATTTTCAGAGGAGGAAATGGAGGCTGAGGGACATTAAGAAACGCTGCTAAAGTTGTTGCATGGGTGGTCAGTTGGGAGCTCGGATTCAACTCCAGATCCGCCCAACTTTAAAGTGGTGTTCTCAACAATTTCGCCTCATCTACTTCTTTTTGCAGATACTTACTTAGGAAATTTGGCTTTTACTCAATCAATCTATCAGAAAGATTTTATTTAATAACCAAAAGCCTGACACATGCACATTTTTTCCTAGCTCCAGTTCTGCTTCATTGGCATCAAAATGAAACTCAAAAATGTCTTAAAAGGTCTTGGCTCTGGACCAAGTAATGAGAGGATCACAAACGCGTATATTTAAGTCATCTATAGTTCTAAAGAGCTAAGGTCTGAGACCTGACAGAGAGCCCCCCAGGGGAGACTTTGCTCAAAGGTCTGGTGACAAAGAGGTCAAGGACCATAGTGCATGAGTGACCCAGTGTGAGTCTTCAGACAGAGTCCAGCTGAACATTTGACATCCCAGTCCCCATGCCACAGACATTCAATATTTGGCATTTTAAATAAATTGTAGTGGAAATACATAACATGACGGTTCCCTATAGGTCCCACATGCCAGGTTCTATGCTAAGACAGCCTCTCCACAAACTGCATACTCACAATAATTTCATGAAGAGGTAATTTTCTTATTCTCATTTTTATGAAGAAACCAGGACTCTGAGAGTTTAAGTAATTTGGCCAAGGTCACCCAGCTCACATATCGTTAAAAAAGTGAAAATGCGAAAATCATGTGAATTATGTATTTGATTAACTTATTTGCAAATGCTGTTATGTCTAATGAAACAAACAGAAACTACGGGTTGATAAGAACAAAAATTTCCCGGAAGGGAATGTCAGGATTTAGAGGAGTGATTTTTTTAAAAATTATGTTTTGGGGTGCCTGGGGGGCTCAGTCGGTTGAGCGTCCGACTTTGGCTCAGGTCATGATCTCACAGTTCGTGGGTTTGAGCCCTGCATCAGGCTCTGTGCTGACCGCTTGCTCAGAGCCTGGAGCCTGCTTCAGATTCTGTGTCTCCTTCACTCTCTGCCCCTCCCCCGCTCAAGCTTTGTCTCACTGTTTCTCAAAAATAAATAAATGTAAAAAAAAAATTAAGAAAAAAAGTTACGTTTTGAAGCAGACCTATGGGTCTGTTTTACATTGCTTTACATATAACAAGTCAGGAAGACAGCCTGTGGGGGAGGTTATAAGCCCATATTGCATTAATAACCTTTAGTCTGAATTTTGGTCTGAAAGATTTTTCCTTCGTCTGAAGCTGGTCTGTCCTGTGATGATGTCCCTGAGCAGAAGGGACACCGTCTCCAAAGCTGATCTCATTGTCTGGAGCTCTTACACCTGCAGTGAATGAGAATTTATTTGACCCTTTCTCGAAATTCAGATGCTGTCATATTTGTACAGTCCTGTTTAAGAGACAGGCACTGAATATGTTTGCTTTTAAGCCAGTTATTTTATATGACTAGGGCCCAGTGGTGTTCCTGGTGCATACGTAGCTGTTTCGAAACGTTGGAAAGAAAGAACTAATTTAATCCTCACCACATCTCTGAGAAGTGGTTCCTCAGTTTATCGCATTCTTGCAGATGTGTACACAGAGGCTTGGAGATGAAGTCACATGCTCAAAGCTATGTCGTCGTATTGGTTACGGAGCTTGATTTCAGATGCAGAAAACGCCAAGGACAGTGCTCTCTCTATTACATCTGTAGCCAGTTTTTGACAAAACCTGAAAAGAAGAACCACAGCAAAATTTTAGAGTTCTGGTGGATTTCTTTTCTCTGACCTCAGCATGAATTCCCACGTAAACCAAGGACTGGCGGATTAATCAATAAATGAAGAGAAGTGCCTACATTGTCACTCATTACATTTCTCTTTCTTGTAGTTCCCCAAGTGGCTGGGGTCCGTTAGAAACTGAAGCTGCTGTCTGCTGCCTTCTCCACTTCTTGGAGCAGAAGCCAAGAGAGAGCTGTTTGAAGACGCCACGTTCACACATCAGGTTGCTATTGAGGTCTTTTTCGTGTTGATATCGGAGCAGTTGCTGGTATTTTTATCATTAGCCTGATTTAGAGATAAAATCAGCTTCTGCTTCTTACTGGGTGGGGTTGTGGGTGTCTGTGCTGGGGTATGTGCCCAGCTTTTCTTGCCAAAGGGAAGAGTGAGTGGACAGTGGGTTGGACTGGCTACACGGAGGTGGGCGTGTTTAATCAGTTTGCCAATGAGGAAGTTCCCCGTCATTGAAAAGGGAAAAAGAAAGACTCAATTCCCTCCACCCCTCACCCCCCCCCCCTTGTTTTCTCTGTTGCAGTTGAAGACTAGCCGTTGAAGGTTTTCAACGTAGATTGTGTCTCCCTCGGATGGACGAGGAGAATTGCTGTCAGGGGTCCTGAGAAACCCCATCTGGTTTTCATTCCTTGTGTTGAATGGCATTTGCTTCAGCAGCCCACTGAGGGCCCTTTTACTTGGGATTCTGAACTTGTAACCCAGAATCCAGGCTGGGAAGATGCTGAGTTCCATCAAGTGTGTGTTGGTGGGAGATTCTGCTGTGGGGAAAACTTCTCTGCTGGTGCGCTTCACTTCAGAGACCTTCCCGGAGGCCTACAAGCCCACGGTGTATGAGAACACAGGTGTGGACGTCTTCATGGATGGCATCCAGATAAGCCTGGGCCTTTGGGACACAGCGGGCAACGATGCCTTCAGAAGCATCCGTCCCCTGTCCTACCAGCAGGCAGACGTGGTGCTGATGTGCTATTCTGTAGCCAACCATACGTCTTTCCTGAACCTGAAGAACAAGTGGATTGGTGAAATCAGGAGCAACTTGCCCTGCACACCTGTGCTGGTGGTGGCTACTCAGACTGACCAGCGTGAGATGGGGCCCCACAGGGCCTCCTGCGTCAATGCCATAGAAGGAAAGAAACTGGCCCAGGAAGTGAGAGCAAAGGGCTATCTAGAGTGCTCAGCCCTTAGCAACCGAGGGGTTCAGCAGGTATTTGAGTGTGCTGTCCGAACTGCTGTCAACCAAGCCAGGAGACGCAACAGAAGGAGGTTCTTCTCCATTAATGAGTGCAAGATTTTCTAACTTCCCGGAGACTTCGCCCACACTCATTTACTCACCCCAAAGACTAAAGGGACAGGGAGAGCAGACAAGCCGGCAAGGACTGATGCTCTTTCTAGATACATACTGCACAGCACTTCCTTTCGGATACAGTTGTTGATGAGACTTGGCCACTGGCTGTTTTTATGAAATACACTCTAGAAATGGACCGCTTGCCCAGTCCAAATAGAAGGTCCTATAATGAAGACTCTCTCTTCGATTAAAAAGCCAAAATAGCCTCCATAATTTTGGACAATGAAGTGAGTTTTTCAAAGAATTCCATATTTAAAGACACATTCTATTTAAATAATAGTAAAATGTATATCTCTTGTGTATAATTAGTTTTTACGTTTGGAAAGTCTTTCCCTACGTGCTCCCACACACAATTGTAACCCTATGGGGCTCTGCCAAAGGTCTGTAGTGTTTTCACCTGAAGTAGTAATTTTGTTAACACCACTTGCCTGCTGGATATTACCAGGTAATCAAATTTTGAAGTGACCATAGCCTTATCCTTGCGATTAATTTTCCATCCACTCAGCGTTGTGTATAAAATACCGTTCAATAACATAAGATTCTTCAATACTGCCTAATTAAAAATTAACATTTGAAGTAGCTGTCACTCGATTTCTCTGTAATTATATAAAAAAGCATTTCTTATTTATGATACTACCTTTCACCCAAAGAACTCCAGTTATGCACTAAGCATTCCTCCCTCATTTGCCAAAAGAGGTGGGAGGAAAACCTTCCAGGTAGGGAATCAGACGGCTCACATGGAGCAGAAGTGAGGAAATCACACTTTCGTTTCAGGAACTGGTGCCTGCTTTTTCCAACACCATGGTTCCTAGCTGGCTGTAGGTCTTGGGAAGAAGAGCAGGCCCAAATTTCCGTGTGATGGTAATTTTGCAAATTCGTTATTTGAGTGCTAACGTGAGGTGGCATGGCAACATCATGTATTAATTTTAGGACCCAATCCAAGCAATTGGGAAGGTGTTGACCTATATGTGCATGTGGGTAAGGGGAAAAATGGAAGAACTTATAATTTTTACTATTTCATGAATATGAAGCACCCGTGTGAAAAAAAAAATTTGCAGAATCCAAGCATAGGGAACAAACTGCATAGCAATTGTTACGATAATAAAAAGTTATCAGGGGAAGTACTGAATACAGGAGGATACTTCCCCACCCCACCCCCACTCCCCATTCTATCTAACGGCTTAAAAGCAATGATCTCATTCGGCTGTTGAAGTTGGGAATAGAGGTCTATGTAACTTGAGAGAGAACTTGTGACTGCAGACACCCAGGTATATCATTTGCTCACCTAACCACGTTTGTTAAAGTACACCATTGTTTTAGTACAACATGGCCACTGCATACAAACGGTAAGAGAGTTGACATAAATGACTATGATTAACTTATATTGGTATACCCAACCTAACCTTCTGGTTTCCTTATGTGCTCAGTCCTCTGCGGCTATGCTCAGTACCAAAATCAGGTTTGTGCTCGTCCCCAGATTCCTTTCTCCTTCTCTTCTCTCATTCACATCCAGGAAAGGCCCAGGACCTGGAGCTTAGTCTCTGGAGACCGGAGTTCCCTGGTCTGTCTTCACCCAGACATCCCCAGTCCTCCAGTCCTGTGGCTTGTCCTCACCTCTGTGTCTCCCGTGTGCCTGGCTTGAGAGCACCTATATCCAGCTCTCTGCACTGTGTGTCCAGAGGGTTGGAGTGCTTGAAAGCTGACTAGGGCAGGGAAGACGAGCACAGCTCACCTCTGATTTCCCTGTTGATTCTGACCCTCTCCTCCAACATACAAACAGTATTTTTTATTTTTTATTTTTTTTTAGAGAGAGAGAGAAGGAGAGAGAGAATCCCAAGCAGGCTCCATGCTCAGTGCAGAGCCTGATGCTGGTTCGGTCTCTCAACCTGATCATGACTGAGCTGATCATGACCTAAGCTGAAATCAAGAGTCAGATACTTAACCAACTGAGCCACCCAGGCACCTCCAACATACAAACAGTTTAAAATCACTCATTCAGGTGTTTTTTCAGGGACAGGCTTTAGGGTAAAGGGGTATTTAACATGTTAGCAGGAATGAATTTCTACTCCCTAAGATTGGCTGTCCCCAGGCTTTTCATTTTTTTCTTGTTGAAGGGAGGTGGGAGGGTTGTCTGAAAATGGGAGGGCCCAGGTACCTGATGCCAAGTGAAGGAAGAGGAGGTGATTCCATGGTGGAAGGGGAGGAAGAAGGGAAAGTCAGAGACGGCACTCAGATGGCTTTGCCTTCACCCGGGCACATGCACAGATAATAAGCCCTCTGCCTATTGGCAGGAACCAAGCTCAAGGGCTCCCTGTGGGTATGCTCACACTTGAGAACAGGAATCCATGTATAAGCCCTCCCCAGAGAGCTGGCAGAACTTGAAGCCAATTAGTGTCTGTCTTCCCTGCTAGACTGTGAGTTCTTGAAGGCAGAGGGAACTCCTCTGCATCTTAGTATCCCCAGGGCCCAGCACAGGGGAGGAACCGTCGCTAAACAAGGTTGTGTTGAGCTGACTTGGAAAGAGAGACAAGAATTGGGTTGCTATGGTGCAAGGTGGTTATGAGAAGGAAGCAGATCCTTGCTAGCCTAGGGGGTAAGAAGTGAAAATAGGTCATTTTGTTGGAGTCCCTGCAGTGTATGTTCTATGTGTGTGTATATTTGTTTTGCCTGCCTAAATTCAGGCATATGTTTCTTGCATTTCAAAACTCATGGTACCATTTGGTAGACTACTGTATGTTGATCCTTAGCTATTCTAAGTAGCAACATTAAGTATGCTCTTGTTTATATTAAAGAATTGATTTGAGTGCTTGAGTAATTCATCCCATTCAGTCTTACTTAATACTGACTATCTGAATGGGGCAGCAGAATCTAGTGTGATGAACTGAGGCTGAGCAATGAGAAAGCCCAAAGCATCCTAATGGTTAAAGTTCACGGAGTGCCCGGATGTCCACGCACTGCGCTAAGCACTTGAGTGTGCATTATCTTACCGCATGGTGTGTGTAGATGTCGACACTAGTAAGCACACTAGTAAGTACATCTTGCACGAGGAACCAGGCTCAGCCTGCTGATGTGACAAATCTTAGGTCAGACCGCAGGTGAGTGCCAACACCAGGAGTCTTGAGCAGGTCTGTATGACTCCAAAGCTCTGCTCAAAACCACTGTGCTCCACTTCCTCTCAGAGCAGCCCAGTTGTATGTATGGTTTTGCCACATCCGATCTCAGGCAGCCTTGTAGACCCCACCCCCACCAGTCTAGCGGCTTATATTTTAAAAATTCTTTTTAATAAAATATTGCAATCTGATCTTACTCCTCCCTTTTTATCTTTCTTTCTGCTAATGAGAACGAGATCCCCCAAAGTCACAGAGCACCGTCATTCACAAAAAGGTCCCTGCTCCAATTCTTGGTTTTTAAGGATAATTTCATTGTTAATTTGGAAAGCCTGGTTCTTTCCTTTTAAGGATTTGGTACCAAGGAAGGGCATCTATCCAGCATGAGATCTGTAGGGTTATGATAGGACATAGGGGACAGGGTATCTGTGAGTATTCATCCTCACTGCCAAGAAGACAACCCTATTGGTTGAGTCACATCAGAACAACTCAAGGGTAGGGCCTTATTTTTGCTCAGGCTGTATCTCTCCTGCTACTACAGTAAAACATAATCAAGATGTTGAGTAGCTTTTCACCATTAGAGATCAAATGAACGCTAGAATTTACTTGTGATATAAGTTCATTAAAAGTACTTGATTCAACCTAAAGTCCACATTAACTTTTTTGGTTGATTCTAAAATATATCCTAACGTGGAACTTAATACTTAATGGTAGATAAAGAGCCATTGGGAGGGAGTAAGAAGCCAGACTTATTTTGGAGTTAGAAAGTCTGCATCATGTGTCTTTCAGTCTCAGTTTCCTTGTCTTAAAAAAGATATTTATTCCTGGGTTACTTTAAGAACTAACACAACAGTGATTGTGGAAGTGCTTTATGTTGTAAACTATTGTTCACATGGTGGTGTCATTATGTTTTTGGTGGATTCCTATGCAGATACATAGGCTGAATATTCTAGATCAGATTAGAATATTCTAGAACTTGTCAATAGTGGGTCACATGATGGGAAAGCTATGCAGAATTAGGAGCCATTTGTAGCAATGTTAACTAGAGCAAGATGAGTAAATGACACACGATGATAAAAGCAACAAACTACATTTGAATGCCTACTGGTTCCAGGCCCTGAGCTAGGCACTTTACATGCATCATCTCATTTAATCCTCATCCAACGCTCATATTAGGTATTATTCTCTTTCTGTTGACAAGAACCTGAGGCTCAGACAGATATATGGAGACATTTCCCTTGTACAGTTACTTTTCAAAATGTCTCAGTTTTACCATGTAATTTTGGTGTGTTAAACTCAACCAGTTATGATAAACTGTATTTAATGTCCATTACACTTGTTAATTTAGCTAAGACAGTGAGAATGATCCCTGTTACACACTGTAGGGGCACACTGATGATTAGGACTCTGCTGCCTTTCTGTGTGAGCTTCCTTTTGTCATTTTTCCTGTGACAAAGTCTCAGGTGGTTTATATCCCACCGTCCTGGTGGTTGCTGTTGGCTGTCTTTACTCCCCCCAGTTCCATTTTCCATTCTTGTTGCCCTCCTCTGAGCCTGAAGGCTAACCCTTTGGACTGTATAACCCAGGACCTCTTCCTGACTGGCTTCCACTTGGATGTGGCCAACGGGAGACTCTGGTTGGAACTCAGAGGATAGGAGGAAAAAGTGGTTGGATGTTTTCTTTCCCCTGCTCCTTTCCAGCTTCGGTGATACTTGTCAATAGCTGTAAGTCCTTTCATGGCTACAGCTCTGGGCAGCCTCTCCTCCACATTTCCAGCTTTCAGTGGGCTCCAAGACAACATTTCCTCACTTTGCCTCTCAGCCCTAAAGGAAGTAATGGCTTCCTGCTGGTGCTAGTTTGAGGATGCAGCAACATCGTCCGTTATGTTCTTTTAACTCAGACCTGCAAGTTATGCCTCATTCAAGTTTCTTCATCTGAATGACCTGGGATAAATTTGGTTTCCTGTGGGATTCTAATATACACTCACTAAATTTTAAGTCATCTGTATGTTCTAACATAGAGTACTGAAACCTCTACTGAAGGGTATGGATTTGGTAGCTGGCTAACTGCCCTGTCGTAAGCCTCAAAGCCCAGGAAATATCACTCTCAACATCTATTTGCTTGAAAGAGAAACAAAAAGTATGTTGACTAATCTGAATAAGCAAAAGAATAGTTTTGAGATAGCAATGTTCAAGGATTGTGTGTCTTCTAATGACATATTTACATTTAAGAAGCCCTGCTATTATCCACAATATATAAAAAACTACTACAAATCAATAAGAAAAACAGCCTAATGTAAAAATGGGCATTTCTCAGAAGAGGAAACATGCATGATATGACCAATAAACAATAGAAAAGGTGTTAAGTTTCATGAGTAGTCAGGGAAATGAAAACAAAATCCACATTGAGATATCATTTTCATACCACTACATTGACAAATAACTGAAAAGTATCAGTATTAAGCCTGGCAGGGATATGAAACTATTGGAAATCTTATATGATGTTCGTGGGGGTGTCAATTGGTATAACATTTGGCAACACTCAGTAGTGATGCATAGCCTGTATCCTTGACCCAGAAATTCCATGCCCTAAAAATACACATGCTTAGATTTCCTGGGAAGCATGTATGAGAATGTTCTTATTACTGTAGGTAATAGCAAAAACTAGAAATAACCCAATGTCATCAACAGAAAGTGGCTAAATAAAATTTTGGTATATCACACGCAGAATACTATGCAACAATAAAAATGAATGAACTGTAGGTGTATATATCAATATTGATGAATATAGAAATTCATCAATTCATCAATATTGATGAATGTTGAAAAAAAGCAAGCAGCAAAATAATATATACAATATGGTTCCATTTAGTGAAATTCAAATGCAAGCAAAACTTAACAGTATAATCTTTAAAGTGAAAAACAAATTTAAAGCGTGGGAATGATTAACACAGCATTTAAATAAGTGGTTACCTCTTCTGGGCAGGGTAGGAAACACAGTTGAGCAGCATCATCCAGGAGTGTCACAGGCATTAGTGATGTTCCATTTCTTTTTTTTTTTTTTTTAATTTCTTTTTTTTTTTTAATTTTTTTTTCAACGTTTATTTATTTTTGGGACAGAGAGAGACAGAGCATGAACGGGGGAGGGGCAGAGAGAGAGGGAAACACAGAATCGGAAACAGGCTCCAGGCTCCGAGCCATCAGCCCAGAGCCCGACGCGGGGCTCGAACTCACGGACCGCGAGATCGTGACCTGGCTGAAGTCGGACACTTAACCGACTGCGCCACCCAGGCGCCCCAGTAATGTTCCATTTCTTAAGTCTGAGAAGTTGGTACATGAGTGATCATTAAATTTTTTCTTTTATTTAATCTTCAAAAAATATTCTTATGTGTTTTACACACTGTTTTGTGTGCCTGATATTATTCATAATTTAAAAAGTTTTTTAGGGGTGCCTGGGTGCCTCAGTCAGTTGAATATCCAACTCTAGGTTTTGGCTCAGGTCATGATCTCACGGTTTGTGGGTTCGAGCCCCATGTTGGGCTCCATGCTGACAGTGTAGAACCTGCTTACGATCTTCTCTCCCCCTCTTTTTCTGCCCCTCCCCTGCTTGTGATCTCTGTCTCTCAAAATAAATAAATAAGCTTCAAAAATAATTTTTAAAAAGTTTTTTAAAAGTTCAGATTCTACAAATTGCTTGTACTTGAATTCCAGTTCTGCCACTCACCAGCTTCCCAGCCACCTGCAAGTTAACTAACCTGTCTGGACATCAGTTTCCTCATCTGTAAAATGGAGACAATAGTATCTTAAGGTAGGGAGGATTAAAGGAATTAATATAGGTAAATGCTGAGGGCACCTGGCTGGCTTAGTCAGAAGAGCATCCGACTCTTTATCTTGGGGTTGTGAGTATGAGCCCCACATGGGGCCTAGAGATTACTTAAATAAACAAAACATTACTAAAAAAAAATATGGGTAAAGGCTGTACAATGTGTGGCACATAGTAAATGCTCAGCGAAGGACAGCTGTATCATTTAACTGTCACATTATATACTTTAGAGCTGGGACGACGCTGCTGTTTTGCGGATGAAGACACTAAGATCTTGGGACGGTTAAGTGACTTGCCAAAGCTCCACAAATTGGTGGCAAACCCAGACCACCAGATCACCTCACTCTTCCTACCACCCTTTTGGGTACTCTTTTTCTAAGCTTCATGAGTAGAGAGTTTGTTTTGTTTTGTTTTGTTTTTTCACCTGTTTACTTTTTGTAAGTTTGCTTTTCAATCCGGGTTTCCGGTACTTAATAATTGGTAGTATTATTTCTCAACACAAAGCAGGCGCCTTTCGAGTCTTACAGAAGGGATCAACAGAAGCTCAGTTCCCCAAGTGGAAACAGATCTCTCTTCATTTATTTATTCATTCAGCATTTACTAAACTCCTTAGGCTCTCTGTTGGGGGTGATTCACAGGAAGTGGTGGACTCAGTCACTAAAGGAGGTAACGGCCAAGCACACCTCCATCACTGGAGTCACCATGTTTCATAATTACATGTTTATGTTTCCAACCTCCCATTGGACCATGACCTTCTTAGCACCACGACTGCAAACAGCCCAAGTTCCTGCTTTTGTGGAGTTTAGAATCTAGCTGGGTAGGGATAGGTATGTATGTGTGGATAATTATTATGTAAACAAATCAGGTAAATTGGATGGGCAATCGGTGCTATAAATAAAATAAATTAGGAAGAGGGAGAGAGAATATTCAGTAGTCTATGTTTTTAATCGAGAAGAAGCCAGGATGATATAGACATACCACATCATTTAACGATAAACGATTCCTCTGAAAAAGGAAGCAGACTTCACTTTTTCTCTGCTGTCCCCAAGAAAGGGACGCACATGCTTTTCACAATAATCAGTGTTCACTACCCAGCTTTCTTCAGAAGTGACTGACTTCGCTGGGGATTCCAGACCATCGCCTGTTGGCTTAGGACTGTTCCAAGGGCTGGATTGGCACATAGGCTGGAACGGAAAATGACATGATTTACAGAAGCGGGGTAGTGTTGGGGCTTACACAGGCAAGAAGTTTCCCACAGATCCTGAAAACAAGGAAGGAAATGACTAGACCGCAGGGTGTAGATAGGACTCAAAGTAGAGCCTAGAGCCTTCCTGCGGGGCCCTTTGGAGCGATTCCAAGAATCTGCATGTACACGCAGCATGGGCCTGAGAAGCAGCAAGGTCCCAGCACACCGGAGCCCATCTGCTGATACAGCCGCACGTGATTGCCCTTTTAGAAAGAACAGAGTCAGGTGCCCCAACCTGCCTGTGGAGCTACTACACTGATGCAAACAGGCAAGGGTACAATTTACCAGTGACTCACCGGAGTTAACCCACGACCTACAGTTGTTAGATGGTAGAGCTGTGGTCTCAGGGAACTGGAGATTCACTGAGGGTTTTGACTGAACATGTTTTTCAAAAAAGGTTTCACAGAGTCCCAATAATCACTGTTCAGATGTACTTCTAGAATACATCCCCTTTCTCTTCTCTTCCTCCTCCTCCCCTTCGTCATTTTCTCTCTGCAGCCGGGTACCCGCCTCCCATCCCTGAGTGCTCCAGCATCTGGAACGGTGCCATGGCCATAGGAGACTGAATTCCATTCCTTGAGTGGGTCAGTCCTCACTGCCATTATCTCACATATTCATTCACGTAGCGCTTAAAAAGCGTCCAGGCTGCTTTCCCATATCTTAACAGTAATAATCACCAGTATTTACCTAGCACTTTATAGGTTATTAAGTACCTTGTGGACATTGTCTCGCATGACCTCACAGCAATGCCGTGGGTTATTGCTGGGCTCATTTTATAGACAAAGAAGCTAAGGTTTGGGAAAGCTAATGCCTCATCTACACACACTTAACTGATGCTTGGCAGAATCGGAATTGTACTTAGGTCTCTTGTCACAAACTTCCCATTTTCCACTCTAGCAGGCTTTCATCTGGGGCTCAAGGTGACTCTGTAAAGTAGACGTGAGAGAGATGAGGCCCAGGAAGGTGAGGATGTGTCCGGGCCTTACATATGTGTGTGTGTGTGTGTGTGTGTGTGTATAATACATATAATATAATATATAATATATTAATATATAATATATAATATAATATATAATAATATATAATGTAATATATGTTATTATATAGTATATATTATACTATTTATGTAATATTTGTAATATATTATGTTATATAGTATTACTATTGTTATATTATCAGACTCACACTTTTGGAGTTGAAAGGGATGTCAGGGAGGAGTGAGCCCAACTTCATCACTTTACAGTTGAGGAGACTGACTCTCCTAGTTGTCCAAGGATATACAACTTGTTTCAGGCAAAGTTGGGGCTTGAGTACTTGGTCCTGGGAGCTTGTGCCTCTTCTGTCAGGCCTCCGACCTTCCAGCCTCTACCTTTGAGCTATGGACTCTGTGTCTATTTGTTTCAGGTCGCAATTATGGACATTTAAAGATTTACCCTTTATTTTAAATGTCAGGGGCATTGGCAGGTGATTAAAAAAAAAAAAAGAAAAGGTCAGAGACAGAGAGCCTCCCCACCGCCATGAAACCAGCAACAATAGAAGCAGGAAGACACAGGACACAACAACCTGCCAGCAGCACTGTCTTGCTTGTTATTAACAAGATCAACAGCCAGAAATACAGGCCCACAATTCAGGGCTGAGGCTTGAAGGGTTCAGGGGAAACCTGAAGGTGTTCTCCCAACCCTCTACACAAAAGCTCAGAAGGGCAATCTGCAAGCCAGCCTGCTGGCTGGGGCAGGTTAAAGGAACATAAAGGAAACAAATTCTTTACATCTGTTTATCTATCTATCTATTTAGATATAATGGAATATATATAAAGATTATTATAGGGGCATCTGGGTGGCTCAGTCAGTTAAGCATCTCTTGACTTCAGCTCAGGTCATGATGTCATGGTTCCTGAGTTGGGGCCCTGCATTGGACTCTGTGCTGACAGCATGGAGCCTACTTGGGATTCTCTCTCCCCTTCTCTCTTTCTCTGCCCCTCCCCTGCTTGCTCTCTATCTCTCTCCAAACAAATAAAAATAAATGTAAAAAAATATTATTATATATATTCTATATGAATATTATATATATTCCCCCACAAATGTATGCCTACTGTTGAAAAGATTAAAAAAAACCAGCAAAGCAAAAAGGCAATAATAAAAATCACTCTGATAATCAGCATTACATCATCTTTTATATTTATCCTTCCAGAATTTTTCTTACACACATATGTGTGTATTTTTACCATACAAGGATTGTATGGTATAATCGGATTTCCAATCTGCTTTTTTGCACTTACTATATTGCAAACAGCTTTCAGTGTCAGCATACTAATGAATATACATACTCCTACGTTGTGTATAAAGGCAGTGTGTTAACTATCCCAGATTTTTCCGAGGAACCTATAACCACATGCTTGTTCATTGCATCTGTGGTTGTCTTTTGAACTTTGCACTGGAAAGGTAAGAGAGTGTGAGTATGTGTGTGTGTTGGGGGGGGTGGGTAATGTCATAGTAACAACCACAGATATATCCAGCCCTATGTGCTTTACATATATTAATTTATTTACTTGTAAATAACCAAGATAAAGTCACTGTTATTATTTCCATTTACAGATAAGGAAACTTACCCAAGGTCAGACACTGAGTTAAGCTTCAGTCCAGGCATCTGGCTCTAGCCCATCTCCCGACCACCTCACTTTCAACAGTGGTTCCACACTCTAGCTCTTAGGTCACATACCTGGAAAGGCCTATGGGAACACCTGGAACCAAAAAGAAAAGTCTTGGTATGACAGATGTGAATTCCAGAGATTTCTTTCCTAGAGAGTCACCTGTCTAGTTCATCACAGTCTTGTTATTAACAGGCATCCATCCAGTTCTTCTCTCTCTGGTCTTTTCTCCTGTATTTTCCTCCCAGTGTCCCTCAATTTTTTATATCTTCTTTGCCCTTCCCACAGGGCTGAGATCCATGTAGAAGCTCTCTGGAGGTGGCTTAACCCCTTCAGAGCAGAAGAGCTATGAAACAAACACACATTTCTATTGTTAGTATTGACACCCATCAGACAGAACCTGTATACATTGTCAGGCTTTCATGGTCACTTTCCTCTATTTCACCAGACTTCTGCCCAGGAAGGGCTGGAGGGGGACTAGAGAGGAAGGAAAAGAGGGAGGTGGGGTGGAGGAAGAAAACCCCCATCCTGCCACAACACAGAGTCTCCGATTTTGCTCTGCTTTGATGCTAATGTCTCTGATTCTCCCTGGTTGGGTCTGAAGTTTGGGGGTAGGGTAAGGAGGAGACAGTGATCGCTGCTGAGTCGCCATGCTATGGCATGGCTCTAAGAAGCTGTAGTTGAGGAGGTAGAATGACACTTCTATTTCTCTCTCTCCAAAAAATGACTAGTCATCTTAGTTAAGGCTGATGTTAGACCTCACTGGCTGAAGGTTTGTGTAAGGCAGACTCATGGTCTCTTTCTCTGCCAGGGTATTTTTTTCAGAATGGAACTTATCATGTGATAGAGTCATCTGGCTTTTCCAACGGGTCTGTCTGTGATCGTCTGATTAAACTGCTGTAGTAAAAGATCTCTATTACTATTTTTTAAACTTCCAATCGTTGCAGACCAATAATGTTTAAAAGCACATTGAATTCCTAGAAGAAAAGACAAAGAATTAATAGGAAAAAATGAAACATAAAGGGACATATAAAATGTAAGTCCCATTTTTTATTATTAGATTCAATAGACATTATCCAATTGCTAAAAAAACTTCAAATATATCCTCTTTCTTTTTTTTTTTAAGTTTATTTATCTATTTTGAGAGAGAGAGAGAGAGAATGTGGGCACAAGTGAGTGGGGGGGGGGACACAGAGAGAGAGAGAGAGAGAGAGAGAGAATCCCAAGCAGGCTACATGCTGTTAGCATGTGGCTCAACGTGGGGCTTGATGTGGGGCTCAATCCCACAAACCTTAAGATCATGGCCTGAGCTGAAACCAAGAGTCAGAGGCTTAATGGACTGAGCCACCCAGATACCCCTTGAATATGTCATCTGGATTTCTGTGCTTATCTGGCCATGGTCTGGTAATAGTTTGTAGACCTACCCTGCCTGGTCTTTGGATTACACTTTGAGCAGGGTTGATTTAGTTCACTAATTTATTCTCTGTTTGCAAAAGTTCATTCTTTCACTTATTCATTCTCTGAATAAACACTCAGTAAGTGCCAGTTATAAGCCAGGCACACAGGTTGATGCTTTTTTGAGATTACTGTGACATCATGCTTATGTGTTATTACTACATAATTAGATTGCAGCAGTCATGTACCAAATCAATATAATGTGATGTTCACCATAAGAGCATTGAAAGAAAAATTGTCCCAGACCATGTCCAAGACCCTTTCTGTGTGTGATGTAATTCAAAGCCTCCTCCTGGAAAGAAAATAGGTACTCATGATAAAACACTTATGCAATTTTCTGATGGAGTTCTAATGGAATTGACTTGTTCTGAGAAACCAGTCACTCTTGTATACCCTCCCCTTCCATCCCCAGTTGACTGTCAGACAACAGTCTAGTTGACTTTTAACCAGACATTCTTTTCTTTGTGTCTAGTCTAATAATGGTTATCTGGCCATTTTATCAAGTGTAGATCTTTGAAATGGCCCTGGCCTTTGGAGAAAGGCTGCAATACAGTTTGACAGATGTCTATATCTAAAGAGGAAGGAGGAGGTCCCATTTTGGTTGGATTGGTAGAGTGTGTGGGAGCTAGTGACCCTTGCAAACTTTACAATATTTCTGAGTCTCAGTTTTCTCATCTATGAAATGGAAAGAATAATTCCTGTAAACTAGGTGAGGGATGGAATGGAAAGGAAAAGGCTTGGTACGTAATATGTGCACCATAAATACTCACCGTTATTATGATGATGACTATGGACCTTGGTCAAGGCTTGAAGTGAAAAGCTTTGTAAGACCAGGTTACTTCTTGGCTCCAAATCAAGCTCCGGGTCTTGGCTTGCTCCCACAGGAATGAGAGGAGGAGGAGCAGAGCCACTATGGGCCTCAGGAAAGGGACCATCTGTGGCAGCAGGAGCCTAGTCCCCTGGGAGGAGGAAAGGGCTGCCTGAAGTGGGTAAGTCATCTGGGCTTGCATGTGGAGTAACATTTGCATTTCCCACACTTTCAAAGCTCCCCCCCTCCCCAAGATAGAGGGGAGGGAATTAAGCTATGCTGAGCTTGGGGCTGATTCCAGCCAAGAAACTTACCCCACAGCAGGTGTGTGATCTGGAACCCAGCCAAGTGTGTTCACCCCACAGCAGTGGGAGAACACAGAGCTCTTCTGTGGTTTCAATTCTGTGGCTGTTACTCAGGTACCATTTACGGGCTGCCTTTTTTTCACAACTCTTCTCTTAGCTCAAGGCTTTGGCCAAGGGGAGGAGGGAGGCTGCTGTATTCTGTCTGGGTCGATTTTCTTCTTTCTGTGCTTGGTGGAAACACACTTGTCAAGTAGTGAGTCATTTTTCTCCTTCTACCTCAATCTACTTTCTTGAGCAAGTGAAGTCCATGTGTAAGAGGCTCTGGGAGACAGGTAAGGGAGGGATGGAGGAGCAGAGTAAGGAGAAGGAGGAGGGGAGAAAGGAGTCTGTGCTCCCAGCTCACATTATATTGTGGAGACAATAACTAACAGTTCTCTGCCATGGCCTCTACAGTAAAGGGAAGAGGAGGAAGCAGAAGAATAGAAAGTGCTGATAGCCTGGAGGGCACCCTTGTGAGAATTAGAAACAGCTCTTGCTCTGGGTGCACATGGACCCGTGCCAGCCCACAGAGCCCGGCAAGCTCAGCACAGGCTGGTTTCTGTCTCTCCTATCTCCTTTGCCTAGAGCCTTGTTCAGTGAACAGGCTTCACAACTGTGACGAGCAGCCCTGATGGTGGGAAGACCAGTCCCAGTGGTGTGGAAGGTGAGGGCTCACAAGGAACTGAGATAAGTGAAACCAAAACCTGCACTTGGTAATGGTTACAATATCTGGTGGGTGTAAAGGTAGAGTGCATTTCCAGAAAGAAAGCCTTATTTCTAGGCAACCACTCCTACTCATTGAGTATGGCTCTTCACTTTCTCCATTGAGCCATTGGTCAAACACTGCATGACCTTGTTCAGCCCCTCCTCTTCCACCAAGCTTGGACTCTATCCCTGTTTCCCCCTGGATTGCTTCCTTTGGGCTCCCCAGGAGGAGGCTCCCTGGACTTCAGAGTGGAATTTCTACCCCTAGCCTCCTGCTGCTACTGTTCACTACCTCTTTGAGGAAAGCTCTGGTGCCTTATTCTGATGAAAGCATTCTTTTTTTCCTCTTACCAAATGACAGCTATTTTTAGAAAGAAGGAGAAAACGAGAGGGTAAAGAAACATGAGAGTAGAGAAAATCCTGCTTAGTCACATGCATTTTTTTGCTTTATTTCATTTTTTTCTACCTGGAGAATGTCTAACGCTTTCATCATATTTGAAAAAGAGTCCATGACCCTAAAATTTCAAGAGCTGCTGTTATAAGATGATTCATGAAATCCAAACAAAAAGGGCAGAGAATGTTCAGGGAGGGTTTATTGAACTTACTTCATTCCACTGTCTGATTTTCAGCGAATTATCTAATTTCTTTGGGACCATGGTCATGAGCACTGTTGCTTATTTTTCTTGGCTTGGATGGCCCCAGAATCACATTATTCTAATTGTCAACTAGCAGGCATGCCATTCTCCAGTCCCTCACCCTCCATGATGTCACCAGAGTTGTAATCCTAAAGCCTGTCTTGCGTCATCTCTCACCAGACTCCAAGCGGCAAATTGGGGTTAACCTTCTCCATTGTCTGGCCCAACCAAACTCTCTGACCTCATCTTGCTCTGTTCTTTAATTAGCCCTCAAACCAGCCATGCTGGTCAACTTCCTGCCCCACCACATTGGCATTATCACCATCTGCCTCCAGATCATCACTCATAATCTAGATCCTTTTCACCTTTTCCCCCCAGTTTTCCAGAACCTTTCCAACATGGAAGGTTAGCTCTCTGAAGGGGAGTGCTTTGCCTCCGTGTTCCTGTCACAGTACCCCATTCGCCCCATCATAAACTCCATGATTGTGTGCCGGGACTCCTCCCTGCCCTGTCTGTCTCCCCCACTGGTTCATGAGTTTCTTCAGGACAGGACCTGTGTCCGGCCAATGTTCCCAATGTTGCCTGGAATCTGACGTGTGCTAGATAAATGTTTGATGGATAACTGGAGCCTTTTCTGACAACTGTTGCACAGACCCAGCCAAGGGGCCGTATTTCCCCAAACTTCTATTCTGTGTATTATTTCCACCAGTGACAGTGATCACAATTACCAGGGAAGTTCTTACAAAATACAGATTCCCAGAGCTCTTTCCCAACTTAGCTGAATCAGAATCTAGGAGGCTTGAGCCTAGAATCTGTATTTTCACAAATTTCCTCAAGTGATTCTGATAATCTAGTTTGCTTTATATCTGCAGTTCTCAAACTTTCTGGCCTTAGGACCATTTTACACTCTTAAAAATCATTGAAAAACCAAAAGAGTTTTTGTTGATGTGAGTGGTAGCTATTAATATTAACCAAATTAAAATTATAATGGATAAATGACAAAACATTTATTAATTCATTCAAAGTAAAAATAACATATACATTAAATGTTAACTTTGTAAACGACACATTCTTAAATGAAAACTCACTATATTTTCCTAAAAAAAAATTGTAATGAGGAGAGTACCATTGTTTTACCGTTTTGAAAATGGCTCTAATGTCTAACTTGACTAGATTTCGTATCAGCTTCTGCATTCAGTCTGGTGCAATTTGCAATGTGTAACTTTGGATGCATTGTATGCAAAAAATTCAGCCTCACACATATATGAGGTTAGAATAAAGGGAAGTACTTTACTAGCCTTTTTAGATAACTGTGGATATTTTCCTTTGGTAGTCCTCTAAAAATGGATGTCATAGTTTCTTAAAGGTTAGTTGCAATGTGAAATCTGAAACCATATCAGTGAACTCTGTACACTTATAAAGAATGTGTGAAATAGGCAAGTAAGGCTTTAGTAGTATTATGAAAACAGTTTTGACCTCCTGGTCCCCTGAAAGTGCCTTGGAAAGCTCCTGGGCTTCCTAGACCACATTTTGAGAAACACTGCTATATTCCATAACGTGCAGCATTCATATCTTGATCTCAGATTGCTTTATATTCATTTACTTGACAAATACTTATTGAGTGCTATGTGCCAGGTGGTGTTCTAAGCATTGGGGTTCTGCATCTAACTGATCTCATGACCAAATTATATTGAAGGCAGAGGCTCAATTTCAGAGTTGCCTCTAGAGAATCCAGTTTCAGGGCTGATGTGGGGCCATTTGGCGTCTTTGTACAAATTAGAAAAAGTCACTCGCTCTGAAAAGACGCATGTCTTGGGCACACACTTCTGCAAGTAGAGTGCCTTCCTTCAGGTGAACGTAACCCTGCCTTGGACACAGGGCTTGGTGAGAGCTGCACGGGCAGAATTGCAGCCACTCCTCACTCAGCTGAGCACTTTCATGCAATGAGAAACTTACACGATTGCTCCTGATAGCTTTGCATGTCTTCTATTTCTCTTGTTTTCTAAGCTGGAAGCCTCAAAGCCAGAATTTGAACCTGGTCAGTGACTTACTGCCAAAAGGCTCCAGTAAGTCTGTAACCTTAACCACTAGATTATGCAATTCCTGCTGCATAGTGGACCCACCAAGTGGCAGGGATGTGGACAGCAGTTGATAATATTACATCCTCTTAGGGCTAACGGCTTTCTGACAGATTTATACAGATTTGACAGATTTGGTACTTACTAAAGACAATAAAAAAGCTAAGCTGAGGGGTACCTGGCTGGCTCAGTTGGTAGAGTGTGCAACTCTTGATCTCAGGGTTGTGAGTTTCAAGCCTCACGTTGGGTGTAGAGATCACTTAAAAATAAATTTTTTTTTTAAAAAAAGGTAAGTTGAGAGGAACAAAACCAATTTCATAGAGGAACCTATACACAGTTAACTTTAAAACATATGGGTGCCCAGATGGCTCAGTCAGTTGAGCATCCAACATTGACTCAGGTCATGGTCTTATGGTTCGTGAGTATGAGCCCAACATCAGGGTCTGTGCTGACAGCTCGGAGCCTGGAGCCTGCTTTGGATTCTATGTTTGCCTCTCTCCCTGCTCCTCCCCTGCTCTCTCTCTCTCTCTCTCTCTCTCTCTCAGAAATAAATAAACACAAAAGAAAATTAAAAAAAACCCACAAATATATATTCAACAGGTTCAAAGAATGCTGTTCTACTTTGGCATTAACTACCAAACCTTTGTCATTAGGGCATTGATGAATCTCTCAGACAAACGACATAATTATCTGGGTACTGATCCTTCTTCAGTTGTTTCAAATGCTACTGATATTCGAGTGGAAAAGAACTGACAATTGTCCATTGGATGTATTAATGTAGTAGTGACCTTATTAAGAGCAGTTTCATCCAAAGGGTGTTGGCAAAAGCTTGACTAGAGTGTGTTCCATAGAGGATTTTCCATTTGGGTCTAGCTGAAATGCTAAAGAATGGGGCCTTCTTCAGCTATATTTCCATAGATGTCTATTTTTATTCAATTATAGTTCTGTCCTTTGCTACTGCATGAATCTAGGCAAAGGCTGGAGATGCGGTTCTCTTCATATGGGGGGAGCACTCTGTGGCAAAGTGATAAGACTGCCTTGAGTGTGGGGAGCTAAGAATAACTGGGGTCTGGGGGAGTCTCTCACCATGTAATCAAAGCTCACACCTGCAGCCCTTCCTGCACCTGCCTGCAGAGCTCTGTGAAAACAGGCAGCCCCGTGAGTACAGACGGCTTGAGATGACCGAGGGCCTGAGGATGTGGTTGGTGGTGGGTAGGGGGGGAAAGGGAGGGTAACCAGGAGGGAGAGAGGACAGGTGAATTTTTTAGTGCTTCCAAGAACTATCTGAACAGAGATTAAAGCTCTGTGGAAGGGGCCAGGGAAGAACTGAGTGAGGCAAAATTGGGCTTGAACTGGAGCCCCATGTGGCCTTGCCGTGACCCTCTGCTCTCCCAGCTGCAGTGTCTTCAATTATAAAGTGATGGTCTCCATAATGGTGAAGGTCCCTTCTGGTGCTCTGAGCTGGTATCATACCACTGCATGGGTTGAGAACTACTTTTTTTTTTTTTTTAATGTTTACTTAGTTTTGAGAGAGCACAAGTCGGGGGGGGGGGGGAGGGCAGAAAGAGGGAGACGGAAGATCCAAAAGCGGGCTCCACGCTGACAGCAGCAAGCCGGATGGGGGCTTGAACTCACAAACCGCAAGATCATGACCTGAGCTGAAGTCGGGCATTCAACCGACTGAGCCATCCAGGTGCCCCAAGAACAGTTATTTTTTTTTTAAGCCTTTTTTGTTTTTCTTCTCCACAAGAAGGAAAGAAGATTTCAGAAGTGAAGTTTATTTTGGAGCCCAATACTACATTCAAAGGATAATAACATGAAACTGTGTTTTCATTGCTCTTCTAATATGTTTCTTCTAGGCTTTTTGAATATTTAACATGATATTCTATGATATTTAAATTTTTACTATTGAAGTATAGTTGATATACAATGTGATATTAGTTTCAGTTGTACAATATTGATTCAATAATTCTTTATTTTTAAAGATTTTTTTTAAAGTTTATTTATTTATTTGTTTATTTAGAGAGAATGAGTGAGGGAGGCACAGAGAGAGAGAGAGAGAGAGAGAGAGAGAGACTCTCAAGCAGGTTGCATGCTATCAACTTGGAGCCCCACACAGGACTTGATCTCACCACCCTGAGTTCAGGACCTGAGCCAAAATCAAGAGTCAGGTGCTTAACCAACAAAGCCACCCAGGTGCCCCCAATCCAACAATTCTATACACAATTCAAAACTCACCACAATTAAGTATAATCACCATACGATGTTATTACAATATAATTGGCTATATTCTTTATGCTGGACTTTCCATCTCTGTGACTTCTGTATTTTTTCAAGTTTATTTATTTATTTTGAGAGAGAGAGAGAGAGCAGTGGAGTGGCAGAGAGAGAGGAAGAGAGAGAATCCCAAGCAGGCTCCCCCCTGTCAGTGCAGAACCTGATGTGGGACTCAGTCCCATGAATTGTGTGAGATCATGACCTGAGACAAAATCAAGAGTTGGACACTTAACCGACTGAGCCACCCAGATGGCCCTGTGACTTCTGTGTTTCATAACTGTAAGTTTGTACCTCTTAATCCCCTTCATTTATTTTGTTCATCCCCCACCCAACACCCTTTTGGCACTCACCAGTTCTGAGTTTATCAGACTCTATTTATGAGTCTGATGTTTTATAAATTTACATCAAGGGCATATGTATAGAAGTTAAAAGCCAGGTTTTAGCATCATCAGATCTGAGTTTAAGTTCTCTCATGGCTATTTGTTAGCTTATTGACCAAAGGCAAATTATGTAGCTTCTCAGAATCCCTGTTCTTTTTTCAAATATAAATTGGGGTTATGCAAATACATTTCTTAAGAGTTTTTGTGGGGATTGAGATAATGAGTGTTAAGAGCTTAGCATAGGGTCTGGGTCATAGTAGGCATTCATTAGCCGCTCTCCCCACCATCACTTCCACCACCTGTGAAGTAGCAAAGGGCAAAAAAATATCAACCTCTTTTACAGGTAGGGAAACCAGAGTTCATATGCAACTGGCAAGATATAGGACGAGAACTGAGTCCCACTAAGCTCGTCAATGAAGCTGTCTTTAGTCAGTAGCTCCTTTCTCCATTAGTTAATAACGTTAAACCACAAAAGCATTCTAAACCTCCTTTGGAAGAATTTCAGAGTGCATGGAGGGGCTTCTACTCAATGGTAGCATCCAGAAAGAGGGAGATCTTCCTTTCCACATGAGCCAGGGTGGGATATGCTGGGAGCTGACTGTGACTAGACACGCTGGCTGTGAATATTCTATCCCACAACTCAGAACCAGGACAACTGGGGTTATCCTGTTCTGCCTGGTTGGGTGAACACACCATCCTGCCCTCACTGCAGAGTAAGGGTCAAGGATGAAACCTGTGTTTATTTCCCCTGATACAATCTGATCTGGAGCTAGAAGTGTTGGCATTGTGTTTTGTTCTGTTTGGTTTTTAACGATGAGGGATGAGTGTGGGTTTGGAAGTAAGAGTAAGGGAAATACCCTGAGTCTAAGCATTCAGATTGCAGGTTTTAAGAAAACAAAATTATTTGCTTATATAATAACTTGTTCTTATGTCTACCAACAATCATTTAAATTTGTTGATAAATACCAATATAATAATATATTGTGTTTCATCTTGAGTAATGGCTTACAAATACTTACAGTTTTTATGACAGTGTAGTATAAAGATCTACATTTTCCAAAATTAAAAATTATAGTATACTTGCTAATTTTTAACAAGTAATTAAAATGATTAATTATTGTTAAAATCTTATGAACATGGGATGGCACTTATCCGATATTCTTTTCCAGTTATTTTCAATGTATAGTTATATTTTTGTAGAGTTGTAATTAATGTGTATATACTATTTTGTGTACATATATTTTTTACTTAACATAATTTTCTGAACAAATTTCCATGTTTTCCCATGGTGATATTTATTCTGTGGCTAAATACTCCATTGTATAAATGGATGCTGTAAATATGTAAGTGTTTTTGTCTTTACATTATATTTCTCTGGGATATTTTCAGAAGGCGTTTATACTTTGATCAAAAGGCATAAATATTTCATAATTCTGACAAAAGTTGTTATTTAGTACTTCACAAATTGACATTGTTTTGGTCCCTATCAGTTCTCAGGGTAGTTCTAAAGTAAAAATCTCCTCTATAATTGGCTTTCTTTGGTAGGAACTTTCTAGAACATTGTACAGATTAGACATAATTTTTACAGGGGAAAGGGACTAAAGTAGCTTTATCTGTATCTGTCAGAAGTATTTTGCATCCATCTGGGCACTATGCAAGGATTTAGTTAGTAAGTGGGAAATCTGGGATTTAAACCCTGGCAATATAGCTCCAGAGTTTATGCACTAAACCACTATACTGTTCTGCTAAACTGAACTCAATTCTTAAAGAATCCTCTGAGGCAAGAGTACTTAATTCCATTTAACAGAGAACACAGAGGCCAAGAGGGGTTAAGAAGGGCTTACACTGAGAGGTTCATATATGGAGTTGGTGGATATTTTGTTCTCTATTCTCTCATTTTGCTTAGAATATATAGCTCTCTCCATCTCTATTGATAGTCATGATTGTAGGAACTATGTTAGTTTGCTCTTATCACAATTACGAGAAAAACAACCCCTCAAGAATGATAATTAATGTCATCTATCACTCAGCTACTGGGTCAGAGAGACAGTAAAGAACAGTGGCAGGAACAGTGGGGAGCTGCAAAACTCGTGCTTCATTTAAGGGCTTGCTCACCCCAGTCAAATGTTGCCGTGAGGGACAACAGGCCCAATGTGGCCGGGTATACCAGTTAGCTATTGCTAT
This sequence comes from Lynx rufus, assembly GCF_022079265.1. NCBI lineage: Eukaryota > Metazoa > Chordata > Mammalia > Carnivora > Felidae > Lynx > Lynx rufus. The sequence continues at coordinate 30,631,809 of NW_025814845.1, forward strand.
ATAACAAAGGACTCCAAAACTCTGTACCTTAAAATAATAAGCATTTATTATTGTCCACAATCTATGGATCAGGTGGGTGGTTCTTCTAGTCTTGGCTGGGGTCACTCATGTATATCAGTCAGCTGGAGGGTTAGCTGTGGGCTGGCTTTGCTGACCTTGGATAGGCTGTCTCCATTCTTGGGTCTTGGCTGGGGCAACTGAGACAACTTGTCTTTGTTCAGTATGATTGCTCATACTCCACTAGGCTGGCCCAAGCTTGTTCACGTGTGGTCTTAGCAGGTTTCCAAGAAAAAGCAATAAACAGGTCCTTTTAGGTCCAAACTCAGAACTGGTACACTGTCATTTCTGCTATATTCTATGACCAAGGTAAGTCACAAGGCTAATCCAGAAAAAAAGTGTGGGGATATAGACTCCAGCTCTTTATGGGAAGAACTAAAAGTGACACTGAAAAATGTGTAGACAAGAGGAGGGGTGAAGAATTGAGGCCATTTTTGCAATCAATCTACCACATCAAGTCTTCCAAGTTTTTAGGAGAAGCCAGAAATCCAGCTGTCTATATGAAATCTCCTGAGTTTTAAGTATTGTTCACTATAATTTATGAACTTTTAAGACACTGGTGGACCAACACTGTATTGGCCAAACAGCTCATGTCTAAGCTGTTAGACATAGTAGTATGTGGGCCATCAGTTTGCAACTTCTGGGTAAGAAATCTGCTCAGGTTCCACAATAATTGGATGAAAAGGAAATTTGCACATAGGGCTATTTGGACTCCAGGTCCTTATTCGACCAGCAAACATTTGTGTGCCTTCTAAGTATAAGGCTTCCACAAAGGAAGATAAATCAAATACGATCCCTTCCCTTAAGGGGCTTATGGTCCCAAGAGGGAGACAAAATGTAAAAAACCATTTAGCTCATGTGATAAAAAGCTACAGATGCTTCTTAGTGGGGAACACTTCTTGCCCACTCCTGATGCTCCCTTCCTGTAAAGAAAACTTGATCAGTGTAACTCCGGGTCTCTCTCTATTCTTTTGGGGCCAGGCCTCACCAAGGACAGCATGTTCTTCACTGATATTTCATGCCAGAAGGCCTGCCAGAGCAGGCCTTTCCGTGCTGGCCTTTCTCACCCCCTGCCCATGGTGAGCACCACTGAGAAAGGATAGGAAACATACCTGATTCTGGGCTTCAGGAAGCAAGCCCACTTAGCTCTCATATCAACCTATGTCTTCCTATCTAGCTTTATCAGTAATAAAGGTGAACTCTTGGCCTCTGGCTTTCTCTTCTACTTTATTTCTTAACTTTGTTCAGAGCCTGGTTATGGAAGAGAAATGTTATTTATTGTCGAACAGCCTCAGCGGCCTCAACAGTGCTGTGATTATGATTAGAGTATACACATATGCATGCATACAGCCTTCTGTACACATACACACGCACACACACACAGTGCTGTGAGCACCTGACCTCGACACGCTGCCTCCCAGAACTCAGGCTTGAGTCTGAGTGTGCCTAAGTGGGGGTGTATGTCTCATAGTTAAGCAAAGGAGACAGAAATGTTCTTAACCCAAGTAAAAGCTGGTGTTGATAATGTGAAGCAAGACATTCTATCACATTACAAAATTCCCCATTATATTTTGACACCTACATTTTCTTTCAGGAACCTCTCTCTCGATATCATCTTCTCTGATCAGACTGTAGCTTCTGTTCCCACATTACAGCACCTGTACTTTCTTAAGCTGGGGCCTATGTTTCCCAGGAGAAAATGGGTTTGATTTCAAAGGACTCCTTAGGCTGCATTCTGGGTCTCAAAATTTCAGGAGTTTACGCACCAAAAGGGTCCTGGGTGCCCACTAGGTGGTGGGTGCTGTGCTGAGTACAGAGGAAACAACAGAAAGGGACGCTGCATCCCTGCCCTGGGGTGGGAGTTGGGAATGGGGAGCTGGCATCTCTGAGGGAAACAGGAAGCCAAGAGAGGGAAGTGAGCAGCCAAGGGCCCAAGGCTGAGGAAAACTTCAGGTCCTGAGGTCCTCAGTGAGAGGCCGAGAAAGCAAACTCTGACAAATTTCTTATTTCATAGTGTTTCTTTTTTTCCTGGTAGGGCTCAGGGTCTGTTGTGTTGTGAAGACAGCTTGAGGGGAACCATTCAACTCATCACATATTTTCCATCTGTTGAACATAAGAGGCAGATTGTCAGGTTGTGCGGGTTGGGGAAGCCCAGCTTCCTTGTGAGCTACAGCTACAAACTCACCCACTTGCTCTCTTTTGAAATTCTTTGCTTTCCCTCCTCCCTGTGTGCTGCAGCCAAGATGAGTAGAAATCTAGTCCATGAAAGGAATTTTATGTCTCTCTAGCAGTGTGGCAAGATAAGTTTGAGAGGAAAGCCACATCAAAAGAGGAGACTGCTGCCACCATTAGGTATCTCCAGTACGTATGAGTCAGTCACAGCCTTCATTTCCATGAGGTGCTGTAGCAAGCTAAGGGGCAGTTAATATTTTCCATTCACCAAGGTATCTGTGACCATTTTACAGTATATGTGTAAGAGTCCCCATGACACAACATTACCCATGTCATCTAGGGTTGACATATCAATGCTAGGTCCAAAGTAAACTTTGGTCTGATCACCATGTAATGATCTAGTCCCATTCTTTGACCAGGGAACGATATCTGGGGAAGTAAAAACCATGGAGTCAGATGATCTGAGTTTAAAATCCTGAGTGACGTTGGGCAAACTATTAAACTTCCTTTTTAAAAAATATTTATTTGGGGGGGGTACAGCACAATTTGAGGAGGGGCAGAGAGACAGGTGAGAGGGAATCCCAGGCAGCCTCCATGCTGTCAGCACAGAGCCTGATGTGGGGCTCGAACTCACAAAATCGTGAGATCATGACCTGAGCGGAGATCAAGAGTAGGACACTTAACCGATTGAGCCACCCAGTCGCCCCAAGTTATTAAACTTTCTAATATCAGCTGTCTGTCCTGGATGAGATAATAATAGTACCCACCTCATAATGAAATTAAATTTAAATGAGGTAATGAACTTAGTACATGGGTGGGCCATATGAAGACTCAGTAAAAAGTTCACCTCTGTCATTTCTGGGGCACTCCCTGGCTTGCTGATGACAGTGAAATAAAAGGGATGAGAAGATGCACCTATTGGTGTAAACTAGGTTGCCCAAGGTGCATGGAATGCACTTGTCCTCCACAGGACACTGGAACATTCCCCAGTCCAGCAAGGTCTCACTGAACTGGATGAAGACCTTAAAAACAAACTAGGGCACAGAGCTGCTGATGTCTTTTCTCGTCCCAGAGGCAGCAGGTGGGGACAGGGTTCCCACTGTCCTGACACACCTGGATGAAGCAAGAAGAACGTGTTTTCCAAGCCCTTTAGGCCAAAACACCAAGCAGAAAGAGATCTCAAGACGTATCATGAGAGGAAGGCTCTGAGGTCAAGTTGTTGGAGAAATGACAAAACAGAGAGGAAAACAAGAGAATGAAAACAGAGGAAGTTTGACTTAATCCTCACTCTCTCTTTGCTTGATTCTCTCCCTTTTTTTTCTCACCTTCTTGAAACCGGACAGCTAGCTACCAGGCTGCATTTGGGATGTTTAGGAAGGTGAATACGGCACACGCCTGACCCTTATTTGGACCCTTATCTACTTTGGGAGAGAAACTTCTCTTGGGAAGTGCTCATTGGGGCTTTTGCTCTTACAAAAGGATGGGAAGCCCCAGTGGGTTGGGCACCCCCTCGGCAGGGGGCATGCTTTTAGCACCCAGGGTGCTGTGGCTGATGGGTGCATGGAGAGAATGAAGCACCATTCTTCCTCACATTGACGTAGGCTGATTTTCACGGTTAGACTCTTTAATAAAAACCCTGCAGTGGGTTGCCATGGTTATGCTGGTTTTAACAGTGAGGAAATTAGGGCTAAGTGGCTTCCCTCAGGTCTGGCAGCTTTTAGCTGCTGCATTTGGATTTTTAATTTCTCCTCCTGGGAGATGCTGCTTGGCAAGGGCGGGGGAGTGGGGGAAGATCACAGACAGGTGCATCCTGGGAGCCACTGGGGAGGTGGCTATGAAAGAACTTAGGCTTTCTCCATAGACAGAAGGTAGAAAAAGGTCGGATAGCTTCATCTGAATCCCAGCTTCATCATAAACCACCTACGGGACCTTGAGCACATGATCTAACCAACCTCTCAGAGCAATGGGGACCCCAACTGCAGGCACTCACAGGACTGAGTGAGAAAATGTGAGGCCTGTGGGAAGCTTCCAGGTTGTGCTGGTCCACCAGGTCCTTCTACTCACGTTATCTCAAGGGCTCCTGGAATAACTCCCAGATGCTGGTCTCAGTGCCATCTTGATTTTCAAGGGAGGGATTGAAGCGGGGGCTCAAGGACTTCCTAAGCTGGCCTGTAAGACTGATGTGTGCATGCCTCTCTGCCTTCATCTCCCTTAGCTGCCGAGCCGGCCGGCCTCTCACTGTAGGCTCTCTTTGTGGAACTCTTCCCTGGCTTCTCATGAGATCAGCTGCTTTTCTTCCTTTGGGGTTCAGCTGAAAAGGAAGGCCTTTTCCAATCACTCTCATCAACCACCCTAATTGCTAGTTAATCTCTATCACTTTATTGATTTTTCTTAAACAATTCATTATAATCTGAAATTATTTTATTGTCTTTAAACAACTCAACAACAATCTGAAACCTCCCCCAAGTAGAACGTAAGCTCCTGTGTTTCCTACTATATCCCCCAGATTTAACCTGATCTTGGGGACCCTCTGGAGTCTGTGGATAGAATTTGCGCTCTATGAATTTGGATAGAAAAATATGACACCTTAATTTTCGCTAACACCTAACTGAAATTTAGCATTTCCTTCCACTGTGAGTGTAAGCAACAAACCACAGTGGTATGAACTGTACTTGAGACTTTGTCACACACTATCCTTTTGCAGATATCTTGAAATATAATTTGTGGGGTGCCTGGGTGGCTCAGTCGGTTAAGCATCTGACTTAGGCTCAGGTCACGATTTCACGTCTTATGAGTTTGAGCCTCACGTCAAGCTCTGTACTGACAGCTCAGAGCTTGGAGCCTGCTTCAGATTCTGTCTCCGTCTCTCTTTGCCCCTCCCCCACTTGCACACGCTCTCTCTCTCTCAAATATAAATAGACATTTAAAAAATTAGAAAAGGGGCGCCTGGGTGGCGCAGTCGGTTGAGCGTCCGACTTCAGCCAGGTCACGATCTCACGGTCTGTGAGTTCGAGCCCCGCGTCAGGCTCTGGGCTGATGGCTCAGAGCCTGGAGCCTGTTTCCGATTCTGTGTCTCCTTCTCTCTCTGCCCCTCCCCCGTTCATGCTCTGTCTCTCTCTGTCCCAAAAATAAATAAACGTTGAAAAAAAAAATTAAAAAAAAAAAATAAAATAAAAATAAAAAAAAAATAAAAAATTAGAAAAAAAGAACTATCATTTGTGCTGCTCACTAACAGGAAGTTATAGTATTACTTAGGCCCACTGCTAGATTTTGTTATTTAATGCAATAATAAACAGACATGTTACTATATCACAATTTAAAAAGATTTTGGTAACTATTTCAATACATTTAATTTCTTTTTTAATCCTCCATATTTATTTTATGCATTTAAAAAGTGTCAGCCTGGGACACAATTCAACTATAGTAGCTCTCTTCTCCATCTTCACAGCCAGCAGTGGGGGGTCAGGTCCCTCCAGGTTTCAAATCTCTTCTTCCATTTACCTCTCTAACTCTTCTGCCTTCCTTCCTCTTCCACTGTTAAGGGCCTATGTGATTATATTAGACTCACCTGAATAATCCAGGATAATCTTCCCATAGGGACAATCTGCCTATATGAAAATCCTTAATTCTGTTTGTAAAGTCTTTCTGCCATATAACATGGCATATTCACAGGTTCTAGTGGCTAAACATCTTTGGAGGTGGGCATATTCTGCCTATTGTACCAGTGTTCACTGTAATATTCTTTTCAACCTTGTTTGTAATATGTTGGGGAAAAGAAGGGGTACAATAATATTTACCTTATCTAACCATAGGCTTGTGGGGAGGTCCAAGTGAAATAAGGAAACAATTGATATAAAGTGACATTTAAATACAATATCATCATCCCTAAAAACAAACAAAACAAACAAAACCAAAAAACATTAGCCTGAGAAAGTGGCCCATAGGTTTCACCAGATTGCTGATAGGGTTCATAGTACAAAAAATGTTATTTACCGCTAAGACATAGGACAGGGCTTGGTATATAGTAGCCTGATAAAAATGTTTTTTGGTGAATGAGTTAGATGAAGGGAGGTGGAGAAGGAAACTGTCTTGGGCAGAAGAAACAGCATTCAAAGGCTGGGAGCTCTGCTCTAGAAACAGAAAAACTGTCTGGTGGTTTGAGCTTTGAGAGAGCTGCAGGCATGTTATAAGCTGACACAAACGGTAGGCTGGTTGAACCTCATCCTGGGGCAATGGGAAGCCAACGGGAAGCAGGGACAGGAGTAATTATATTGGGGTTTTTAAAAATCTCTATGGCTGCTGAGAGGAGAGGAAAAGGAGGAGAGCAAGTGTGGACAGCACTGAAGAAGCTGTGGTGAGTGGGAAGTAGGCTGGTGGCAGAGCCAGTAGAAAGAAGTGGATGGATTTGAGAGCAATTCCGGAGACAAAACAGACACCCTGTGAGTACTGATTAGAAGTAGGGGGTGAGGGAAAACAGGAAGTACAGAATGACTGTGGCTTTCCTGCCTGAGTTCCTGAGTGATGGTAGGTGGCTTTCTGTAAGGGGGACACAGTGGGAAGGAAGAGGGGGTACAGGGCAGGCTCCAGGGGAGCTGAAACTACAAGAAAAGTGTTCTTATTTTCTCAGCCTGGGCTTTGCTAAAATGCCTTTGAACTCAAACGAGGCACTGTTCTCAACTTCTCTGTTTTCTCATCTGAACGATGGAGCTACTGATACTTGGTGCTACACACCTTGAATGCTGGAGGGACACCCTTCTCCCACCCACTTTCCTCAGGTCAAGTCCGAAACATTTGAGCCTGTGACTTTGCCAAAGGAGTCTCAAAGTTAATGCTTTGCCTGTCAGACTTGAATAATAGTTAGAGTCTTATATTAATATTGTGAAAAAAAATATTAATAATAAAAGTTAGTATGTATTGACTACTCATCATATGTCACACAATCTGCTGCATGCTTTATATGCAATATTCCTTTTAATTCCCTATGATAACACTATGAGGTAGTTATTACTATAAGTAACTTCTGTCAACTCATATAGTTGTAGATGGTAGAGTACAAATTGGAACACATGGAGCGCCTGGGTGGCTCAGTTGGTTAAGCCTCCAACTCTTGATTTCAGTTCAGATCATGATCTAACGGTTGTGAGATCAAGTCCCACATGGGGCTCTGCACTGGATGTGAAGCCTGCTAAAGATTCTCTCTGTCCTTCCTCCACTCCCTCTCTCTCTAAAAAAAATAAATTAAATTAAAAAAAATTGGAGTACATGATGCCAGACTCTAGAATCTATATTCCTTTTTTTTTTAAATGTTTATTTATTTATTTTGAGAGAGGGAGAAAGCATAAGCACTAGCAGGGGAGGGGCATAGAGCCCCATGTGGGGTTTGATCCCACGAACCATGAAATCTGATCTGAACTGAAATCAAGAGTTGGAGGCTTAACCAACTGAGCCACCCAAGTGCCCCTATAATCTATATTCTTAATCACTACATATTCCTGCCTTCTTGGATCAATCACTGTTTTGGTCCAGGTGTTCACTGGAATTATCCTGGCCCCCAAGATCTAGATTGCACGGAAACATCCTTCCATTCCATTTCCATATCCATATCCATATCCATATCCATATCCATATCCATATCCTCCCTGAGATGTCTGTGAGTTCAGATGAGCTTACATTTTTATGTTGAGCTTTAGCTCAGAGCTCCTACTTCTGTGGGGTTATTTCAGTCTATGGACCATCTTGCAGATGTTCTTGCTCTTGTCTGTGCTCTGTCACTCAGCTATGGGACCTGGTTACTCTCCATGATTTCTACCAAGTCTCTTACTCACACAGTGAGTGTGTAACACATTTTGCCAAAAGTCAAAAGATGGAGGGTTTAGAACACAGAAAAATGCAAATTAAAAAAACTGAATAATAGTGATCTCTATTTTTCAAAAGTGCCCTAGTGATTTTTTTTTTAAATCCCCTAGTGGTTTTGCCAATGTATCAGTTAAGGTTTAGGCTTAGCTGCTGAAACGATGAGATTCTTCCTTTAGCCCAGAGGAAGAACAGTCCAGGATGAAGGGCATCTTTGCTCTCTACTATCACTCCAACCAGAGTGCCTTCTATCTTGTTGCTTTGCAATGCCCTGGGGATGGCTGTGTCCTCATCTGCATGGTCAAAGCTGAGTTAAACCACATCCACAAGTAGCCCATTGGACACAGAGAAGAAGAGGAAATGGAGGCTAAGGATTTCTTTGTAAGCAAGTGCTTGCTTCTCATTTCATTGGCAAGACATAGTCATGTGATCATACTCGCTGCAAATGGAGCCTGGGAAATGTAGTCTCTAACAGGCTGTCAACTGCCCAGCTGGAACTCTATTACTATGCAAGAAATGGAGAACAGGTTTTTGGAGACTGGAGGTCTCTGCTTCAGCCAATCTGGGTTCCAGCCTCTTGATTGTTGCTTAATCTCCTTCTCTCTCTTCTTTCTTTCCACTATCCTTTAATCTCTAATCTCTTTCTCTCTCTGCCTCCCCCATTTCCCCCCCTTCTTATTTATTTCTAAAGCATAACATTTTTGCTATCTCATTTCCCCCCCCACCTGTTCTCCCATGTCTCTGGGTCTCCCTTTCCATCCCAAATGACCTATGAAACTATTGCCCTAAGCAAAGACATTATATATTCAAATTGGGAGTTGGTGTCCTGTGTTAAGATATTTTTTCCTACCCTGCTACACAGTAAAAATAAAACAAGACATCATTTTAAGGGATTTTCCCCAAAAACACTGAGTGAAGATGCAAAGAAATCTATTGGTCTATAATGTAAACATCCCAAATCATAAGTGACTTTACAAACCTTCAAGAAACATAGACTTCCCAAGCTTAAAATAAAACAATGTCACACTACATCAGAGTGTAAAATCTGGATTTCCAACAAAGTTTTAGAAGGAGCAGCTGTTATTACTTGAAAAGCAAAACGATCTGCGTGAGAGAGTTTCACACTCTTCTTCCCCACCTTCCTAGGGGCTACCTACCCTCAGTTCAGCCAAATCACACAAGCATTTAAAGTTCCTGCCAGGATGGGTATTTGTCATGTCTGATTACATTTCATTGGGCAAAACCAGTTATGTGGACAAACACAAAAGTAAGTGGAGCAGGAATCTGTATTCCTCCTGTGGGGGGGACTACAAGTCATAAGACAAAGGACGTGGATGTACAATCTCATTAGGAGGAAATGAGTGAATTCTGGTGCATTATAATCAACTTATCAAGCATGAGAGGTAAGACAAGGAATGGAGATTGAATCTAGGGCACAGAGACCTCTGACCATTAGACCATGTAATTGGGGCTTTATTGGAAAGCTACAAAGATTTTAAGCAGGCTGGTGATGTGATCAGAGCTCTGCTTTAGGAACATTGAGTAAGAGCATGACTTGCTCCACCTTCCAAACTCACTATTGTGGAAGGAAGGGTGGTGAAGCTGAACTGGTAAAAGGTTACACATCAGCATTTTGTTCCTGCCTCCATCTGGACAATGGGGTAAGCCACTGTATTTGTCAGGGTTCTTCCGAGAAATAGAACCAATAGAGATAGATAGATTAATAGATAGATAGATAGATACGGATATGGATATGGATATGGATATGGATATGGAGAGAGATTTATTTTAAGGAGTTGGCTCGTGCAATTGTTGAGTCTGGCAAGTCCAAAATCTGAAGTTTGGGCAGGTAGGTTGAGGATCCAGGAAGAAGTGGCAAACTGCAGGCAGAACTCCCTCTTCCTTGGGCGAGTCACTCTTTTTTCTCTAAGGCCCTCAACTGATTGTATGAGGCCCACCACGTTATGAGGGGTAATGTTTTCCTCAAGTCCACCGATTTAAAAGTTAATCTCATCTGAAAAATACCTCACAGCAACATCCAGACTAGTGTTTGACTAAATATCTGGGTGCCTCTAGATACTGGCCTGCCCGAGTTGACACAAAATTCACCACTACAGCTACATACCTCTTTGTCCTTGTGTTCAAAACAGGAATCTTTTCAGCTGGGCTATTGGCATCACATGGGCAAATGGCTGCTGGAAAGAGGTTGGTATGAATGATGGGCCATGAGATTGCTAATAGGGGCTGACATCCACATTAGACAGCCAAACCTCCTTCTATGAGACCTCCCAGGGGAAAACAATCTTCTGAAAAATAGTATTTGTGAAGTTCTCCAATGACTACCCTCCTCTTGCCATGGCCTCTGCCTTAGTTCAAGCCTTTATGACCTTTCCTCCAGATTAAGGCACTTCCTTCATATAATGCCACTCTCTTTTCCAAAGTACAACTCTGAACACACACTCCTCAGAGGAAAAACCCTCAGCGGTGCCACACTGCATTCCTACAAAGGCTGAGTAAATCAGGCCATCGGAGATCTGGTCCCAACCAGTTCCTCTAACAGAGTCACACTCTCTGTCTCTGCTACAGGATCTCCAGCCCTATCTCCTACCCCCTTGGAGCCTTAGGCCTTATGAGAACATGCTTCAGGGACCACCTCTAGGGAGAGGTATCCATCACAGGCCCTACACAACCAACCTAATTTTGTCTATTTTATCTCCTGGGCTCCCACGTATGATTTTTTTTTTTTTTTTTTTGAAGAAAGGATCTGTGTGTGAGGTGGGGCAGGGAGAGTTTGAAGAGTACTTATTGAGGTGCCTGAGTGGCTCAGTCAGTCGAGCATCTGACTTCGGCTCAGGTCATGATCTCCTGGTTGGTGAGTTCGAACTCCACATTGGGCTGGCTGCTGTCAGTGGTGAGCCTGCTTCAGATTCTCTGTCTCCTTCTCTCTGCCCCTCTCCTGCTTGCTCTCTGTCTGTATCAAAAGCAAATAAACACTTAAAAAAAAGAGTATTTATTTGGTAATACCAAACTGCTTGTAGTTTATTGCACATACCAATGTCCTTTGACACTTTGCTTGTTTGTTTATGCTGTTCCTGCCTCTGGGAACACCATCTTTCTATCTCTGGGATTGACTCTTTCCTTGCTACAGAATGTTGCTGTTCCCTCCAAATTCATATACTTAAAGCCATAATCCTCAGTGTATTTGGAAGTGGGGCCTTTGGGAATCGATTAGCTTTAGATGAGGTCATGAGGGTAGAGCCCCCAGTGATGGGATTAGAGCCCTTAGAAGAGAAACAGACCAGAGCCCTCTCTCTCTCCTTGGTGGGGAGAAGGCAGCTGTGTGCAAGCCAGGAAGAGGGGCTCTCCCGGGACATTGAATCTGCTGGCACCTTAGCCTTGGACTTCCCAGTTTTCAGAACCGTGAAAAATAAATATCTGTTGTTCAAGCCACCCAGTCTATGGTGTTTTGCTATAGCAGCATGAATTAAGACATTCCTCAAGCCTTTGCTCAAGAAACTTGACTTCTAACAAGTTGATCTGAACCCCAGGGTGGGCTAATGTGTTTTCCTGCGTTTCCAGCAAAACCTGTGCTTGTAGCTTTGTTAGTGTTTGCGGTTTTAAATTGAAAGGTTACTTGTTTATGCGTATACTTCCCCCATTAGTCAATAAACTCTTGAAAACAGGGATTGTTTCCTTCAGCACCTGGTGTAGTTGGAGCTCAAAACAGTGTGTGTGTGTGTGTGTGTGTGTGTGTGTGTAGTTTGACCAGTGTAGAACTGGTCCTCTGGAAAAGGGCCCCCATTCTCCTGTTTCTACCTTGAGCTCCACCATCCCTGAGAAGCTGGCCATGACTGAAGAAATCTCTGAAGATCTCCATCTAACAGTCTACCGAAGCTCTATGACACCTTGAGTCTGTACCACATGGCTGAGCCTGAATACATACTCCACCCTCATGTGCCTCGACCTAAAAACTCCACTAAGTCAATTTGTGAAAATTGAAACACTGAAAATAAATTTAAAACATTAAAAAAGTTGTCCATAATCCTATCATCTAGTAACCACCTTCATTTAAAAAAATAGTTTCTATTGAAATGATGTTTTGAAAAAAATTAATGGCAAAGCTAATGAAACGTAGGATGTTTTCAAAACATGTAAGACGAAAAGAAAGAAAATAAAGGGGCACCTAGGCGGCTCAGGGGGTTAAAGCATCGGACTTCAGCTCAGGTCATGATCTCATGGTTCATGAGTTCGAGCCCCACACTGGGCTCTACACTGACAGTGTGGAGCCTGCTTGGGATACTGTCTCTCCCTCTCTCTCTGCCCCTCCCCCCACTTGTGCTCTCTGTCTCTCAAAATAAATAAATAAACTTTAAAAAAGAAAATAAAAAGAATCCATAATCCTACATCACAGAGATAACTACAGTAACTCTTCGGTGCAATGTCTCCCATCTCTTTTCTATGTGTCTTATGCATATGTATGGATTATTATAATAACCAATACTCATTGAGCATGCTTCACTCTAGTCATTTACTTTTCAATAATCCTATGAGGAAAGTATTATTATTTCCATTTTAGACAGAAAAAACTGAGATAGTGAGGTTAGGTAATTTGTTCAAGATACATAATAGGTAAAATAGTGTGGCCCTGTGTGTATATGGGCTTATGTTTATATGTATTAATATTTATATAGATACCCATTTATGTTGTACGTGCTGAGGGTTGGAAGTTTTATATCCACAGGTGTAGACAACAAAGTAACTCCTAGAAAACACTCAACAGTGGCTGATGGTTTGCAGAAAACCTCTGCATTATTATTTCACAGCTCGACCTGCTGGGGCTACCTAGGGATCAGGGCTCTGATTCTCTGTTGGCTCCAGTCCTGCTTCAAAGAGGGCTTCAAGGATCAATTCATTCTAAAGCTTCCCCACTTTTGATGGCTTAGGGAGCTAAAAAAAAAACTCTTCTCAGGTTTATTCCAAGGAAAGGCTTCCTACCTGCTTCTCCCTCAGGAGAACATATAAAGTGACTCATATTTTTAGTTCTTATTACAGAGTTATTTTGAAATAAATTGATAAGAATGATTACTGTGGATTGTGAAACTATTTGATAAGTACCTAACCCAAAGTATTGTGCATCATGAAAATAAGTGCTAAACTAATAGTTTCTAAGAAACTAAAATCAATAGGAACATAAAGCTCACAGTAGCCAACAGTGACCCAGAGGCAGAACTTTGTGAAATATATTGTAGTGTCCCGTTATTTATTGCAGTATAACGAATCACTCCAAACTCAGTGGCATAACACAACAATCGTTACTTGTTGCCTGGGCTCAGGAGGTCGTTCTCACTTGGAGCCTCTCACCAGTTTGCAGATGGATGGTGACTGGGGCTGAAGTCATCTCAAAGGCTGTTTGTTCTCTGGGACTTCAACTGGAGCTGAGGACCACAACACCTGTACCTGTCCTCTCCATTGTCACTGGGCTTCCTCCTGCCATGACGGCTGGGTTTGAAGAGCAAGCATCCCGACAGAGAGCCAGGCCAAAACACCCTTTATAACACAGCCCTGGAAGTCACATAGTGTCGCTGGGTCCAGCCCATATTCAAGGGTAAGGGGATTAGCCTCCACCTCTTGATGTGAGAGGGGTGTCAAAGAATTCACAGACGTGTTTTAAAACATTTTGCAAATTTTATGGTTCTCATCAAGGAGTGGTCATTCCTCAGTTCACTCTGCACAGTGAACTCATTCTCTGAAATGTCCTGGGCACACATAGATCATGGGCATCTTGTTTGCAGTGGCCCCCATTTGGATACGTTACCTCTTCTGACAAACAGCTCTGTGATGCCATCTTTCTCCTGGATTTTGTCACTGCCTTTAAAAAATCCTTGATGGGAAAAAAATAAAATTAATTAATTAATTAATCAATAAAAATCCTTGATGGAGGATGCCTGGGTGGCTCAGTTGGTTAAGTGTCCCACTTGGGCTCAGGTCATGATCTTGCGGTCTGTGAGTTCACGCCCCGTGTTGGGCTCTGTGCTGAGAGCTCAGAGCCTGGAGCCTGTTTCAGATTCTGTGTCTCCCTCTCTCTGCCCCTCCCCTGCTCGTACTGTCTCCCTCTCTCTCTCAAAAATAAATAAACATAAAAAAATTTTTTAAAAATCCTACATGGTTCTGGAAGTGCTTGGTGGGCCTGCCATGATCCCCTGCATGCAGCTCGAAAGGGGAAATCCTGTATGAGGAGGATGGACGTGTTCTTCTCTGTTTTGTGAATTTCCCCTCCCCGGAACAGCTGCATGGAGTGATTTGCATGAAATGGAAGGCTCTGCTTAGGTAAACGGTAGGTAGTAACTGGAAAGAGGATAGCCATTACAGAAGTAAAGAGGAAGTGGATCAATCCTTTGGGCCACAATTATGTTGCTAATAATACTCAACATTTATTGAGCTCTTCCTGTATGCTGGGCACTATGCAAAGCATGTTACCTGAATAACCTCATTTAACTGCTTTTCCAACCTTAAATGATAAACACGATTTTTATCCTTACTTTACAGAAAACAGTGGTCAGATTTGGGTAATCTTTGGCAATTAACCTCTGTGTTTCTAATTTTCTCTTTGGTAGAGAGGGGAATATATATGCATACACACACACACACACACACACACACACCCCATAGGGGTTTTAGCATTTAATAGGAGGAGGCATTTAAGGGTTTAGCATTCAGCAATGTTACTTATTCCTCCTCCCCGTCCTCTACTTTGTCTTCTAGGATGGGGATTAATTAAAAAAAAAATATATATATATATATATATATATATATATATATATATATACTAAAGATCCAGAAGGCTAACAAAGCACAGAATGAGGAATCTGCCACAGACCCACTGTCCAACCTCAGCATTCAAGCCACTCATTTCAGTTTCTAGTGACTCTGTGTTCCCATCTGCAGAACGGGTACAAGGCTAGGATTCTGTGACAATGAACAGAGGGTCTGAAACACTTCTCTACAGTGGTGTCCCAGTCTTTTCTCTACTTCCAGGTCCAACTAAATTTGCCAGTTACCAAACCAAATACAAATGACACCTAGCAAAAAGTGATCCAGGAACTCAGAGTCCAAAAGGAGGACTGGTGACAAGCCCTGTCCGTCTCCTTGCTGTGTTCAAAGCTCTGTCCAGTTCACAGTGTGGCCAGATGCTGGTGCGTCTGCGTTAAACTCTGGGGGGTGGGGAATGCTCTCTTGGTGAGGGCTTGCACTGCAGGAAAGTGACGTGGTCCCTCTGCAACACGACTTCATCCATGAGTGACACGGGGGCTGTGGCTGGAAGGCCCCACTCGAGGTGGCAAGGGTTGCGGCCTGCCCTTTACCGTCCACGTGGCTCAGCTCTGGGCCAGCGCTGTCTTCTGTACCCAGAGAGGCTGGGAGGTTTTTACACAGGCCCCGTGTTCTCGCTCCGTGTGGTTCGGGCCCCTCCCAGGCAGGCTGATTTGTGAATGTGTTGAACTCCAGCACACTAGACAGCCTAACCACAGACTGGTGTTTTGTTTCTCTACCGGATACACCTGCCCAAAAAGCAGGGTTCACTCATGCTGCAGGCTCCGGTTTGTTTCACTTTTGAAAAATCGCACCCTCCAGATAAACCAGAGGGTATAATCGTGAGCCCTGAGAACCTGCGGAGGCTAACGAGTAACGGAATTGATTTTCTTTTCTTTTAGGGGCACAGGACCGTAGTATAAAATTGCTTTTTTCATCCAGATGAGCATTCTCCACATTCTGTCGATCATCATTTCCCAAATCCTACCACCCAAGAGGATTTTATGGAGATGCAGATGCAGCACCAAAGAGCATTGAGTCACGGACTGGGAAAATCAGTCCCTTTTTAGTTTTTCCAATCTTCCTGGTTTTGTCAAGAAAAAAAAAATCTTCATTTGATGCCAGTACTTCTCTACCATCTAACACTTACTAATCTACCCTTAAAAAACCCCAGCAACAACAAAATGAGCGCAGATCTCAGATTTTGAGTCCTTAGTTAGATGTGGTGTCTACTTAAATGCTATGTTGTCTAGCTCAAATTTGACATTATTGTTTCATTCATACTGTGATTATTTTTAGGATTCATTTTCGGCAGGGATAGCTGTTTGCCATTTATTCTTTTGAGATAAATATCCTCAAGTTTTTAAAATGATAAAGAAAAATATGAAGTAAATAATTGCACAGGTGCTATTCATCAATCATGTAAGTCATGAGGGTACTATATGGTGATCTTCGGCTACAAATTGGGAGGGAATACCCAAACACCTGACACGTGAACAACTGGGCTTTGGAGTCAGATGAACGGACGTGGGTTTAAATCGCCATCTACCACTGGATACTTGACCCAGAGCAAGTGATTTAACTTCGTTCCACATCTGCAAAATCAGGAGAATGGCCGTTCACTACCCACTTTGGGATTTTTGTGAAGACAACGTACGTAAGCTTGCATGTGTAATGCATGGTCCTAGAACATACTCAATAAGGTTAGCCATTATTATTTTTTCTGGAAGTTTGTACCTCTTATTACCCTTCACCTGTCTGCCCCTCCCCTCACCCCCCTGCCCCCTTACACGCCATGTAAGCGCCGTGCCTGGCACCTAACACAGTGAGGTATAACCACTCCTGTAATTTCTGTTATCATTAGCAACATGTGTTAGTTCATGTCTGCTTTGAAGCAGATGTCAAAGTGGGATTAGATGAGCACGGGACTTACGAAGGGGAAAACCTGTGAAGGAGAAAGGACCAGAGAGCAGGGGAAAGGGGAGAGAAGTCCTAACACCTGTAACAGGAAGGAGGCTAGGGTTGGAGAAGCCTCAGACTGCAGTACAGTGACAAGCCACTGAGGAGTCTGGGAGCCAAAGTCGACCAAAGTCAAGCCAAAGACATCCCTTTGCTGCACTCTGTCATTGGTTGGGAGAAGCTCACGGGAAATGTGGTCTTCATGTGGACGTGGTGGCAGATCTAGAAGGGCGTCCCCACCAGAGGATATCTGAGTGGCACATTCATAGCTGCTATGCCTATCATTTCCATCTTGCACGTGAAAAATGCAACCTGAGAGTTTCCTCCAATTCATTTATCTAGTTAAGTACCCGGTCATTGCAAACCAGAGAGAGATTGAAATTACTTCACACCTAAAAGTGAAATATGATATTTGAAGGATGAAAGAAATTCATGGCCAACTTACGATTTTTTTGTTTCAATGCCCAGCTAACAAACCAAGAAATTATTTACTTTTGAAGAGTTTGTCTTGATCACATTTTTTTTTTTTTTTACTAACCCTATTTGCCTTTTAGCTCTAATTTTGGGTTTCTAAGGTTTAGCATTTCAGTCAGAGAGTTAAGCACAGTTGATATTTTCATGCAAATTGAATCTAACCCAGGGGCCCAAATGTCAATCTACAGGTATGTTCAGCTCATACAATGTTAAAAATATTATTGAACCAACATTTTAAAATTGGGAGATATCATATTAACAAAAATTATTTTTGGTCTCAAAAGCCACAAGATCTGGAACATTGAGCCTGAATTTCAGCATGACAATATGATGTAGGGTGAGGTCGACTGCCCCTCAAAGTGGGGCTTTCCTGTTTGCTCCACCTGTAGGCTTCACTACCCACATAAAATATGCAGACGTCCTTACACCCAGCAGGCTTCACTTATTTATACACCGGCTTGGTCCTTTGGGCAGAGTGGTAAGTGTGCCCCCATATCACATTCTACCCTTCTTCTGTAGCAATGTTTTACCTGGACTCATGGGTGCCCATCTAGGACTACATTTCCCAGTCTCCTTTACAGCTTGCAGCTAGTGTGCTCATGTTGCTAAGTTCTGGCCAATGGTACGAAAGCAGAATTGATGTTTGGAACTTCCAGACTTCTTTTATTTTATTTATTTTATTTTTTTAACGTTTTTATTTATTTTTGAGACAGAGAGCATGAACGGGGGAGGGTCAGAGAGAGAGAGGGAGACACAGAATCTGAAACAGGCTCCAGGCTCTGAGCTGTCAGCACAGAGCCCGACGCGGGGCTCCAACTCACGAACCGCGAGATCATGACCTGAGCTGAAGTCGGACGCTCAACCGACTGAGCCCCCCAGGCGCCCCCCAGACTTCTTTTACAAGAAAGCAAGGTGCCCTCCCTTCTTTCTTTCCTTCTTCTTGCCACAGCTGGAATGTGGATGTGATGGTGGGAGCCAGAGCAGCCATCTGACACCACAAGATGGAAGCCATATATATTCAGAACAGCAAAGCAAAAAGATAGGAGGAAACTGGGGGTCCAACACCAAAGCACACGTACCAGCTCCGAAAAGCTTATGCTCAGACTGTTACACCAGAAAAATAAAATTCCACTTTTCGTGTCCCTTTTACACAGCAGCCTTAACTGTATCTTAACTAATACATACCCATTTGCAATTGAGTCTGGCCTCGGACTTCATTGGAACTGAGGTGTAAAGGAAAAGAAAATTAGTGATTTTGCAATTTTTTCCTCCTAAAAGGAACCTTTGTGAGCAGCATCAAAACAAATTGCACTGAGAGCTGAGATGAGGCATAATCCTCTCTAGGGTAAAAGCAGTACGGAAAACCCTGTCCCTGTCTTAACAGGCTCTGTTTGCAGGTGGTTCCATTTTCCGGTCGTGAACTGGTTTGTGCAAATGGCTCCTTCGGGGCCACTGTTTCCCCCACAGCTACATGTCGCGGGTTCACAGGCTACTGTGCCACATTCTCACTTCTTTTTCATCTCCACCTTGTCTTTGAAGGCCACACTTGAGCAGGCAGCCCTCCCACCTTTTCTGGGCAGTGCCCTGTGAGCAGAAGAGAAGTAGAAACTTCTCGTTTGGTACTGTTCTGGCTCCCAAGGGGCCATCAGAGGTTTCCCAGGGCTAAGCGTGAAACCATTGAGGATTTTCACAGTTGCAAACTGAGCAGAGCCTGCTGCACTATGTGAAGGTAAAGGGCCAGTTATGGAAATTGATCTATGACCAAAAAAAGATGTCACTACCTCCCCAGAGGCAGGTGCCAAAAATGAATGTTACTGTGTTCCCTAGAATGATGAATGAAAACATTGAATGAAACCTGAGTAATAATCGTGCTAGACTATTTAGTGTAACCTGTGACAAAGAATCCATTAAACCGGGACTATTTGGGGGAATACAAGAAAAAAACGTGCTGCTCAGTGTGCCATAATCGTGGGGCGCCTGGGTGGTGCAGTCGGTTAAGCGTCCGACTTCAGCCAGGTCACGATCTCGCGGTCCGTGAGTTCGAGCCCCGCGTCAGGCTCTGGGCTGATGGCTGAGAGCCTGGAGCCTGGTTACGATTCTGTGTCTCCCTCTCTCTCTGCCCCTCCCCCGTTCATGCTCTGTCTCTCTCTGTCCCAAAAAATAAATAAACGTTGAAAAAAAAAATTAAAAAAAAAAATAATGTGCCATAATCGTGACGTACATTTTCTCGTTCCACCGTCTCAAAATTCCTCCGAGGTAGTATTATAGCTGCTGGTTTCTTGAAGCAGGTATGTTAAGTAACTGGACAAAGATCACACAGCTAGGAGGTAAAAAGCCGGGATTTTGACATTCTGGTGATCTACGTTCATTCCATATCATGCAGCCTCATGGATGCTCGAAGACTGGCCTAATCAGAAGGAGGAGGCAAGTGAGATCACAGACAAAACTGCCAGGGATGGAAGTATCTGGGTGAGGAGGATGCAGAAAATGGATGCAGGAAAGCAAGAAAAGAAAGTGGAAGAGAGAGATGTTGAGAAGACTATATACCTGCATCGGATCATCCTAAGGCCCCACAGCTTACAGAAGAAATCAAGATGAGCACAACTCCCTGGTCCGTGAGGGAGAAGGGGTCGTGGAAGAGGCAGTTGGCAGATGTGTATCGGGAGGGCTGAGCTGGCAGCAAGGTGAGATAAATCTGAAAAATAAATTTTACTACGCTTTTTACCTTGCTGATTGGTTGGTATGCTATGGAGTGGAGAAGAAATTATAACTTAATAGTTAGCCAGACTGGAGTTAATGTTTCTGCTTATTTGTACATGTGTGCTTTCCCCCTTCCTGGCAGATTCTTTTGTTCTGCCACATGTACCCAGGTGATTCTTTAGATAGTTGGCCTCTATGTCCATTCATACCGCAAGATCAAAAGGGAAGATGATTCCCAAAGCACTGTTCTGGGACACTGAATGTCACCAAACCTCACACAAAATTATACCAACTTTTCTTTTCTTTCTATTATCACTTAACTTCTGCCTCCTCAGAGAGGCAGTTCATCTTTATTTTCATTTAGAGGTAAAATATTTTCTAACAGCATCAATGAAACCACATTCAAAGTTGATGACGACCCGCTTTTCATTTAAAAAAATTTTTTTTATTATTTTCCTTCCGGCTTTTTAGACAGAAGACAAATGTGAGTTCTGTTTGGCACAAAGTGACTATTCACAAATCTTTTTATGTATTTCTTTCTCCTTCAGCCATTGACAAGTGCCTGACAGCTCCAAACTCCCTCAACATCGAACCAATTAGACAGATGAAACCCTCAGAAACAGGGAGGTTGTTTGAGATGTAGACGGTTACATATTTGTGGTGGGGGCAGGGGACAGGCTAGGGTCTCGATATCTACAGTTAGGCTGTGATAAGAATGATGTTCTCTCCCCTTGGTCAGCCAAGCTTTTTCTACAGAATGAGTGTCCTCTCCAGAGGAGAAGGAAGACAAAAAGATGTAATGAGGTACTAGGGAAAAACAGTTCTCCCTGGCTGTGGCCATGGCCTGGTTTGGAGAAAGTGAAACTAATTTGGGCAAAGTCATGTCCTGTTTGTCCTGTCCGTTCTGTCTGTGAGGCCCTGGGGCAGAGGCAAAAGGTCACGCATATTGGACTAGAATATTGAGGAAAGAGGAAACAAGGTCTAAAGTGAGACTGTGGGGTCCGGGATATTTCCAAATTTAACAATTTTTTTTTTCTGCTTTAGGAATTGCTCTTTCAACTCACCTTTTCTTTCTTCCTTCCTTCCTCTTTCTTTCTTCCTTCCTTCCTTTCTCCCTTTCTTTCGTTCTTTCTTTCTTTCTGTGAAGTTTCCGAGAAGAAAAGGCAATATTTGCTCTAAGTGCTACAATTTACTTCAAGCTAACTGGGTTCTGAACATGAAAGCCCTTTTTACTTTCACAGCAATTTAAAATACTAACAGTGATAATGGAGTGTTCTCATACTAACTGGTAGGGTCCCCACTTAAAGCTACATAACCCTTTGAGACCCGAATTTCTCCTCTCTTATCAGAGACAATCGGGGCCTTGCCCAAGGTCACACAGCTGGTAAGTGGCAGAGTCTAGGGATTTGTCTTCCGCCACACCTGTCACCACAATTCTCCGGTGTGAGTAGCCGCTTTAGATAATTCTCAGGTACGAGCCGCTTTGGGCTCAATGTGACAAGGACACGCTCCAAAGCCTCCCACAGGGGTGTTGTGAGACCCTTCCACAGACTTGAGTTCTTCTTCCCTACCAGTGCGTCCAGAGCTACAAACAGCTGAATTTCTTTATCATTTTAGAAATGATTAAAAAAAAAAAATTCCAAAAGACATTTTATTCCTCATGAAGAATTGGCAGTCTTTATTTATGAGGGATGCGTTCTGGAATGTTCTGCCTTGGTGAGTGAGAAGGAGACTTTCGTAGAACTGAAAGCAAAGAAGAAATGGGGATAAGTGAAGGAGAGCTGAAAGGAGGATTTCAAGTGAGATTGGGACTCTTCACTCTTATTCCTCCTCTTCTTCAGCTTAGGAGGTCTCTGCCTCCCTGCTCCTGGGAGAAAACAAGGGCTATAGCCTTTTAAGTCAAACAGAACTTGGCTCAAATCCTAGCTCTGGTGAGAACTCTTGAGGAAGCTATTTAATCTCACAGAGCCTCATGTCTTCATCTGTAAAATGGTGATAATATTACCCTCTTTTTTGGGTAAATTGGGGGGGGATTGATGAAATTATGCAGTGTTTCTCCAAGCATACCACTGGTGGTAACAAGAGGGTTTTCTGGTGATACGGTCGTATTTTAATGTAATATTTATGACACAACAAACCCATTATTTCACAGGTCTTATTGCTTAGTGCAAGGCTAAGTAAAAAAAAAAAAAAAGCAAACCAGTGTAAAGCCTATTTTAATAAAATGTTGAATGTGCGATGTAGAGCTGGCAAAAAGGGGCAGAGGGAGGGAACGATGGTCAGGGAGCCCTGAACTGATGCTTATGAAAGCTGCTGGCTCAGCCTCCTCTGCTCAGGGACGCGACTCCTTTCCCACTCCTCCTGGTAAGGGGCGGGGGGTGGGGGGCGCAATTCTGGACAAAGAAGCAGAAAGACCCAGGGTGGATGGGCCAGCTGCGTTCCCTTGGGGACCTGGAGCGAGCTGCGCTGTGTGGAGCCCCTGGAATTTCACCACCCGCTGCTGCCCTCTGGTGGTCATGTGCTGTCGCAGCATCCCAAGGAAGTTAAAGTAGACCCACAGCGATTTAGCACCCAGCACCTGTGCACCTCCCTTTCTGACACCCTTTTCACCTCTTCGCTGTCCTGCACACCCACCCCATCAGTCCCACATGGCCTACCCTCCCCAAAGAGTCACTTCCTCAAGCCTAGACACCACAACACCTGTTCCCCAAACTCCTTACAAATCAGTAGGGGATGTTCTGATTCTCAGATGTGAACAGTTGAGCTTAGCTTTCCCAGGGAACTCTTGTTTTAAAGGAGAAACTGGTTTAAAAACCAAATGAAGTCAAATCAGCAGAAAGCGGCTATATTTTATGATGGGACCTTTCCTTGGCTCCCACCTTTCTCTGTGAAATAGATGCTTCTAAGTAGGCACTAGGTCCAAAAGACAAAATCCTTATATTTCTTTCCAGAAAATTCTGCAAGAAACTTTCAAAATAGTTTTACAGCTGGCATTATAGCTACATTATTTTTCTTGAGTCTGAAACCCCAAAATAGTAGTAGTTTTAAAAAGATTAAAAAATATTTATCTCTCATATAAACAGAGGCAACCTAGGGCTGGTATGGTGGTGCCCTGATCACCGGATTCCTTCTTTCTTGTTGTTCCATCTTATTCAACACATGGCTTCTACCTTGTGGCCCAAGATGACTGCTCCAGCTCCAGACCTTGGATCAGCATTCCAGTCATTGGTCTGAGGAAAGTGTACATTTTCATCCTTTAAAGCACTCACCACTTTCCTTTACATCCTGCTGACCAGGACTCAGACATGAGTACATTGTAAGGCACACTAGGAAGTGTAACTTTTTTTTTTCCTGAGCAGCCTTGTGCCCTGCTAACTTTGGCATTGTATTACTGAAGAATGGGAGAATGGATTCTGGACACAATTAGAATCTCCTCCACAAGAATATTGCTGGGGTTGTGAGAAATACTCAGACTCAAGTAGGATTGGATCCAACAACTAAAGTCAGCCTCGTCTGTATTTCTTCTGCCATTGTGAAATGCCACTGGAGTAAGGGTTAGTACTTTAGACCTGCAGCCCAGGATATTGATGTTCTAATTTTGGCTCCACTGCAGGCCAATGTCATGGCCTTGAGAGAGAAGTCTAATGTTCCAGGCCTCAGTTTCTCTGAAATAGGTTAGTTAATTTGATCTCCAGGGTCCCTTCCTGCTCTAACATTATGACTTCTTACAGCCCTACCTTGGCATCTATAATCAAGCAGTTAAATAGAAAATGAACATACCGTTTTTCCTATTAAATGCTATGGCTAAGCAAGAATAGATAACCAATTGCTAGCCCTGACTGTCCTTTTAACCTTGTCATCCTTCAGCAGGACTCCTTCATGCAGGAATTGGTTGGAAATGCAGTTGTGGACCAGGAGATGCACTTTATTTTCCCATGGCACTTTGGAAGCAGAAGGGCTAAAGCAACAGACAAGGAAGCTTGTGGTTGTAAAGTCTCTGTTTATATCCGGTGGTAGTGGCTGCAATTGCTTGTCTCAAACTGCTGGCATAGGAAACATCTGTAGCCAATTGATAAAGAGGGTATCTGCTATGCACACTCTAATCTTGAGGAAATGGGGATCCCAAAGTCACCTGGATTAGCCACAGACCAGAAAGGAGCCCTTTTAGAGTTCCTTTCAGTTGCTGAGGCACACGATGTTTGAAAACCCCCTCCTACTCCGTCCCAGAGGTAGAAAAGCATAAGTCACCATTGTTCGACTTCCTTAGAAATAGCCAAAGAACGCTAGCATCTGGGCCTTAATAAGTGGCTAATCTGTAAACACAAACACTGCCTTGTCTGCTTCTTGGAGCCACATAGTGAACAGTTTGCTGGTTAATCACCAGAGCTATGAGATATTACCCGTCTAGCTCTATGTCACAGAGTGGATGAGCTGCGTGGTGACAGGAAGAGGACACAATTGGACATCCAACCAGGGAATGAGGCGGTGGTCCACATGCCTATGAGGCCCCCAGCCCAGGGTGAGCATTGCTCCTGACTTGAGAAAGGCTTCCCAGAGACTGGCAGAGACAGGGAATGAGAACGGGCACTCCCAGGTGTAGCATCTGGGGTAACATCTTTTTTTGCCAGGACGACTCCTTGGGGTCAGGAAGACCATGCCTGGAATCAAAGAAGAAAGGATCTAGAAAGTTCTAGAGCCAGGCAGGGTAGCTCTGAAATTCCAGTACAAAGAATCTGCTTCAGCTAAATGACAGCGATTTCTTTCCTGGAGCTGGCCAACATTTGACCTCTGTCTACCTGACTGGTGGCTTAGATCCTTTATGTCACTCCCACTGTGGTGTGAGTCCTCCAAACACCTCTTTCTTGAATGCTACGTAACTGATATTGATAACTGATATTTATTGAGTTCTCACTTGGTAGTTACTGGCCTAGGTACTAGGTAGTGTCCTAACATGTATTTTCTTATTTAATCTCACAACTATTATACCCACTTTATAGGTAAGCTGACTGAAGCACAGAGAGTTTAGGTAACTTTCTCAAGGCCACACAGCCAATTCCCAGCGTAGCCAAGACTCTAGCCCAATGCCATCTGGCTCTGGAGTCCATGCTTCTAACCATGCTGCTTCTCTATTCAACAAATATTTATTAAGCACCTACTATGTACAGGTACTGTGCTTGCTGCTACAGATAATCCTGGGGTGGACACCTAGTTTTCCTGCTCTGACCTGGACCAGGGCAGAGGCACAACTTGGACACCAGCGGAGTAGATCCAGAGTCTTGATTAGAGACATTTTTATTTTGGACAGAGTGGAGGGCACAGGGTAGGTCTGCATCAGTGCTGGTTGTTTATGCTGTGATCTGTTCTGATGGGCATCCATGCCCTACTAGTTGGAATTACTTTGAATATCGCCCTTGCCCACACAAAGTTAAAAAAAAAAAATGAGCTTGAATGCTTGAGTTGGTCATGAGAGTACAGCTCCTGCAGTCCTCACTATTCCCTATTACCTTATTTGCCTCTTCACTCATTCTGGCTACTATCTTCCATCTGAGTTCGTAACTCCTACCCCATCCCTTTTGCATCCCAAGTCAGGCCCTGCATTGGCTCCCTAGTTCCCTGAAGGCTAGGTGGAAAGACTCCGAGTGGGCCTGGGGAAGACATTTAGAGCTGGGGGAGGTGAGGTCAGATGGGCAGGGAGTCAATCCTGATTGTGTTGAAGTGATATTTAACGTTGTGAAATGCTATCAATACGTCATGGGGTACAGTGCCTATTGGTGAGTTTGTCCGCTCCTTGGTATAATAAGGAAAACAAGAAGTCAGAGGGCAGGGGAGACACAAGGGCAAAACACAAAGTGTATGAACAAGGAATAGTCATTGAGGGAATGAGATGCTGCCTGTCTGCCCAGAGCCCTTCGATCGGCCTGGGGGTCCTTTTCCTCCTTCTAGTCTAGCTCACTTGCTACTTCCTTTGAAACTCCCAGAAAGCTTACATCTTCCTTCTTAGAGCACATCTATTTACTATATTTTATTTTAACAACAGCCAACACCTACTGAGAGCTTCCTGTGCACCAAACACTGGTTTGAGTACTTTACTACTGACTCACTCAGTTATTACAGCGGTGCTACAAGCCAGACATATCATAATGGTGCTCAGTGTACCGATGGGGCAGACTGAAGTGCAGCCATGTTAGGTAACTTGCCAAAGTCAGACAGCTGTGAGCGGGAGAAGGGGGTTTCACTGCAGCCACTGGGGCTAGGAGTCTGTGCTCTCAGCCACTGTGCCACACTGCCTCTCTTGGCTTCGTCTGTTCGGACATCAGTCTGTTGGACTGGCCTGTGTGCTTCCGGAGCTTGGTCTCACTTGAGTCCCCATGTCCAGTGCATAGTACCTGCCCCTCTGGAGGGTTCAGTAATTAAGCCAGCACGTACATAAGCACCATGTTATCTTTAACAGAGACATTTTCGTTCAGAGATTTTCAGGGTGAATCTTTCTTTATATCTTAGGACTATCTTGGGCAGCATGCTGTTTCTTTGAGGGAGGGCTCCAAAACCAGGGCTAGAAATGGGCTCTTCATTTGGAGAGGTTGCACAGCTAGAGCTTAGAGCATCTACAGATTTCCCCCTCTATCTGAAAGTACAGTGTTCCTATGAAACCTTTCATAAGCCAAAATAGCGTAAAGCAAAGAAGCAATTAGCACTTATTTATATGGAGAAATTTTGAGTGTTCCCCAGACTCAAAAAATAACCTTTCATAGGTTTTTCTGATGCCTTCGGGACACTTCTTGCTAACAAATACACAGATGTTCGTGACACAGTTCAAAGCTATGGTGGCTTGATGCTGAGATGCTGAGTGTGGTTCCTGGGGAAGGAGCTCAGATGGGGCCCCCCTCATTGCTGCGCTGCCTCTGTAACGGCTTGCTGTCACACAAACACTGAATGCTATTTTTGCTTTTCACCTTTTCTCACAAAAGCAAAACCTCTCTTGGGTTTCTTTCCGTTAGTGAAAACAGGTACTAACGTAGGTCTTTTGCAAAAGCCGAGTGGCATAACGTGAACTTTCAAAAAGTGGATACCTGTATGTGATCTCATTTTAAAAGAGGTGCATAAGGGGTGCCTGGGTGGCTCAGTCTGTTAAGTGTCCGACTTCGGCTCAGGCCATGATCTCATGGTTCATGAGTTTGAGCCCCACGTAGGGCTCTGTGCTGACAGAACCCTCTGCCCCTCCCCCACTCGCACTCTACCCCTCTCTCTCTCAAAAATAAGTAAACATTAAAAAAAAAAGTGCATAGGGACCATTGTGAGGCAGCTTCCAATGGGTAAATTGGGGATGGTTTGAACGTCAAAATAATTAAAGACAACCATGGGTTATAAAGTATTGAAAAATTGCAATCCACTCATCCATACTAGGAAAGAGATAAGGGGGAAGAAAGGGCTCTTGCTTCCAGTAGAAAGCCGTGTGCTGGCTAATACCGTGCAGGATGTGCTGGAGATTGAAAGTTACCAGTTACAATCCTCCACTAAGAGATTGGCCCAGGCAAGAATCCTCAATGGTTGCTAAATCTAAATGGAAGTTTTGATGAGGAAGAGGATACTTGCGTGGTCTTAAAGTGCCACTCAAAGATTCCTTATTGCAAGGGAAAAAATAGTAACTGCACCGTGAAGAAGTCAGACCACACCTCGACTGTGTGATTAAAATTTATGCTTCCAGTAAGGGGCAGATGGACTTTGTCTGCTTCCAGATGTGATGCCCTGAGAAGGACACAGCATCTCCATAATGTTGGGGTCAGGAATATATAACCTGAGTTTAATGGTGAGGAAACATCAAAAGCCCCAAATGAAAAAATTCTTTTAAAAACAGGAGAGGAGGGGCGCCTGGGTGGCTCAGTTGGTTAAGCGTCCGACTTCAGCTCAGGTCATGATCTCGCAGTTCGTGGGTTCAGGCCCCACGTCGGGCTCTGTGCTCACAGCTCAGAGCCTGGAACCTGTTTCGGATTCTGTATCTCCCTCTCTCTCTCTGCCCTTCCCCTGCTCACGCTCTGTCTGTGTCTCAAAAATAGATAAACATTAAAAAAATTTAAAAAAATAAAAACAGGAGAGGAAACTAGTAGTCTTCAAAAATATCAGTGTCATAAAAGACAAAGGAAGACTAGGTAAAATGTGTCAAGTTAGAGGAGACTAATGAGTCCCAGCAATCAAATACTCTGACCCTGATCTCAGGCCAGATCCTGTTCTAAAGAAAATAAAGTATCATACAGAACATCAGTGAGTCCATTAATAAACTAGGGAGAAAGATAGTAGGTTAGATATAATTACTTTACCAATGTTGTATTTACTAAGGTTGGTAACTGTACTATGTTATACAAGACAATATACTCAAAATACACACTAAAGTGTTTAGGAGTAAATGGCCTACCATATACGCCCTTTAGATGGGTAGATAGATAGATGGACAGACAGATAATCAGATGAGCAAAATAGGAACTATAGAGGAATATGGGATAAGGGAATAGTATTCTTTGCTTTTCTGTAAGCTTGACATTAAAAAAAGCACATTTGTTTATTTATTTAAACTTTATTTACTTTGAGAAAGAGAGAGAGCAAACAGAGGAGGGGCAGAGAGAGAGAGAGAGAGAGAAAGAGAGAGAGAGAGAATGCCAAATAGGCTCCATGCTCTCAGTGCAAAGCCCAATATGGGGCTCGAACTCACCAACTGTGAGATCATGACCTGAGCCAAAATCTAGAGTCAGATGCATAATCAAATGAGCCACCCAGGTGCTCCCCAAAAAGAAAAAAGTTTTAAAAGGCAAATACATGCTATTGTGATGCAGAGATTGTGGAGGGGAAAGGGCAGAAGCAGGGCAAATGGTTAGGGTGTCATTGCAATAACTGTAGGTAAGAGAAGACAGTGGATTAGACCAGGACAGTAAGCGGAGAAGGGGCAGGAAGTGCCCAGGTTCTGGATATGCCCTGAAGGTAGAGCTAATGGATTTGCTAATGCATTCATTCCTTGTGGAGCTGAGAGAAGGAAAGAAAACCCGAGGAGAGACTTGAGGATTCTGGCCTGACCAACTGGGGGGAACGGAGTTGTGAATAACTGAGATGTGGAAGATGAGGGAAAGAGCAGGTTTGAAATGGAAGATCATGAGTCTCTGGTTTTGGACACGTGCCTGGTTAAGTGGATTTATGGAATATATGATCTAACTTTAGGTAAGCTAAAGCTTATAAAATGGATAACTAGCCTTAAAAGATTCTTCCAAGGTAGCCATGAATCAAAGATAAACTTAATGTGAGCACAAAGTGAATTTTCAAAACAAGTTTGCATTTTTGGTGGGCAGGACTCTGAGTGGGGCCAGCAATGACAACCCTTAAAATCAACTGGGGGGGGGTGGGCTAAATGGGTGATGGGCATTAAGGAGGGCACTTGTTGGGATGAGCACTGGGTGTTATATATGTGATGAATTACTGAGTTCTACTCCTGAGCCAAGACTACACTGTATGTTGACTAACTTGAGAAAAAAAGAAAAAAGAAAAGAAGAAAAAAATCTTTAATCATCAAAAAAAAAAAATCAACTGTTGATTATAAGCTGAACTTAGAATCAGACCCCAGAATAACTGTAATACAAGGTGTTAAGCCAATATTTTTAAATATTTTAAATATAACAAAACAATCACATTGCTCTTATCAAAAACAATGAAATGCTTTCATTATATATTTTAATATAATTTATTATTAGGTGAATTTTTTTTTATATATGAAATTTATTGACAAATTGGTTTCCATACAACACCCAGTGCTCATCCCAAAAGGTGCCCTCCTCAATACCCATCACGCACCCTCCCCTCCCTCCCACCCTATTATTAGGTGAATTAATGTCTATTTCGTCTTTAATTCAACCCATTAAAATGTCTATTTTCAGTGTATGTTCTATCATGTAAATAATATATTCATAAGTAGTACATGTATATAACATAAATAAATATACATAAATGGCTGGGGGGGTACATGCTCAAAAATTCAACATGTGTGGAGATCAGAAAAGTTTGGAGATGCAAAAACAATAAAAGCAAAAATAAACAGGTGGGACTACATCAAACTAAAAGCCCCTGCACAGCAAAGGAAACCATTAAAAAAATTAAAAGTCAACTATGGAATGGGAGAAAATACTTGCAAGCCACAAATCTGATAAGGGTTAATATCTAAAATGTAAAAGTAACTCAAACAGCAAAAACAAAATAACCCAGTTAAAAAAATGGGCCAAGAATCTGAATAGACATTTTTTCCAAGGAAGACATACAAATGGCCCATGGGTCCATGAGAAGGTGCTTGCCATCACTAGAAATGCAAATAAAAACCACAGAGATATCCCTTCATACCTGTTAGGAGAGTTATCATAAAAAAGACAAGAGACAATAGATGTTGGTGAGGATGTGGAGAAAGTGGAACCCTCTTACACTGTTGGTGGGAATGCAAACTGGTGCAGCCACTGGGAAAACATTATGGAGGCTCCTCAAGAAATTAAAAATAGAATTACCATATGATCCAGCAATCCCACTTCTGAGTTTTTATCCAGAGGAAATACACTCATTATCTTGAAGAGATATCAGTATTCCCATGGTCATTGCAGTATGTTGTTCCTATAGTCAAGTTGTGGAAACAACCTAAGTGTCTGTTGATGGATGAGTGAGAAAGAAAATGTGATATATATATATTTATATTTATATATAATAATATTTAGACATACACAATGTAAGGATAATACATATTATATATTAATTGAATGCATTCTATAAAATAATTGAATATTATTCAGTTTTAAGAAATAAAGAAATCCTGCCATTTGTAGATTGACATGGATGAATGTGGAAGGCATTATGCTAAATAAAATAAGCTGGACAGAGAAAGGCAAATACTGTATGGTATCACTTACACAGAGAATCTAAAAAGAAAAAAATAAATTAAGAACATCGAACTCATAGAAACAGAGGTAGAATGGAGGTTCCTTGGGGCTGGGGGGAGGATTAGTAAAAGGGTACAAACTTTTGGTTTGAAAACAACAACCAAAGAACAAAATTTTACAAAAGGAAAAATTTGGAGACCTCTATAGCCTACAGTGCGAATTCCAGGGGTAAAGCTGTTACCTATGCTACCGTCTGTTTCCTCTTCCAGCAAAGGTACAGTGTGGTTGGAGTAGTGTCATATCAGACCCACTGTCCGGTACCCAGCTCAGTGAAAATGTATCGAGTGCAGTAACAAGTTCTGTCCACAGCATGTGAGAGACGGCATGCCATCTAATAGAATAGCGTGCAACTTCTAAAAAGAAGAGACCAATTTGGATTGATGAAGAAAGACGCCCAAGATGTAATAAATGAAAAAAAGCGTGGTAGAACAGTGTGGTGTCAAATAAACAAGCATATATATGTGCCTTTATATTCATAGAAGACTTCTGGTAGCAGTGGGCAGTGGTTACCTCTAGGAAGTGGTACTAGTTAGAAGAACCCTCTTTTACTTTGAATTTCAATTTACTTATTTAAAAAATTTTTTTTATTTTAGAAAGAGAGAGAGCACGAGCTGGGGAGAGGGGCAGAGGGAGAGAGAGAGAGAGAGAGAGAGAGAGAGAATCCCAAGCAGCTTCCATGTTGTCAGCGTGGAGCCCGATGCAGGATTTGATCCCACAATCCTAGGATCATGACATGAGCCAAAATCAAGAGTCGGATGTTTAACCGACTGAGCCACCCAGGCACCCCTCAATTTACTTTTTAACATATTGTTTAAATTTAAAAATATATTGTAAACATGCATTAGTCCAATTTTTAAGAGTTTCTAAAAATTTCAGGCTTTTGAAATTCCTTTTATGATTTTATTATTATGAGATACATACTGTTTTGTACTAAGATGACCATGACAACACTGATCAAAATGGCGTTAAGATTGAAAAAATAAAAGGTGTAAGATTGGCAATAATCTAAATGTCGAGCATTAAGGGAATGGTTAAGTAAATAATGGAAAATTGACTGTAATATAATGTGGTATTTAAAAAAAAATCAATATTCTGAGAATTTCAGCCAGATGGGAAATGCTGACAATATACTAAGTGAGAAAAGCAAGATCTATGTAAATTCAGTGTTAATATCAACAATATTAAAAATACATAGAAAAAAAAGCCTGGAAGAAAATATCCCCAAATGGTAACAGTGGTTGCCTCTGACAGTGAGATTATGGGGGATTTTTCTCTTTCTGGACCTGTGTATTTTCATCTTCCTTTCCATTTTTGTGCAACGAGCGTGCATTATTTTGTAATGTGAAAGAAAAAGAAAGTAAAATACTGAGAAAACCATTACATGCATTCCTGGCATGAGTCAGGAGCTGAATTTTCATGTTTAAATTAGTTTCAGAAACACAGGAGTGGTTTCTAGGCAACCTGCTTGGGAAATCATGCTCCTTTCCTTTGTTGCTGTAGTGTGTGTGAGGGTCTCAGAGAAAATGTAGGAGATGAATCTTTGTGAAAGCAGACTCCTGCTAAGGAAAAACAACTTTCGCCACTCCGTTTCGGTCACGGAGACTTGAGTTATCGTGACCCCAGAGACACATAGGGACCCGAGTTTTGTGAGGTTTTTGTGTCAGGGGGTTGTGTGTGTGTGAGTGGGTATGTGTTTTGGCAAATGAGTGATTGATTTTAATGACGATTGCCATAGGCAGGTACAATAGCTATTCAAGTCTCTGCCTGTGGTGTGAGAAATGGGTAGGGGGTGGGGGGGCGGGGCGGGGCCAGGAGGCATAAGAACCCAGACCAATAACCCCAGGTTGATGGCTTTCCTGAGAATTCAGGGCTGTGAATTCAGACAGTGAGTGGCAA
This sequence comes from Lynx rufus, assembly GCF_022079265.1. NCBI lineage: Eukaryota > Metazoa > Chordata > Mammalia > Carnivora > Felidae > Lynx > Lynx rufus. The sequence goes on from NW_025814845.1 coordinate 30,664,682, forward strand.
GGTTTTACAAGACGGATTGCAGCTCAAGATGTGAAAAGATTGCCTCATCATCACGTGAACCATTTACTATCATTATAGACAATCCTGCTGAGCCAAAGGGCTTTAATCAGGAGGAAACACTGAAAAATGGAATCGGAGCTAAGAAACCCTTGGCCTAGTCTGATGGCTTGTGGAGGATGGGATGAGTTAAGAATGCTTTTTAGCCTCAAGGGAGCCATGTTCTTTACTAAGAGTTAGCAGAAGGGGCAGAAGGTATTGTTTTCAGCTCACAGTGTACGTTTTGTAGACCCTGACTACATTTTTCATCAAGAATGACATGCATTCTGCTTGATAAATGGGGTCTGAGCTTAGATTCTTGCTCCTAGGCCCCCTCGTGGTTGTCTTTTGCAATTAAATAAATTAAGTGAGTAGGTAAATAAGCATTTGGACAATGATAGCATTTGTCTAAGGGTTATGCCTTTGACTTTGGCAACTCCCAGACTTTGTCAAAGCACAAGAGGGGTGGTTGCAAATCAGGATCTCTGCCTCAGGGAGGAAAGACCCATTTCCTAATAGAAGGTGGGACAGGAGGGCAGGAATCTTCCAAAGTGGATGGTAATGAGCTTATTCTGTCTCCGCACTTTTTCTTTTTTTTCTGTCTCCACACTTCTGAACCCACATCCTTCATTCCACTTAGTAATAGTCCACTGGGTCTGCTCACCCCTCCTTTAGGGTGACAGACACCTGGAGGGTAAAGGAAGAGGGGGACTAATATTTACTGACCCCCTTCTCGCATGGTAGCTCTTGAGGACAAAACACTTCTCTTTTCATGTTTGTTTGCAGGGCTTAGCACATGTGTTTGTGCTAAATGTTTGCAGTCTTGAATGCCATATGGAGGCCATGAGAAAAGTGAGGTGCAGAGAGGTTAACAAATGTCTGAGATCTCTAGCGAATAAATGGCAAAACAGAAACTCAAACCCCAAGTTCAAAGAATCTACTCTTTTCTTTCTACCAGGATGTCCCCCAATCTCACCCCATGCCCTCTGGCTTGCTGGTCCAACCTCTCAGGTGAGAGCTATGCTGTCTCTGTGTCTTTTGAGCCATCACCCTGGGGGCCAATGGCTTCTCCCTTCTCTGAACTTCTCTTTGATAGAGAGTGAGTCACCCCTTTGAGGCATATTCTTCTTGTATTTCTTGTTCAACTCTTGTTTATTTATTTATGATTCAACTTTTCTTAGAAGTTTGTCTTTTTTCTCCATTAGCACCTTGAGGGAAGGGGCAATGTATTAATTCTTCCATAAACTCTCTGCCCAGCATCTAGTAAATATTTGCAATGAGACTAGATTAAGTAGCAGGGTTCTGGTCAGAACTTGCTCCCCGGGGGCCTTTTGTATTAGGAAAATAGCAAACAATTTTAACTTTTATCTAAAAATATTCCTTTTCATCAAAAATAATTAAGCGATGTTTCCCCCCTGCCAAGGGGCTTGCCACCTAAGGTGAGTTAAATACAGATCTTTCTCTAGGAGCTTAGAATCTTGAGCATATATGTAGCTTGACTGTGACTGCACTGCACTGGGGTCAAAAATGGAACCTAAACTCACTTAGCTCCTTCCATTCTGACTGGAATCTGTTGGCTCCCAGGCCAAACACAGGGCACCCCTTCCAAAGCAGAGTTCTGCTCTGACAAGCCGGAACACTGATGGAGCTGGGAACAAGTAGCTGGCTTCTCTACCAGGTACATTTATATCCGGGTTTCTTCTTCCTCTTAAGGCTGCCCTGCAGGGAGCCAGGCTGGCCCAGGTACAGGCAGAGTAAGGTTAGGACCCAAAGCACTCAGCTGCCACCATGCTTTCCCAGAGGACACCAGGCAGTGTCATTCCTCAGGGGAGGCTGACCAAGGCTGCCTGGGGAAGCCTGGCGTAGGAAGAGGTGAGCTGGCCGTCAGAAGACCTCTTGACAGACTCTTGTTCTTGCCACAACAATAGTGTATTTCATGAGCATTTATTGGGCCTCTTGTGTATGCCAGGCACTGGGGATAACAAGACAAATAGAGCCTTTGGGAGGTATTCAGTCTGATTGGGGGAACAACCTTGTAAGCAATTAAACAGTAGGACAGGCATTATAACAGAAGCATGTCTGAGAAACCTCAAGAACATGGAGGAGGAAGCACAGAATTCTGCCCGGAGAGGCTAGAAATAAGCTTAATTGATTAGGAAACTCTCAGAATGAGTCTTCAAAGAGAAGCAATTGTTCAGTGGTTGGGCAAGGCAGGATGAGCACGCTAGACTGAAGGAATGACATATACGCAGCATGGTGGCAGGAAGGAGTGCTGCAAATCCTTCCTGGCACTAAAGCTATGGGGGGTGGGGGGAAGAGGCAGAACTGAGAATATGAAGGGCCTCATATGCTGTGTCTTAGGGTGGAGCTCTGCCCTATGGATGACAGGGGAACATGGAAAGATTTCGAATGGGGAGCAGGGAGTGTGTCATGGTCAGATGTCAAAAGGTCTACGTAATGACGATGTGAAGGAGGGACTAGAAGAAGAGGCTGAAGTACAGGGACCAGTCCTGAGGTGATTTGCAATAGTCCAGGCCACACTAACTTGTCATGTGTCAGGGAAGATGAGAAGGGTGGTATGTCCTCAGGAGATGGGACCGATGAAGCCTGGTGACAGATGGGATGTGGTGGTTTGTGAAGGGAGTCTAGGCTAACTCGCAGTTTGGGCATGGAGAAATGGGAATGGTGGCTCCATGCACCAAAATCAGGAATGCGTGAGAGGGTAGGGGGAGGAGGTCAGGGCGACAGATGAGTTAAATTTTGTCCATGTCTAAAGTGTATGTGGGACACCTGAGCAGAGCTATCTAGTAACTGGTTGGTATGCGGGCATCTGAGCTCAGGGAAGATGCTCGTTTTTGATGGAGGAAGGCTGGATCAGGCTTCTCTCTCTGTAGACGTTCAATAAACATTGTTTTGAATAGCTAATTAATGATTACAGGGCACTGGGAAAACAGAATGATGTTGCAATGTAAATGTGGATGCTCTCACAGTAATGGACTGATGGTTGCAGAAAAGCTCAAGCTAAATAACACTAATTTTTTCCTGCTATAAATAAACCTTCTTCTGCAGTCGGGGTTTCCAATTACACAGTGAAAAGAAATGCAGCAGTGGAAATGAGGAAGGGGGGCATATGGAAGGCATATCATGCCTGCAGCGTGAAAATGTTAGCAAGTTCCAGCCCAAACGGATAAGGTAGTAATTTGATCTGGTGGAAAAGAGATGAGAGTCTAATGCCCTCGGTCCAAGTACCGGTTTCTCAACCACCTAGTTAGGTGTCTGTAAAGCTCATCGATGTGCAGTAAATGTTTTCTACCTACCTTTAGAGACATAGTCACGTTTTAAGCTCTTTATGTGTGCTATTACTTCATCCAATCCTCAGAACAAACACATGGTGGGTCCTTTATTATGTTTCTTTGCAAATAAAAAACTGAACACAGAGGGTTTAGGTGACTTACTCAAGACCACCCAACTGAAAAATGGCAGTTCCAAGATTTGAACCCAGACAGTCTTGGGCCCAGAATCTGTTAAGAGGCAATTAACTGCTGTGCGTTTCTGCCTCTCCATGTAAAAGAGTTAGGAAATTCCACTGTGCTGGGCTTTTGTGCCCAAAATCGGTGCACAGATTTTGTAAAGGGCAAGAAGCAGAATTTATAGTAAGTCCTAAATTATAGGTGCGTATTTGTATTATGCTCTCCCATAAGTAGTCTTTCAAGGAAGTGGTATTTAAAGATTTGTCCCCTATCTTCTTTTTGGGGAAAGCTCTGGGAGTTCCTAAAATTATGTGACTTTGTGTTTGAAGATGACAGCAGACTACCTGAGCAGCAGTATTGTTCAGCATTAGAGATAACGGTTTATGGAATTCAGCACAATAATAGTGGTCCTGGGCTCATGAGTAAGAGAGACATTGCTTCCATCCCACATCTGCCACTTGGACATGTTGTTGAAAACTCTCCATGTCTGCTTCCTTGTCTGTACATGAGATAACACTAATAACTTAGTGGGGCTATAAGGGTTACAGGGGTACAGAGTTCACAGTCCAGGGTAAGAGAGTCACTGAGTGCGCTAAGCGTAATACAAATAGGCGTATGAGAATTGGGGGAGGTGCATTCTAGGAAAAAGGAAGAGCGGAAGGCTTGCTTTGGCAGGGAACTTGAGCACGTGATAGACCGCAAGAAGGTCAGTGAGACCATCTCATAAACTTATTAAGCAACTAGCATTTTTTTTTTACATCTTCAAAGTCAGCATTTCTCTATCATGCACGTATAACTAATAAAGCAAAACTTATGATTTTAAGGAAATAATTTTCTCCAAACACTTGAGTGTTGATTGCAAGCCTAATTAAGTTCTTCTACCCATTCAACTAAAGTCACAACATGAACACATTGGATTTCCTTAAATGCATCAAATGTCTTAAAAACCTGATAAAACACACACCAGTTTTGCAATGATTACAGAAATTATTATGTAAAATTTATTTTTAAATTGCTAATATCGTGGATTTAAGGTTGCTTGTTCATCATCTCCATTGTTACCCATATCTTAATTCTTATTTTTATTTTATACTTTCCTCAGATTACAATTTTATGGTTGTCCAACTTATGGTTGCAATACCCATATAGATTACCCCCATCCTCCCCCTCCCCACCCGCCAAAATTTCAGACTAGTCAAAGTTGTGGATTCTGTGATCAAATGATTGATTCTTAGTGGGGATACCAGACCTAGCAATTCAAACCTGCACAATTAGTCTTTAGGTTGAACCTTTGAAAAAATAATCAAGTCTCATTTCTGATGTCACAGAAATTTGAAGTTCAAAGGGATTTTGAGTTTAGAAACCAGAAACATATATTCCTTGAAGTTTTCACAATCTCTATTCCCCATCCCACAATTCAGCCATTATTATATATTGATTTGATCTGTCAGTATAACTAGCAACTTAGGGAAACTTTATCAGTACCTCATTATAATTATAGAGTCACCTAGAGCCTTGCTACTCACAGTGTGGTCCAGGTACCAACAGCCTCAGCATCGTGTGGGCTGAAGAATCTCAGGTTCACTTCAGATAAGCTGACTCAGAACCTGCATTTTCACAAGACATCCATCCACCCTGTGATTTGACTGCACTTTAAAGGCAAGAAGCACCAGTATAAGGAATTCATCTCCCTGAGGGTGAGGGGTCAAGCCTGAAGTTGGCACTCCCTTTGCAGCACATTCAATTAATTTGTCATCTTGGAACCCAGTGTCTCTCCTTCTTTTCTTATAGTTTGAGACTGTATTTTTAACTGCCAAGATTTTCTGCTACACTGATCAAGAGTAGAGGGCCTGGGACTGAATCTGAGAAGTCCAGCACTGAAGAAGGGGCTAGATGAGGAGGAGTCGCCCGGAAAGCTAGGGGGGAACCAGGCAGGCTTCACTGTCATGGAAGCCCAGAGCAATGACCTTTCGAGGACATAATATTTGTCAGGTTCTCTTATCACACTGATAAGCATGTAGTGAGCACTCCCTAAATATTAGCCGTTGTTCCTGCTGTGGTTATTAGTAGTAATTTAAAAATGAAGAATTTAACTTAAATTTAAGATTTGAGTAATTTAAAAGTGAGGGGCGCCTGGGTGGCTCAGTCGGTTGAGGATCTGACTCTTGATTTGGGCTCAGGTCATGATCTCAGGGTTGCGGCCCCGGGCTCCACGCGGGGCTCCACGCTGGGTGTGGAGCCTGCTTAAGATTCTCTCTGTCTCCCTATGCCTCTCTCTACCACTCGTGCTCTCTCTCTCTTTAAAACAGTGATGCAAAAATAAAATAAAAATGAAGAACAGATGCTGTCTTGGGCAAACTGGAAAACCTCAAAAGGAGCATCGTCACAGAGATTTCCCACAAGAGCCATTTTCCCGGGCCTTGGGGGAAGAATCTACAGTCCCTTCCAGGGTGTTGAATGGAGAAGGGTTAATTTTCAGAATGACCTCATAAAAAAATAAGGTCAGAGGAAATAGTCCATTGGCTTTTGGAGTATTTACATTTCCTTCCGAGGGCAGAATGAGGTGGCACGAGGGAGAGGGTGATAATGTGCGTAGATAAACGTATTTTTAAAGAATGCTACAACTTTTCTACCACTCTGTTTACTGACCTTTGACCATAGCACTCCATGCATTTGCTTTTTTTTTTTTTTTTTTTTTTTTTTTTAACAGAAGCAAATGGTTTGGATGCTGTTTTCAAAATTCCCTGCCCTACAGGAGTGAGAGGTCTAGTCCTGGAAGCCTGGTGAAGAGTTGATTTCTCTGAGACCCTCCTGAAATATTGTTTTGGTCTCGCAGAATTGTGCTGTTAGAAATTGATCCAGCTATGGGATGAGGAAAAAATAATGCAGGGACATCCTAGAAAGTATACTGATTAGGACAAACTGACTCTAATAATCTATTTCCTACCTTGAATATGTTAATAGATTGCATTATCACAAGCATTTAGCTATTAGCCTGCAATCCTGGACAGGTGGACGGGTCTCTGTAGATTTAGTATTTGGAGCTGTTGCATCTCAGACCGTTTTGTGCCATCTCTTCAGAACTGGTTAAAAACCACAGATTTTATTTATGACGTTATCCTGAGCGTCTTGTGCGAGGGCCTGCGGGGAGTTTACAGAGACACCTGGTGGTTGGTAAGGCGAAGTACCCTGGCTTTGTTAGATAATAAAGGATTCGAATTGTATCTAAAATTTGGGTAATTTTTGTGGTTGAGAATTCCATTGTTTTTTTCCAAATATTTTAGTAGGATTGCCATCACATATATTTAAAAATTAGACTTTGAATCATATAGATGATTTTTATAGGCTCCAGCCTCGCTTTCCTTAAAGAAACAATCAACCAAATGAATTGACCAGCACCATCAGCTGGGCTAAATCTAACCAAGGCCAGGACTAGGGTGAGGCAAGAGTGAATTTAAGGAGGCACCATTCAGTAATGAACATATATAGGTTTTTAATGCGATATTTTATTTATTTATTTCTTAAAGTTTATTTATTTTTAAGAGAGAGAGAGCATGAGAAGGGCAGAGAGAGAGTGAGAGAGAGAATCCCAAGCAGGCTCCACACCGTCACCACGGTGCCCGAGGTGGGGCTCAAACTCATCAACTGTGAGATCATGACATGAGCCAAAGTCTGACATTTAACCAACTGAGCCACCCAGGAGGCCCTTAATGAAATATTTTGAAAAGTCAAAATTAATGCAAAAAGTCTTTATTAACAAAATGTCAAAATTGTAAACGTAGGATCAGTATTGCTGATTTTCCCTTTTATTTCGGACTCCAATATGGCCAGAAAGACCCTGAGAAGAGTGAAGGTGTCTGTGGACTTATCCCTGACCTGGCTCATTTATGTCAATGGATGCAGGTCCACCCCTCCCCCAACCCATGGTTTCCCTTGTCCTTCCAGTGGCTCTCCAGGTCTCCTCCAATCCAGATCAAGAGTAAGGAGCCTCAGTCAATGGCAGTGCTTGGTGAGAAGAAGAAATGGAGAATAGAAAATTAAAAAGTGGCCCGGGTAAAAAATTGGGAATTTTGTCTTCCCGTTCTCCTGCTTGACTTATCAGGACCCTCTTTCCTCTACCTTCCTTCCAAACATGCTTGTTAGAAACAGGGAACATTCATTCCCACTGAGCTGCGTTTTGCGTTTTGCTAGGTAGCACCAAGGGCAAGTGAGAATGGAGGTAGTTCTCTGGTGAGAAAGCCCCTTCTCAGGCCTTTTCTGTTAAAAAAATTTTTTTAATGTTTATTTTTGAGAGACAGACCACAAGCGGGGGAGGGGCAGAGAGAGAGGGAGACACAGAGTTCGCAGCAGGCTCCAGCCTCTGAGCTGTCAGCACAGAGCCCCACGCGGGGCTCGAACCCACGAACCGTGACATCATGACCTGAGCCGAAGTTGGTCGTTTAACGACTGAGCCACCCGGGCGCCCCTTGATCTTTTCTGTTTTAATATGTCCCTTTAGTTCCCCTGGACCAGGACCAGGGTGGGGGTGGGGTGGGGTAAGCAAGGATCTGGGCCCAGGGTGACCTGCTGCTTCTCAGGGGGTGCGCACTTGTGTGAGATGTTGGTAGCCAGAAGCTCTCAAAGTAGCCTGGGAGGGTGTGAGTTTACTGCATGGTGCCGTCTCTGCACTTCCGCTTCCCCTTCGTGAGGCCCGGCAACGGCAGAAGCAGCTCGCTATAGTTAACAGAAGTGACCCCTCCTGCCTCCTCCCTGCTCATCTCTCACCTAACCCTTGCACTGTCATCAGAGAGATGGTCACTGGAAATCGCAGGAAAATATGGTGTAATTGTGACCACGTGAGCTGCTAAGAAAGGGGAAGTAAAGCCAGTGGGGTGAGAACACACTGAGGCAGGAAGGGATCAGAAACTCAAGAACAAAGGGAAATTTCAGGAAGTCCCAAGAAGCAAGTGGCTTAACAAGGAGTCCAAAAGGGTCTTATAGATAGGGTCTCCTCACCACATGGTGAAGAAATCCCAGAAATAAGAGGAAGCCCAGGGGCGCTCATCTTAAACAACTGTGTAAAGTTTTATGGCTTTCAAATATATTCCCTTAGGGGGTTTCAGGGAGAACAGTGCACCTTCTGACAATGCACTGACACCAGAGCCTGCCACGGTCTCCGGATCATTCACCCGGACACATCGGATACCCGGTCTCGTGTATCAGCTGTTCTCCTGACCCAGAAAATTGCATATCCCTTATCACCTGCTCATGTCTCTTCATGAACTTGGCTCTTCTGTTGGCAACATAATGGGTCTCTTTTTACCAGCGGAGGTTTTGCTGACTACCAGAGCCCCTGTGGTTCAGCAGGGGAGTGGCATTAATTTTTTTTTTTTTTTTGAGTGGCATAAATTTTTATTGCGAGCCTGCTCTATGCCAAATATGTGCTTGGAGCTTTATCTGTTTTCTCTTTAATCCTCAAAATGCCCTTTTAGGTAAGTATTATAATTATCATTTTTAACAAATGAGAAAATTGAGACTCAAGGAAATGATGTGAGTTGCTCAAGCTCACTCAGGTAACTAGTAAGGGGTGGGGCCAGGACTTGAACCTGGGCCACAGAACTCCTCCTACATCTTTATGGGTTTTTGTTGTTGTTAGATTAAGTCAGCAGAGACAGGGGAGAGATGCCTTCACTCCCTCCTCTTGCATCCATGGCAGGTTCTGCTAACTGATCTTGGCATATGTTTTCCTGAGCTGGGACAATGTATAAGGCACAGGATATATTTAGAGAAGTAGAAGTTATGATCTACGTTCCCAAGGACTTTTGCCTTGACCTAGGTTAAAATATTACATAATACCAGAATAGTAATGTAAGGCTGTAAATAACACCCTAGCCATAAGTGCTAAAAAGATTCTGGTAAGCTTATGAATCATAGGATCCACCATCCTTTGTCTGAGAGCTGGCTGTCTCCCAACTTTTTAATTCCCTGGATTTCTTTTCTCATTTTAGATATTACTCATTTATTCAATCAATCAATATCTCCTCTGAACCTGAGAGCAGAGCACGGAACAAGGCCATATCCCCACTCTCATGGAACTTAGTTTCTAGTAAGGAGACAGACAATAAACAAGCAAGCGCACACATGCATGCACGTACCTCAGCTGGTCATAAGTGCCATAAGAAAAGTAAAGCAGGAAAGATATATAGAGAGGGTTGGAGTGCTACTTTGGGGAGGGTCCTCAGGGAAGGGCTTTCTGATAAGGTGGCCTTTGAGCTGAACCAAGAAGGAAGAGGGAGGGGGAGTTGGGAGGATAGGTCCAAGGACGCCCCAGGCAGAGGGAACCACCCCGAGCAGGGGTGGTGTGTTTATGGAAAAGCAAAGGAGACCAGTGTGGCTGTGGTGGAGGAAGCAAGGGGAACAGTGTTAGAGATGGAAAACCAGAGGTCTTGCAGTCACTAGCAAGGATTTTGGCTTTTACTATGGGTATATATACACCACATCTTCTTTATCCATTCATCAGCTGATGGATATTTTGGGCTCTTTCTATAATTTGGCTCTTGTTGATAATGCTGCTATAAACATTGGGATGCGTGTGTCCCTTTGAATCAGCATTTTTGTATCCTTTGGATAAATACCTAGTAGTGCAAGTGTTGGGTCATAGGGTAGTTCTATCTTTAACTTTCTGAGGAAACTCCGTATTGTTTTCCAGAGTGGATGCTCCAGTTTGCATTCCCCCCAACGGTTCAAGAGGGTTCCCCTTTCTCTGCATCCTCACCAACATCTGTTGTCTCCTGATTTTAGCCATTCTGACAGGTGTGAGGTGGTATCTCATTATGGTTTTGATTTGTATTTCTCTGATGATGAGTGATGCTGAGCATTTTTTCATGTGTCTGTTAGCTATTTGTACGTCTTCTTTGGAGAAGTGTCTGTTCATGGCTTCTGCCCATTTCTGAAACTGGATTCTTTATTTTTAGGGTGTTGGAGTTTGATAAGTTCTTCATAATTTTTGGATACTAGCCCTTTATCTGATATTTCACTTGCAAATATCTTCTCCTATTCCATAGGTTGCCTTTTAGTTTTGTTGAGTGTTTCCTTTGCTGTGCAGAAGCTTTTTATGTTGATGAGGTATCAATAGTTCATTTTTGCTTTTGTTTCCCTTGCCTCCAGAGATGTGTCTGGTGTCTTTCTAAGAAGAAGAGACTAGGACACAGATACACTCAGAGGAAAGGCCATGTGAGGACACAGGGAGAAGGTGGTCATCTACAAGCCAAAGAGAGAGGCCTCAGAAGAAGCCAACCCTATCGGCACCCTGATCTTGGACTTCCAGCCTCTAGAACTGTGAGAAAATAAATTTCTGTTGTTTCAACCACCCAATCTGAGGTATTTTGTTATGGCAGCCCTAGCATACTAATATGTGGGAGACAGGAGTCAGAGATGATGCCCTGGGGTGGAGTCTCTTTTCCGTTGTGGTTACGAAAGTTTGGGAGTTGGGTATTTTCTTCATAATGCTCAGAAGCACCGAGAGAAGTTGTCCTGCTTGCTTTTGCTATGAAGAGTTTCCAGTCTACTACACACCTCTAGCGGTGCCAGAAGGCCGTGGGGAAGGAGGAAGACACAGACATGTGCAGTTACACAGGGAGGAACAACCCCGCCATGCTAGCACCATGCTGAGATGCATAGCCCACTGTTCTGTTTTTCAGGAGGTCCTCCTTCCCTCCTTTCCTGAATCCCTTTTGTTGTGATTTCACTGGCATTTCCCCAAGCCAAATGGATTTAGGTACAATTGAGGGGTAGGAACAGAACGGTGCTCTGGGACTCAGTGAAATGGCTACAGCCCTGCCCCCAAGCTCTGTCTATCTCATTCATGGGGACCTGAAAGGGACTCACAGGTACTTCAGAAACATTCCCCTGCTCTCAGCCCCAGCCTGGCCATGGCCACAGGTTCTATCATCATGGTATGTCACCCATAGTTGGGGATTCTGATTCCCTGCCCATGTGGAAGTGAGGAAGCCTCCCCAGCTTCCAGACATCGAACAAGGTTGCCGTGTGCTCTCTAGTTGCCAAATGTTTCTGGCTCTTCCATTCAAAGTCTCCTTTTATGCAAGAGCTCCCTCTCTCTAGGAATTTGAAGGGCCCCTTGGAAGCCTGCACTGGAAAATAGTTTGAATTTCACTGGATGAGCTGCAGTGTCAGCCCCGGCCTCACGACACATCTGCCCTCAACAGGCTTGCACACTGTGACTCCCTTTTCCTTTCAGGCTGCACTCCTTCTTCATCCGGGATGCTGACCCCCATGGCGGTTTTCTTGAGCCTGGGTAAGCGGATGTATGTCAAAGGTCAGGAAACTATGGCCAGCTGTCTATTTTTGTAACTAACGTTTTATTGGAACCCAGCCGTGCTCATTCACTTACACCTTGCGTATGGCTGCTTTCGCAGCACAACTGCAAAGAAGAGTGGTTGCTGCAGAGACCATATGGCCTGCAAAGCTGAAAATATTTACTATCTGGCCCTCTTCAGAAAGCATTTGCCAACCTCTGTGATAGATTTAGATCGGCTAACTTTCACAAAGTGGATAAGAGGATTAAAAAGACTACTACTAAAAAAAAAAAAAAAAAAAGTAAGAAAGCAAACATATAAATCCACTGTGGATTGAGAGTAATATTAACATTGCAATAAAAGAAGACAACAAGAAAATGGCAGGGCTGTTATTTTCTCACTTGTAGGGCTGCTTGTCAGATAAAAGGATAATCTTCTAATTAAGTCTGTCAAGAAGTTGGGGTGGGGGTGTACAAAGAAATGGATGGAAAGAAAGATAGATGAGAGAGAGAGGGAGAGAGAGAGGAATTATGGCTACAGGTTACATGGAAATGCTGGAGTGCATTTCCCCCCTTTAATTATCACTTAACCCTTTTTATGGTCAAGCACTGTTCTTAGGAATTCACATATATTAACTTACTTGATCCTCAAAACAACCTAAGAGGCAGGCTCTATTTTAGTTGTCCCCATTTTATAGATGAGGCAACTAAGGCACGGAGAAGTTAAGTAATCTGCCCCAAGTTACACAGCTAGTATGTGGCAGGCAGGACTTGAATCCAAGCAGTTCGACTCCAGAGTCTATACTCTTAAACTCTACACTATCCTGTGTCTCCTGATTATGAAAACAAGGACAGAAACAAATCCCCAAATGTTTGGAGAGCACTGCCTTAGTGGGTAGCCCTCTGGGGAAGGCTTGGCATCCAAGCTGGCAGCCCTTATCCCAAACTCCGGTGTGTGGTGAAAGAATTTGGAGACCACCCCCTTTAAAGGGACTTTGAGTTCTTAATTTTGAGACTCATGTCCAGGATGAACCCAGCAAATGTAGAAAGTAGCAGTGAAACAGGTGCTCCTTGCTACCAGTGAAATAGGGTGTGGAGGCCCACGGGACATTTCCTGAGATTTCAAATGAGTTGAGAAGCACTGCTTAGCAAGTGTCACAGCTCTGAGCACCCAGGACAGCTGAGAGCTCAGGCCGCTTGCTAGGAGGGGCCGAGGGCCTCCGGCATGGCTCTCGGTGGAGATCTGGCTCCTTTCCTATCTACCCTGTCCCTAGGCCCCACTTATCTCATTTGTAAAATGAGGGAGCTCAGCTAAATGATCTGTACAAGCTCTTCATGGGTTAGAACTATTCTGATTTCGTATTTAATAAAATGGAGAAAATATTCATGCCATGTTAATTTGTGGGGTTTTTATAAAAATAACCCTTTACATTATTTTTGACTTTTGCAAGGAAAATGTAGCAGAAAGAAGGAATTTGTCCTCCTCCACCCCTCCTCTGCTACTGGGAAGAGAGTCTTTCAGCAAAACAATTCACTAGAGTTCTCTGTCAGGCAGGAGTTCTATTTCCAAGGGGTGGAAACACTGCCATCATTCTTCTGGAATGAAGCCAGGGATACCGCCTCCCCCTGGGGGGCTTGACCACAATGGGCAAAGCTTCAACCCAAAAGGGTTGAGTAGGGACCCTGGGGGTGGGGAGAGGGACAGGAAAGGCTGGGAGACCCTTGAAGGTAGACTGTGTGTGAACTACAATGCAACCCCATGGGAACAGGACAAGAGTATTTAGAAGCATCCTCTGCACTTCCATGTGTTCATGAGCAAGACAGAATTCTGCTAATGGCCTGTGTCCTTCCAGGTCTCAAAGACATGACAACACAGTTCCATGGGCATTTTAAAAAAGATGGTTGCCATGTGAACCTTATCTCTCTCTGCATGGTTGGATTCTTCTGGGTGACCTTTGTTTTCCCTTCATTGTGCTTTTCTGTACTTTCTAATTTTTCTGCAATAGATATGTATTGCTTATGTAATAAGTTATATTGAAAATATTGTGGGGGTGCCTGTGTGGTTCAGTTGGTTAAGCCTCTGACTTCAGCTCAGGCAATGATCTCATGGTTCGTGGGTTTGAGTCCCACGTCGGGCTCTGTGCTGACAGCTCAGAGCCTGGAGCCTGCTTCAGATCCTGTGTCTCCCTCTCTCTCTGTGCCTGCCCTGCTCGTGCTCTCTCTGTCTCTCTCTCAAAAATAAATAAAACATTAAAAAATTTTTTAAAATATTATGATCTTATAGAATGTCTCTAATATCATAATATTACATTTTGGCAACAAACAAGTACCTCAAAATTGGTCCATTAGGGAGGATTTGGCTCCCAGAAACTCTGAAATGGCTAGAATACTTTATGTCTGTGAACTTGTGGCAAGGGACTGCCACTTCTCAAAAGGTGCAGATGTTGAAAAGATTATTGTGCTCTCCAGAAATTCTTTTTTTTTTTTTTTAAGATTTATGTATTTATTTTGGGAGAGAGAGATAAAACATGCTCGGGCACACACATGTGTGCACAGGCAGGGTAGGGGCAGAGAGAGAGAGAGAGGGAGAGAGAGAATACCAAGCAGGCTCTATGCTGTTAGCACAGAGCCTGACTCGAGGCTGGGTCTCACAAATTGTGAGATCACGACCTGAGCTGAAATCAAGAGTGAGATGCTTAACCGACTGAGCCATCCAGGTGCCCTGTGCTTTCTAGAAATTCTTTGAATTGTGGGTCCCCTTTTTCTGGCCAGAGTATTCTCTATTGGGTGATGATTTTGCATAAACTATGGTGAGATGCTGTTCAGAACTAGTACCACAAGCTGGGAGAAGGTAGCTGTTGGCATGAAAACCATGACCTTTCAAACTTAAATATCTGAGTGCTTTGTTAACCTGGATAAATATGCCATTGGATATGGCTGACCCTAAGTTAATGAGGCACTCAGGAAATGGGGTATATTTGGAGGGTCCGCATTTCAGGATGGCTGAGGTTTATTCAGATTATATTCGTTGTAAATCAGTCTAAAGAATATCTGCCTGCTTCTCAGCCTTAACCCTAAATAGTGAATTCAACAGATTTCTTTTTTTCATTTAGTGTCCTGAAAAGCATGGGACTGCCATATTACAGGTTTCTTTTTTATACAGTTTGGAGCTGAGTGATTGGATAAAGATAGGCAGGTCCCTAGGAAAGCACCTAATAGTTGTTTTTAGAATGAATCTTTAAGCCTATTTTACATCTCTGTTGAAATTCTTCGTTCATGCATTGTTCTTTTAGAATGAATTGGGGTGGAGTTTGCTTTTGGTCATTAGCATCTTTGCCCTAAGAGGCAGAATTGCCCCCACCCCCAAAAGTACTGCTTTAACTTGGATTGTGTTAACATTGTAGGTTAGTATCGACTGTTAAGTATTTAAACAAATTGTAAGTGACCAAAATGAATGAACCGAGTTAATTAAGAACAGTAAGATCACCAGGGATGATCACCTTCCAGGCAGCAGTACCAGCACCAAGTGTTCACTCAGCACCTCTCCCCAGGGGCTGTTCTGAGTGTCAGGAAGGATCAAAGAAACACAGGTAGAGAGTCTCTAAGCAGGAGACGTCATCACCCAGCTGCTGTCAATTGCCAGGTGGGTGAACAACAAAAGGAGGAGGGGTGTATTAGCATGGGGAGCACCCTGGGTTGGGGTAGGCGGCCTGGCCAAGTGCTGCTAGAGGCAAACTACTCAACATCTCTAGACCTCAGTTTCCTCATGTGAAAACGAGGTGTTCAACTCAATTTCAAAAGGACCTTCAGCCTCTGAGACTCCAGAGCAGATGTTTGTTGAAGGAGGCCTGAGGGTTTACAGCAGGAACTGTCATTTGATGGGTGAGTCAGACTGGGGGCAGCAGGAAAATAATGTCTTCACAATCCACACAAGGGCACAGGCAATTAGGAAACACACTTAGCTGATGGCTTGAGTGTCTGTTCCACTCGAAGGATATATTCCTGAAGAGGGACAGGGTGACTCATCAGCCGGCTGTAACCTGATGAAATAGAGCTATCCAATTTCCTTGCTCTGATTCCAGGCAACCAAAGGATCTTAATTTGGTTTTCCAAGGCAGTTTCCCCAGGCAAGCAGAGGAGTAAGTGATGGCAATTGGAAATTGACATTCTTTCGTGGGAGCAAAATTAGATCACGTGTGAGAAATGACTGTGAAATTAAATAAAGTAGCATTCAAATTCAAAGAAACAGCATTCTCAGTAATATCCTCATTAGTTATGAATCATTTTTGTGCTGATTTGATTGGCCTTTGAACCATGTTTCTTTTTTAGAGCTAGTAAACCCTGGGTGACTCCATAAATATAGACATTCTGGATCTGGAAAATGAGAGGCAAAAATTACTAACATTTACATGGTGCTTTACAATTTTTTTTTAGGGTGATTTCACATAAAGATCCCAGTAGCGCTGGGAGCGAGAGAATATTATGTTCCTGGTCTCCAGCTCAGGAAAGCTTAGTACTAGAGAGCTAGGAAGTGTTCGAGCTTGCAGTCAAACCTAGGTCTTGGGCTTCAAATCCTGATTGCAACGCGGCTTCCGAAGGGAGTGAATGCTCTTCTCCCAGCCCCTCTCCCCATATTCACTCACATTACCACAGGAGACACGTGCCAGATCTTGAAGGGGTTGAAGCAGAAGGTAATCTGTTCTGGAGATCAAGAAACTGATCTCTTTCCCTCTGCAAATGCCTCGTGAAGCGCATTCGTAGGGCCTCTCCAGAGGCTGCCTCATGAGGGAAGGTTCTGCTTGGCTTCCCTTTGTCATTAGACTCAGGCTGAATCTGCTTGCTGCATGTGGAGAAAGTGCCCGTTCTGCTTTGGCAGAGTCTCCGGAGTGCTGGGTTCCTACCTGTCTTCATCTGAAAGTTTGGTCCGGATATCCCTGCTGAAAGTGACTAGGGATCCTCAGCTGGGACAGCTCCCCTAGATCACCACTGCCGATCTAGCCCACCCAGCCTCCTGCATCTCTGCTGCCAGAGCTGCCCGGCTCAGATTACCAGAGGGGAGGGAGGGTGGGTATGGATCTCAGGATCTGGGGCCCCAGGTGCACCGCAAGCCTGAGCTCTCCATCTGCCTTGGCGAAACTCTGCCTGTGGCAGAGTGAGATCTTTGTATCCAGACCCTTCCAATTCACGGAGGCAAGTGGAAGACTGCTGCGTGGCTGGGAATTTCTAAAGGCTCAGGAAAAAGATGAACTGGCCCCATTCCTGCATCTCCTTTTGCTGGATTTACTTTGCTGTCTCCAGACTGAGAGGTAAGAGGCTGATGGGTGTGTAACCATCTCAGCTCATTTGGGGGCCACTTCTTTGATGGGAGTGGGCCAGCAAACAGAACAAATGCTCTAACTGCCAGGAAGTGTTTGTGCCTCTTATTGACTCACCAGAAAAATATACCCAAGGCTTGTCCCTAGCTGATGCTGGGTCCTGCCCAGTTCTGGTCCTCAGTTTGTTGTTCTTTGCTTTGAAATATATATGGCATTGAATATTGATCCAGGTCCCTCTTTTTGAGCAGCTGTAGAAACAGCAGATGGAAAATATGCTCAGAAATTGTTTAATGACCTTTTTGAAGATTATTCCAATGCTCTTCGTCCAGTAGAAGATACAGATAAAGTCCTGAATGTCACCCTGCAGATTACACTTTCTCAGATTAAGGACATGGTAAGTAACATAAAGTGGTGACTCTTTGAAATCGTGCTAAGGATGAAGCTAACAGTGCTTTCCAAAGAGATGTCTTACCCAGAATTTGAGAGGGAGTGAGAACAGACAGCAACATGTGCAAGCTGGTGGAGGAAGGGAATACCAAGGAGAGGTGCTCTCTACAAAAGTAATTTCACTAAATGTTACCTGATCCTGGCCATTAAGAGTAAGTCTTGATCATCTAGACAGAGATGATGTCACATATCGTAGGATTCCCTTTCTATGAGGTGTCCAAAATAGGCAGAACCATAGAGACAAAAAGCAGAGTAGTGGTTGCTAGGGGCTGTCGAAGAACCGGAGACTCGTGAGTGGTGGCCTGATGGTCATAGGGTTTCTTTTTTGGGCTGACAACAATTTTCTGGAATTAGATAGTGGTAGTGGTTGTACAACATTGTAATCCACTGAATCATACATTTTAAGAGGGCTAAATGGTGAGTTTTATGTTACATGAATTTTATTCCTGTTTTTTTTTTTAAAGAAAGGTAGTGTTTTAACATGGCGTATCTTATTCAGTGCTTATAGGCATTTAATTACACAAAGTTATGAAACTTGAAAGACTTTCTTCTGTATATTATAGATATTTTCTGACTTTCTCATTCAAGTGAATCATCAGTTGATCAATTTTCAGAGAAATTTGGGCTGTTGATCCACGCAAAGATCTGATGGCTTCAACATTTGTCCACTTTACATTCAGAACAGTAAATTAAGTAGAAAAAAATATGGCCTTGGCAGTCAGTCAAAGGGTTAGACTAGAAAAGCTCTCATTTATTTAATGAAAGTAGATTTGTGCCCTTGGAATTTCTGTTGCGAGGAACAAGTGTTCTAGAGATGGAAGGCATTTGGTTGAGGTGTCTACTGGACAGAGTTCTATCATGGTTACTTGTGCAGGATGAAAGAAACCAGATTCTGACTGCCTATTTATGGATCCGCCAAATCTGGCATGATGCATATCTCACGTGGGATCGAGACCAGTATGATGGACTGGATTCCATCAGGATCCCCAGTGACCTGGTATGGAGGCCAGATATTGTCCTATATAACAAGTAAGTACAAGTCAGTCATTACTCAGGAATGAACTTGCTGATTTAACAGAATTGACACATAATGAAAAAAGATATTTAAAACATGCATGAAGTACCAATTCATGTATCTAGACCCTGAAATCATGGTCATAGAATCTTAGGTAATATAATAATGGGTCATAAAAGCTTAGAGCTACATTCCCCTTTTGGATGAGAAATAATTTTATAGGTTGTATTGGTTTTCTAGGGTGCTCTAACAAAGTACCACAAACTGGGTGGCTTAAACAGCAGAAATATATTAGCTCACAGTTCTGGAGGCTAGAAGTACAAGGTTGTTTTTTTCTGAGGCTATGAAGGAGAATATGTTCCATGCCTCTCCTCTAGCTTCTGGTGGTTGCTGGCAATCTTTATTTTCCCTGGACTTGTAGAAGTATCACCTTGACCTCTGCCCTCCTCTTCACATGCCGTTCTTCAATGTGTTGTCTATGTCCATTTTTTCCCTTTTATAAAAACAAAAGTTGTGTTGGATTAGGGGCTACCCTACTCCAGCATGACCTTGTCTTAATTAATTACATTTGCAATGGCCCTATTCCAAATTTACATTCTGAGGTGCTGGGAGCTAGGATTTCAGCATATTCATTTCTGAGGGATACAATTCAACCCGTAACAGTTGTGCTCCCTTCTCCAAGATCATGTATCAGTAACAGTGATACTACTAAGATTAAATCAGAATGGGCCAGCTAGTAGCTGACCTGTGGATTTCGGACATTGCAGTGGAAGATAAACTAGATCATAAGATCATCAGTTGGCCTTTTCCTGATTTCAGAGCTAGGAACCTTGAGAAAACGGGTAGGTACGGTTTATGTTTCCCAGATTGTAAAGTGCACATAAATCATCTGAAGAGCTTGTGAAAATACAGATTTTGATTCAGTAGGTCTGAGATAGAGTTTGATGTTCCGCATTTCTGTAAGCTTTAGATGTCAGTGCTGCTGGTTCATGGACCACACTTTGAGAAGGAACCACATTGCTCTATCACAGTTCATGTTCAGTAGCTCCACCTGTTTTGAAGGAGCTTCTCTCTTTTTCTTCTGGAACCCAAGTTCCTGTGGGTTGGGAAAGGTTCCTCTTTGACTCAGAACAGGGTGAATGAGGGGCAGTTCAGGGGAGCTCTCCTGAAAACTCAGCCTTCTAGTGCGCATGAGTTTCCCTTCAGGAAGAAACATTGGTGAGTTGCAGCCAACTCAGAGAACTCATCCAAGGGACATGACCTATTGAATTGTAGTATCTATCCTTCTGATCTTTCTCCATTCTGAGTGGACCTTCCATATTCTTTTCAAGCAAGACAACATCCAAGTGTTAGTGCTTTATTAGTCCAGTTTCTACACTCTTCTCTCTCTCTCTCTCTCTCTCTCTCTCTCTCTCACACACACACACACACACACAGAAGGCAAGAGAATGAGTCACATTGTCCATTAGTTCCTCTCACTCACCGGGCACAGGTAATCAGAGAATATAGTTTACATAGATCATTATCAGTATCCTATCAATTCTAACAGTTCTTCCTGGAAAGTAGAGTGCTAGTTCTTCTCCTCCCTCTGCTTTGGTTGGCTAAAGGTGTGAGCAACTCTTACTGACATGCTTCTTTGCAAGCTTGCATGGTAACCTAAGTTAGACCTACCCCAGTCCCCTGTTGTTACAGAAGCCAGTTGTGTGCTCATGAGCTCATAAAAACCTACTGTGGCTTTCCTAAATTCTATCCCCATTCTCCCCTCCCCCTTTCTCCCCAGATCATTGGCCTTGAGGTGTGTGAGTTCTATTCCCTGTCCCTTTCAGGGAATCTTTTCATCACGTTGATTAATCAACTCTTTTCTATTCCTCTGGGTTGACTCTTCAGTCTTCTCTGCCTTCCTGTCCCAGATAGTTCTGTCTCAGATCCTTTATTCTGCTTTGCATTCTCCTTCTCAGTAATGTCAGAATTTTATTACTTAGAGGAAACTCTAAATGTAGTTATGGTTGGATGCCATTTGCATTCCTATACCCAGCTGAAATGAGAATAGAAGAGAGTTATAGGATCAGGCAAAGAAGGGACCTTGGTCATAGCCATTTTCCTGACCCTGGCCCTTCCAGCTGAATCCCTGGACCTGCAGACTCTTCTGATCCCAGATATAATATTCTTATTATTTCTGAGAAGGTAGTACACAACCTTGTAGACCACAAAATAGGCTTTCTGAGTGGTGGTGGGAGAGGAAAGAGGAGTATATGGTAGTGATCCAATCAGTTGTGATAAATATAGATTGGGCAGGAAGATGCTTAACATCTAGATTCACCACTGGTGCCTGAACCCACAGGGCTACACTTGTTAGGGTGTGTTCAGGATGGTTATTGGTCTGGAAGTTACTTCATGTGAGGAGCAGTTGAATTTGTTGATACTTAGTTTGGAAGCAAGAAGTCCTTGGGAAGACTTGATAACTATGTTAGTCAACCAAGGAGAAAATTAGGTAAAGAAAAGAGAGAATTGCTCTAAAATCCAAGACTATTAAAAGTTAAAGGGAAGATAAACAGTTTAAAAAATAATCATAGCGAATAACTTAAGCAATGAATGTTCCCAAAAGATAGTGAGCTCTTTAGCAATATAGTTATTCAAGCAGATACTGGCTCTGTTACCAGATCAGTAAAAGAATACATAAATTTTGGCTCAGAGTTCTAGTAAGGTTGTTTAGTCTAAGTATATGGCCAATATAATGGTTAGTGCAAAAGGCTACAAGGATTCCTAACATTAAACTGGATAAAGACTGGATTATAGAAATTCTGAATGTACATTTATTATGAGAGAGTTCTTTTTTTTTTTTTAAAGTTCATGTATTTATTTTGAGAGAGAGAGAGAGAGAGAGAGAGAGGATATGCAAGAGAGAGCAGGGGAGGGGCAGAGAGAGAGGGATAGAGAGAATACCAAGCAGGCTCCTGGCTGACAGTGCAAAGCCTGACATGGGAGCCTGATGTCACCAACACTGAGATCATGACCTGAACCAAAATCAAGCGTCCAAAGCTTAACTGACTGAGCCACCCAGATGCCCCATGAGAGAGTTCTAATGGTTGGGTTTGTTTGTTTTTCAAGATTTTTTAATTTTTGTTTTTTTTTAAGTTTATTTGTTTATTTTGAGAGAGGGAAAGAAAGTGCATGCATGAGTAGGGGAGGAGCAGAGAGAGAAAGAGGCAGAGAGAGAATCCCAAGCAGGCTCCACGCTGACCATGCGATGCGGGGGCTAGAACTCATGAACCATGAGATCATCATCTGAGCTAAAATCAAGAGTCAGACACCCAACCAACTGAGCCACTCAGGTGCCCCCCAATTTTTTTTAAGTAATCTCTATACCTAATGTCAGGCTCAAACTCACAACCCCAAGATCAAGCGTCTCATGCTCCACCAACTGAGATAGCCAGGTGACCCTAATGGTTGGGTTTCAGTGGGCCATGTTAACACTTGTTTTAGACCTAGTAAGGAATTGGGTACCTTATCATATATGGACAGACTTTGTCTAGAATTTAGCATTAGGGCTCGCTTAAGTCATCTAGGTGGTTGAGAAAATGGCAAACTTGTTAGATGAGTTTAGAAGAGGGGCGCCTGGGTGGCGCAGTCGGTTAAGCGTCCGACTTCAGCCAGGTCACGATCTCGCGGTCCGTGAGTTCGAGCCCCGCGTCGGGCTCTGGGCTGATGGCTCAGAGCCTGGAGCCTGTTTCCGATTCTGTGTCTCCCTCTCTCTCTGCCCCTCCCCCGTTCATGCTCTGTCTCTGTCCCAAAAATAAATAAATGTTGAAAAAAAAAATTAAAAAAAAAAAAAAAAGAAGTAAAGGAGGGGAAGAGGAACAGGTTTGAGGAAAAAAATGATGACTTTGGTGTGGGATCTATTCAGTTTGGGGGGCCAAAGAAACATCCACATGGAGACAACCAATGAAGAGACTGAAAAGGCCATTCTTAAACCTGGAAAGAAGGTCAGGGATAGAGATACCAAAAGCCCTTTGAGCCCTTATAGAACTACTCAAGGAAGGAAAGAAAATGACTGTGGATAAAGCTGGTGAAACTCTTCACTGAAGACATTTAAAGAAGACATATAGAAGAAATGGCTAAAAGGGTGGAAAAAGATGTGAGAGAGAGTTGTGTCATAGAAACCACAGGGAAGAAAGGATGTCTAGAAACTTACAGTGTGAAATGTTTGGGAAGAATTGAACAGGATAGGAATTTAGAATAGGTCTTTATATTTGCTGTTTGCGTCATGAATGACCTTTGAAAGAGGACACACTGGGAAGAAGCCAAACTGTAAGAATAAAAGCAAGATGGGGAAGTGACAGCAACGTGTATCACTTCCAGTGTATAGAAAAAGAGGCGGGAAGTGAGAAGTGCCTGAGAGGAAGGAAAGCTGGTAGGAGAGACTATGGAATGTTATGCCAAGAATTCGTGATCCCCAAAGACCACTAGGGAGCCAAGTCTGATGCAAAAGCAAAAGAGCCTTTATTCGAGCTAGCTCGAGCTCAATCCCCTACCTGCACCGATGCAGCGGTGAGATACAGGGGAGAGAGAGCGAGTTTCAAAAGGACAAAGGTTTTATTGGGGCCTAGGGGCAGTTGGTGAGGTAATGGCTGTGGCCTCAGCCGATTGGCTGGGGAAGGGTCTGGGGAAGGGTCGGAGTCCTGTTAGGCAGGTGAGTGGGAGGTTACTCAAGGGGAGGAGGCGTGGTCAAGGTGAAGGACACAGAACAAGATGGAGTCGGCGGGAGTAGGCCCGCCCTTTCATGGAACAGCATTGGGAAAGGTTTAGATGATATAGAATAAGAACAACCAAGACAGGGGCACCTGAGTGGCTCAGACTACTGAGCATCCGACTTTGGCTCAGGTCATGATCTCACGGTCATGGATTCGAGCCCTGTGTCAGGCTCTGTGCTGACAGCCCACAGCCTGGAGCCCGCTTTGGATTCTGTGTCTCCCTCTCTCTCTGCCCCTCCCCCACTCTCTCTCTCTCTCTGTCTCTCAAAAATAAATAAACATTAAAAAAAAAAAAAAAGGAGAACCAAGAGATGCAGAATCCTGAAGGAGACCTGGGAGGACAGGAATCACAGTATCAGAAAGGAAGTTAGCCTTGGAAAGAAAGCGGGGCTTCTTTTTGTTTTGGAAATGTCCAAAGAGATTCTCTCTGATCCTGAGATTCTCTCCTCCTATACCAAGAAGGCAGGATGGGTGAGTGATATTCTCTGTTCACACATAGTTCTTACTTCTCATTTAGCTAACTATATACATTTCTCATTGTTACAGAGGATAGGTTCAGGGATTTTCAAATGACTTCAGCTTGTTATCTTCACAAAGACCCATTCTAAGGATCCTCCTCTCTAAACCCTCATTAAAGGCCATCATTAAAATTTGAGCACCACAAGGTTAACTATAATGGTCTGATTTGGTCCACTTCAGACCATTACAATTAATGTTGTGGTGCCCAATTTTTAAGAAGTGGAAAAAAATACTTTAAAACATGCCAGTTCTTTGATCCAGCACATGTTCTTCTAGCAATTTAACCTAAGGAAAGAGTCAGTGGATAAATGCAAAGATTCAATTACAGGGACATTCACTACAGCATTGTTTATAAATGCAAATCCTGGAAACTGACAATGTTGAGCATCAACAGATGGGTTAAATAAGTATGGCATCTCTGTATAATGGAATATAAAGGAAAACTATCAGCCGTGAAAATAATGTTGCAGGAGAATATGAATGAATAACCACATTTTAAATTTTGTATCATCCTTTTTATGCTAAAATAATTTTTTTATTTCAGGATAATTTTAGATTTCCAGAAAAGTTGCAAAGATGGTACAGAGAGTTCCTATATACCCTTCACCTAGCTTCCCCTGATGTTACATCTTATATAACAGTACATTTGTCAAAACTAATACAATGTTATTAAACTACAGACTTTATTGGATTTCACCAGTTTTTCCACAAATGTGCTTTTTTATTCCAGAATCCAATCCAGGATGCCTTTCACATTACATTTAACCATAATATGTTTTGTAGGGAAAAAATTATAAGGGAGACTGGAAAATACGCATTAAATGTGAATAGAAACGTATCAGTTAAGGTTGTGAGCATTGAAAACTGGCTTTGACTACTTTGTGAAAAAAGGGGTTTGTTGGAAGGGCATGGTGCAGCTCATTGAATTAAAGGGGGAAGAAAAGGGCACCTGGGTGGCTCAGTCGGTGTCTGACTTTGGCTCAGGTCATGATCTCATGGTTTATGAGTTCAAGTCACATGTCAAGCTCTGGGCTGGCAGCTTAGAGCCTGGACCCTGCTTGGGATTCTGTGTCTCCTTCTCTCTCTGCCCCTCCCCCACTTGTGCTCTGTCTCTGTCTCTCTCTCTCAAAAATGAATAAACATTTTTAAAAAATAAAGGGGGAAAAAAATCAATGACCAGTTTTTAGAAAGGACACCCTGAGACTGCTCTAGAGTTTGAGGAAGCAAGGACTCCTGAGCTGGTTTGTTTTATTAGGAAGCACCACCAGGGCGACTGTTTTTGGTCTTTGGGTCCCTCTACATAAGATCTAAACTCCAGGGAGAGTGAATCAGTTGGATCTAGCCCTTGGCCAGAGGAGGCTGGGGCACCTTGATGAACATTTCACCTGCCTTCTAATGGTGGTAGAAAAAGTCACTCTCTAAAGGAAAATAGAAATTCTGTACCCAGGCATAAGTGTTGATAAAGCAAAAAGAAGATATACCTAGAATAAATTATTATTTCTTAGGTTATGGGTAAATGAATTTTTGTCTGCATTTTTCAAATGTTCTATGATAAACATGTACAACTCTTCCAATCGCAACAAAAGGCTATTTTAATATTCTTGTGTCCAAGGTCAATAAAATCAGGTAAGCAGGCCTCCCTGTTAGAATTCAGCCTCAACAGGGTTACTTTTTGTCTAGATGCTTGAATCATTATACCTGGACTAAGAAACTGGCTTTGGAAATGAAGAGGAAAGGACATAGAGCAGAGATGCTTTAAAGGAAGAATTCCGGAGAAGTTGGCCCTGAGTAGTTACAGGAGATGGAGGAGAGGGGCAAATTGGAATTGGTTCTGACTTTCAGCCAGGGTGACGGGGAGAATGGTGACCCATTGCCAGAGGCACTGAAGTGATGGCCACAGGGCCATGAGCTGTTTGGAGTGAGGGAGTTGATGAGTTGTCTTGACCAGCAGCTTTCATATTCCTCCTCTGGCCTCCAGGGCTGATGACGAATCTTCTGAGCCTGTGAACACCAACGTGGTTCTGCGGTATGATGGGCTAATCACCTGGGATGCACCAGCCATCACCAAAAGCTCCTGTGTAGTGGATGTCACCTATTTCCCCTTTGATAACCAGCAGTGCAATCTGACCTTTGGTTCCTGGACCTACAATGGCAACCAGGTGGACATATTCAATGCCCTAGACAGTGGAGACCTCTCTGACTTCATCGAAGATGTGGAGTGGGAGGTCCATGGCATGCCTGCTGTGAAGAATGTGATCTCCTATGGCTGCTGCTCTGAGCCTTACCCAGATGTGACATTCACTCTCCTTCTGAAGAGGAGGTCCTCATTCTATATCGTCAACCTCCTCATCCCATGTGTCCTCATATCTTTTCTGGCTCCCTTGAGTTTTTATCTCCCAGCAGCCTCTGGGGAAAAGGTCTCCTTGGGAGTGACCATCCTGTTGGCCATGACTGTATTTCAGCTCATGGTGGCAGAGATCATGCCGGCCTCAGAAAATGTACCTCTGATAGGTGAGTTCAAGTGTCTCACACTTTGAGACTAGCTTTGTAGTGACTGGGATTGTATCTGTTCCTTTAAACTCATAACAATTAGGTCAACCTCAGACTCAACGGCTGTCACATACTTCATATAGTGTCTTCAGTTGGCATCTTTGAAAACAGATATGGCTGTTTTCCAAAACTAGTCTTATGGCCTCCGGGTTTACACAAAAGGGAAATGAGAGGTAATATAGTTTAGAGCAGTGCTTCTCAAAGTGTGGTCCCTGGACCCACAGTGCAGCATCATTTTAAAATACAAATTCTCAGGGCCCACCCAGACTACTGAATTAGAAACTCTGGGAGCAAACCCTGGCAATCTGTTTTAACAAGGCCTCTGGGTGATTTTGATGCACTTTCTGTTTCATTGACTTAGAAGTTAAGGCCATGACTTTGAAGTTAAAGAAATCTGCATTTGAACTCTGATCTCACCACTCATTTCTTAATGATCAATCTTAGGCAAGTTACTTCATCTTTTAGTTTCTGTTTCATCACCTGAAAATTTTGTGTAATTGCTACTCATTGTGTCATTGGTTAGGGTAGGAGCTGGCATATGGTAAGTATCCAGTAAGTAGTGACTATTATTATCTTTTCACATCACAAGGGATTTCTTCTTGGGAAAGACCGGCGAACATGATAGAAATAGTTGACTATTTTTAAGCCCATCATCTTCCCTTAAGAGAATAATCTTTAGCCTTTACTGGGTATAGTAGATATGGGAGAACTTGTTAAAATGTAGATTCCTACATCTAAAGAGTTTGATTTAGCAATCTTGGGCAAGAGTTGGGAATCTAAAGTGATTCTAGGATAGGCCACATTTTCAATACTCTGCTCTAATAAAATGTCCTTCTAAGGGTAGATGTGGAAACAGAGACTACCCACCCCTGCCTCCCCTTCTTTTCCTTACCTCATTTTGAGGCCCCTCCTAACACCTTTCCTACCTGCACCCTGCCACCTGGGTCCTACTCAGCTCCAACACATCTGTCTCAATGACTTGCTGTTGTAATAGATGCTTCCCAGAATCAGAGGCTAGACCTAATTTCTGGTTCTTAAAGTAGACAATTAGGAGAAATTTCAGGACACCTAGAGACTTAGAGACCAATATGAAAGGGATGTTGTACTGCCCTTTTATCCTCTACTGAATCCAATATTACCCAATATTCAGACATCGCTATGTTGGTTTCCCTGTTTGGAGAGCAAAAAACATAGATGCATGTACACACGGATGGAGACACACACACTCACCTTTTTGAGAAATAGACACAGAGAGTTCTCTCTGCCCCACCCCCACACCACTAATAAAGAGGAAGAAGTGTATTGGCATTTCTATTGCCTCTCCTGAGACAGAAATGATTGACAGTGATGACCTCTAATCACAACATATTTGAGGCAAGAACAATTGGCAGATCTCTCTTTCTTCTTTACAAATGACATTCAATGGAAAGCTGGCTAAAGCTTTAAAGAGAGAAGTCTTGGGATGTGTGTCAGAAATTTTGCAACATTACTTATTCTGTGTCTGTGATAATATTCCTTTCTAGGAAATAATTCCTTTCTAGGAAAGGTGCACACAGATCTTGAGCATGTTTATTAACTATTACAATGTGTCATTTGCAGCACCTATGAAATACATTTCTAATCTTATAGAAATGTGTTTAACTTTTCCGAAGAAGTGTAGTATTGGATCTAAGCTTCTGGCCCATAGTCTTTAGCATATTAAGACAGGTCCCATTTATTCTGAGTTTACTTTGAGCTTTTAACAAATAATGAGCAGATGATGAAATTATCAAGTACATTGTTTTCATCTGTTAAGATTATCATCTGAGCTTTTTCCTTTACCCCATTAATATAGTGAATTAGGTTTTCTGATGTTGAGTTAAACCCTCCTTTATCATGGTGAATTATCATTTTAAGACACTACTAGATTTAGTTAGCTAATACTTTTTATAGGACTTTCTCAAATACATCTGTAAGTAAAATGACCTTAATATTTCCTTTCTTGTTATTTTTGGAATCAAGGCTAAATTGACTTCATAATAGGAGATAGGCAGTTTTCTCTTTTTCTATTTCTGGAACAACTTGACATGGTAAGACTTGTATAAGACATGCACAAACTTGTAAAAGTTTGGTAAAACTCATCTATAAAACCAACTCTGGAGCTTTCCTATTCCTTTTTTTTATGCTAAATTTGATGTCTTATGTATTTCTAGAAATTTCATTTAGGTTTTCAAATATATTATTGTACAGCTATTTATAATATTGTTTTATTGTATTCTAAATTTCTATCCTGTTACTTCTTTTATATTCTCTCTCTCTCTCTCTCTCTCTCTCTCTCCGCCCCCCCCCCCCCACCACCCTGCCTGTATTCTGTGAGTGGCTGTATCAAAGGTTTATCAATTTTATTCCTCTTTTCAAATAGCTTTTTCTTTGGGTTGCTTTATTTTTTTGTTGTTGTTGTTCTAAATTTTATAAATTTGTGCCTTCACCTTTATTAATTCCTTCCTTAACTTTTTTTCATGAATATTTGCTTTATGCAATCACATGTTAAAGACAAACAGTGACATAGTGCCTCCTTTCTTACCCAACAGTAAAGAGGTCTGAAGACAATTCTGGGAGCTGGCCAAGATCGTTGTTTGTTGAAAGTGGAATTTTTTCACATCATGATCTCAGCAAACATTTAGAAAACTAACTCAGTGCAAGAGACAGTCCTCAGAACTTTACATGTATCGTCTCCATTAAGCCTCACGTATGCCTGTATATCTAATTATTATGCTCATTTTACAGAGAAGGAAGCTGAGGCATAGCAGGATGGTATAGCTTGCTCTAGGCCACAAGTCTACTAAATGATAGAGCTGTCATTTGAACCCAAAAAGTTTGATTTCAGAAGTTTATACTAGTAACCATTAGTGTATACAGCTTCCCTAGAAAAGGTGTTCGTTTCTTTTTTCTTTTTCTTTCTTCTCTTTTCTTTTCTTTCTTTCTTTTTTTTTGGAGGAGGGGCAAACATAAGGACAATTTTAAGCTAACTCGGTTGTGGTTATTTTCCAGGCAAATACTACATAGCCACAATGGCTTTGATCACAGCCTCCACCGCGTTGACCATTATGGTGATGAATATCCACTTCTGTGGGGCCGAGGCCCGGCCAGTGCCACACTGGGCCAGGGTGGTCATCCTGAAATACATGTCCAGGGTCTTGTGTGTCTACGATGTGGGTGAGAGCTGCCTTAGTCCCCGCCACAACAGGGAGCGAACCCACCTCACAAAGGTTTATGGCAAACTTCCAGAGCCAAATCTGAACATGGACAGAAACAAAGACCTTCCCAGAAAGAAGGAAATAAACAAGCTCTTAAAGAATGACTTGGGATGCCAGGGTGAGAACCCACAGGATGCTGACAGTTACTGTGCACGGTACAAAGTGCTGACAAGGAATATCGAGTACATTGCCAAGTGCCTCAAAGACCACAAGGCCACCAATTCCAAGGGGAGTGAGTGGAAGAAAGTTGCAAAAGTCATAGACCGATTCTTCATGTGGGTTTTTTTCATTATGGTGTTTGTGATGACTGTTTTGATCATAGCAAGAGCAGATTAGTGGGCATTTGGTATATGGAAATAAATCAGTAAAATTCCCTGTGATCTACTCTAATATTTTCCCAAGTCAGATTTACATACACACATGCAAATATATATATATAGTGTGTGTATATATATATGTATATATATATATACACACACACATACACACATATATATGTAAACATACATATAAAATTTAGTGGTTATGTTGTGTTTACTTTTTATTTTTAATTTCTTTTTTTAATGGTTATTTATTTTTGAGAGAGAGACAGAGACACAGAGAGACAGACTACAAGTGGGGGAGGGGCAGAGAGAGGGAGACACAGAATCTGAAGCAGGCTCCAGGCTCTGAGCTGTCAGCACAGAGCCCAACACAGGTCTGGAACTCACGAGCCATGAGATCATGACCTGAGCCAAAGTTGGATGCTTAACTGACTGAGCTACCTCCTGCACCCCTTTTATTTTTAATTTCAAATCAATATTATATAATATATCTTTCAAGTTAAGTGATGCAGAAAAAAGAAAAGTTGTTAAGCAGGAGGTCCAAAATTTCAAGGGTAGGAAGATGAAGGAAATAAAAAAGGATTCCTTTTGCAGCCCACCGGGGTGGTAGGCCGCTGGCCCCTTTAGTAGTACAGATAACACAGAACCTTATATTACTCTTTAAAAATGAAAACAAAATGAAACAAGCTCATTCTCCCCTTAGTCCCTATTAAAACATGCTTTAAAAAAAAAGAAAGGAAAATAGTCATGTATTCTTCAGTGCAATTTAAGTCGCTATGTTACCTTTCTCAGGACTGGTGCATTTCAAGTCATTTCTCAAATGATGGAATAAAAATTTTTGTTCCATATATAAAGGCAGTCTAAGAATCAGTAGCTTCATGGGTAAGAGAACTTTCTTCATAATGACAATGTCATATATGGTGATATAGTGGTTATATTTTATATAAACCCTAAAGAAGAAGTTACTCCTGCATTTAGTCTTTGACTTAAATAAGATGTTCAGCAAACTGGGCTCATTCATTTGCTCATTCAATTATTCACCAAATATCTATTGAGTTTCTCTTATGTATAATAAAGTTGCATGATTCACATTTGTATTGGGTATCATAGCAAATCTTATGCACAGGTCTGATCCTTTTTTTTTTTTAATTTTTTAATTTATTTTTGAGACAGAGAGAGACAGAGCATGAATGGGGGAGGGTCAGAGAGAGAGGAAGACACAGAATCCGAAGCAGGCTCCAGGCTCTGAGCGGTCGGCACAGAGCCCGACGTGGGGCTCGAACTCACGGACCGCGAGATCATGACTTGAGCCGAAGTCGGACGCTTAACCGACTGAACCACCCAGGCGCCCCAGGTCTGATCCTTTTTGATCTTCACAACAATTCTGTGAGCCAGCCAAGCAGGTATTTCTAGTCTTTTTTGTCAGAGAAGGAAACTATGTCAGAGGAAGGTGCATGGAAGTGACCCACCTCCTCAACATTCAACCAAGTGGTAAGTGGAGCTGGGATTCAGACCCTCATTACTGTGACTCTGAGTTTGGACCAGGCCTGCTCCAATCACACTGCTTTTGGTCATGATAGATCATGATTTAGGATACAAGAGACTGAGGGATCCTCATTCTGAATTCTGATTTTCTGCCCTGAAGTACTTCCTATGCTTTTCCACTTTTTTCCTACTTTCAATCAAATGTGTCATCAAATTCTCCCCAGACAAATACAATATAGTGTCTGAAGTGTATAGAAATATTGCCGAAATGCCACGGGAAAAATGATGCCGAATCTATTTGAGGGAAAGCTTGGGAAAGACTTTGTGGGAGGTGTAACATTTGAGCTGGGCTTTGAAGGATGAGTAGGAGTTTGCTAGACTAAGAAAGAAGTAGGGTAGGGATTAGAAGGCATTAGGAAAAAGAAAAGAGGATGAGCAGAACTTAGAACAGAGGCCTTGGTTTATTCATGGAATGGATTATGAGGAATTAGAGAAATATAACTTGGAATCAAACCATTTTTTTCTTCTTTATTTTAATTATAGAACTAGTTTTATCAGTTAACAGTTGTATTTGACTAAAAATAACAGAAAACTCAATGTCCCTTGACTTAAGCAGACAAAAGTTAATTCATTTGCACAAAGGTAAATCTAGAGTTACAAAGTCCAGGGATGTTTTCATCTTTCTACTGTGATATTGTAAGGCACAAATTTGTGGTAATTTGTTAGAGCAGTAATAGAAAGCTAATATAGTACCCAATGAACAACTCTGTGTATATAACTTTTTCCATGTTTTAGATTGCTTGTTTGGGATAGATTTACCTATGGCCAGATTGAGATGTTTCCATTGAGACATGCTTAAAAATTTTGAACTTTATCCCCAGAACACTGGGGAGCCACAAAAGGATTTTCAGCAAGAGAATGATAATGTCAGATTTGTTTTTCAGAAACAAGACTGTGGGGGCAGTTAGAAGATTGTAGAGAAAGGATAGAAAAGGCAGAGAGATCTGTTGGCCTGTTTTTGACCAATTCAGGGAAGTGATAATGAGGCTTGACCCAAGATGGTGGAGATAAGTGAAAGAGTCATTCATGACCTAAGTATTTATGTACTAAATAGACAGGACATGGTGACGGGTTGGATGTAGGGTTAAAGAGAGAGTGGTATTGAGAATGATTCTGAGCTTCTACTCCAGACAACTGAGAGGAAGAGTAAAGGAGGATTGGGCTATGGAGGAGAGAATTCTGTTTAGGACATCTTGTATAGGAAATGCATATCAGACACCTGGTGGAGATGTCCAATGAGTAGTGAACATGTGTTTGGAAATTTGGAGGCAAGCAAAAGCTTTTACAACTCAAGCTAATTGTTAAAATATTTACTAAGTTATTTCAGTGGGTAAGATGCAGTGCTACAACCTGAGAGACTGAAATGAATAGAAACACATTCTTTGCCAGAATTCTGTAAGATTATAACCATTGCCTGTCATTAAGGCATTTACCTTGTTATGCTGTCATTTCTTTATTCATGTGTCTGCTTCCCCAAGTATACTGAGATCCTCTCTGGCCTAGCACCCAGAAGTTCTGTCATTCTCTTTTTACCCTTTGGGATAAGGGTATTCTCTTTTTATCCTTTGTGTGCAATAAAGGGCCTAGTACAAAGTCATTAGCCACTGAGAGACTGTTAGTGGATGAGTAAGTGAGAGGAAGAGCTGTAAGAGTGTCCAACTGAATGCTTTAGAAGCACAGACTGGGAAGGGGCTCCTGCCATAGACAATATACCAAAAATAAATTCCAGATGAATATAGACTTAGAGGTAAAAACATATAAAAATGAAAGGTTTATCAGAAGATCTAGGAGACTTCCCAAATAAAATTCTCCACCTCAATACATTTGAAAATGTGATAACTACAGGAAAGAGGAGTCCAGGGCTCATGAAGAAGAGGAACAAAGGGGACTGGTTTGGATCTGAAGATGAGAAGGAGTTAGCTGGGGAAAGTGCCAGGTCACAGAGAGTGGAAAGGTCAGAATTTAGGCTCAAGGGCAGAACAGGGCTTATTATTTGAGAAAAGTGAGAGGAGGCCCAAGAGGCAGAGCTGAACAATGAAAGCAGCAACAGGAGAGCAACAGAGGAGATTGGCAAGAGGAGGAGGCTGGTTCGTACAGAGCCTTGCAAAGTTTAAAAAAACACCAATGACTTTATCGTCTGACTGCCTTAGTGCACTGCGTTTGGTAAGGTCCTGACCTTTGTTCTTTCTTCTTCTTTAGTCTCTGTGTCTACTTTTCCATGAGCTCATTACTCAGACCAGTACTTGCCAACACAGCCATGGGCAAACCTGGCAAATGGGCTGTCTTGGTCAAACTGGAAACACAGGTTCTAGAAAGTCTTAAGATACAGTGGTGAGGCCACCAATAATGTCGTCAACTCCAGAAGCAAGTGCGAGAGCTCTCTGCCCATTTCTTCCTTCCTATCAGATCACACCGCTGAAATAGGCCTCACTGTTGAAACTTCATGAACTTGTCAACATAGCCAAACCTCTCCAACCTTTACAAAATAAGCCCCATGACAAAACCTTCCTTATCTTGACATATTTCTATCAGTTTGCTCCTTCCAGTCAGCGTTCCTCCTTGCATTATTCGGGGTTCCAGCAGGACACAGATAGTGTGCTCAAATTAAGATAATTCATGGAAGGCTTAATAAAAGACTATAGAAATGTGGGCAGGATGTAGAGGAAACAAGGGGGTGGGGTGGATAGAGAACACCAGGACTAGCAAAGCAGAGCTATTACCACTCTAGGGCCTGAAAGAAGCCAGAAGAAGGTGGTCACCTGAACCAAGCTGGAGAGAGTTGTGACCTTGGGTTGAGTGAATGCAGCAGA
The DNA here is from genome assembly GCF_022079265.1 of Lynx rufus. Taxonomy (NCBI): domain Eukaryota; kingdom Metazoa; phylum Chordata; class Mammalia; order Carnivora; family Felidae; genus Lynx; species Lynx rufus. Next base: position 30,698,992 of record NW_025814845.1, read on the forward strand.
CTCCGTAAGGAGGGAATTGGAAGACTATATATACCTGCCTCACTCCTTCTTCCCTCCAATCTCCTCTCAGGGCTCACTATTGGCCAAACTCAATGGAGTCACTCAATGGTATCTTGTTGATGTTGCTGTTTATCTAGGACACAGAGCAGAGTGGTGGAGGGTAGAGCATGGATCTGGAGGGACAAAGGGGAGGCATCTGACATGTCCCCTCACTCTGTGACTTCGTTCTACATTTTGAACCTGACTTCTTTTCACCCTGCTCAACTCAAACTGCTCTAGCAAAGTTCACCATTCAGTGATTGCCCAATCCACTGGACACCTCTGAGGCCTCTCTGTTGCCTTCAACACAACTGACCACTTCCTCCTTCTTACACCTCTTCTCTCTTACTTTCTATCTTACCACTTTCTGCTTCTTAAATGGCTAATCCTCAGAACCTCTGGCTGGTTCCAGTTCCTCTTCTTCTGGTACAGGTTGATATCCCTCAGTGTTCCATCCTTAGCTCTCTTCCTCCATGGTTTTTACTACCACATATATTCTGGTGGTTCCTAAAACTACTTATTTTATCTTGTACTCCCTTTAGTTCCAAACCCAGTATAATCTTCATGTCAGCTGAGTATCACCACTTAAATGTCTCACAGACCTTCAAATTCAACATGTTCCAAACTAAGCTCATTATCTACATTTCACCCAAGTCTACTCCTCCTCTGTATTTCTGTGTCATTTAGCCTACCACTGTCAATGCTATCCCCTACACTAAAAATCAGGCAGTTACTCTGGATTCTTATCTAACTCGACATCAAATCAATCCTTGATCCTATCAGTTCTACCTGCTAAATGGTTTCAAAACTGTCCTTTTTTCTCTATGCCTCTGGTGGTTGTTTTATTTAAAGTCTTTGTCATATTTGCCTGGACTACTGAAGTACTACTTTTTTTTTTTTTTTTTTTTTTTGCAGTAGTACCTTAACTGGGCCCCCTGTCTTTAGTTTCTTCCCCTTCTATTTCATCTTCTTTGCTGCAGCCAAACTTGATCTTGTGATTCTCCCACCTAAAACTTTTAAATGGCTAACTACATACCTACAAGTTGGGTAAAGTCCAACTTCCTTAATATGATATAGCAGCAATTAAAAATGTGTGTATATGTGTTTTCTTTTCTGCTTCTCTAGTAAGAGGTGTTCCTTTGTTCACCCTGGGAATGTAAATTATCTTCTTGGCATAGAAAGTAACCACTCTACTATCTCTTGAAAGAGAAGTAATCAGATCTGTTTTTGTTGTGAGAGTCTGAGACCCCAGGAGTAATTAGGGTCTTCATTATGAGAGGGGTTTTAGAAATAACATCTTAGGTGTTTGATGATTTAAAAAGGAGTTGCAGGGGTGCCTGGATGGCTCAGTCGGCTGAACATCTGACTTCAGCTCAGGTCATGATCTCAGTTCGTGAGTTCGAGTCCCGTGTTGGGCTCTGTGCTGACAGTTCAGAGCCTGGAGCCTGCTTCAGACTCTGTGTCTCCCTTTCTTTCTGCCCCTCCCCTGCTCGTGCTCTGACTGTTTCTCTCTTTCAAAAATAAATAAACATTTAAAAAATAAAAATAAAAATAAATAAAAAGGAGTTGCAAAGCTGATTTCCTACCCTGTGCATATGACTCAGGCTGAGCTAGACATACACTTTCACTTGAGACCTTGATCTTAAAGTATATACTAAATATTGACAGCCAAGAAAAATATGCAAAGAGGGTGAAAGAAAGGTACTTGCCTAAGGGGATATTGGAGGTCATGATAAATAAATCAAATTAGGATTAGGTTAGAAATAGACAAAAGCAAATAAAACCAGTGGAAATGAATTGGGAATCCAGAAATTGACCTCAGCATGTGTGAGAATTTAATATATGTCAGGGAATGTAGTTCAAAACAGTGGGGAAAAACTATGTTAAAAAAAATTGCACTTCTGTCTTAAGTAAGATACAAGTACTAACTTAACATGGATTAAACAAAATCAAACAAGAGCAAATCTGTAAGAAAATCTAGGAGGACTTCAACAAGATGGTGGACTAAGAGGTCCCCTCATATCCCCCACTCAGCAATGACAATTTGGCAGCCATTCACAGATAAAAGTGCCTTTGTGGGAGTACTGTGAGATCCAGAGAGAAGATTGTGAAACCCCAAAGGAGCCCAAGACTGAGGAAAGTCATTTTGAGAAGGTGGGCACACGTCCAGGTAGCAGACTCACCAGTTGTGGTACAGACCTGGAAACAGTTCCCGTGACTTGGCTACAGCCCATTTGGCTTTGGACCTACACCAGCACCATCTGCCAAGGGACCCAGAAGGAGACATGCCATCTATATCCCCAGAGGTAAACTGCCAACCTTAGTTTGACTTTATATCCTGAAATGGCCCTGCAACTGGGCTTCAACTCCTCTCAGCCATGGGCCAGGAATATTTCTGTCCACCCAAGGACTCACAAGGAGACATACCCAACCATGCTTCCAGAGGTAGGCCCACTGACCTCAGTCTCACCAGTACCTTAAAGCAGGTTTATGACTGAGTTCTATCTCCTTTCAATTGCAATCCAGGAGTAGGGTCAATTGCAATCCAGGTCAGGAACCCAGTAGGAGATATGCTTCTCATGTTTCCAAAGGCAGGCCCAACAATCTTGGCCCAACTTTGGATTCTAAAGCAGCTCTGCGACTTGGCTCCAGTTCCTCTCATCTGTGGTCTGGAACCAACTCTGTCTTCCCAGGGATCCCTTCTCTTCAGTGTCCAGTTGGGAGCTCTTCTAATGACGCAGAAGGAGCCACATTTATCCACATGCTAGTAACAGGCCTATCGTCTAAGGGTCCTGAAGAAGATCCTTGTCCCAGTGACAGCTTATTGACCAAGGTTCTAGAGGCAATCTTGTCAACCCAGGAACCAGACAGAATTTACACCTGTCCAAGAGACCAGGCAATCCACACCTGCCCAAACTCCTGGTAACTGGGCTGCCAACTGTGAACCCCATGGCAGATCCAGCAGGAACCACATGACCCAGCTCCAACTCCACTCAACTGCAATCCAGGAGGCAATATCATCAATCCAGGGACCTGAGACAGAGTGCTTTACTTGCCAAAGCCAGTCTGTCAGGCCTGGAAGAGGTATTTGCTTCTTCAAATGTACAGATACCAATGTAAGGGTGCATGGACCATAAAAATCAGACACCACCAAAGGAAACTAATAAAGCACCAGTAACTGACCCCCAAAGAAATGGAGATGTATAAATTTCCTGACAAATAATTTAAAATAATCATCTTAAAGAAGCTCAATGAAATGTAAGAGAATACAGATAGAAAACTAAACAAAATCAGAAACAATGCATGAAAAAAATGAGACATTTAATAGAGAAATAGAAGCCATAGAAAACATGCACACACAAAAATATAAAACAAAAAAAACTATCAAAATCATAGAGCTGAAGACTATAATGACAGAATTGAAAAATTCAAGACAGCTCAACACAGACTGGATCATGACGAAAAAAGAATCAAGCAAACTTGAAGATAAGCCATTTGAAAGAGAACAAAAAAGAAAAAACAATGTAAAAAAGTAAATAAAGCATGCAGAACTTATGGCATACCATCAAAATAATGAATATATGCATTATGGGAATACCAGAAGAAGAGGGAAAGAAGGGGGCAGAAAATCTTTTTAAAAAAATAATGGTTGAAAATGTCCCAAATCTTGGGAGGTATATGGACATCCAGATACATGAAACTCAAATATCCCAAGTAAGATCAACCCAAGGAACATTACCTCAAGACACATTATAATCAAGGTGTCAAAAATGAAAGAGAAAGAGTAAAAGAGACTTGTGACATATAGGGGACCACCTATGGGCTACTACAGATTTCTCCATATAAATCTTGCAGGACAGAAGGCAATGGGAAGTTATATTCAAAGTGCTGAAAGAAAAAAAAAAACAACAACCTACCAACCAAGAATACCATGTCTGAAAAAGCTGTCTTCCAGAACTGAAGGAGAGACAAATAAAAGCTGAAGGAGTCCATCACTCTAGACCTGCTTTACAAGAAATGCTAGATGGATTTTTCAAGTTGAAAGGAGGCTGAGTAGCAGTATAAAAACATATGAAAGTATACAATTTATTGGTAAAGGTATATATAGTCAAATTCAGAATACTCAAATACTGTACTGATGGTGTGCAAAGCATTTTTAACTCTAGTGTAAAAGTTAAAAGACAAAAGTATTTGAAATAACTACAATAATTTGTTAATGGATACACAATATAAAAAAAGACGTAAAGTGTGACATAATAACATAAAACGTGGGTGTAGAGGAGAAGTAAAAGTGTAGAGATTTTGTATGTGATTGAAGTTAAGTTGTTATCATCTTAAAATAGACTATTATAACAAAGATGTTTCAGATAAACCTCATAATAACCATAAAGAAGAAATCTCTATTAGATACACAAAAGGTAAAGAGAAAGAAATCAAGGAATACCAGTACAAAAAAAAAAAAATCAACAAATCAAAAAGGGAGACAGCAAGAGAGGAGGAAAGGAATAAAGGAATTAGAAAACAATGAACAAAATAGCAATAGCAAGTCCTTACCTATCAATAATTATATGTAAATGGAATAAATTACCTAATTAAAGACACAGAGAGACTGGAAAAAATTTTAAAACAGAATCCAGCAATATGCTGCCTATAAGAGACTCACCTTAACTTTTAAGACACACATTGACTGAAACGCAGTGATGGGAAAAGATATTTCACAAATGGTAACCTAAAGAAAGCAGGAATGATTATATTTATATCAGACAAAATAGATTATCAAGTCAATATCAGTCACAAGAAATAGAGAAGATCCCTATATAATGATGAAGTGGTCAATTCATCAAGAGGAATAACAGCTGTAAACATATGTGCAACCCATACTGGAGTATCTAAATATATAAGGTAGATATTAACAGAACTGAAGGGAAAACTAGACAACAATACAATAATAGTAGGGGATTTCAATACCCCCACTGATGAATAGATTTTCCAGAAAGAAAATCAATAAGGAAACAGTGGACATGAATAACACTCTAGATCAAATGAACCTAACAGACATATACAGAACATTTCATCTAATAGCAATACAAAACAAATTCTTCTAAAGTACACAGGGAACAGTCTCAAGTATAGTGCATATGTTGGGCCATGAAACAAGTCTTAACACATTTAAGAAGACTGAAATCATATCAAGTATCTTCTATGACCACAATGATACAAAACTAGAAATAAATAATAGGAGGAAAATTGGAAAATTTAAAAATATGTGGAAATTAAACAATAATTCCTGAAAACCAAGTAGGTCAAAGAATAAATCAAAAAGGAAACAGAAGTATACTTTGAGACAAACAAAAAATGGAAACACAACATATCAAATCTTATGGGATGCAGTAAAAGCAGTTTATTGCAATAAATGCCTACATTAAGAAAAAAGAAAGACTGTAAATAACTTTACATTTCAAGGAACTAGAAAAAAAAGAATAAACTAAGTCCAAAGTTAGCAGAAGGAAGGAAACAACAAAGATTAGAGCAGAAATAAATGAAATAGAGACTAGAAAGACAATAGAAAAGATCACTGAAACTAAGAATGTTTTTGGAAAATATAAACAAACTGACAGACTTTTAGCTAGATTAACCAAGAAAAAAAGAGAGAGGACTCAAATAAATAAAATTATAAATGAAAGAGACATCACAGCTGATACCACAGAAATGCAAAGGATTATAAGAGACTACCATGAACAATGAGACACCAACAAATTGGATAACCTAGGAGAAATGAATAAAATCTTTGAAACATATAACCTTCCAAGACCAATCTTGAAGAAATAGATAATCTGAAATGATCAATAACAAATAAGGGGATATGATCAGTAAATCAAAAGCTTCCCACAAAGAAAAGCCTAGGACCAGATGACTGCACTGGTAAATTTTACCAAACACTTAAAGAATTAATAGGGGCACCTGGGTGGCTCAGTCAGTTAAGCATCCAACTCTCTTGATTTTGGCTCAGGTCATGATCTCACGGTTTGTAAGCTCAAAGCCCTACGTCAGGCTCTGCACTGACAGTGGGGAGCCTGCTTGGGATTCTCTGTCTCCATCTCTCTCTGCCCCGTGCATGCATGTACTTTCTCTCTCAAAAATAAATAAACTAAAAAAAAAAAAAAAAATTAAAGGATTAATACCAATCCTTCTTAAACTCTTCCAAAAACTGAAGAGGAGAGGACACTTCCAAACTCATTTTACAAGGCCAGCATTACCTTCATACCAAACCAGATAAGGACACTACAAGAAAAGAAAATTACTGAGCAATATCCCTGAAGAACATAGATGCAATAATCCTCAACAAAATACTAGCAAACTATATTCAACAGCACATTATAAAGATCATACACCATGATCAGGTGGGATTTATCCCTGGGATACAAATCAATAAACATGATATACCATAATTAACAGAATGAAGGATTAAAATCTTCATCTTAAGTGTTCTCACTACGACACACACACACAAATGGTAACTATGTGAGGTGATGGATGTGTTAATTAACTTGATTGTGGTAATCATTGCGCAATGTGTACATATATTAAATCATCACTTGTTACACATGAAAAAATCATGTTGTACTATCTAAATATGTATAATTTTCATTTGTCAATCATACCTCAGTAAAACTGGGGGAAAAAAAGAGAAAAAAATTTAGGAAACTACCTGTAAGCAGAAAAGGAGACTTTTTAAAATTTAGGCATGGGGCACCTGGGTGGCTCAGTCGGTTGAGCATCCGACTTCAGCTCAGGTCATGATCTCGCGTCTGTGGGTTTGAGCCCTGCGTCGGGCTCTGTGCTGACAGCTCAGAGCCTGGAGCCTGTTTCAGATTCTGTGTCTCCCTCTTTCTCTGACCCTCCCCTGTTCATGCTCTCTCTCTGTCTCAAAAATAAATAAATGTTAAAAAAAAATTAAAAAAAATAAACAAAATTTAGGTATAACTGACATATAGCATTTTATTGGTTTCAGGTGTACAACATTGTGATTTGATATTTATATACTGTGAAATGATCACCACAATAAGTCTAGTTAACATCCATCACCTCACACAGTTACAAATTTTTTTTTCTTGCAGTGAGAACTTTTAAGATCTCTTTTAGCAACTTTCAAAAATGCAATACAGTATTATTAACTATAGTCACCATACTGTACATTATAGCCCCATAAATTATTTATAGGGATCTTCTGAACATAAATTAGAAATCAGAAGCTATAAACCAAAAGATAAACATATTTGATTACATAAAGACTAAAAAATTTATGACAAAAGATATAATGAACATAGTCAATGAAAAAGTCAAATGATAAATGATAAATATACCAGTAATACTGCTAATATTCAAAACATTCTTACAAACTGATCAAAAGACTAAATCCAACAGAAAACAGAGAACAAACAATATGAAAAGACGACTCATAGAAAAACAAATTGATATGGCTAAAAACATATTAAAAGTTGCAAAAATACACAAATACACCAGAAGATGCAAATTAATGCTATCTCATTTTTTTTTTTTACCCAGCTTATTGGTCAATATTAAAAGATCTTGACATCTATGGCTGGTGAGAATGGGTGGGGGAAGGAAGGTCTATTCTCATACACAAGTGAAAATGTGAAATGTTGTAGTATTTTTGAAAAGTACACTGAAAACATTTTTAAAATATTAAAAGTAAAATATTGAAATATTAAATGCACCTGGGTGGCTCAGTCGGTTAAGTGCTGGCTCTTGTTTTTGGTTCAGGTTCATATCTCATGGTTTATGAGTTTGAGCCCCATGCTGGGCTCTGCACTCAGTTCAGAGACTGCTTGGGATCCTCTCTCTTCCTCTCTCTCTCTGCCCCTCTCCTACTCTCGCTCTCTCTCTCTCAAAAATAAACTTTAAAAAATAAAAGCACATGAGCACTTAAAAATAAAATATTAAAAGAAAGTCTATTGCCCCAAAAAATCCCACTCCTGGGAATCTAGTCCATAGAAACAGAAGCAGCAGCAGGCAAGAAAATTATGTCCAAAGACATCTATTGCAACAATGCTTGTAATACCCATCAAAAGGGAAACGGTTAAAATACGGTACACTTACAGGATGGAATATTATGCAGTCAAAAAAAGGAATAATTTAGGGCAATATCAATGGAAATGTAGAATTTTCTACAAGGTTTTGCCAAAGAAAGAAAAATACAGAAAATATCTATGATATGATCACATTTTTGTAAAATGAGTAATGACAACATATACATGTATATGAATATGATTAATTACCTAAGCTTGGAGAAAAATATGGAAAAATAAATAAGAGAATTAACAAGATTAACTGGAGTAAAGTGTGCTGGTTGATACACATTTAAAGGAGAGGAGAGAGGGAATGCAGCTAAACAAAAAAGGGAGAATGGATTTACGTAAAAAGGCCAGTGCTTTTCACCTGTCAGGTAGCTAACATTAACAACTCAGGCAACAACAGATGTTGGCGAGGATTCGGAGGGAGAGGAACCCTTTTGCACTGCTGGTGGGAATGCAAACTGGTGCAGTCACTACGGAAAACAGTACGGAGGTTCCTCAAAAAATTAAAAGTAGAACTACCCTACGACCCAGCAATTGTACTACTAGGTATTTAAAGGATACAGGAGTGCTGATTCATAGGGGCACGTGCACCCCCATGTTTATAGCAGCACTATCAACAATAGCCAAAGTATGGAAAGAGCCCAAGTGTCCATCGACTGATGAATAAAGAAGATGTGATATATATACACAGTGGAATATTACTTGGTGATCAAAAAGAATGAAATCTTGCCATTTACACCAATGTGCATGGAACTAGAGTGTATTATGCTAAGCGAATTTAGTCAGAAAGACAAGTATCATATGACTTCACTCATATGTGGCATTTAAGATACAAAACATAAGGGAAGGGAACAAAAATAATATAAAAACAAAGAAGGGGACAAACCCTAAGAGACTCTTAAATATGGAGAACAAACTGAGGATTGCTGGAGTGGTTTTGGGTGAGGGGATGGGCTAAATGGCCAAGGGGCATTAAGGAAGATACTTGTTGGGATGAGCACTGGGTGTTATATGTAGGGGATGAATCACTGGATTCTACTCCGGAAATCATTATTGCACTATATGCTAACTAACTTGGATGTAAATTTTAAAAAATTGATAAATTTAAAAAAATTTTTTAAAAAGTACAGTGCTTTTATATATAAAGAAAACAATTAAAAAAATTTTTTAAATGTTTATTTATTTTTGAGAGAGAGACAGCGCAAGCAGGGGAGGGGCAGGGAGGGAGACACAGAATCTGAATCAGGCTCCAGGCTCCAATATGTCAGCACAGAGGCCGACGCAGGGCTCGAACTCTTGAACTGTGAGATCATGACTTGAGCTGAAATCAGAGGCTTAACCGACTGAGCCACCCAGGCGCCCCTAAAGAAAAAAATTTTTAAGAATTAAAAAATTCATATTTTCTTGCAAAGCTTCTTCTGTACTTTCAGTTTGCTAATTACTGCTTTCATTGTGTTGTCTCTATAACGTGTACAGATTTATATATTCATTTAAAACACACCAAAAAGTTGTAATTTAAAAATGTCCAAAAAGAAAAATGTCCACAGCTGTGTCCTCTCTTGGATTGTGAGGGCCCTGATGACAAGATTCATCTCTTATTTATCTTCATGTCTCATTGTCAAGTTGAGCATTGTATTCATGTCTTCATAGTGAAAGAAAAATTCATGAAACGAGCAATAATGTTTCAGTGATCTAAGGGAAGTGTAGTAAAAACAAAGTGTACATGATTTGTAGACAATAATTTATGCCAATTGGCGAGGAAGTAATAAAAATAAATAAATAAAATAAAATAAAATAAAAATAAGTAAAGATCCTACAAACTGGGTGGCTTAAAACAATCGAAATTTATTTTCTTACGTTTCAGAGGCTACAAGCCCAGAGTCAAGGTGTCTATAAGGTCATGCTCTCTGAAGTTTCTTTTAAAAAAAAAAAAAAATTTTTTTTAACCTTTACTTATTTTTGAGAGACAGAGCACAAGTGGGGGAGGAGCAGAGACAGAGAGGGAGACAGAATCTGAAGCAGGCTCCAGGCTCTGAGCTGTCAGCACAGAGCCAGATGCAGGGCTCAAACCCATGAACCGTGAGATCATGACATGAGCCGAGTCAGATGCTTAACTGACTGAGCCACCCAGGCACCCCTCCTCTGAACTTTCTAAGGGAGATTGCTTCCTTATCTCTTCCAGGTTCTGGTGGTTTCCATGGTCATTGGCATTCCTTGGCTTGAAATTGTCGCACTCCAATCTCTGGCTCCATTTGCATTCTCTCCGTGCATCTCTGTCTCTATGCAACTTTCTCACTTCTCATAAGAACACCAGTCTTTGAATTTAGGGCCCACCACACTACAGTATGATCTCATTTTAACTTGATTATATCTGCAAAGACCTTGTTTCCAAATAAGGTCACATTCACAGGTTTGAGGGTTAGGATTTCAACATATCTTTTGGGGGGACATGAGTCACCCCAAAAGAGACATGTAGGAGACGTGTGTAAAGTGATTTTTCAATTTAATTCTAGTCATAGAGTCTTCATAGTGAAAGAAAAATTCATGAACAAGCAATAATGTTTTAGTAATCTAAGGGGCAGTGAAGTAAAAGCGAAGTGTACATGATTTGTAGACAATAATTTATGCCAATTGGTGAGGAAGTAATAAAAATAAGTAAATATGAGAAAAGTAAGAAAGAGGATAGGGATTGTGAGAGATATAATAAAAGAGCTCTTTCTTTTGTACATGTTTCCTTATCTGGGTCACAGAAACTTAATTATAATACAATTTCTACTTGATGCAGTATGTACCTTAATCACATTTAGAAATAAATGACTCACCACAAGTTTAAAGTGCAAGGATCAGGACACAATGTGTAAGATTAGGACACACATTCTCAAATTGGGGAAGAGAACTCCAGGACACCCAGGAGAATGAAGAAGAGTCTTTAGTTCAAAAACATTTATTCCACAAGGCTATTGTTTTCATTAATCAGACTCTAGGAAGCAAAACTGACTAAATCTGGCCTGGCAGGGGTATAAAGATTTCAGCGTGAGAAAGCTTTGAAGGGGGTCTGAGTTTAAAAAAGAAAAACGAGGTTGAGAAACACTAGGCAAGAAGAGACAAGAAACCTAATGCAGAATCGTGAACTGGCAAACAGTTCAGTATTTTTACAGGGACAGTGAAAGTCTGATTCTTTTTGGAGTTTGAGGGGAACAGCATTTTGACAAAGTCTGGCTGCAAGATCCCCTTTCTGGCTATAAGTGAAGGAAAGGCTTGCATTGCCAGTCCCTGTCATGAAGACTGTGGTTGGAGCCTGTTGACTTCAGTCATTTACAGACTAGTAACTGCACTTGGAGGTCCCACCTTAGATGGATAAAATATATACCCAAAGCCAAGCGAACTGCCTTGTTTCAAGATCTTGGAAATTTGAAGCGGGTCTCTTCCCTACCCTTGACAGTCTTGGGCTGGGTTGAAATCAATTCCAGGCCAAAACTGATGTTATAGTCCTTGTTTTCTTAAAATTCAATTAATTAGTGGTGAAAGTAGCAGTTGCAAGGATCTAGATGTAGTCCACAGGTGTCCCTGAAAATCCAGAAAATCAACCTATAGATACAGATTTGTCTTGTTCTGCACCAGCTACGTTGAATTCTTAGGGGCTGGTTTTGTGGGAAGTTATTTAAGCCATAAGACTGTCTGAACCTTCGTATGTAATTTAGCTGTAAAACATACAGTAATTGAGATTCTCTCATCAGATTACTGGGCCAAGGTCCAGAGACCGGCTAGCAGGCAGAAAACTGGCTGACATCCAGGTGTTTTTTTGTCCCTGAGAGTGGACTCAGCATTCCAACTCCTGCCCCGTCTTGGGCAACTTCTGTTGGGTCAAGGCTACTGAACTCCAGGCGTTCTGTCTCTTTACGGAGAGCAGCTCTACCATTTGGTTCAACTCTTTCTAAGAAATTTAGTAACTTATACTATTCTACACTTGATCTTAGCCAAAAGGAGGAGAAGCCATAGTAACTTACGCTATTCTAAAGGCGTTCCGTGCATGGAACAAGTGCTATAAAAAAAGACTTGCAATGAGAAAGAATAAGAAGTGGAAGAGCTTTCCCAACTTTTCCCGGGGAGCAAAAATTTTCCCAGAAGCCCCAGCAGTGTTCCTTCTATATCTCATTGGCTAGAACTTGGTCACATGCACACCCCTAGACCAATCATTGACAAAGGTTAGGCCACACCTTTGCATGACTGGTTTTAAAACAATCAGATTTATTCTCGGGGGCTGTGGAAAAAGCCCACTTTTTCTCATGACTTTGTTCCACTCCTACTACCTGAACAACAAAAGGGCTCTTTTGCAGGAAGATTTTGGTTGGGTAGCCAATAGTGTGGACCCACAACAACATTGGGAAGAATAGAAAATAAGGCACCAATTAGTCCAGATATCTATATGCCACTCTTTACATAATAGTGCAAATATAAATTTGTCCCTATCTTTTCAAAGTAGATGGCGACCTTGAATGAGAAGCAAAATCTCGTCTCTGGGCCCATGTATGTTGCAAATCGCCCAACTACAGACCCTACCAACTCTGAGAACAATCAGCTGATAATAATATAAAGTTGGTTCCTAGCCAACTGACATTCTGAAACTTAAACCCTTCACTAGTTTTACTCAGAATTTGTCTGGTTTGATAAATTGAAAAAGAGCTTTAGAAATAAAAGAAATATTATCCCAATATGAAAATTAGAAAAGAAGAAAGAAGCAAACTTAAATGTTGAACAAGACTTTAAAACTACATCCATTAAGGGGCGCCTGGGTGGCTCAGTCGGTTAAGTGTCTTACTTCAGCTCAGGTCATGATCTCACAGTTCATGAATTTGAGCCCTACATCAGGCTCTGTGCTGACAGCTCAGAGCCTGGAGCCTGCTTTGGATTCTGTGTCTTCCTCTCTCTGCCCTTACTCTACTCATGGTCTGTCTGTCTGTCTCTCTCTCTCTCAAAAATAAATAAACATTAAAAAAATATATTAGAAAAAAACTACATCCATTAAATCATCCTTAATGACTATAAATGACCAAATAATAGTTATGAGTGACAGAAATAATATAAAATGAAGGACACTGCCACAGAGGTTAAAATGTTAGGAGATGTTCAGCACAGGGAATTAATTCTATTTTTTAACACAAAAGCTATTATGTGTCATATGTATAATTCTATTAAAAGAAAAGCTATATCTCTTGCCTCCCCTCAAATCAACAAAAAATATTTACTGAACACTGCTTTGAAGAGGTGCCCAATCATTACCCTGTCAAAGCACCAAATCTGCTTCTGTCAGTAAGACAGTGGGAAGTAAGACAGGAGCTTTGGCTTTCGGAAAGCTGGTCTTGAACGCAGGGCTGCAGCGTTTCTACGTCCATGAATGTGAGCAGGTTCTCAATCTTGTTGACTCTCACATGCTTGCTGTAAAATGGGAACAACCTCTTCCCGTACTGCTGTTCTTGTCAAGCGCCTGATTCGGGACATGGTAGGTCACCTTCACCTCCCTGTTAGAAACCGTGGTTTTCAATGTGTGGCCCTCGGGCCAGCAGCATAGCATACTCAGGAATATATTCAACATGCAAATTCTGCGTTCCATCCTAGAACTGCTGAATCAGAAACTCAGGGATGGGCCCAGCAATCAGGGTTTTAAGAGCCTAGGAATCTGATGTGCATTCACATTTGAGAACCACTCATGAAGAGCAAAGGCGATGGTCCAGACTGCCGGTGTTGAAACTACTTTGACTTCCTCTTGAGCAAGTTGCTCAACTTCCCCTATGCCTCAATTTCCTCATCTGCAAAATGAGGATAATGGTGATATCTGTTTTATAGAGCTGCTGTGAGGATGGAATGTGTTAATGCATATAAAGTAAATAAAATGGGGCCTAACCCACAGTAAGTATTTAATAGGTGGCAGCTGGTATAATTAATTATTAAGAGTCCTATTGTAGTTGTTGTTTTGCTGTGAACATTTCCAGGCCAAGGGTCATTTGGGGTGAGGTGGCAGGCATACTGTGATGACGCTTTGGCATTCCCAAACATCCCCCTGTTCTTTAGCTTCTGCTTCACTCCCACCCAAAGTGGTTTGAGGAAACTTGGAAATAGTAGAAACATAGCAAAAATATGTCTTTGCCCAGAAACTGCTAAGTCTTGTCATGCTGTGACATTCAGTAAGCTGTTTAAGCCATGTTTGAACTGTTTATGATGAATCATGGGGTTTCAACCAAGTTGAACTGGTTCTCACGAGTTTAATCTTATAAATGTACAGTCTTTTTTAATTTAAGAAGTAATGCATAAAAAGGACAAATACTATATGATTTAACTTATATGAGCTACGTAGAGTACTCAAATTCATAGAGCAGAAAGTAGAATGGCAGTTGCCAGGGGCTGGAAGGGAGAGGGATGGAGTGTTTAATGGGTTCAGAGTTTCAGTCTGGAAAGATGAAAAATGTTCTAGAGATGAATGATGGTGATGGTTGTACAGTAATGTGAATGTACTTAATGCTACTGAAATGTACACTTAAAAATGGTTAAAATGATAAATTGTATGTTATGTGTAGTTTACCACAATAAAAAATGGAAAAAAAGAAAGATATAAACAATACATGGATAGGAGGGTTCTATGCAGAAAATAATGTTTTTAAAAAGAATTCATGATTATGGGGTGTAGGCAGGATTCTAGTCTTTCACCTGGTTACATAGGTGCTGATTTTGTAACATTCCATCAGGCTGTTTGTTTATGCAACTTTACATCTTTGTGTTTATATTTCATAATAAAAAGGTGGGACTGGGGTGCCTGGGTGCCTCAGTCAATTGAGTGTCCACCTCTTGATTTTGGCTCAGGTCATGATCTTGCAGCCCATGTTGGGCTCCGAGCTGAGCGTGGAGCTTCCTTAAGATTCTCTCTCTGTCTCTGTCTCTGTCTCTGTCTCTCTCTCTCCCTCTGCTCCTCCCCACTCTCTCTCTTTCTCTAAAAAAAAAAAAAAAAAAAAAGGCTGGGACAAAGTATGGGAGTGATAAGTATTTAAAAATAATCACCCTAAAAAATAAAAAATAGAAATAATCACTGTTGAGCCTACAGATTTATCCAGAGACAATCATTATCAATGATTTTGGGTGTTTTCTTTCTTTTTTCCTCTCTATGTGTATTTGCTATTCACTTATTCATTCAACCAGTATTTACACGGCACTATTTTAAGTGCTGGGATTATTATTATTATTATCTATTGTTGAGTAAGAAATTACTCCAAAACATAGCAGCTTAAATCAACAAGCATTTATTATCTCACAATTTCTGTGAGTTAGAAATCCAGGCATGGCATACTTAGGTGCCTCTGATTTAAGGTGTCTCACGAGGTTGTACCCACAATAGGCTACAGTTTCATCGAAGACTCAATTAGGAAAATATCTGTTTTTAAGCTCACTCACATGGGCCTCTATTCCTCATAGTTGTTGGACTGAGAACCTCAGTTCCTTGCTGGCTCTTGGCTGGAGGCCTCCTTCACTTTCTTGCTACTTGGATGTCTTCATCAGGCTGCCTCACAACATGGCAGTTGACTTCTCTCAGAGCAAGTGGTCCAAGAGAGAGAAAGAGAAATACCCAAGACAAAAGTCACAAACCTTTTAATAACTTCATGTCAAAATGACACTTCTGCTGTATTCTATTTGTTAGAAGCAAGTCAATAAATCCAGCCCACACTCAAGAAATGGGATTACCAAGGGCAGAATACCAGAGTGTGGGGTAATTGGGGGACATCTTACAATCTGCTTCCTACACATGGATATAGCAGTGGACAAAACAGATAACCCCTAACTTGTGCAGCTTACATTTTTGTGGGAAAAGTCAAATACTTGGTATGTTAGAAGGTAATAAGTGCAACAGAAAAAGAAATCTCAGTTGGAATTTTCTACAGTTTTATTATGATTCTTAGGGTAGAATCACCACAAAAAAGATCTGATTTTTAAAAAATGACTTGTATCAGAGTTCTTAGTTGTAGCCCAAAACTCCAACTCAGATTCATTTATGCAGAATTAATTAACAAAATAATTTTACTTTTTAAATTGTTGTATAATGGACCTACAATATTCTATTAGTTTCATGTATACAGAATAATGACTTGACGTTTGTACACGTTGCAAATTGATCACCACAATAAGTCTAGCTACCATCCGTCACCATACAAAATTAATACAATATTATTGCCTATATTCCCCATGCTATACAATACATCCCCATGACTTAATTATTTTATAACTGGAAGTTTGTATCTCTTGATACCTTTCACGCATTTTGCCCCCCACCAACCCCCTTAACTAATTTTACTTTCTTGAAAGACCAGTGTGTCAAGCACACAGAATCTCTGGGACAAGAGAAGCAGGCTCAGAGTTCCCAGATGGGAACAATGCCTCAAATTATACTATAGTGCTGATAATAGAAGTTCAACATGGCCATTCCTGCAGGGCACAGATTCTGCAGTTTGTAGCACAGATGCCACAGAGCTTGGACAGTGGACACAGGCCCTGGAACTAACTTCTGTTGCTGCCATGTTTGACAGTTTGACAGCAGTTCCATAAAGTCTCCACTTTTATACATTCGTGACACTGGTTCCAGGTCTGTGCCAGTATATCTAATAGGTGAAGCCTCCATCATGTGCTACGAGGGAGACCAGGAAAGGAAGTATTTGGCAAATTTTACTTCTTTGATGGGCATCAGATTCCATTTTATAAGGAAGAGGGTTCAGATGCTAGGTGGTCAAAGGAAGGATGAACCCCAGCCCAAACTATTTTTAAGATCCTGGATACATATTGCCAAGGTGCTTTGGATGCCTGCCAGCAGTGTATTTGAATTCCACTGACAATAATTTACTGTTTTCTATCTACTTACTTTCTTGGTGACCTCACAGAGTCTCAAGACTTTAAAAATTATTAACTCCAACAATGTTTATGTGCACCTTGATCTTTCCTCTGAACTTCAGACTCGTAGATCCAACTACCTACACCACCGCTCTATTTGGATGTCTGATATGTATTTCAAGCTTAACATGTCTAAATACCAAATGGAGATTTTGCTATCACACCCACCCCCTCTACTCACATTTATATCTTCTCCCATTAATAACCAGGAATTCCATTTTCCTGGTTGTTCATGCTCATGTTTATCATTGAATGAATGAATAAATAATTTTTAATTGAGATATAATTGACATATAACATTATATTAGTTTCAGGTATATAACATAATGATTTGATATTTGTATACAATGCAAAATGTTCACCATCATAAATCTAGTTAACATCCATCACCTCACACAGTTACAGTTTTTTTTCCTTGTGATGAGAACTTTGAAGATCTATTCTCTTACAACTTTCAAATATACAATGATATGAATAAATTATTGACAGGTGAAGTATTTTTTAATTAAAATTTACTTAGTTATGAAAGTTGGAGAATATTTTTTCCAAAAGGTTTTTAGTCATTTATGTTTACTTCTCTATGTTTTATCTACTCACGTTCTTTGGCCATTTTTATTTTTATTTTCTTTGGCCATTTTAAAAATTAAGGTCCAACAGACAATGTTTTCTCCATATTGCTGTACTATCTCTCCTTTAACTGTTACGGGCACGAGTTATGTATTAAAGGGATTAAACTCTTTGCCATGTGCTGTAACATATATTTTTAGTTTGTGGTTAGTCTTTTTATATTTTTAAACAAAATAATTTACATTTTTATAGTAGTTAAATCTATTGTGAATTCTTCTTCTGATGCAAGCTTAGCCTCAAAGCAGCAGTTTTTCATAATTCTGTCAGTTTCCCGGGAAATCTCCCCTTATCTTATTCCAGAGAGCCCTCTGAAGCTCATTTATCTGAAACTTGCTCACCTGGGGCAGATGACAGTGAACTGTTTTTATGCAAGAGGAGACTGTAAGGAGTTTTTTAGTAATAACCACAAAAGTGTTTTGCACTGTTTGTAATGGTCAGCAAACAGTCGTGCCGGCATAGGATTTTTTTTATGGTGCCATCCAGGGCCCAGTCCCACTCATAGGCCTTAAATTATATGGATGATGGTCTATGTCGGCACCAATGTGCAGAGCTCTCTTATTTTCTAAGCTTCCTTCTAGCCATCTCCCAAGGGCTTTGTGGCCTCTGGCAAAAAGATGAGGGAACTGAGGCACAAAAATGCTTAAGTAATGGGCTCAATTTTATACACCGAGTAAAAGAGTGATATTAAAAACGTTTAATGACCAACCTGATGTTGATAGCAAATACTCAGAATAGACAGCAGTAGAAACTGGCCAATCAGAACAGACGCCAGAATGAATTCTAACCAATCAGAACTGAATCCACTGTAAACAACGAGGACGGCTCCATCCCTGGGAACTCGCTCTTTCGTGGTAGAGCCAGGACTTGGGCTCCAGAGCCTCTACTCTGGGACACACTCTACTACGCCGTCTCATCACCAGGCTCTTCAGCAATCAAGTCTGAGAGCCAATTTTAATCCCTCCGGTTCTGTTCAGTAATCTCCTGTTCCTCCCAATTCTTCAGCAAAGCGATCTGTATTCAACTCTGGATGTTGAATGGAGTGGAGTCATGAAGGGAGAGGGCAGAGGGGAAGGAAGCAGTGTTTAAGGCGAACGGCTGCCTGGAGAAAAGCAACGAGATGGCAGGAACAATCGACCAAGCAGCCTGGAGCTGCTGTCGGTACTGAGGGTGACAGTGTTCCCCATTCCCCAAGATCTTGAGAAATCTTTGGAAGGGAAAGAGACTTCCTACACATATAGAAGATGTGATTTCAAGATATTGTTATTATTGTTGTTATTACGTTATGAAAGAAATAGCTGAGTGAAAACGTTGTGAATGCTTGGCATGGACATGTTGAAAACCCAGGGGATGATTTTTAAGGTCATGCTTTTTTTTTTTTTTTAATGTTTATTTTTGGGAGAGAGAGAGAGAGCACGTATGAGCAGGAGAAGTCAGAGAGAGAAGGGGACAAAGGATCCCAAATGGGCTCCGCACTGACAGCAGAGAGCCGGTTGCGGGGCTGGAGCGCTCCAACCGCGAGATCATGACCCCAGCAGAAATCTGATGCTCAACCAAGTGAGTCACTCAGGCGCCCCAAAAAACCCAGGGGAAGATTTAAGAACACCATCTTTGGTCTGAGATGGAACTCTAGACATAGCTCTGCTATTTACAGGTTAAGTGATCTAAAACCTCTTTCCCTAAATCTCCTTAATCTGTAAAATGGGTGTAATAATAGTGCCCACCCCATAGGGGAGCTGTGAGGGTTAAGAAGACATGTGTATCCAGTCGCTGAGCACAGTGAGCGGAATGTTCAGCCAAGGCCAGGCATTGCTGCAGAGAGCATGATCTCGTCACCATGATCTCTGAAGTATTTTGAGTCCTTAAACACATGCATGTACATACACACCCGACAGAAGAAAAATCCAGGTTAGGGATACTGGCATGTATACTCCTAATCTCCAAATGACAGAAAGAGAAGCCATGGGCAAACCCGGAAGGACACAGGTGAGAGCTATTGAGAAAGCTGCTGTGGGCAGGGCCATGGGCTCTGAGCTCAGGAGACTCATAGGGAGTTAAAGCAGGGAAATTACCAAAAAAAAAAAAAAAAAAAAAAAAAAAAAAGCTTAATATGACATGATGGGAGAAGAGAAGTCCTGGAGGCAAGGATTTGATTGGCCATAGATCTGAAAAGAGAACTGGGAGGCAGTTAATCGTGGTTATAAAAGACCGAGGCAGGGGGCAAGCAGCACTTTTGTTTTTAGACCAAGAGGGCACCTCAACCTATCAGGTTTGATCCCTTGCCTTTTCACTGCTTCTCTGCAAAGTCAGAAGGCAGTTTCCCGTTGATTGCATCTTTTACACAGTGTCATGATTCAAATGTTTTCAAGGTGATTTTGGTCAGCACTGGTGAGATCCAGGTTAGGCCAGGTGAAGCCAAGTGAGGTATGTATTCTCATGCCCTGCTGGAAGGAATGTAAATTAGTAAAACTCTTTGGAAATCTATGGGGCCACCTGGATGGCTCAGCCGGTTAGGTGTCCTACTTCGACTCAGGTCAAGATCTCACAGCTCATGAGTTTGAACCCAGTGTCAGGCTCTGTGCTGACAGCTCAGAGCCTGGAGCCTTCTTTGGATTCTGTGTCTCCTCTCTCTGCCCCTCCCTCACTCTCTCTCTCTCTTTCTCTCTCAAATAAATGAACATTTAAAAAAAAGAAAGAAAGGAAGAAAGAAAGCTACTAGGCAATGCATCTCAAAGGCCTTAAAAATGATCACCCGTTGGAGGGATGCCTGGGTGGCTCAGTAGGTTGTCTGACTCTTGGCTTCAGCTCAGGTCCTGATCTCACAGTTCGTGGGATCATGCCCTGTGTCCGGCTCTGTACTAACAGTACAGAGTCTGCTTAGGATTCTCTCTCTTCCTCTCTCTGTGCCTTTCCCTGGCACTCTCTCTCTCTCTCTTTCTCTCTCAAAATAAATAAACTTAAAAAAAAAAACATCTGTGGGGCAGCTGGGTGGCTCAGCCGGTTAAGCATCTGACTTCGGCTCAGGTCAAGATCTCACAGTTCATGAGTTTGAGCCCCGAGTCGGGCTCTGTGCCTTGAGCCTGCTTCAGATTGTGTGTCTCATCTCTCTCTGCCCCTCTCCCACTCGCACTCTGTCTCTCTCCCTCAAAAATAAATATTAAAAAAATATTTTGAAAAAAAAAGATCATCTGTTGGATAAAGAAGAAATGGAGTATATATACAATGTAATAATATGCAGCCATCAAACAAGAGAATAAAATCTTGCCGTTTGCAACCACATGGATGGATCTAGAGGGTATAATGTTAAGTGAAATAAGTCAGAGAAAGACAATATCGTATGGTTTCATGCATATGTGGACCTTAAAAAACTAGACAAATGAACAAAGAGAAAAACAGACAAACAAAACAACAGACTCTTAACTATAGAAATAAAAATGGTGGTTGCCAGAGGGGAAGTGGGTGGGAGGCTGGGTGAAAAAGATGAAGGGGATTGAGAGTACGCTTATCATGATGAGCACTGAGTAATGTATAGAATTATTGAGTCATTATATTGTACACCTCAAACTAGTATAACACTGTGTGTTAATTATACTTGAATTAAAAAATTTTTAATTATCATCTGTTCGGGTGCAAACGTTGGAGCAGTATCCTATAGAAATGATCAGCAATGAAAGGGATGTCATTATGTTGTTTACATGAGAGGCAAAAAGCACATAGGAAGGAGACTGTAAAGAAACTCATAAAATTTGAGCACTTGTTATATCTGCGTAGTGGGATTATGAAAATTTGTTATTTGTTTTAAGATTTTCTTAGATTTCTCCGATATTTACTTGTAAGAAAAATGTATTTAGAAATAAATGCATTAGACAAAAATCTATTTCCTCCTTTCCATTCCTCCTCTGCCTCCCTCCCTTTGTGAACCCAAAGCCTACTTGTTCTGGTAATGACAGGCACTGGATGACCCATTGTGGATTTTGTTTTTGATCCTCCTGTCATCCTTTGTTGATTTTGCTATTGGCTTTGGACTGTGATCGTATGGCTGTCCTCCAACATGGATGGAGCTCTGCAGGAGGTGTCTTTCAATGGCGCTGATCCACAGACACCCTGCCACACTGCTTATCATCACAGCCGAACTGGGCAGGGCACCTTACCAGCGGGGACCCTCACGCTTAATTCAGCATGCTTTGCTGAGAGTTCATGTTGTTTCAAAGGTGCTGGTAGGGCTGGGGAAATGGAAAGGAGAAGGGAGAGAGGGTATTTTTCCTATCCACTCATATTTTTCTTTAGCAAGTTAAGAGTCAGGCCTGGTATCCTCAGTTGGATATATCTTGGCTGATGGTAACTGTTTAGTTTCATACACCTAAAGAAGACAGTGTGGTGGAGCCAACATTCTGCAAAGGGAAGTTCATTCATTCATTCGTTCATTCGTTCACAGATATTTAGATATTTATGTATTAAGTTCCCCCACTATGTCCTGCCCTGTTCCTGGTGCTGGGAATATGTCTGTGAACAAACTGGAGAAATTTCTGCCTTGAAGGAGCTTCCATTCCAGTAGGGGCAAGAGTCAACAGTGCCGTGAAGAGAAATTAAGCAGAGTAATGGAGACAGAGACTGATGGGATGAAGTGTGTGTGTGTGTGTTTCTATAGATTGAGTACTTGGAACAGGCCTCTTAATAAAGAAATCTTTGAACAGAGATGTACAGGAAGTGGAGTGAGGCATGTGGCTCTCTTGAGGACAAGCTCTCCAGACAGCGAGAAAAACAGCAAGTGTAAAGACCTCCAGGAAGAGCTCGCTTAGCATGTTTGAGGATTAGTGAGAAGGCCAGTGGGGTTGGAGATGACGTTAGAGACTTATAGGAAAGTCAGCTCATGTGCAGCTCTGCAGGCCTTTTAAAGGGCTTTACTTTTTACTCTGGGTGAAAAGGGAAGTCATATGGAGGTGGTTAGAACAGAGGAATGACAGATCTGACTGCACAGGTTTTCAACCTTGGCTTCACAGTGGATCTCCTGGGAAGCTTTAAAAAATCATGATGCCTGAGTCTCACCCCCAACTCTGAATTAATTGGTGAGGACTGGGCATCAAGACTTTTAAAACTTCCCCAGGTGATTTTAATGTCAAGCCAAGGTAGAGAGCTACTGATTTAAAAGCCTCACTCTGGCTGTTTTGATGAGAAAAGAGGAGTGGGGGTAAGGATGGATGGATGGAGACACTTAGGAGGCTACTTAGTACCAGGGGAGAGTTGATGGTGGCCCGGGCTGTGGGGGTAGTGATTAGATGGTGAGGAGGGGCTGGATTATGGAAATAACTTAAGGTGGAGCCCTAGTTCAGTGCTGCTGCTGCTGCTGCTGGAGCTGGATGGGTACTGGGACTTAGCACCTTGACCAACTGACCTAATGCCTATCCTCTACTCTGGTCTTTATTAGTAATAAAGGTGATTTTTGGCCTCCCCATTTATTTTGCATTATTTCTCAACTTGTTGAGAACGTGGATGGGGAAGAGGGGTGCTATTTATTGAAGGAAAACCTCAGAGACTGAAAATGAATCTGTGGTATGTGTGTGTGTGCACGTGTGGGCGTATGTGTGTGTGTGTATGCAGTTGTTTGTGTTTGGCAACATTCAGCTGCCTGGGACAATTGCCAAGTTGGTGGCAAATGAGATTTTACCAGGAAGGACACGGGGGCGAGGGAGCTGAAGATGTACATAAAAGGGATGACGACAAAGATATACCACAGAATCTGAGCTGGGAACGTTGAAGAGGCAGGACTAATGGATTACAGGTCCTGGTGGGATCAAAGAAATGTTGAGGTCAGTGTCAAGAGGGAATGAGCTGGAAAAATAAAAGTTGGTGGTAGTTGAGATACTTAAAACTAACATTGTAAGTAGGTTATTAGTAATGACAAGGTCTCAGGTATGACCATGGCAATGGCTGAGGCAGAACACAGAATAAAATCGTCGAAGGAGAGGAGGAAACTATGAAAAGTGAAAAGAGAACTAACTTGACTTGAGGCCCAGTTCAGTCACTCACCTTTAAAACATGATCCTGCATTCTCAGCCTGTTTAGTGAGCAATGGGAGGCCTTAAAAGAAATGATCAAGGTGGAAGTGTTTCACACCTGGAAAATGCTCCCTGGGTGTAAGGGATTGCACCCACAGGTCAAATGATGCAAGATAACTTTTCCATAGTTAGTGAACCAAAGTGAGAGTCAATAGAACTCCAAACTTTCAATTTCTGCGACATTGAATAATCTGAGTGACTATCACAGGAAAGTAATAAATGAGTCAAATGGGTGACCCTTTGGGACTGTCCTATGGACAATCTTTCCGCTTCTTTTTCTGTGATGAATAGATCTAGAAGTACGGTGTTCGATGACTTCATTCCCTTTTGCGGATGAGTGCTTTGATGGCAGGGAGTAGGCACAGAATGGGAAGAGAAAGGCGGTTAAGTAATTCAATCTTTCAGTAAAAGACTAATTGCCAGATTTACATTGTGTTGGAAACCATTTGTTCAATTGTTTTAAAGGAATTTGATTTACCCTCAAATACAACCACTACAACAGAGATGGGAAAACAAACGCTGAGAGAAGGAAGCAATTTTTTCAGGATGCACTGTTGGGAAAAGTCATTTAGCACACCTGCTAAAAAAAAGTCCACGTGATCTTGGGATATGGAATCATAAGTATTTTCATATTTGTAAACACCATGTCTTTTCATATTCTGTACTTCATTTGGCTTGTTCCCAGCTCTGATAACCCTAACCTTTCTTGTGACTCTGTGGTCAGACTCCCAACCTGCACTGCCTATTCTAAGAAGAGATCTGTGGTTCTACATCATTTTTCTGTTTGTTATTGTATTTCTCTGAAAACTGAGGTCCTATCTGGCCCATTCCTCACAGGCCTTGCAGGGCTTGGCACCCACACACTTACCACTGGTCTCATGGCTGGGGTTTTTTTGTCTTTGCTTCTGAATCTTCCCAGCTGCCTGCCAGCTTGTTCTGAGGAGATATATTGTGTGTTCTTTGATCTAAAGTGCACAGACTTTAGGGGCACCTGGGTGGCTCAGTCGGTTAATTGTGTGACTTCGGCTCAGGTCATGATCTTACAGTCTCAAGCCCGGCGTCAGGCTGTGTGCTGACAGCTCAGAGCCTGAAACCTGCTTCAGATTCTGTGTCTCCCTCTCTCTCTGCCCCTCCCCTGATGGTACCCTGTTTCTCTCTCTCTCAAAAATAAAATAAAAACATAAAAAAATAAAGTACACAGACTTTATTATTATTTTTTTTCCTTCAACGTTTATTTATTTTTTGGGACAGAGAGAGACAGAGCATGAACGGGGGAGGGGCAGAGAGAGAGGGAGACACAGAATCGGAAACAGGCTCCAGGCTCTGAGCCGTCAGCCCAGAGCCTGACGCAGGGCTCGAACTCCCGGACCGCGAGATCGTGACCTGGCTGAAGTCGGACGCTTAACCGACTGCGCCACCCAGGCGCCCCTCACAGACTTTAGAATCAAAGATAAAAAGTGACAGATTCTTAGATTGAATTTTTAAAATGGTAACAACAAAACATTCTCCTCTCCTCCATCCAGTATTATGTTGTCTGTAGAGACATATTTAAAGTAAAAGGACATGGAGAATTTAAAAGTAAGGAATGAAGAAGCACAAACAAGGAAGCCAAAGGAAAGGTGGGGTAGCAGTTTCAATAATGGATAAAATAGAATCTAAGTTGAAAATCATCATAAGCAGAAAAGGAGGACATTATATGATGGTTATAAGACCTTTATCAACAATTATTAACAAATATGCCCCTAAAAAGATAGCCTCAAGATATGTAAAGCAACAACTTACAGAACTATAGCAACTTAACACATCCCTCTAAGAAAAGATAGATCAAACAGGCTTTGGTGGCGATTATGCTGACCTCAGCTCATACCCCTTTTCCACCGCTTACTAGCTGTGTGGACTCCATAAAGTTACCTAGCCTCTGAAAAGCTCAGGGTTCTCACCTAAAAGACAGGAATAACACCAGCCTTCCAAGATTGTTATAAGCTCTAAATTAGATAATTCTTGTAAATTTTCAAGTACAATGTTTAGCTCACAATTGGTACTTTATAAATGTCCTCCATAAAAATTAGCCTTTGGGTACCCTGCCCCCCATCACCTGCCCTGTTCATGTTGGATCTTTCCGATTTTTGAGAACAGGATATCCTGTATCTCAGGCTTTTCTACCATGCAATCTCTAGGGATACGGCAGAAAACTGAAACAGAGTCTAGAGAAATATGACATCTTTGCACAACTCAGGGTACTTACCTGAAATGAACCAGTAATCTATACTGGTTGTTTGCCACTGGCATCCACTGTGACTGGCCAGGGCCTGTGCCTTTGATCAATTTATTGTCTTTCTGTTCTAAGTTCAACCTTCTTTACACAGCCTGGTGATATCAGAGCTGGAGCCTGTAAACATTTCTCCTTTGCCAGCTGACAGAATGTTGGGTTTCTTCAAGAAGGTGCTGGAGTGACACTGCAAGGGCATAGCCACAGAGAGTTCCCTTCTAGTTGCTATTCGTTCTAGTTCCCTCCCTTCTAGTTGCTACTCGTTCTAGTTCCTGCCATTGTTATTAGTCAATATGACTGCCCAACAAACAGTCCATGCGGACAAGTTTCAGCTGCACCCTAACAGCTTGCTCTCCCTACTGTGACTTTTAAGCAGCTTTGATCCACCCACAACC
The DNA here is from genome assembly GCF_022079265.1 of Lynx rufus. Taxonomy (NCBI): domain Eukaryota; kingdom Metazoa; phylum Chordata; class Mammalia; order Carnivora; family Felidae; genus Lynx; species Lynx rufus. The sequence continues at coordinate 30,725,399 of NW_025814845.1, forward strand.
TCTGACAGTAGAGGATGCTTCCAGAGACAGCTCTAGCCTGTGCTCTCTGCTAAGTGCCTTTGCCACATCCAGCTGGTGTTCTTGAAGCAGCCACATCCTCTCTGAAGAGGTCTCCCAAGCCCTTAGTCCCTTCTTTGTCCAGGCTCTTTCAGCCTAAAGGTAGAAGCTTCTTTTCATCACACTGGCTACTGCTGAACCCCTTGTGGGCCTCTCTTCCTCCTTTCAGTAGTTAATCACCTTTTACTAGTCAACACTTCTTTATTGTGAAGTTTCCTTATTCACGTAATTGATGTAATTTCTTTCTCCTTACCAGAGGCATATCTGATATGTTTCTCCACTAAATTGCATCTATTACCAATGATGAGTTACTGTGCGGTGTACATGAAATTGCTTTATCAGCACATAAGGATTCTTTAAAGTAGTCCTTCTCCTGCCACTGAAAAAGAATCATTGCCAGTTCAATTTCCTAGATTCTGGAAGGAATAAATAGGTAGAAGAGGCCGGATGTAAGAAGTGGAAAGAAAGCTCAGAAGACTTAGCACAACTTAGCACAAGAAAGTAAGGTGGTTGGGGTGGCTGGGTGGCTCAGTCAGTTAAGCGGCCGACTTCAGCTCAGGTCATGATCTCACGGTCCATGAGTTCAAGCCCCGCGTCGGGCTCTGTGCTGACAGCTCAGAGCCTGTTTCAGATTCTGTGTCTCCCTCTCTCTGACCCTCCCCTGTTCATGCTCTGTCTCAAAAATAAATAAACGTTAAAAAAAATTAAAAAAAAAAAAAAGAAAGTAAGGTGATCTGCATACTCAAGAGCTAGGGGAGAGGGAGAAAGGTGGTGGGGAGGAAGCAAAAATATCATGGACTGAATACTGGAGGGAATTTGGATTTGAGAAATTTGATGAGGCTTAGGCGTCCGATTTCTGTTGCTATTCTTTGAAGGATTTGAGTGAAGACTGAAATTCAGTTTTTATTACTCTTGCTTACAGTAGTCTGCGTCCTGATTTGTGGCTCCGTGCACAGACTCAGCCACTGGGCACCTTGCTCTTACTGGATTATAGCTGATTTCTATTTTATGTTAGGCATACTTCCAGTTCATTCACACTTTTGTTTCTGATATCCAAATGCTAATCTTGTTGCTGAGACACTGTAAAAAACTATCTGGGTTCAGATTCTGTGTCTCCCTCTCTCTCTGCCCCTCCCCTGTTCATGCTCTGTCTCTGTCTCAAAAATAAATAAACATTTTTAAAAAATTAAAAAAAAACTATCTGGGGGGTTTGGGGCAATGTTGGAAAATTCTTGAGTGTCTGTTTTCAACTATCTAAAAGCAGCATTCACTTCCTCCAATTCCCCTCTTATTTGGCTCTGGAAAATCCTTTCCTTCTGATTAAATTGATTTTTTAAAATTTTTTTTTTTCCAACGTTTATTTATTTTTGGGACAGAGAGAGACAGAGCATGAACGGGGGAGGGGCAGAGAGAGAGGGAGACACAGAATCGGAAACAGGCTCCAGGCTCCGAGCCATCAGCCCAGAGCCTGACGCGGGGCTCGAACCCACGGACCGCGAGATCGTGACCTGGCTGAAGTCGGACGCTTAACCGACTGCGCCACCCAGGCGCCCCTAAATTGATTTTTTAAAAAAGACAGACTGGGAATGGTATAAAGAGTACCAATTTTAACCCGTGTGTGTGTGTGTGTGTGTGTGTGTGTGTGTACATATATTCTCAAAACAAAATATTACAAAGATAAGTCAGAAATGAACAGAAATAATTTATAAGGGGGAAAGAGGCTGGGAAGAAAGGACAAAGATCGCGGTGAGCATTTTAAAACTAAAACAAAATGTAAAAGAAAAGCAGCAGCTAGAGTCAGACAGACAAGTTCAAATTCCAATTCTGCAGCTAACTACCAATTGACCTTGGAAAAGTTACTTAATCTCTGTCAGCTTCGGTCCCATTAATAACATGCCAAGGGGGGTTGGGAATATAGTGGATAACACCTATTGGAACAGCCCAGTGCCTGGTGAATAATAAATACCTGGTACATGTTAGCTATGGTTAGTATTGTTTCTGCTCAGCATGCAGGAACCACGGCTATGTGAGCCTTGTAAGATTTTTAAGCTTTTGGAACTGACTCTGTGGGTTTTTGTTGTTGTTGTTGTTGTTGTTGCCTGTTTGTCCTGAATTCTTAGGAAGAAAATCCTTAAGAGAATCAGGGCTTGAATTTGTCTTTGGAGGCAGCTGGAACGAGATGTTGTTCTTCTGTAGCCATTTTGGGCTGGGGTGGAGGAGTGATAAGAACTCCAGAGAACAGAGCAAGTGGGAAATGGAAACAGAGTAAGTTCCAGAGTAAGTTGCAAAAGAAGGAAAGAGGAGCCTAGGGCGTGAGCCTAGAAAATGAAAGCCTAATGGAAGAGTAGAGGGCATTTCCCCAAATCCAGCATGGATTTTTTCCTTCTTCCTCTTTTAGGAACAGCATGGAAAAGCAGGGACATAGTGTGGCAATGTAACTTTCTCAGTGTGGCTTACAAAACGTGGGACTGTCTTCCTTGTTCCAATCAGGAAACGGTTCTCAACTCCCTTTCTCCCTCAGTCAATACTTCATTGTTTATGGAGCTAAGGAAGTCCTTGGTGCAGATTGTATAACCCAGACCAGACCTTTAGCATCTAATGCCTCTTTAAGAAGGAGCCAAAGTTTCTTTTCTTCCTGACATTTATTTCAAAGCTCAGTTGAACCCAAAAGCTTCCATGCGTTCTGTCCCTTGGCTACATGTGTGACCCTGGGTGAATTTTTGAGCCTCAGACTTGAACATGGATTTGTTCCTAATGGAGAGCAGCAGTGACAGGACTATTAGGCCAAACTCTCTCCCAGCATCACGTAAGTGGTTTTGGCAAGGATAACAGATGGTTTTGCAAATGTGTTCCTGCAGCATGTGTTCCACTGTGAACATTTTTATCTGCCATCATGCTCTCACATCTGCCTTTATAAGAGTCACAATTGAGCTGAGTCCTAGCCTTCTAAAACTCTTTGGCTTCTGCTGTTACAGGTGAGGAATAGTGCCTGTGTCAGCCAGGTATCTGTAGTTGAATGCTGGCCAATGGTGGAAAATGAACTCATGGAAGCCTGCTCACAGAATCTGTAAGAAGTTTGGAGAAGCAGGCCTGGAAACCAAGGAGGCCGGGCAGCAGACACAATGTGGCCAGGATGCCACCATCATCGCCAACCATGGTCACTATCCTTGGATAGGAATCTTAATGCAAGACCACCTCAGCTGCCATCATGGATCCAACACCACCGTTTCTGTGACTTCACATAGTTCAAAGTCCTGGGTGGTGGGGTCCTAGAACCTGTGTGGTTCCTTTGGCGGTCGAGAACAAGGACAGGATTTCTGTTTTTTCACATCTGTACCACACACACATTGGCTAGCAACTGGGAGTTCTAGCATAGTTACAGTACGTTCGTAACTTCTGGTTGACTCTGGAGATGCTGGTGCAAGGGACACCAGCTCTGACTTACAGCGGGTGGGGGGGTCCTCAAAATTAAGAAGGGGGATTTAGATGCTGGGCACGAAAGGAAAGAAGGAAGGAAGAAGGAAAGAAAAAAGAAAGGAAAGAAAGAAAGAAAGAAAAAAGGAAGAAAGAGAGAAAAGAAAGAAAGAAAGAAAGAAAGAAAGAAAGAAAGAAAGAAAGAAGAAAGAAAAGGAGAGAGAGGAAGATGGGGGAGAGAGAGAGAGAGAGAGAGAGAGAGAATGGCCACCAACGTGCCAGAAATATGGAGAGTGTTGTAAAATGAGCTTTTCAACCAGGCCCTTTGCTCTGCCCTGTTCCAGCTCCCCTTCTGTTGGGGTCAGGCCTGCCCAAGTCCTGTCATGCTCCAGTACCTGAACAGGTGCATGTGCTCCCTTCTGGGGACTGGAGTCCTGCCATCTGTTGCTCAACTCTGACTTCTTGCTGTTTTAACATTGGGCCTCCATCCCCAGGGCCTTCTCTGGCTGCGGTTCTTGGAGTCAAGTTTCCTTTCATGAAGCTGCAAGCTGCCAGTTAACCAATCGTAGATCTTGGGACTTGGCTAGAAATAACCTGTTTTTTTCCTTAGTGGCTCTTCTCCTCTCAGGGTCTTCTCTATAATCCCTGGATGTGGAAAGAGTGCTAAGTCAAAGCCGAGAGACCCAGATTTGTTCACTGTGGACTCAGACAAGTAATCTAACTCTATGAACCTCAGTTTCCTTATCTGGAAAATCATGGGGGTGGTGATGGTAAAGATTCCTGGAGCTGCTGAATCATTATGATTATGGTTCTAAATCGAGTATCTTTTCTGTTGTTGTTGATTTTGCTTCATGGGTTTCTGACTTCCCTGGTTCTCTCACCCCTAGTTCTGGTTGGCATCATTTTTATTCCTTTTGTTCATTTTTAACCCACCAGTTATGAAGCACAATAAAAAATGGGAATTTTCCATTCTTTACTCCACCCAGAGTCCTCCCACTCAGTATCATGCATACATTGCCCCAAATCACTCAGCCTGAGGATTCTGACTTTTCTGGGGTCACGAGAGAACAGTACAGGGACTGAGTTCTCAGCATTTGACCCTTACCCTGCAGGGTGGAGTCTAATATACTTTTCATTTTCTCAGTAACCCACATGATCCAAGTCACATTAGGTTCTTTTTTAAATTTTTTTTTTTCAACGTTTATTTATTTTTGGGACAGAGAGAGACAGAGCATGAACGGGGGAGGGGCAGAGAGAGAGGGAGACACAGAATCGGAAACAGGCTCCAGACTCTGAGCCATCAGCCCAGAGCCTGACGCGGGGCTCGAACTCACGGACCGCGAGATCGTGACCTGGCTGAAGTCGGACGCTTAACTGACTGCGCCACCCAGGCGCCCCACATTAGGTTCTTTTTTGACAACATGGGCTACAAGTTTAGAATCATCTCTTTGCTCCTTGATTTTACCCAAGAAGGAGGGGAAAAAGTCATACAAATCATGGTTTGTTTATTTTGTATACCAGAGGATCCTCATGCAGGTTTTTCTACTCTGCCTTGCATATGTTTTGTTTTCAGAGTTTCACTAAAAAGAATGGTAGTCATAAAAACAACTATCATTTACTGACAACTTGCTATGTGCCAGGCCCTGCGCTAGGAGCTGGATCTATGTTATCTCATGTAACTCGTTCAGTAAGTATAGGAGGTAGGTACCAATACCCTCTTTCCATGGATGAGGAAACTGGGGCTTAGAGAAACCAAATGACATTTTTCTCAAGAGCCCTATTTAAAAGCAGCCTGCATAGAGTCAACAAGCAGGCCCTCTGGTGGGGCTGGTTCATTCTCCCCAAAGTCCCCTCAGCTTCCCAATATCCAGGGGTAAAGAAATCTCTGCTGCTTTTCTGATGTGCTTCTTGCCAGAAGACTTTGAGTCCCCTAAAGTGTACAGAGTTTCATTCCCCTGGCTGGGAAGGATTTACACACTGTAGAACCAAAGATTTCCTGGTCCCATAATGTACTAGCTCTCATAGAGGCCACCATGATGGATGTGGCCCCTTTGGCCATGCACATACACTACACTCGAGAAAAGAAGTCTCTGATATCAACTCCGGGTCTTCTTGGGATTTAGACGAGTGGGCATACAATCTAGAAGAGATTTGCACAGGTCATTTAGTTCACCTCTTCATCTTTGGCAAAATGACCCTTCCTTACTCCAATTCCCAAGTATGGTTACATGCTCAGCCTCTCTCAGACTGCTCAAAACAGTTTCCATTTTGATTGAACTCAAATTTTGCTTGTTCTATCTTATCAAAACAGGGGGAAATTAATTATTATCTTCAAAATATTAATTTCCTTCTTTTCCCTTCCTTAAAAAAAACATTAAGCAAGTGCTTTGGGGGAGGTTACCTTTGCCCACCAAGGAGTACACACCTTGTTGTAATGAGAGTCATAATTGGGGGAATTAATGTGCTTTTCTTTTTTGCTTTCTTGCTACTGGCTAGAGGAATCTGTTTATCTAGAGAAGTGATTAGAATGGTTCCTAAAGGAATTCAAAGTGAAAGAGTGGTAGTATTCAGTTTCTGACATTCAAAATAAGATTTCACAGAAAGACAGTAACTTGAAAGTTAGGTTTGGAATGAGAGAAAGGATTTTTCTAAATAACTTCAGCTCCCAGTTGGTCAGGATCACAGAGTTTCTCTCATAGGACAGAGAAGATAATGCTGTTAACAGTTTGGGTTTAACTGGCAGTCTGTAGGTTATGTTTTGGTTCAAGTCAGGAAGCTATAAGCAGAGAAAGTAAATGAGTCGGATGTGTCTTCTTGTCCCAGAGCATTGTGGGAAGAAGATGCCATGACCAGAAGCCTAGTTAAGCAGAGAAATGGCGAGATACATCCTCTGATGTCCCTTTAAAAGGTATGTTCGACAAACTGAGAGGCACCTAGAAGACAGGTTTCTTCTCCACTCCCTGTTTGTTTAGTACTGTGGAAGGAGATCTCTAGTAGCAGGATGTGGTCTGGGATAAGGGCCAAGGGTAGAAGCGGGCAGTCCAAGGTGGTACAAAAGGCAGGCTGCATATTGAGCAGGTAGAGACAGAGCGCCTACTGCTTACTCTACAGTCCCAAACCTTCCTCCATTCCCATTGGTAAACCTGCAAGCCAGCCTTGATGCCCACTGTACCAGAATGGCAGAGGAAGGCTGGGGCTGAGCTCTAAAGGGTCCAGAGCTTCAGGAGCTGAGGTGAGGTGAGGAACCGGGGACAAGGGAGCACCGACCAGGAGGTATGCTAGTTGTAGACATTAATAGGGCACCAGCCGAACCTCCAGAGATAAGCACACACCTAAGGGCCTCCATAAAGCCAAGGTGCCTTCTTTCCCCCGCCCCCCCAACAATGCCATGGGCCAAAGGCTCAGAAAGCCTCTCAGGGAGAATGGGGGAGGGGCCAGCAGAAATCAGAGACCCTCAGCAAGGCCCAAAAGAGACCAGTTAAAAGATTGATTTGAACTAAGTTTTAAGCTGGATTGGGCATTCAATTATATTTCTCCTCTTTACCTAGCAAATAACAACAAATAGGATGACAACAAAAAGAAAACATTTTCCCTGCACATCCGTATTTAAGCCTGCCACCCTACATTTCAATAAAAGAAAATCAGCCTTTTCTATTTCAGGCCCAGTGATTTGAGGGTTTCTTCACTTTCCTTCTAATTTCACATTCTTGGTTCTAGGTGCTAACCTTTGGACACTTCCTGAACTTTTATATTCCTCTGAAATTCTAGAATATGTTCTCCTTCTCCTCCTTTTCATCAACATCAGCAACACCAAAAACGGAAGCTCTTATGAGCTGAAATGTGTCCCCCCCATTCATATGTTGAAGCCTTAGCCCCCAGTACCTCAGAAGAAGACTATATGTGGAGATAAGTCTTATAAAGAGGTGATTAAGTTAAAATGGGGGTCCTGTTTTGAGGACTTGGAGAATATATTGACATCATTTGGCATAAAAGTGTGACCATGGTGTGACGGATCAGTGAGCAGGCTGGTATAAATGAGAATACACAATCTCTGAGAGGACTTAACAGCTCTCACCCTTCTGGGTCCAGGTAGGAGACAGAGTGCCAGACACACACACAGATGGCAGCTGGGTGCTCCTGGCCCACTCAAGTCACTCTTCTGTGACAGATGCTTCTTTGATCCTGATGGGGAGGCATGGAATTAGTGGCACAGAATTCAAGACAGTGTAAAAAACCAAAGTATGATCTTGAAAGTTTATCACAGTACAAGATGTGTAGGGAAAAACTTCAGGAAGTTTGCCATTTAGCAGAGACCTTCCAGCTGGGAGGGTGACAGGAATCCTGGGACTTGTCATCCAAAGGCCTGGGGTCTTGTGAATGTTAATGAGCAATGCTTTCTACCAGCTGGAAAACAGCTCTCCTTAATGCACATCCGGAAATCACTAATGGAAATTGGGGGGGGGGGGGAGGGGAGCAAAATAAGTGAAATAAATGAGGCTCTGGGAAAATGCAGATTGTAGAAAATGTGCCCTGCATATAATCATATGTATTGTTTTGTTTTGTTTTGTTTTGTTTTTCTTGTCTTTTCTTTTTTATGGAGATGGGGTTGACCCAAGATATGCTGGGAATAAGTAAGCCCGAAGTCTTTAGCATCCTGCCCTAGGGGCCCAGGTCTGAGGAAAAGACCCCTGTTCCTCTGCTCTGTATCCAACAACATCAATCTTTATTCCATTATGTGCCTGAATTAAGGACATTAGGACAATTCAAAATACTAGGCAAGACTAAGAGAATTGATAGGGTTCCACTGTCCTTCAACCTACCCCTTCATCCCCTCCAACCTAGAGACACAGCTTTGACTTCACCCACCCCTCTCTGTCTCTGTCTCTCTTTATTATAATTATTCACTGGGCCCCATTCAGAAAAGGAAAGCTTTGCCTCATTCAACCAGAGCCCAGAGGGGGAATTTTCTTCTGAAATTGTAGAGGTGTCTCATCCCCACTCTGTCACCACCTATTTGGGGAGTAGAATCCTGGCACCTAAGCAAATGTTGACATGTCTGTCATGACCTCGGCCAGAGAGCACATCTATTCCCCCCTCCTGGCAGCATTTAAGGGTGATTGTTTTAATACACCCAGGTCCCACTGCCTAGCACCATATCCCCTTTTGTAATCCTGTGGTTGGAGAAACACCCCACTTTGCTCTTGTGCCAGAGCCTTAAAACTCCATTCAGACGGAGGGGTGAACAAGCCTTCTCTGCTGTCTTAGTTCTTTGCTATCTGAGCACTGCAATAGCAAAAAGCCAATGGTCTAATCTCTTGCTGTAGATAGAGCCAGATTCCACAATACACAAATGAAGAAACTAAGACCCAAAAAGATGAAATAGTTTGCCCAAGATCACACAGGCAGTAGTAATAACACCAGCTGCTCCCATTTATTAAATGCACATTACATCGCCTACCATTGGGCAAAGCATTTTACTCCAGTTATGTCTCCCACAACAACCTTGCAAGGTAGGTACTATTATCTCTAAGTTACAGAAAGGATAAGGAAGTCTAGAGAAGGCAGGTGATTTATTCAGGGTCCTCCAGCTGAGCACAAAGCCAGGGTTCCCTGTACACTCTTGGCCACCATTCTCTGAATGAAGACCCTGCTGTTGGTAGCTGTCAGCATGCTGGATGTTCCATACCTAAACAATGACTGACAGGTGGCAACTGCTATTTTGTAAGTGGCCAGTAATGAAGGGGAAAAGCACCTGGCCTCCCCAGGGCGAAAGGATTATACGTCTCAGGTCATCTTTCCACCAGCCTCTCTAAAGAGGCTGTGAAATGTTGACAAACGAGTTGAAGTTGGATCAAGCGCCAGCCACTGTGCATTTACTTCCTGATTAACTGTATCCCTGGCACTTGCAGTTGAGAACACAAAAAGCAAAGAGGATGTGAGCTTTCTCACAGGGGGGTGTGAAGGCGGAGGTTATGTGCAGCTCTGGGAGGTGGGGGAGAACAGGTTTTGTGTCTCTTCTTGCCCCTTCCCTTCTCACCACTGCTTGGTATCTTTTCTTTTCTTCATATCCTTCATTTGCCCCCTGCAAAGCCTTCCTCTATGCCAGAAACTTTGCCCCATTCCTCCCTCCCTCCGTTCCATAAAGACATAAAGACATACCTGCCTGTGTGACATTTCCCTGGGGCCCTGCTCTCTGCCCTCTAGGCTGGCTGATAAGCTGATCCCTATGATGTGTGCAGGGCCAACCCTTGTTCCCTTTAGGTGACACGTTTGAAAGGTAAAGGGTAGAACTGGTGAGTTTCTGAGCAGTCTTGTCAGAAATCTATTTGAGGAGCACGAAGGCCTTACAGGGAGTCACATAATCATAATCGGATTCTCCAATTTCTAGGGTTGCCATGAGCCTGACACTCTGCTTCCCCTCCTCCCAAACTCCCAGAGACAAGATTTCCAAGGCTCTGGCCATGCCAAGTGTATAATAAGTGAAACATATTTGCATCTGTGTCCTCATGCAAATGCTATACCTAATGTGGGTCTTGGTAACTCCCAATTGTACCCTGGGGGACTCTCAGGTGTCTCTCTGAGTACAAAGAAAAGTTGAAGGTATGCTTAAAGCTATGGCAAAATAATATTAAACTAGCATTTTTGAACACCTCTTATGGATCAGACTCTATGTATTTACCTCTAATCTTTATCACAAACCTGAGAGATTAACATTATCATCTCATCTTATTGATGAAGAAGCTGAGATTCAGTGACTTGCCCAAATTCTCACAAGTAAGTCTGAGAGAGGTCCATCTGACCTCATTGCCTATGCTCTTTCGTTTATGTGGAGACATGTGTCCCTTAGGTCAAAGCATGCCTCCAGCCCAGGCTGGAGCTGGCCTGTGCTCGCTCATGAGAGCTGATTGTTTAATTTTCAGGAATTTTGTGAACAAATTGTTAAATAGGGCCATTATTAAAAATCAAATTATATAAACTTATAACAAAATAAATTATATTTAAAAAGATAATAAATACTCAACACTCGCATAAGGTTATTTGTATCTATTTATCTGTGTGGTGGAAATGCTAAAGGCTGCTAGATAATTGCACCTTCCTCCCAATTCTGCATCTGGTGATAGCACCCCCCCCCAAAAAAAACAGGGAAAAACCTTCAGGACCTTGGATTTGGCAATGGATTCGTAAGTATGACATGAAAGGCACAAGGAGCAAAAGAAAAAAAAAATAGATAAATTAGACTTCATCAAAATTAAAAACTTTTTCATCAAAGGACACTACCAAGGAAGTGAAAGGATGACCCACAGAATGGGAGAAAATATTTGCAAATCATGTATTTGAAATGGGTTTGGGGGCCACCTGGGTAGCTCAGTTGGTTGAGTGGCTGACCTCAGCTCAGGTCATGATCTCGCTGTTCATGAGTTCGAGCCCTGCATTGGGCTCTGTGCTGATAGCTCAGAGCCTGAAACCTGCTTCAGATTCTGTGTCTCCCTCTCTCTCTGCCCCTCCCCCACTTGCACTCTGTCTCTGTCTCTCTCTCAAAAATAAATAAACATTAAAAAAATAAATAAAAAAAAGAAATGGGTTTGGTATTCAGAATATATAAAGAACTTTTACAACTCAGCAACAAAAAGACAACCCAATTAAAATTGAGCAAATAACTTGAATACATATTTCTCCAAAGAAGATGTAGAGGTGGCCAATAAACATATAAAAACATTCTCAGCACCATTAATCATTAGGAAAATGCAACTCAAAACCACAATGAGATACTACTTCACACCCACTAGGATGGCTATAATAAAAAAAGAAAAGGGGCACCTGGGTGGCTCAGTCAGTTAAGCTTCTGACTTCGGCTCAGGTTACGACCTCACAGTTTGTGAGTTTGAGCCTTGCGTCAGGCTCTGTGCTGACAGCTCAGAGCCTGGAGCCCGCTTCAGATTCTGTGTCTCCCTCTCTCTCTGACCCTCCCCCACTCACACTCTGTCTCTGTCTGTCTCTCTCTTAAGAATAAATAAACATTGGGGCGCCTGGGTGGCGCAGTCGGTTAAGCGTCCAACTTCAGCCAGGTCACGATCTCGCGGTCCGGGAGTTCGAGCCCCGCGTCAGGCTCTGGGCTGATGGCTCGGAGCCTGGAGCCTGTTTCCGATTCTGTGTCTCCCTCTCTCTCTGCCCCTCCCCCGTTCATGCTCTGTCTCTCTCTGTCCCAAAAATAAATAAACGTTGAAAAAAAAAAATTAAAGAATAAATAAACATTAAAAAAATTTTTAAAAAAGAAAAGGAAGGAAGGAAAGAAGGGAGATAGAGATAGAGAAAGAAAGAAAGAAAAGAGAGAGAAAAAGAAAGGAAAAGTATTGGTAAGGATATGGAGAAATTGTTAACTCTCATATATTGCTGTTGGGAATGTAAAATGGTGCCTTTATTGTACAAAAAAGTTTGGTGGGTCCTCAAACATAGAATTAATATATGACCCAGCAATTGTACTCCTAGTTAAGTATATCCCCAAGAGGAATGAAGACAAGTGTTCAAACAAAAGCTGTACATGAATATTCAAAGCAGCATTATTCATAATAGCCCAAAACTAGAAACAAATGTCCATCAATAATTGAATGGACAAACAAAATGTGGCATCTCCATACAGGGGAATATTATTGAAGCATAAAAAGAAGTGAAGTACTGATATAGGCAACAAGATAGACAAACCTTCAAGATATCCTAAGTGAAGGAAGCCAGTCATACATAAATGGCCACGTACGATATGATTCCATTTATATGAAATGTCCAGAATAGACAAGTTCGTAGAGACAGCAGGCAGGTAGAGGTTGCAGGGGGGTTGGAGTGACTGCTTAATGGGGATGGGTTTTTTTGGGGGGTTGGGTAGTGATGAAAATGTTCTGGAACTATGTGGTGGCGATAGTTACACAACATTGTGAATATAATAAATGCAGCTGAATTATATGCTTTAAAATAATTAAAATGGTGAGTATTAGAGTAGTTTTATCCTCAATTAAAAAAAATAGGGGCACCTGGGTAGCTCGGTTGCTTAAGCGTCCAACTCTGGATTTTGGCTCAGGTCATGATCTCATGGTTTGTGAATTCGAGCCCCACATCTGGCTCAGCACTGACAATATGGAGCCTGCCTGGGATCCTCTCTCTCCCCTTTCTACCTGCCCCTCTCCCGCTCATGTGCGTGCACTCTCTCTCTCAGAAGTAAATAAACTTAAAATAGAGGTGTGTCATGTTTACTACTGATGGAGGAGACTAGAGGATGCTCGAGGACTTGGCTTGGCATAAGCCAGATCTGTTAAATAAACTCCTGAATTAGGCAGACTTATCCTACCCAGTCACAGGCAGCCCCGGGTCTGGGAGGATTTAGGAGAGGAGGAACGGAGAGGAACTCATCTACTGTTAGGTTCCCTCCCAAGAGGAGGAGGGAACTGCTTAGCCCAGAATGCAGGATTTTCCCCAAATTGATCAATCACATGTGAAGCTATCATTCCGGGAGTAAAAAGAAAAGTGGGGCAAAGAGTTATGTTCATTGAACTCTCTACACATAAAGAGAAACATCAGGAGAAGGGATGACATTTTCCTCAGTTAAAATATGCACTCAGATGTAGAAAAATAGTTTTCTCAGTTCAATACAATAGTTTGCACCTTTGTTTTCCTGAGTAGACACAATAACTGCAACGTCTGGTCTTGCAGTAAAGGTACCTCAGGCTCTTTTGGTTTACAATAATCTATTTTAGATTAAAAAGTCTTTTTCAGTCAATTTTCAATTATTTAAAGTTCACCTCCCTTCCAGAGTTCTTTTGCTCCTCTAGTTTCTCCTTCAAAATGGCGCTTGCTATTTGCTAGGAGCTCATGTAACATCATGGCAGGAGGTGAGAAGCTCTGGATCTTCAGGCTGGTCTGTGGGTGTTTGCTGGTTTCTGATGCAGTGAGCTGTTAAATCTGATCTCTGAGGGTTTAGTCCTGGTACTAACCAATGAAGTCTGTGGCCGGTGAAGCTGTGCTTGACTTTCTTGGCCACGCATAGGAGTAAAGCTTTATCTGGCTCCCCACAGCATTCCATGATGCTGGAGCTGCAACCCCTTGGAGTCTCAGTCACATCCTCTGCCATCCCTTTGCCTTGGGTGTCCATGGCGACCTTTGCTATGGTCACTCTGGTATGTTCCCTTCCCCACTGGGCAAGTGGGGCATGGTAGGGGTGGGGAGTTGGAGACAGGTGGGAGCATGTGGGAAAACATCATAATAAGATTGTGAAGAACCTAGAACCTGTAGCACTATCTTGGAAATATCTCTTCAGTCACCTGCCTCCAAAACATTATTCTGCTTCTTAGGCCGTGTTGAATTTGACAGAGAAGTAGAGTACTGGCTGCAATATTCTTTGACTTTCTTTGAACATGTCTGGGTCCCTATTGTATTTGGGTTATCTCATCCTGCTTCTCTGCACCAAGATATTTTAAAAATCCAGGCTCTTCCTTTTAACAAGTTTTTTTTTTTTTTTTTTTTTTTTTTTTGACTCTGGTTTGGAGCATTTGCCACTGATTCCTATCCTTCTCTTACATTTTGCCCCTTCCCCCTCCCTTCCTGTTGGGTGGGTATAACACAGAATCCACAGATCACAGTGGATGCTGGTCAATCAGAGTGGATATTGACTGTGCTGTCAGGTGAATAATCCTGACAGTGATCAATGGTCTGACTTGACAGAACTGGCCCTTGAAAAGGGAGTTGTCACAATTCAGAAATTCTGTTTCTCTTTTGATAATACCTGACTCTCAAAACTAGTCTTACAATGGACTGAAAAGAAACTGGCATCTCACTCTTTGAATCATTGAATCCCCTTGATCCCATGTATGAGGAGTCCCAGAGCACTATGATTTAAATCAAGTAAAAAATGCATTCATTGAAATTTTCCAGAAATAATATTTTGTTATAAAGAGTCATCTTTTTAAAACCCATGGTTTTAACCCAACTTTATATAGCCAATTACCTTCTGGACCTTGCCTGGAGTCTCTACAGGTGTCTCAAGCTCAACACATCCCCAGAATGAGCTTGTCATGTGCTTGGCCAAATTTGCTACTTCCTCTATACCCTTCAATTAAATAAATTGAAATCCAGTGGTCTGGTTAAGAATGTGGATTCTGTACTCAGATCGTCTATTGTGTCTAAATCCTGATTCTGTCACTTACTAGCTATGTGACGGTGGACAACTTAACCCCTCTGTGACTCAGGTTCCCTGTTTTTAAAATGGAGGTAAGAATAATATTTCATGTAAAAACAGAAGGACCAATTGAATTTCTATTTAAAGAGCATTTAGAGCTCCAAATCCCCTCCTTGCCTCAGCTGGGTAGATGGCTGCTATGTCTACTGTCACCTCAGCAGAAGTCTGGGGTTTTATTCTCTGGAGAGGTCTCAGAACTGCAGAATACCAGGCACATATCCTAACCCTAACAACAACAACAACAACAACAACAACAATATGTCATGGAGTTGTTAAGAGGATTAAATGGGTCAATTTATGTTAAGTGCTTAACACAGTGCTCTATGATGTTAGCTATATAAAACTGTGCCACTACCCAATTACCCAGGCCATATACTTGGGAGTTATTTTTCATTTCCCATTGCCCCATTACTAGTCACCAGACTAGTTGACTTTAACGTAACACCTCTTGAGTCCATTCTGTCAGTAACCCATTTGCTAGTGCCTTAATCCAGCCCACTCTCATCTCTAAACTGTTTCCTGCAACAGCCTCCTGATCTCCTTCCTTTTGTTCTTCCCTTCCAGTCTATTCTACATGATGTGACCAGAGCTTTCTCTCTAACATGTGGTTCTGATCAAGTCACTTCTTTGATGACAATCAATTATCAATTCCCCACTGTGGTCAGGATGGAATCATGCTCCTGAATGGCCAGCTCTGTACTGAATGCATCTTCTCCCATCAGACACACACACACACACACACACACACACACTAGCAGCCTCTCTCCTCAATCTTATATCACTAGTCTCATCCCTATCTATTTAGCCTTTATTTCTTTGGTGCTGTTTACAGGTCAATTGCTCCCTTTATCAAGATTCTTTCTGCCCATTCTCAGCCTTCAGAACCCAGCATGAATAGTTTCCCCCTTTCCAGGAACAGCTCCCTGAACAGCAAGTCTGGCCTAAGTGTCCTTCCTCAGTGCCTCACAAGCACTCGAATATCTTTCTCTCCTAACAGCTCTCCCACTGGACCAGAACTTTCTTGAGAGCAGGACTTTTAGCTCTCTATCTTGAGCACCTAGCACAATGATTACTCTATACTTGATGTTCAAAAAATGAATGAACAAAGAACTGAAGATTGTTTGTTACAATTGGAGAAAATGGTAACCAGGTGAAAGCAACAGAGTCAAAATCTTCAGCCACCAGCACAGGCTCTGGTCAGTGAGAGGGGACACTGGAGGTAAATGGCTAGAATGACCATATTGGGGCATATCGCCTGAATGTCAGTTCTGCCTGTATGTGACAAGCAGGAACTAATCTAGAAGGTTGCACAAAGGCCAAGTTATAGAGGGCGATGTGTATTGTAAGCTAGTGTCTGAACTTTGTGCAGTCAACACGGAGATGCCACTGAAGACTTCTGATGTATCATTCCAGTTTGATTTTAGGAAGATCACTCTGGCTTCCGTGTGGAGGGTGCATAGAAAATGGAAAGGGAGTAAGAATGGAGGCAAGGAGACCCCTGAAGAGGCTGCCTGTGCCAGTGTTCTTGTTGTAGCACAGTACTAGGGTGTTGCTGGTGCTCCATACAAAAAAAATGGGATGCTGTCTCTTCTCATTGAAATCTGAAAACACAAGGAGCCAGACACTACGTCATGTGATTAACCTTAGTGAGACCAACCTTGGGGGGAATGAGGTACAGAAACAGGTTATGAGGGGGAACGTTCTAAAAAGCTGAAGTGAAGTCTTCAAAGGCCAATCTCCCTTCTGTCAGTGGGATAACCTAGTTCTATTCAGG
Organism: Lynx rufus; assembly: GCF_022079265.1. Lineage (NCBI taxonomy): Eukaryota > Metazoa > Chordata > Mammalia > Carnivora > Felidae > Lynx > Lynx rufus. Next base: position 30,741,865 of record NW_025814845.1, read on the forward strand.
GCAGAGTGAATGAAAGCATCAAGATATTGTAGTATGTTTTTTTAAAACTTCAAATTCCAAAGTTCCATTTGAATGGCCATATTTAACATTTGGGTGAAAAAGCTGTTCTGAGAGATCCATTGAAATACCTGTTTTGCCCAAGAAGTAGGGCTCAACCAAGTCCCTTTCCAGTATCCCACAGAACCATAGAGCTCTTATCCTTCTATTGCTTGCCTCAGAGTCAAAGCTCCTGTGAGTTAGGGCCCAAATAGGACGTTGGTTACTGAATCTGTAAGGTCATGCTTATGCTCTCATTTTCAGAGTCAGACCCAACGAGGGTGTGGATGCCGGCTCTTCCATCCACACAGCTGTGAGGCCTCAGTGGCCATTTAACTTCTCTCTGCCCCTCAGTTTCTACGTTCACGAAATGGGACTTAAAATAATGGTAATTGCCTCATACAGTTGTCATGAGGTCTTAATGAGATGCTGTGTTTAAAGTCTTTGGCACAGTGCAAACAGTCACACTATATTATGTAGAGTATCACTGTCATCTTGGGTGACATCTTCAATTTCTTCCTTGATAAAATGGAGATAATGTTCACCATTGTTTCTTAAGGTCCCAGCACAACGCCTAGCACACAACAGATGCTCAAACAACAAAACCCCAAAACCCTTCCCAAAAAACCATTTGTTGAATAAACAAATGAATGAATGAGGAGAAGGGAAAGGAGAAGAATATCTTTTGTAATTGTCTTAACAATTGTCCTGAGGCTCAAGTGAGGTAGAGCTGAAGAAAGCCTTCTGTGGACAGTGAAATGCTATTCAACGGTAAGCTAACAATAATATTAGCATTTTAGAATAAAGAAGTTCCTTGATTGGCATATTTTTCCAAGATTTTATTCAGTATGTCTCATATTTTGGCTACTGGTCCTTAACATTATTCAATTAACTCTCCAAGGGTCTAATTATGTGACCCCTGGCAACTCAGAAGTCTTAGGCCGAGCTCCCTAGACTGGGCTGTAATACGTGGTGAGGGCATGTGGAGGACCTCCTGATCCTTGAAGTTATTCTCTGTATTGTACTGGGTATAATCTTAAATGTCAAAATTAGAGCTTTATTCCTCAGTATACTGAACAAGGGATTTGCGTTTAGTGAAAAACTTATAACTCCATAGGAATTAACTCATTTCTCCCCTTCCGGAGAGTGGAGTTAGATAAAGGGTATGCTAGAGTGCAAGAGATTTGGAAGCCACTAGGAATAAAAAAATGTAGAAGGGCAATCCCACAGGGCCTGGACACTTCAAAAGTTTTGTGCCCCTTGCTCAGCCGTGGATGCTGGGTTTTTATCTCTACTTTCCAATAACCTTTATTGTGAAGTGACTGTTAGGAGATCAGTGTAAACTTCTAGAAGAAACAAATGACTTTGAGTCCTTACAAAATGGGTATTATAATTACCCCTACCAGTACTCACCCACAGTTGTTCCCAACACTGGAGTTAGATAATCTGGGTTCAAATTCAGGCTCTTTCACTTACTAGCTACGTGACCTTAGGGAAGTTATTAAACCTCTTTCTGCCTCCTTGTTTTTTACCTGTAAAAGGGATAATAGTAGCAGCTATCTCAAGAATGACAAAAATGACCCATGCAAAACTATGTCGTTAGAGATCAGAGTGGTGGTTACCCTTGGTGAGGAGGTAGTGACTGGACAAGGCCATAGGTAAGCTTCTGGCATGGTGGTCATGTTTTTCATCTGGGTGCTGGTGACAGGGATGTATTCGATCTCTAAAAATATGATATGTGTACAATTCTATATCTACATTATTTTTAATAAAAAGTTTTTTAAAAAATCCATGTAAACAACTTGACACGTAATAAGTATTCAATCAGCATAGAATAAGTTACTGTTAGCCATTATTCTTATCTCCTGCTGAGTGATCACCCTCTAAGGCTTTAACATTATTCCTAAGCGTAAGAAAAATAAGAATAAGATGAGGTCAGGGAATATTCACACTTAGGTGTCAGGAAATTATGCTAAATAGATTCTTTTTGATATTGTCTCTAATGTTTTGAATGCTTCCTTCTAGAAATACTACAGCACAGTTAGACTGGGTCACACTTCCAGAATTTCTCCTCTTAGGTGAGCATCTTATTTGTAAAGAAGAGATTAGGGGCCTGTCAGGAGCTGAGTTTGCTTAGCACCTTGTGGAAGACTGAGAAAATGTCAAGCGGCCATATTTGAATCAGGGTTGTGGTGAAGCTGGCCAGGCTGATAGAAATACCATTTCCTGGTGCCACCACGGTTTAGAATAGAGGTCCTGAAAACAGAGAGGAAAACTCCCCACAAAACACTGCCATAGCCGAGTGTTATCATAATACTGTAAGCTCAAAATATCTTGACCCAGCGCCCCCAGCAAGGTCATCTCAGAAACAACTGGGCTTTAGCAACTTGTCTTACCTGCCTCAGAATGACTAAGGCCTATTTAAACCTCGTGGTTAGTTAATCATTAATGAAGATTTTTGATAAACAAAGTAGAGCAAGCCAAGAAAAAAGGATGGCTAAAATTTAGCTCAGGAAAGGTCATATTTCTTGCAAATGCAGGGTTTGGTGTTGCATTTGTGAGTATAATTGTGTGGGATGGAGTCACAGAGAAATATAATCCCATTGAGGAAGCCAGTGAGTCTCTGAAGATTTTACTTGGAACCCTACTGTGCCCTCAGTTATCTGGAGGACTACAGGCCTCCCTCATCTTTGCTGAGAAGCCCTGCATCTGTAGGGCTTCCAGAGGGAGAGTGGGGACATCTGGCCAGCACATATAGCTGCAGTATGATCTCCGAGAGAAAAGGAAGGTTCCAGAGGCTGGAAACTGGACCTAAGGAAGGAAAGGAAGGGCGGGGAACCCTAAGAGCCTTGGGTGTCCCTACAAACTCTCCCCCACGAGATCAAGGTTGATGGGCATCACTTGGGGCAACAAACACAGAAAGGTGGGAGTTGCCCACTAGGGGGAGTGCTCAAATGCACCATCCTGTTGATTGAAAGAAAGCCCTCAGTTTCTGTAGTTTGATAAAAGCAGGTCTCCACCATTTTCTGGAATTCAAAGTCCTAAGGAAGAATGATTTACAGCTCTTCCCACTTCCCTGTTATAGGGACCAAATCTCTTCCTTCTACAGTTAGCACAGGTCCATGAACCATGTTTAATGTTGAACAGAACTATGGTTGAGTTTCTTCACACCCTTTCTCTCTCTGAGACAGCTTATTCCAGGTCCCTGACTATTCCAAGGTTTTTCTTCTGGACTTGGCCACCTCCTATTCCCTCTTTTCTCTGTTTATCTGCCTTAATCCCTACTCATTCTGTAGATCTTTGCTCAGAAGCCAGTTTGTTCCCCAAATCCTCCTTAACCCCCTGCACAAGCCTGCGTGGCTGCCACCTCCCATTTCAGAGCACTTGCAACACTGTCCTATCACGCCTGGGAGTTTCTAGAGAGCAGAGAGGGTCAATTTTGTTGATTGTTGTCTCTCTAGTGCCTCGAGTTGGCATTCGATAAATGTTTACTGAACAAATGGAAACAAAAGGAATAAAAAGGGGTAAAATGGAAAGGCTTAAAAGAGTTAATGTAGCAGAATGCATTCACACTACAGGGGAAGAGAAAGGAAATCTGTTTCTTGAGTGCCTACAACATACCAGGCTTTTTTAGATTCATTAATTCATCTGATTTTCACAATAACCTTGTGAAGTCAGGATTGTTATTTCTATTTTACAATTAAGAAACTGGAGCTCAGAGAGGTGAGGCGTCTGTTCTAAAATCACATGTCTGGTCAGTAGCAAAGCTGGGGTTTTACCCCCCAGGAATGTGGACGACAAACCCAGCCTTGTTCCACTAGGTCACAGTGCTTGTCCACAGAGGTAAGTCTTTGGGCAAATTTTTTTCCAGGTATATTGGCGTGAGAAGTGAGGAAACAGGGGAATTCTATATCTAGAAAGGGATGTCTAAAGAGGGAAATGAGGGGAAAGAAAAGGCTGTATCCAGTCCAACAGCTTAGAGCTTGGAATTGAAGCAAAACACTTTGTGGATGTCTCCTGAGCCTCATTTTGTATTTAAACCTAATCATGCCCTTGACCTTGGGTGGTCAGAGATGGGGAGTGTGTGAAGAAAGTGGTAGGGTAGGCATAAAGTGAATACATCTGTATCATCCTACCTAGTAGTTTTTTTAAAGGCTGAAGATGTATTTTTTTTAAGGGTCATGAGATCAAAATGTCATTTCATCAAAACAGCCATGCCAAAATGTCACATTTCGTGTTTTAACTCTGAGAGAAGCCGAGTGCCCAGAAGGCTTTATAACAAAGATACTATCACATAATAACTGAGGTAATATACTATACATTTCTGTTAAATAGTCAAGCACCATAATATCCTTAAGACAGAGTTCGGTAAGCCAGTAAGGTCAGTTATAGCTAATGAAACACACCCAGCACAGTGTGTGCCAGTAACAGCATCCAATGAACGTGGGACTGTCATGGGGTTTTCCTTCACTAGAAAAGAAAAACCAGAACTTTGTTTTCTAACTATTCTTTCAACTAAATAATACCTATGTATGTTGTCATGACAGATTTTTTTTTAGAATAAAAAAATGGCACCTACCTAGTGAAGAATCGGAAGGGTATAGGCGACTTCCCATGACAGTTTTTTAGCCTTCTCTATCGTCTCTGGGACAGCCTTGCAGATAGAATTCCTTAAACCTCCCAGCATGTATATTTCTAGCAGCTCCACTTAGAGACGCTAGGTCTTCCAGGCTGAGAATAGGCATTTTCAGCCATTCTGCTTTCTCGTCCCCATCCGAGGAAAGAGGTCGCATAGGGAAACATACTAGAACCCAACCAAAAACTGCACTTGTAGAAAAGCTTTTCTTTTCTTATTCTAGGCTCTGAGGGAGGTCGCTGGATGACTGTTTTTACCCATTTCCAGGGTCAGTGTGCTATTAGAAAAAACCTGAGACTTGGGATCTGACCGCAGATTTCAGTCCAGGTTTTTACCAGCTTGGCCAGTCACATTGCCTGACCTGCCTACTTCACTGAGTTATTGTGAGGTTGACCCGAGATTATGGGAGCCAAAGAGCCTAACGAGTCACGTAATCATAGCATTCGTCCCTACCCAACATGTTGTTTATCTGCTCAAACTGTGTTCTCCCACCAGAATGTAAGCTCTACTTGTGCAAGATTTTGTGGGTTTGTTCATGCTTGTAGTACCTACAACAGACCCTGGCACCTAGTGGCGGTATAATACCTATTTTGTACAATCGTTCTTTTTCTAATGAGATCAAACTGTGATTCTGCAGTTTGAAGGACATCTGTACTCTTCTCTTAGAAAAGGAATCAGCAGATCCTTGAAAATATTGCCTAATGATCTGTCATCTTGGTAAGTCTCCTGGCCCCTCTTGCGTCTAAAAAAGGCCTTTACCTTTTTAAGAGAAAGCAAGAAGTTACTGTTTCAAGAAAGGTGGGAAGTGACGCCATAACCCAGACTGCTCAAGACGAAGACGGTAAAATTCTTGATCAATGGCAAAGCCATGTGGGGAAAATTTTAAAAGTATTTCCATTGGCAGCCCATCACTTTCCCTTGAATCATTTGGTTGGCTCTGCTGATGGATATTGTCTGAAGTTAGTGATGCTCTCCAGAGAAAAGGGAAGGAAGTGTTCTGCTAACCTTGCTGTGCGCTGTGAAAATGAGGAACACAAGACTTTGGTTTCCAGTGCAGTGACGGACATTCAGGTCATCCAGCGCTTTCACAAGACCACCGGACAAACCCAACGTTGCCTCCATTTAGAGGTCTGAGTGTAAAGCTCTTGGGATCATAAACTTCAGTACTGACAGCAGTGACAGGTGTTGCCAAATCCTATTCCAGTCTAGATGTTGAGCAGAATTTGGGTGCTTAACCTTCAATCACCTAAGCCCAAGTTTGAAAATATTGATAATTCACCATTTTTACTATGTAACCCATCTTTGATGGTAATTCCAAGGCAAAGACAGGACAGTAACTTGCCTCCAGCTCAAAATAGTAAACCAATTGCTTCCTTCTACACTGTAAAGCTCTTTCTAATTTTGTTAGGAAAAAATCAGTATAAAGAAAACACAATTTAAAATAAGGCCTGGAAATTGCTTTAAAGAAAGCTTTATTTACTACATACATCCTAAGAATGTATTGTATATGGAGCAAGATCTAAATAAATTTAAAAGCTTTTCAAATACAAAGCAACTAAAGATAACACCTAAATTGCTAGCATGTTTGAAACAGAGAACACTAAAGCTTTTTTTTTAAAACATTTATATAGTTTGTTCTTAACCCTAAAAAAAAAAAAAAGTTCACATTTCAAGTTATAAACTTACCTCAGTAGTGTATCTGAAATGGTTTTGAAACAGAAACAGACAGACCAGATAGGAGGCTCACCAACATTTGTTTTTAAGGTAGTTTGGTAGTTGCAATGTTAAGATATCAATTTTTTTTTTATTACTTTTTTTTTTTTTTTCAAATAATTTACAGGCATATGTAAAATACAGTAAGACCGCTGGGCCAGAGTCTCATCCAGTGAACCTCTGTGACAGTTCTTCATTGGAAGGACAGTACTTCTTTCACACAAAGTCAAGGGATGAGGATCTGATCCAAATTGCATTTTGTTGGATTACTCATTCCAACAGATTTGAGTTTGGATGCAGCTTGCGGGGTACATCATCAGGAACATTGCACAATTATTTATGTCATTCAAGAATGGTGGGAAATAAATGTTAGAAATGTTTAAAGGCCTTTGCAGGCACTCAATAATTTTACAGAATAGTTAAATAAATATTGCTTATATATAAAAAAATTCATCCCACCCTAAAATGAGGGGGGAAAGAGGCATTTGGGAATGTCTTAATTTAAAACTGAAAACAAAACTACAATAGTTGCTAAAGGCATGATCTTATTATTAATCCATAAATACGAATTCAGCCATCAGCAAAAATTGAGTGGAAAGATTTTACAGATCTCTAATGTGACATAAAAACACAACTGTGTACTTGCTACCTATTGCACACCTCAATTCCTTGATGGAGCCTTTAAAAAAAGTTCCAAGTTGATGTATTTCCTAAAGCAGATGACAATCTTAACATTTTACTGTATTTTACATTCACTCTGATAAACACAAGCCTTGAAACAGGCACAACACTGCAACAATACATTTACTTCCTAATAAAACAACAATTTTTAATAACATTGAAATAAAATGGTTTCATTTTGCATTAAACTATACACCATGAACTTCTGCAACATGAAACAACTAAAAGCCAGCATTAGGAGATTATTTACAAACTATCTTTTAACTCCTCCAGGTCTCTCCTCCTCCTCCTGGGTGTGTAGGTCCCCATTCAGTACACCTGCCATGTGCGCAGCTCCGGAGGAAAGCTCTGCTCAATAAACATATTTCCAACACCCTTGCCGCCCAAGACGTTTCACACTGAAACATGATAAAAGCAACTAGAAGCATTAACTTTCTGTGACTAGAGTCTTTGGGGGCCTTGTCTACAATGACATTCACTGTCTCTACAAACTCATACTTCAAAAAATGAATAAAATAAAAGCATTAGAAAAAGAATTAAGGTTTTATAGAAGACAATTAAATAGCTATGCAAAGATGTCTTATGGAAACTATGAAAACCTTGTGCTTATGCATACTCTGCTATTGAAAATACCTTCCCAACCAAAACAGAACAAAAAAACCCACAACAAAACACCCCCCACCCCCGACAAAAACCCAGGAAGAAGTATAAAAGCCATCAATGTTCTCTCTATCAGAGTAATTCATTTTGCCCTAGACTTGCCAGACTCACAGGTGGGGCTGGGGAAAGGAGGAAGGAAGGAGTAAGGGTGTGGGGAGGGAAAGACAAATGGAGAATGAACAGGGTCCAGAGTGATGGTGGCAGGTGAGAGCTTTCCAGTGTTTGGACTCAGATATGTGACAAGTCTTTTCAACATGGGCTTAAGGAGAAATCGAGTGTTTTAATTCCTTAAAAAAAAAAAAAAAAAAAAAGAACTGTCATAGAGGACAGATGGTAACACCGTCAACCCTTAATGCCAGCTAAAATAGAGATTTTACTCACTTTAAAATTGCACTTTCCAGTATAACTTTTAAAATAACATTTTATGTAGTATTTTAAAGCACTATTGTTTGTATCTTTAAATATTGAATATATTTTTCAAAATAGTTCCCTAGCTGCTCAAGTGTGCTTTTCAATATATAGTTGATATATTATTGAAGGTACTACAAAATAGAAATCTCTGGAGTGCAGAAGTTAAGAAAATAACCTTCATACTGAAAATATATCCTTAAAAATACAAAAAACAAAAACCTCTATACAAATGTACTACAGCGTACAAATTTTTCAGAGATGGTATTAAGGCACGAACCATTGCAAGTCTCTTAGAAATGTATGAACACAGGCTGCTAAATTGCAAATAGTCTTAAAAAAAAACTAGTGAAAACTTCATCATGAATATAAAATATTTCAGTATGACATTTGATAACATTCTTCACTTTCATAGGTGTGCTAATCCTGCACGTTCTTTCTTCATAAATAGTAAAGTGTTCCTTCAGGGGTAGTTCGTGGTCTGTCTCCACTCTCCTCACCAGTGTCAGTATGTCTGGTAGACGTCGTGGATGGGCACCTGGATAGCAGCGGCGGGGAAGGCCTGAGGTATGTAGCCCGCATATCCTCCATAGACGGCGGCAGCGGCAGCCGCGTTCTTCTGTAGTGTGGCGATCGTGGCCGTGGCCGGAGCAGCAAACGGAACGTAACTGGCCCCGTAGATCCCAGCAGTGGGAATTCTCTGAACGTTTGGAGCCACTGTATACACTGGAGTTATCGGGCGGCCCTGAGGAGGAGAGACAGAAAGGATCCTCACTGACTGCGCGTAGGTGCCTGTTCCATTTAGTCACCCATTCCTTCCAAGGCTCCGTTCGTTCTTTCAGTTCCCGGGGGTCGGGGGTAGGAGGAGGTAAAAGCGAAGGTTTTCATTCTCAGGGTGGGGTTGGGGGAGGGGGGCAGAGGGGTAAAGCACATAACTGCTGTAAGGGAAGGTGGAAAGAGCCATCAAGGTAAGCTGGAAATTCATCCTCCAGGTACATCCAAATTCGACTGGTCAAAGTGACAGAACCGTACAGCTACAAGTTAAATAGTCTGGAATCTTCTACCTGCCATCCCTCTCAATCAGCATGAGCAGGCTAGCAAAGGGAGTTGAGTAATCTACCCTTTGCTCAGATGATCTCGTTGTAATTAAAAATATTTTCCCTAAAGTATATACCAGCTGCTTCAACTCTAATTTAACTGAAGGAACAAGATGCTTCAAAAACAGAGAGGAAAACAGACTGTGACAATGTTATGGAACCAAGTATATAGATCTCCGAAGGGGCAGCTTTTTAAGCTGTGACCTAAAAAAACAAAAAACAAAAAAACAAAAAAACCTGCAACCCTCTACAATTTTCAGCAAATGCTACTGATGGTTTCAACCTAAGATATGACACCACTATATATACAGTTGACCCTTGAACGACATGGGTTTGAACTGAGTGGGTCCACTTATATGTGGATTTTTTCCAATATATTCAGCACAGTACTGTAAATGCATTTTCTCATCCCTATGATTTTCTTAATAATATTTTCTTTAGCTTACTTTATTGTGAGAATACAGAACATAATACATGTAGTATACACAATATGTGTTTTACTGACACATATGTTTATGTTATCAGTAAGCCTTCTGGTCAAGCAGTAGCCTGCTAGTAGTAGTGATTTTGCGGAATCAAGAGCCAATTATGGATTTGCAACTGCGTGGGGGGTTGGCAGACCCAACCTTTGTGTTGTTCAAGGGCCAACTGTATCCAAATGATTGTGGAAGCTTAGAAAAGGAACTGAGGAACTTGGGAAGTTGGAGAAAGCATCCCAGAAGTAGAGACACTTGAGCTGGGTTCTGAATGATAAGGAGGAGTTTCCACAGGAAGAAGTGGGGAAAGGCAAGCTAACTAAAGCCGCCTCACTGCCGATGCCACCACTAGCTCTATAAAAGCCCCTGCTACCTGCTCCTCTCTACTTGGAAGTGTAACACACTATTTTCACAACAGACAGGGGTAGAGAGTGAAGACTGTGGTTCAGTATTTCCCAAAGGGTTTGCTATCAAGCTAGTTCTGCGAGATGCTTTATGGAAAAGGGGATTTGTGGTCAAATAAAACACACATTTAATGAAATATCTAGTGCCCCTTATGTTCCTGAGAACGCCCTGGAGTCAATGCTGCTATGGCCTGTATGTTTTAGTGCATCTTCAAAATAAACAATTCAGGAGAGATGAAATGGAAGATTCTATTTTAAAAATTCTCTCTTCCTGGATTTCCATAAGGGAATTAGTTATCTTTCCTTTACAAAATCTCCAAATGAGAGTCGCAAAATTATGTTCAAAGGAAATTCACCATCTGAGAGCCATTTTGTCAACTGTAACCAAAATGATAATTATACCAATGATAATAATAACTGAGAGACTATGGTATGCTAGGCACTATTCTAAGTACCTTATTTGTATGATGTTATGGAATCATCACAACCACCAATGAAGCTGGTACTGTGACTATACAGAGAGGATGTGTTAAATGACTTGCACAAGGTGACACAGTTTTTAAGCAATGGAATGTAGGACTCTGGAGCCAGCACTTTTAGCCCTGTATTATCTGGTCTCCTACAATGACTACCTCACTGGCATTGCTTCATAACCACAGACAGAAACTTCAGAATTGGGAAGCCTGTGGTTTGCAGCAAGACACAAGCAAGTTTTTACAAACATATGGACGTTTATTTAGTGACAAAGGGACACAACTGTAGGGAGGGAGAAATCCGAGAGAGACATTTTCATGTACTACCATCCAGTCCCCAACACCTGGGTGTGGCTGGGGTGAGCAGCGGATGTTGGGGATGGGGAAAGAGAGGAAAAGGCCCCATCAAGAGGAACGGTTATCCTTGTTCTACTTATCCCAAAGATTTCTGAAGACTGGGGACACTTTGAGAAATAAATTTGAAAAAGTGACTGTCTATGCCAGCAAACATTTTTTTAAATTACTTATAAAGGCTATATGAAACTTAGGATATAAAATGGCTAAACAGGAACATCCCTAAGCACGTGCAAGACAGAGGAGTATGAATGAAAGTATTCCACGGGAAGGTTCTGGAAGTAATGCTGGGAACTGATTTCTAGTGTGGCTCCACTCAGAAAGGTGTTCTATTCACCAATCAGTAGTGCTTAAAACGCTCCTTCCTCTGCTGCAACTTGGCAGAGAATACGGGCGAGGCAGAGAGCTGAACATTTTGAGAACCCAGGTCAATGAACTCAGAGGGAGGTCCCCGAGTACCTAGATCAGTGGGTGAGCACCAAGAAGCACACACACTCAAAGAAGTCATTCCTGCGGTTCACAAGTAAGTAGCTACAAGCAATTTGCACGATATGTTGAAGGAAGGAAAAAATCTGCCCTGGGATCAACGGATAACAACTGTACACTGAACCAAGTCATAAGCAAAGACTCTGAACAAAGACCCTGATGGCAACATTCAGTGCAGACCGATAAAAGACAGAAACAGCCTGTGATCTAGAGCGTGAGTCCAAGAACTGGAATTTGGGACACTATGCACCAAGGACAAAAGTTCACGAGTTTCTTAGTAACGAGAAATTAGAAATGACCAGAATTCCACTAAGTGTCGTTTGTAGGTTACTCTAGATATTTATAGTGAGTTCACAAAAAGTAGCTACATTTAGCTGCCATCTTACAGTATGAGTCATTTACAACCTATTCCTTTTCTTGGCTTTAGTTAGTCCAGACTAGACGACTACTTGATGATACATTGGTAAATGAATAAATTTCAGCTGGAGTGACCCTTTCTTAATAACACAGCCCAGAATGGTGCACAGAGAGGGCAAAAGCAAATATATAGCACCATAGTGCAGTGGCTCACAAGCATGGCTCTATTTCAGCATTGCTGAGGAGCCTATACAAAACACGGATTCTAGAACTCCAGCCCAGTTCTGCTCATCGGGTATCTTCCGGGGTTTGAGTCTAAGAAATCTGTTTTTTGTTTTTAAGTTTATTTATTTATTTGGAGCACGAGGGAGAGTTTGCACACACTCCCGAGCAAGGGAGGAGCAGGGAAAGAGGGAGAGAGAGAATCCCAAGCAGAGAATCTTGCACTCACAGCACTGAGCCTGATGCAGGGCTTACTCCCATGAACTATGAGATCACGACTTGAGCCAAAACCAAGAGGTCGATGCTTAACCGACTGAGTGACCCAGGTGCTCCTAAGAATCTGCTTTTTAAACATACTCCCTGGATAATTCTTATCCAGTTAGGTAAGAGACCCTAGGTCTGAGTATATGTGCTTGTGGAATGATAAGGTATTTGAGATTCATTGCCTCACAAAAAGTAGCTTTAACACGATGTTTTTGTTGTTATTGTTTTGGATGAATGACATTATCACCTATAGGTATTCCCTAAGTGCTATGCACTGAAGATAAAAAGAAATGTAAGATGTAGCTCGTGGTCTAGAGGAGCTTCATCAGTTGGGGAGACAGAACATACTGGCAGTCATATGCCAAGTAACAATGTGGGTGATGAGAAACACAGGAGACATGATTTCCAAGCCTAGGTGGTTGGGAAAGATTCGACAGAAGACTCGGGGCTGAAAAGACCACAGAGAAGAGAAGCTATGAGCAAAGGTGGGGAAGGAGGCTGAAACAGGAAGACAGGACAGGGAGGAGGAATGGGGAGAGCTGGATCAGGTTGGAGAAGAGGATAAGGGTGGATTTTGCAAAGTTTTGTTTTTTTATTATTATTTTTAAAAATATTTTAATTTACTTTTGAGAGAGAGAGACAGAGAATGAGTGGGAGGGGCAGAGACAGAGGGAGACAGAATCCAAAGCAGGCTCCAGGCTCTGAGCTGTCAGCACAGAGCCCGAATTGGGGCTTGAACTCATGAACTGCGAGATTGTGACCTGAGCTGAAGTCAGACACTTAACTGAGCCGCCCCTGTTAAATTATTATATACCTACATTTCTACAGATATATATTTTTAAAGTTTATTTATTTATTTTGAGACAGAGAGACAGAGACAGAGAGAATATCCCAAGCAGGCTCCATGCTGCCAGTGAGGAACCCAGTGCAGGGCTTGAACCCATGAACCAGATCATGACCTGAGCTAAAATCAAGAGTCGGACACTTAACCGACTGAGCCACCCAGGTGGCTCCACAGATATTTCTCTCTCCATGCACACATACTTACACACTTACACACCTGTGTGTGGATACACAGGTGTAAATATTCATACCCGGCAGGGGGGCTTGAGGGGGGGGGAAGGGCAGGGAGAGAGAACTTAAAAAATCATCACTGAACTGCAATTTGGCAAGTGAAGATGTGAGCGATCTCCCTGGACTTTGCAAGTCAGCCCCTTAACAGTAAGAACATGAATTAAAAATTATCCAGCATCGTAATATTGAATGCACAACATTATATGCACAATATTATGACACCGTGAAGAATTACACGTGTCATTTCTGCACCCTGCCTCCCATCTTTAATACAGTGATATTAGGGTAGTATAATTATTCTTTCAAACTTTTCCGTCCTGTCATGATTTACAGTAACAGTTTTTCTTCACCCAATCCCATACTTCATCGGAGAGCTCGGCACACAGCAAACTCTCCTGCTGCATTGTCAGTGAATCTGTGATTAACAGATGCCTCACACACAAATGACAATGACCACAGCAAGGGCTCTACCTGGAAAGGTGGCGGCGTTGACACAGCAGGAATGACGGCGGCGGCGGCGGCAGCAGCTGCGGCGCTGGCTGGGTCTGGCTGCACCGCGATGGGGCTGATCATGTGCTCCATTGTGTGGATTTTGCCATCTTCAATTATCTTAGGGGCTGGGGCGGCCTGAAATACGGAATACTGGGCCCCAATGGCAGGGATGGCCACTGTAAGAGAAAGGAAATGCACACGGCTTGAAAGTCCCGAGAAAGATGTGTCACTTCCTTGGTATTTTTCAAAACCAAGTTTAGTGGTCACGGGCCTCCCCTGCTAATTAATGTTGTCTTTCAGTACAGGTAACAAGGTGCTACCCAAGAGGAAGAAAGGTTTGCTGGCAGGCAGGCCCCCTGTTCATCTTGCAAAAGGATCACGTGTGTACGGAGGGGTCTCCCAACAGATGCTCACGCAAGGGGAGTCCAGAGTTGGGTTCCGCACCAACATTTTTCCTACCGTTTCTACAGAGAAATCTCATTTTGAATCTTACTCTTAATGTCCAGCAAAGGAAAGGGCCTTCTGAGACAGCAGGTTCAAGGCGAGACGTGATCAGAGGCCCTCCAGCGTGGGAGATTGAGCCTGTTGGTCCTCATCACTCACCTCGCTCATTACCAGACCCGCCACCCTTTCACTTGCACATTTTTAAAAAAACTTTTTTCTAAATTTATTTATTTTGAGAGACAGAGAGAGAGAGAGAGAGAATGAGCAGGGGAGGAGGGCAGAGACAGCGAGCAAGAAAGGAATACCAAAGAGGCTCCTTACTGTCAGTGCAGAGCCCAATGTGGGGCTTGAATTTACAAACCATGATGTGAGTTGGTGACCTGAACCGAAATCAAGAGTCAGACGCTTAACCGACTGAGCCACACAGGCGCCCCTCATTTTCACATTTTAAGAAGCAGGCGCTGGAGAGAGTTTCCTTCTGAGAACTCAGAGGTCTGTGTACACTTCACTCTGTTATTTCAGATTTCAGCATTACTGATTCAAGGAAAAACACATAATAAAAAAAATGGCAAATTCCCTCATTCGCTAATGTCTGCTCATAGTAGTGAAGCAGTGAGTGACTGCTTTTATGATGAGCACTTCGAAGATGTGTTTCTGTGAGGAAAGTCCAAAGGACTCTATTTTAAGCAGGGGCTCAAACAGACAGCAGTTACTGAATGCCAACGTATGATAAAGAGAAGAAAGAAAAAATATTAGCCTTGGTTTTGGGGGAGTTTGTGTAAGTATGTGGTGTGTGTGTGTGTGTGTGTGTGTGTGTGTTGAAGGGTAAGCAAGAATATAAAATACATACACAAAGTATGCTTTCATTTATGTTTTTCCTACAACTGTAAGCATATTTATTCTAACGCAAACTGATCTGAAATAAGGTACAGAGACAAATGATTGCAGGCCAAACAACAGTGTGGCCTTTCAATATAATACATCTAAAACCTTAATGAAATCTTTCAATCATATGGTCTTGTGGCCACATACTCCACCATTGCCCTGATGCTTCTCCTAAAATATAAAGTTCTCATTTTCTGGACGAATCACAAAGAGAGCCCAGAAGATGGGGACCGGAGGTGATTATGAGTTTAAACTACACTGGGGTTGTACTAAGTAATTCTGGATTGTTTAGGCTGTCTGCTCACAGGAGTTTCTACCTCAGGCTGCAGGACACGACTATACGCTTAAAATTGGTTTAAGAGTTCGTTTCTCCAGTTAAATCTTAAGCTGTAGCAACTTGCCAACAGGAGTCCAGTTTCCAACAAGTAGAAGTGACAACTATCGTATCCAGGCTCTGTTTTATGGCATTACAGAGAGCTTTGGGATCAGTTTTACATTGCTTATAATGTCAGTGGCATTTGTAAGCAAATCCAGACTAAGGAGTCATTTGTGGAATCTGCAACATTTTTTTCCTAGGCAAAAAAATTATCCCTGGACTATTTCAAAAGGAAGCTCTGCTGGGAAAATGCGTTCTAAGCCCTATGTGGCAGTGCAAACCTATGCCCCAAATGCAGATTCGTTGACTCTCTTTTAGCTAGGGGGTGGAAGGTACAGTCCTCAACCAGAAGAAAATCAAGAGGAGCTGGGCTTCAAGGTGAGGATTCTCTCAAAGCGCTCTTCAGTCTACCCTCCACGAAGCCAGGAAGAGAGCTGGAGGAGGATGGCTCTGACTCTCCACGAATGAATTTTCCTTATGTGTGGATGTTTGTGTGGTGTGTGCTAATAGGGAGTTGGTACTATGATGCTCTCACAATGGAATTCCTTAGAAGTGAGGATCAGAAAGATCTGACTCACGCCAGATGACCAATGGGCACTAATAACACTGGCAGAGTGGTTTGTAGAGCCTGGAGGTGAAAGCAAAGTTCAAGGTCTCTGGCTTGAATTACTTGAGTGTCCCTACCTGCAATCTATTGATCCAGCAAGAGGGGGAGATGAATGCTGGAAATGAGAATCCAGGAAATTAGCAGCTGCAAAAACTTTCACCACTGCCTTGTTCCCAGGTATTCTGGTTGGTTATAAAACCATGAAAAGGGACAAGTTGTGTTTTTTGCTCCCAAAGGAGGATTTCCTACCCTTCCCACCAACTCTCAGAACTGGCAATAAGCTGTATCCTCTGGCTTTCTGACAGCTAGTGGAGCAATAGGCCTGAGTAAGAAAAAGACGGTTTGAGCTGGTAAAAGATACAGAAGAATCTCCTAATCTTCCATTTTCTTCCTCTGTCCCTCCCCACCACTCCAACTCTGCCTACTGGGTCACAGACTGAGAATAAGCCTAGTGACTAAGTGGCACCCATTTGAAAAACCCACTACTGTAAAGTTTGATTTGAACATGGTCAGAGCTAGACCATCCCCTTAAGTCCCACATTAAGAAGGCTCAGGAGGCCACACTCTTGCCTAATCTTTGGCTGCCTATGAGAAAAGGAACCCTTGTGCAATGAAAGAGCCCAAGGAAAGCCTGGAGTCACTTCAAAGAGAGGGTGGGGGTTTAGGCTGATGCATTCTATCTCTGGTTCATACTGACCTGTACCAGGTTTAATGGCAACTGGATTGACGGCAGAGATTTCCAAATTCGGTACAAGTTCATATCCTTTTTCTTGCTGCTTTCCTTTCCCTTCATGATATCGGCTATATATACCACGGCCAGCCGAATATCCCCCGAGGTAGGAACCCCTGGGCCCTGGGGCTCTGTTGCCAGCTGCACCTCGACCCCGGCCTCTTACGCTGCCTGCTTATAATAACAACACAAAAAAATGATGAGCAACCAACAGTGACCGTACAGGAAGCAGATCTCAACTCAAGGTTCTTGGCCATTTAGTTGTTTGCCATAAGTTGCAGGTGGTTACACCTTTGCTCTTCAATGAGCTGGTAAGATGCTTCAAACATGCTACTCCATCCTAGATTTGCATCCAAAGTATGCCTG
This sequence comes from Lynx rufus, assembly GCF_022079265.1. Lineage (NCBI taxonomy): Eukaryota > Metazoa > Chordata > Mammalia > Carnivora > Felidae > Lynx > Lynx rufus. Next base: position 30,759,106 of record NW_025814845.1, read on the forward strand.
CTCAACACAAGAGATGAACTTGCCGATGAGTTCCTAGGATTTCAAGTGCAACTTAATACAGGAAAACATTCACAGAATAGAAAGAAGTCAGATCTGGAAGGGGATCTGCAAGTTCACCTTCCTCATTTTATGCGTGAGAAAACTGGCCTAGGGAGGTGAAAGGGACTGATTAAAGTCACAGAGCCAGTTAATCTGATGACAGCAGGACCCAGAACCTAGGTATTGGTTTCCCAGTATAATGTTTGGTTGGTTTCATTACATGCTAGCCAATAATTTAAACGTCACCACCACCACAACATTGTCCTTCGTGTGCCAACATCCTAGAGATCTAATTTCACAAGGAGCTTTTAAACTAGAGACAGGTGGACTAGCCCCAAATTGGGGAGACCCTGGAAAAGTAGTATGCAAGAAGTGCCTCTATGCCCCTGTGATTTCACCGCTCGCCCCCATACACATGAACGACCCACATTTCCCAAAATGCTGTGGAAGTGAACACTCTAAGTGCCAGCAAAAAAACAAAAACAAAAACAAAAACACCCAGAAGTGACACCCAAAAGAGGGTGGGTCGGTGGGGGGAGGAGCCTGTCTACCAGCCCAGCAAACTACAGCCACAACACCCCTGACTCTGTCCGGAGCCACACGGCTGTTGGGGGCCTCCCCAGCAGTACAGCCCCCACTAACCTTTCACAAAGTAGTCTCTGTTGGGCCCGATGAGCGCGTTGTAGGGGTAGCCGTAGTAGGCCAGCGTGTAGGGGTCGCAAGAGTACACGTAGCTGGGCTGCTGCACCGCCGCCTCGGCCGCGCCGCCGCCCTTGGCCGCCTTCTGGTAGCGGGAGTACTGCTCCTTGTCCACGGGCTTGGCCAGCGTCACCTCGAGGCACGAGCCCTCCAGCTCAGTGCCGTTGAGGTTGTTCATGGCATGCACGGCGTCCTCCCGGCTGACGAAGTGCACGAAGGCGTAGTCGCGGATCTTCTTGACGCGCTCCACGCAGCCCGGGTTGAACTGGCCGAAGCTCTTCTTGATGGTGTCCTCCGTGGTCTCGATCATGAGGTTGCGCACGTAGAGGATCTTCACGGTCTCCATCACGTCCTCGTCCACGTCGATCTCGGGCTCGGCCCAGTCCACGGCGATCTGGTGGCCCCACAGCTGGATGCGGCCGGGCATGAGCTTGCGGCGCGCCATGGCGGCCGCGCGGTGGCTCTCGTACTCGACGAAGGCGAAGCCGCGGTTCTTCATCTTGTCGGCCGCGCTGGCGTAGACGATCACGTCCAGCACGCCCTCGGTGACCTTGGCGATCTCCTCCAGGATCTCCTCGCGCTTCTTCATCTTGGGGATGCCACCGATGAAGAGGCGGCAGTTGTCCACGCTGCAGCACACGCCGAGCAGGCGGCCCGGGCGGATCTCGTAGTTGTTGAGCTCGCGCACGGCGCGCTTGGCCTCGTTCTTGTGGCAGTACATGACGAAAGCGTAGCCGCGGTTCTTGCCGTCGAAGTCCATCATGAGGCGCAGCTCGTAGATGCGGCCCACCGCCTCGAACACAGGCACCAGCTCGTCCTCGTACACGTCTCGCGGGATCTTGCCCACGAAGACCTCGCAGCCGCGCTGCGGGTGCGGGCCCTCCCAGCCGGGCGGCGGGCCGCCGTACTTGCGCTGCCCGTTCTCCTGCACCATGCTGTAGCCCGTGCGCTCCATCAGCGCCAGCAGCGCCGCCTCGTTGGGCGCGCCGGCCACGCCCTCGGGCACCTTGGCCGAGGACGCGGTGGCCGAGTCGCTGCTCATGGCTGCGGTGGAATCCTCTGCGGTCATAATGTCAAAGGCATCCACGGCTGGAGGAGACCTGCGGGAGGCAGAAGGGAGGGTGAGTGTGGAGTCTGCACCGCGTTGAGCCAAAACTTGCCTACTTAATTCCTGTAAGACACACGAGACCCACGCTTCACTAGCAGGTGGTTAGATGGGGAATAAATACAGCAGCTCTAAGAAGCTAAATTAGTCAGGTTGTTTTGCAGGAAAAACCAGAAGTGACTCGGGGAAAAAAAAATCAGAATGAGCAAGTACTTCCGCTTAATCAGTACCCCAACAGCTTTGAAGCACAGAGAACCTGTTGTAATTGTTAGTGAAAACCTCATCTTCTTGCAGCAAATGGCAACATCTTTTGCTCAATTCCTGCACTGTCGACTCAGATTGATTTCCTTTTAACCCATTTATCTGGTAGACAAAGCCTCTTTGCTTTCTTTTTTTAAGACAGTCTTTTCCATTTAGAAGTAGAGCAGTGTACTTACATCGTTAAGGAAAACTTTGAGGAGGTGTTATTATAAGAGATAGGTACAGAGCTGTGTATCTGAAGCTTTTTACAAGAAAGAAATGGAACATTCACATTGCCAAGGACTTGTTCTAGGAACTGTGGTAAGAGCTGGTAAGTCTGAATTTTACGGTGTCATTTAGGCAAAAGTCTTGGTAGGAACCATTGAAGGATTTGGAATCAGTCCACAAAGAGCTGGATTACGTTCAAACTGGGTGGGGGGGTGGTGGTCTGTGAAGCAGCTACTACCTGGTAAACCACACTGCAGTTTTTGGAAAACGGTTACATGCATTATCTTATTTGACCTTCCTAATCTCCTTACATGGAAAATGATATTATTATTACTCCTAATTTGTCTATGGGGAAATAGGCTCAGAGAGGTTGAGTAAATTGCCCATTTCACACAGCAAGTGTCAGCTCCCAGAAGGACTTGATTCCAAGTCACTTGGTTCCAGATTCCATGTTCTGTCTTCAAAAGCAGCGCTGTGCAACAGAACTTTCTGTGAGGATGGAAAAGCTGTTCCCTAGCCACTTTGGCTACTGAGCACTTAAAATGGGGCTAGTGTAACTGTTGAACTGAGTTTTAAATTTTATTTCATTTTAATTAAAATTAAATAGCCACATATGATAGTGCAAATCTAAACCATGCCACCTTTACCTATACAGCACGGGGCTCTGTGGAGATGATTTTAAATTATACAATAGGATTATCATTAGGAGCTTTGTACTGTGCTTTTGTAAAGAACGGTTCTGCTTGGCCTTTTTTTTTTTTTATTTTTTTTTTATTTTTTTTTTTATTTAAATTTTTTTTTTTTTTTCAACGTTTATTTATTTTTGGGACAGAGAGAGACAGAGCATGAATGGGGGAGGGGAAGAGAGAGAGAGGGAGACACAGAATCGGAAACAGGCTCCAGGCTCCGAGCCATCAGCCCAGAGCCCGACGCGGGGCTCGAACTCACGGACCGCGAGATCGCGACCTGGCTGAAGTCGGACGCTTAACCGACTGCGCCACCCAGGCGCCCCTGCTTGGCCTTTTAAAAAATGAAGTTTATTTCATTTTTTGGGCTATAAAAGTATTTGGGTAAATTTTGTGGAAAATTAAGAAAAGGAGGAAAAGAAATCATTCCTATTATTCCTACCCAATGATAGCCACAATTGAACTTGCCCATCTTTTTTTTTTTTAATAGTTTTATTTTTGGGGGGGTGGGGGGTGGAACTTGGCTTCCAACAAATTTACATACCGCTGCTTTGCTTCATAAGCATCCCTCCCACATTTTTTAAAAAGTTTATTTATTTTGAGAGAGAGAGAGAGAGAGCACGAGCAGGGGAAGGGCAGAGAGAGAGGGAGAGAGGGAGAAAGAAAGCCAAGCAGGCTTTGTGCTGTCAGTGCAGAGCCCGACTCAGGGCTTGAACTCATGAACCATGAGACTATGACCTGAGCCAAAATCAAGAGTCAGATGTTTAACCAACTGAGCCACCTAGGCGCCCCTCCTCCACATGTTTAACACTCTTTGCAAAAACACAATTTTTAATAGCTGCATAAGGTTTCATCATTCAACTGGAATCAGGAGCATTAGTTTAAAAAATTTACCAATAGGAATTGTATACAAGAATATTAAGGGAAATTTCAAGAGTAATTAAGGTAAGTTTGATTTTCGAAAGAAAAAAAAAATCAAAAGAAATTATAGGGACACAACAGAAATATGAGGTGTTTATTTGCTGGCCAGCTAAAACATTTCTTCATTGGCTCATTTGCCATAACATCAAGGGGCAGTACAGTATAGTAGGTAAGTGAGTGGCTACGGGAGACAGACTGGGTGACTATGTGTAAATCCCAGCTCTAACACTTTCTAGTTGTATGAACTGGAGCAAGGATACTTAGCTGCTCCATGCCTCAGTTTCTCTTTTTATAAAATGGGAATAATGAGGTTAGTTCTAAGTTTAGAGGAATACGTGAGTTAATACAAGCGAAGCACTTTGAACTGTGCCTAGAACACTGTAAACGTTCAAGAAATGTCCATTGTTATTGTTGTCTTTTATCCAAACTTCTGGGTAAAACTTCAGAACAATTCTTTCCATTTTAGGGTAATTTTGACACTTTCTCAGTTCTTTAAAAACATCTGTTTCATATGGCTTCTATTCTTATTTTTTATTTCTTTTGCCCTTTAATTGCTTAAGACTGGTTTGATAACATATCCACTTATCATGAAGTCTTTTTTGTTATCAACTTGAAAATGATACATTCGTTCCTGTAGTTTCACACTGAAGCAGAAATTTCAATATCAGATTTGAACATGAAGCTCTTCCCTTCCTTCCAAAAGGAACATAAGGATATATTCTTAAGGAAACTATTTGTACAAATACATATGTATTTATAATTTGTGGCCTTTGAAAAGGAAACCCCAGGACATATATAACACGTAAGTGGCAATTCAAAATCTTACATGTTGTACTACATAAAATATTAACTAAAATCCAAAGGAAGAGACCTCATCACTCTGCTGAGATAGGCAGAGTTGACTTCGTGTTTTCCTAATTGTACTCTGAAATTATGATTTTACACCAAGAAAAGTCTTGTAGTGGTCAGGCTATGGGAGTCATTTCCAGGTGCAACTCCATTAATTTTATCAAAATTTTTGTTTGCTTTCAGTCTGAAATCTGCTGGTGTCAGTAATATAATTACTTCTTTTTTTAAAAAAAATCACTTCTTTTAAAAGTTATAGCTTATTTCTTACATCTGCGAGCCAAGGAAAGTCTTTTTTCGTAAGCTTTGATTATCTGGAAGAACTGAATTATGTTACTGGCCCTCTTTCCCTTTTTTCTTTGGCCACTAGGAAGTTCAGGATTAAGTCTGTCACTTCAATTTTAGTAATTGTCTAAGATACTAGACAAGTCTAGTCTAGTATCAAGTTTATCTAATTTTGGCTATAGTTTCATTTTTTTTAGTCTTCTATATTCTCAATGTCATGAATTTAGCTATTTATATTATTCATCTTCTTGTTTACATGTTTCTGGAAGCCATCTCACATAATTTTGGAGTCAGGAAAGGAATAAATGCATCTACACACACACACACACACTGAAAGCCATCTTACATAATTTTGGAGGTAGGAAAGGAATAAATGCATCTATACACACACACACACACACACACACACAGACACTGGAAGCCATCTCACATAATTTTGGAGGTAGGAAAGGAATAAATGCATCTATACACACACACACACACACACAGACACTGGAAGCCATCTCACATAATTTTGGAGGTAGGAAAGGAATAAATGCATCTATACACACATACACACACAGACACACACACATCTAATTTGCACCAGACATTGATTAATGTAGTACCTAATAAATAAACTGTCTTTTACACTAACTACAAACATTGACATAAAAACAAATGAGAACCACAGTGAGATACTACTTCATGCTTACTAGCATGGCTATTATAAAAATAAAACAAAACACAAAATAAGCATTAGCAAGAATGTGAAGAAATCGGAACACTTCGGCATTGCTAGTAGGAATGTAAAATGGTGCAGCTACTGGGGAAACAGCATGGTACTTCCTCAGAAGCTTAAACATAGAATTGTCATATGATCCACCAATTCCACTACTGGTTACATACTCAAAAAAACTGAAAACAAGGACTCAAACAGCTCTTTGTACACCAGTGATCAGAACAGTATTATTCACACAGTAGCCAAAAAGTGGAAACTCAGATGTCCATTGATGCATGAAAGGACAAAAAAAATGTGATATGTATACTGAGTGGAATACTATTCATCCTTAAAAAGGAAGGAAATTCTAACACATGTTACAACTTGGACGCACCAGGAAGACATTAGGTGAAGTAAAAGAACCCAGATAAAAAAGGACAAATAGTGTTATGATTACACTTACATGAAGTACCTAGAATAGGCAAATTCATAGAGATAGAAAGAAGAATCATGGTTGCTGGGAGATGGGGACAGGGAAAATGGAGCGTTAGTGTTTAGGGAATTTCAGTTAGGGATGATGTGAGAGTTCTGGAGATGGATGAATGTGATGGTTACACAACAATATGAATGTACTTAATGCCGCTGACTTGTATACTTAAAAATAGTTAAAATGGCTAATTTTGTTGTGTATATTTTACCACAATTAAAAAAAAAAACCTGGAAAGTAAGAAAGCTCAGAGATATAAAAAGGACAAAAATAAGATACATAAAATTGGGATTTCACACTAGAGGCCATTAAAAAAAATGGTACAATGAGTAGGTTTAACACATTCAAGAAAATCTTACGGTTTATAAACTCCATTCTCCTTATCTTCATGTCTGATATACTAGAGAGTTAAATAAATTATATGGTGTGCTGCTCAATGAATTTTCAAGACCAAAGGCTTAGAGATACAAAAGAGATATAGGATTTATTTAATGCCTTTAAAAAGGGCACCATACAGCTAATAATATGACCTTTCTGTCAGTAATGTAACAGAGTACCTAACTTATTACAATTAGACAAACTTTATTTTTTTTTTAATTAAAAAAAAATTTTTTTAACATTTATTTATTATTGAAAGACAGAGAGAGTCAGAGAGTGAGCAGGGGAGGGGCAGAGGGAGACACAGAATCTGAAGCAGGCTCCAGGCTCTGAGCTGTCAGCACAGAGCCGGGCGTGGGGCTCGAACTCACAAACCGTGAGATCATGACCTGAGCCGAAGTTGGACGCTTAACCAACTGAGCCACCCAGGTGCCCCACAATTAGACAAACTTTAGACCGAACTATTTCAAACTATGGCCACGGGCCAAATACAGCCTGCCATTTGTTTTTGTAAATAAAAGTTTTATCAGAACACAACCATTACCCTTAAAAAAAAATTATCTATGGTTGCTTTTGTGGTACGATGGCAGAATCAAATAGTTCAGAGATATATGGCCTGCAAAGCCTAAGATATTTACTGTCTGGCTTGGTACAGAGAAAGTTTGCCGGCCTTTGCTCTAGGAGATATGCAGAGAACATCAATGTGACAAAGTGGCATAGATTGCTATTGCTAAGTATAGTCACTTTTTCCTCAGTTTCCAATGCTGCACAATGACTTAATTTCAGGACCAGTTTTTAAGTTCTAACATTTTATTTTATTTTTTTTTAAGTTTATTTATTTATTTTGGGAGAGACAGCACAGGTGGGGGAGGGACAGAAAGAGAGAGGGTGAGAGAGAATCCCAAGCAGGCTCCGTGCTGCCAGCACAGAGCCCGATGCGGGGCTTGAACTCACAAAACCGTGAGATCATAACCTGAGCCGAAACCAGAGTCAGACGCTTAACTGCCTGAGCCACCCATGTGCCCCAAGTTCCAACATATTTTAAAGACAGTCTTCTTCACCTATCTTTCCCCCCTTCAGTCTAAGTTCTTTGCCATTTAAGTGCATGGTCAAATGTATGAGACCGAAGAAGAGATATCTGGTGAAGGTGGTTGGCTCAGCCTCTAACACTTAATATGTGCACAATAATAACTTAAGAGACACCAACACAGAAGTTTTTGTGCTCATTTATTCATTCATTCTACAAATATTTTTGAGCACCTACTATGTGCCAGATATGGTGGACCTCATTTTCATGGAGCCTGCCTCATAGTTAATGGAATTAGAGAATTGTCCTTCAAATCCTAAAAAGTTGAGAATGAAGGCATTTTGCATTCGTGCTCAATGACCAGAGACTGCCTCAAAAGAGCTGTACCTTAATATTAACAACTTGTTCCTATTAAGGCTATACTTCCCCAAGTTAAGAGCTCGGCCACATCATTATTATGCTTTAAAAAATTAGTTTAGAATACTCTCTTTAGAAGGGTGGGAGTATATATATGCATGTGTGTGTTTGGGATAGCGGTGTCTGAGTAGTGAGAAACACTATCTTCTGAATGACAAGATTCTTCTTGTAGTAGAGGTGTGGGCACAATAAGTAATAATACACTTCATAAGTTGAACCTTGTCTGTGAGTATAAAACAATAACAAAATATTGGAATAAATGGCACCCAATTATCCATTTAATAGAAGATAGGTTTAAAATAGATTGGATAGGGGTGCCTGAGTGGCTCAGCCGGGTAAGCGTCCAACTTGGGCTCAGGTCACCATCTTGTGGTTCGTGAATTCGAGCCCTTCATTGGGCTCTGTGCTGAAAGCTCAGAGCCTGGAGCCTGCTTTGGATTCTGTGTCTCCCTCTCTCTCTGCCCTTCCCCTGTTCGTGCTCTCTCTCTGTCTCTCAAAAAATGAATAAACATTAAAAAATTTAAAAGAATAATAAAATAGATTGAATAGTCTTGATTTACTGAATAAATGCAGTCTCTGGAGTCAGAGACCTAGGGCCAAAACTTGGCTCCTCTGCTTACTAGTTGTGAACCCTGGGAAAGACCACTTAACCTCCTAAAGCCTCAATATTCTCATCTTTAAAATGGTGACAATAAGAGCTAATGTTTATTGAATGCCCATTATGTACCAGGCAGTGTGCTAAACTCTACGTATGTATTAACTCACTCCAGTCCTCACAAAGTCTGTATGGGATATTACTAGGATCTCCACCTTACCGATAAGGAAACTGAGGCACAGAGAGATTAAGTAGATTCTCCGTTCGTGAGCATCAGAGCTGGTATTTGAACCCTGATAGTCTGGCTTAGAGTCTGTACCACAGCTGCCTGTAAGTGATCCTTATTGCAGGGCTGTGGTGAGGAGTGCATGAAATCCACACAAAGCTCCTAGTGCAGATCCTAGCACTAAGTGCTCAAAAAATGTTAGAAGAAATTTGAATGTTAAAAAAAAAAAAAAAAAAAGATATTTGAACTTGAGGTGAGAATCTTGCTCCTATGTAGGATTCGTTTGTTGACAGGGAAACAAGAGGTTATCCCAGCCAACCTCAAACCAGTCAGTATGAGAAGCCTAGCCTGTGAGTTCTGGCGTGGACTGGTGTACCAGGGTCTCCCAGATTCCATTCTTAGCAGGTAAGTTGTCTGGCAGTGTGATTCTGCATTGGCGATATGGCTCGGGCATCCAAGTGTAAGCCTGTTTTTCACCTAAACTTTGGCTATAGCAGTTTGCAGAGGCTTTTCCAGAAGGAACCTGAAGAGACTTGCTGCACTGGATGCAAAAGGTCCAGTCATCCTCATGGATGCCAGGTCCCCGGAGGCAGGACCCCCCCCCCCCCAACACCACACCATCCTTGCACACACTAAAGATGGCTTCACCAAAGACTGCTAGCTTACTAATGTGGCAATATTTTTGAAATGTATTCACAGTTTGGCATATAAAACAGAGCAAAACATACTTTCAAATCCTGCTATTATTCTGAACTATTAGCTGCAATTTTTGTTGCCTGTGTTTTAGGTCAAGTTTGAGCTTGTCAGGGTAAAATAAAATTTCAGGGCTAACTCAGACTACAGCAGACTTAAATCAGGATTTAAAATCTCTTCTTAGGAGTGGTTCAGAGTATCTTTCAGTAGGATTTTAACTTTGAACTGGGACATTTTAGAGGGCACGGAATACCACTGTACTGGGAAAAATTTCCAAAGTTTGCCAACCAGGCTTTACCTAGGATTAAAAACAGCATGAATATAATCTAGAATTATCCAAACTACCAGTTAACTTTGGTTCACAGCTGTAGGGATGCATGTGTGCATGTGTGTTTGTGTGCATGCATGTCAGGTACTTGAGATTAATGTGCAGTGTGGAATTCACAGGAGAGTTTTATTTGCAGATGAAAGGACACATTGCAATTTGAAGATAATATACAGGGGTAAGTAGTATCTTCCAGCACCAGCAGGAACTTAAGTCAGTGGAAGGTTTTAGAATGTATTTATCCAAGAGGTAATTCTATCTCTGTGGTAAGATTTCTGTTTTGATGTCCCTTATTTATACCAGAAAAATTTTGTCTTTACTAATCGTCACTTCTTAGGTATGGCCTGGCACACAGGTATAATAAACGGTACAATATAGTAAAATACATACCAAACTAGAAGACTCTGGAAGAGGGAAGACTTTGGAGTCAAAGAAATAGAAGTTCAAATCATGAATGTGTCACTGTCACAGGAGGCAATTACCTCCGTTCCATGTCATGTCCATAGATTTCAGATGGTTCTAGCACCCGTTTCAGAGGACCGGTTCCAGGATTAAGTGACATTTAATGCCACGAATCAAGGGGGAAGAAACATCAAAGGCCAGCTTCTGCAAAAAGTTTCCAAGATTTGGCCTCACGCTGAGTGGTTATCTTACTGCCCCTGGCCAGGTTACCACCACCCATTAAACAGCAGAGAATACTCCCACCACCAGGCAGGCCTCTGGCACTGGGACATTTCTGTTACCTCAGAGCTTGGAAAGTGGTAAAGGAACTCTACACAAAATGGAGGCAGAATACTTGGAATTTACCTGGAGGCCCAAACAATAAGCTGAAGATTGAAGCTTGACTCTTTTTTTTTTTCCTATCTCCCCCAGCAACCTCATGCTATTTGAAGGCATGGCTCTTGCAACACATAAAATCCTTCCAGGACTCTCTTTAGGTGAAATCCCAAAAGGATAAAGAGGCAGTGGCATAGTGATATCTTGGGCCATACCTCTGTCAGCTCCTGGCTAATCTGAGACGATGTTAACTCACAAAGGGTCTTAAACTGTGTTGATGCTTGTACAGATTTTGTTATGGCAAAGCACATCATTCAATGAATGATTGTGTCTGATAAACAGATACAAAGCCAAGAGACTCACTGTTCCCAGGCATTTCTATCAACACATGGCTGAAAATGAGGCATTTTGCTGTGGGTTCCCAGGGAAGCTGTCTGTACACCATGAGAGGGGTAAAGCCACCCGCCCAGGTGGGGTGGGGGTGGGTGAGTTTTCTATGGATGTTTGGCAACACACAATCCCTGTTAAGAATCTGTTATCTGGTTTCTTTTAAATAAGCATTATATATACTTATATTTTTTTCTAAACAGGTTGATGGGGCAATGCTGAAAAAAAAAATGAATCCCACAAATTTGGCACACATCTGCTTCCTGGATTAATGTTTTCCCAAACTGTAAACAAGCGGTAGAAGGGACTTCTGGTTTCACCCATGATCTTGGCTCCTTTGATCCAAACCTTTGAGGGATCTGGCAAGGGACAGAAAGAGCTACCAGAAGATACAGAGAGAAGGAAGAGGGCAGTAATGGTTTGTATCATGTAATAGTAGCTTGAATTTATATAGTGTTTTGCAATGTATAAACTTCTTTAACATACATAATCTAATTTCATAAAATCCCAGACTCTGAGCTGCAGAGGGACCTTTGGTATCATTTAATCCAAAATTTCTCAACCTTGTTCCCTATTGACCTTTTGGATGTGATAATTCTTTGTCACGTGGCGCTGTCCTGTGTGCTGTTGTCATAGTTCCCCTGACCTCTACCGACTCGATGCCCACCCCCTCCATGTGTGATGACCCAAAAGGTCTCCTGGATGCAGAACTGCTCCCTGTTGAGAATTACTGATGAAGTCAGACTATCCAGAGCTATAACCAGATTATATGCTTGCCCATGGCAGGTATTAATTAAATAGTAAGAGAAGTTATTTTTTTCAACATTTATTTTTGGCAGAAGAGAAAGACAGAGAACGAGCAGGGGAGGGGCAGAGAGAGAGAGAGAGAGGGAGACACAGAATCTGAAGCAGGCTCCAGGCTCTGAGCTGGCAGCACAGAGCCCGAAGCAGGGCTCGAACCCACGAACTGTGAGATCATGACCTGAGCCGGAGTCAGTTGCTTAACTGACTGAGCCATCAGGTGCCCCAAAGAAGTTGTTATTTTATACCCGCCACTCCCGGCGTGGGCTTGACGTCTTCATCTGGCTCTTACTGTCACAGCTGTCAAGACTGAGAGATGGGCATCACCTTTCAAAAGTCCGGTGTATCTCTGATACCAAACTACTCATTTTAATATGTTTGAAATTCTGTCAATTTAATTTTTCAAACCAGACGATGACTACCATACAGCCCTCTCAGACGGATTCTGTTGTCAAACTGATTCGTCATCACAGGCAGACCAACGGGTCTGGGTCACAGAAACACTACCTTTGAAATCAACCGGAGGCTCTGCCAAGCTCTAGAAGTGCCTCATTTAAATTCAGACCTCTCTACCACATGGGCACGTGCAAACTGCTGACATTCTGATTTTTAAGATGAGGGCCTTTCTGAAATGTCACTGCTGGTTTCCTTCATAATGTAGAAAGCTTAAGATTCAGAGTTTTGTACACACTGTATGTTAGCCAATTTGACAATAAATTATATTAAAAAATAAAAATAAAATGCAAATTTTCATAAAAAAATAAGATTCAGAGTTTTGGTTTTTTTTTTTTTTTTTTTAAGACAATCACTAAAAATGTTCTTCTGGAACACAGTCAATTCATTGGTACTATAATCAACATCTGTACCCCTTAGGCAAAAGGCAATGATCTGATGGAAGAGATGATGAAGCAATATTTATATACGCATTCATTCATTCATTCATTCACTCATCCATCCAAACTATGATTGGATGCTCGTATGCCAGGCTGTGCTAGGTCTTGGGGATATAGTGGTCACTACTGCATAGCCATTGCAGTTCCTAGCCTACCAAGGATAGACGAAGAAGGAAAGATCGGAAAGAGGACAGAGTGAAACCAAGAGCAAAGATGGGCGGCTACATAAGATTATTCAACCCTAGAAGGTCACATGTGTCCTTTCAGCATTTTATTGAGTGCCAAAGCTACGACAATGGCTTAATTAAGTATACAAGCAACAAGGACCATGGGTCAAAACAGCACCCAAAGAGTCACTAGCTATAATGGGTGGACAAGGATTGAAAATCTGCCTTTATCTGGTTTAATTATATTTAGAGACAGTGGGAAATTCTGCAAGAGGGAAGCTCTCCTTATCCTCCTACACTTAGAACTGATATATTATGTATCGCCTTATTGCAAATATAATACATATGCAATGATATTATAATTGAATAAATTCATTAAATCATAAAAATCAAAATCCATTTTATTGAGCATCTCTGTGACACAGACACTCTACTGACTGCCATCATTTTGCGCAGTGAGATGATTTCAGAGAAGGACACTGCTCTACAGCATGTGTAGTATTTCTGGACAAGTGGCTGTAGAGTGAATTTCACTTACATGCTAAGAAGACAGCAGCACTAAAAGAGAAAAATGCCTTAAATGTAGTCTTCTCTAGAGGGAAAGAGATGGACTAGAAATAATATCTGAGTTTCGCTAATGTTTAAAAACTTTTTTTTTTAAAGATCTTTGAAACAGGCACAAGGGGGAAAATCCTCAGTAATAGGTTGAACCTAAAGTTACAAATTATTTAAAAAATTTTTAATGTTTATTTATTTTTGAGAGAGAGACAGAGACAGAGCATGAGTGGTGATGGGGCAGAGAGCAAGGGAGACACAGAATCTAAAGCAGGCTCCAGGCTCTGAGCTGTCAACACAGAGCCTGACACGGAGCTCGAACCCACAAATTGTGAGATCATGACCTGAGCCAAAGTCAGATGCTTAACCGACTGAGCCACCCAGGCGCCCCTTAAAAACTCTTGAGTTAATGATAGCTTCAATTTTTTTGCATTTGTTACACGTATAATACACCTTAAGGAAGGTATTTGAATTTTCGTGACATTCCTATGAATTGCAATTCAAAATGTGGGCTGTAGAGCAGGTCTAGAGATCTAGAGAGAGGTCTACAGCAGGGAGGATCAGCAAAGTACAGCCCATGAGCCAAATTCAATCCTGTGGCTCTTCTTACCAAGTTTTGTTGGAACAAAGCCATGCCCATCTGTTAACATATTGTCTGTGGCTGCTTTCATGCAAAGTTGAGTTGCTGCAGCAGAGATAGTATGTATGGCCTGCAAAACCTAAAATATTTATTGTCTGCCTCTTTACAGCAAAAGTCCCCTGCTCTAGGGTCAGATTTCCTGGGTTTGAGCCCCAGCTCTATACTTGTGTAGCTGTATGATGGTAAGACATTTAAATGTTAGCTGTTACTGCCCCCTTTTAAAGATCAGGCACTTGATGGGTGCCTGGGTGGCTCAATCGGTTAAGCGTCCGACCTGGGCTCGAGTCATGATCTCATGGTTTGTGACTTCGAGTCCCACACCGAGCTCTGTGCTGACAGCTCAGAGCCTGGAGCCTACTTGGGATTCTGTGTCTCCCCCCCTCTCTGCCCCTCCCCTGCTCGCGCTCTCTCTCTCAAAAAATAGACATAAAATTTTTTTTAACTTAAAAAATAAATTTAAATTACTTAAATAATTTTAATTAAAATTTTAAATTATTAATTTTAAATAAATAAATAAATAAATAAATAAATAAATAAATATCAGGCGCCAGAGGCTCAGATCATGTACCTCACCTAAGATCACTCAGAAATTGAAGGGCACGTGGGTGGCTCACTCAGTTAAGTGTTCAACTGTTGGTTTCAGGTTTCAGGTCAGGTCATGATCTCATGGTTTCATGAGATCGAGCCCCACATCGGGCTGTATTCTGGCAGTGTGGAGCATGCTTGGAATTCTGTCTCTCTCTCTCTCTGCCCCTCTCCCCTGCTTGTTCTCTCCCTCTAAATAAATAAATACACATTAAAAATTGAAAAAGAGGGGCGCCTGGGTGGCTCAGTTGTTTAAATGTCTGATTTCGGCTCAGGTCATGATCTCACGGTTTGTGAGTTCGAGCCCTGCATCAGGCTCTGTGCTGACAGCTGGAGGCCTGGAGCCTGCTTTGGATTCTGTGTCTCCTTCTCTCTCTGCCCCTCCCCAACTTGTGCTCTGTCTATGTCTCTTAAAACATAAATAAATGTAAAAAAAAAAAAAATTAAATAAAAAATAAATAAAAAACATCACTTAGAACTGAAACTTTAGCTGATGACAAACCCAAACTCTTTCTACCATTTTCTCTGCCTTTGCTTTCTCCTTAGTGATAGCAGGGTTAGCTATAGCCAGTGTTAACAGAGTAAACCCATGGCCAGTGCAAAATGGACATTGGTTAAAGGAGGCCCACACACAGGCCCTTTCCACTGTATGCCTCAGCACACCTCACCACCCTGCCCGCCCCTTTCCTGAGCTCTCAGTCCTGCAGTCTGTTCCATACCCTATTTCTGGCCCTTTGCCAAGTAGTTAACATGTTCAAATTGTATTTCTAGAATTAAGAATGTATTGAATTAGGGGGCTGGGGTGGCTCAGTCGGTTGAGCATCCGACTCTTTGATTTTGGCTCACATCGTGATCCCAGGGTCGTGGGATCGAGCCCCGTGTCAGGCTCCACGCTCAGCATGGGATTCCCTCTTTCTCTCTCTCTCCTCCCACCCCCCGACCCCTCTCCAAGCTCGCTAAAAAAAAAAAAAAAAAAAAAAAGTTAGAAAAGTTAGAAAAGAATATGGGCTGTGACGAGACCGTAGGGATGATGGTTACACTCCAGGCTCTAGAGCCGGACTGCCCGACTTCATAGCTGGGCTCCACCACTTGAGAAACAAGTGCCATCACACAGGTCACTTAGTTTTCCTGAGCCTCAGTCTCACCACCTAATAAATGGGGATAATATACCTCACGATGACGTGAGGATTAAAGAGATAAAACATGTAAAGCACTTAGAAAGATACTTAGCTGGGCACCTAGGTGGCTCAGTCAGTTAAGCATCCATCTGACTCTTGATTTTGGCTCAGGTCATGATCTCACAGTTCGTGAGTTCAAGCCCCGCATTGGCCCTGCACTGACAGTGCAGAGCCTACGTGGGATTCTCTGTCTCCCTCTCTCTCTGCCCCTCTCTTGTTCATGTTCTCTCAAAAACAAATTAAAAAAAAAAAAGATACTTAGCTCAGGTAAATGCTCAAATTTCATCATCATCACCATCATCGTTTTGGTTGAGCAAAACAGTACATGTTTTTCAAGGATGTTCTCTTTATAGAGGACTATATAGCCATAGTTTATTTTTTTTATATTTATTTATTTATTTGGGAGAGAGAGAGCAGGGGAAGGGCAGAGAGAGAATCCCAAACGGGTTTTGTGTTTTCAGCAAAGAGTCTGATGGCGGGGCTAGACCCCATGAACTGTGAGATCATGACCTGAGCCGAAATCAAGAGTTGGACACTTAGCTGACTGAGCCACTTAAGCGCCCCTACATAGCCACAGTTGAGAACCACACGTTTTCTGCTTGACAATGTAATTTTTAAAGTTAAAGAATTTGAGGGACTTTATTCCTAAATTTTTGTGGACAAACTGGAAGGGAACCTATATATAGATATTGCCTTCTGTATTTATATGCAAAAGTGCTTTAAGACACTACATGTGAAATATGTGGTTACAATGATGCATTTTTAAAGCTAATGATAATGCAAAAGTAAATATCACGTTCTTTCTGATAGTTGTCCAGTTGTGTAAATATTAGATTCTTTTGATTACCAATGAGTATACCTATACTAACGCTTGTACTTACTCACTGAATGTAGTAGGCCCTATTAAGTATTGTTTGTTAGCTATGGGATATTAAAATTACAAACACAAGTTTAAGAAAGTAATCCAGGCACAATATTCTCAGAAAAACTTTATGTGCCAGTATTTGAATATATGAGCTGGTAATTTAAGGGATGATCATTTTCATTATAAAAATATTGTTTGGGGCGCCTGGGTGGCGCAGTCGGTTAAGCGTCCGACTTCAGCCAGGTCACGATCTCACGGTCCGTGAGTTCGAGCCCCGCGTCAGGCTCTGGGCTGACGGCTCAGAGCCCGGAGCCTGTTTCCGATTCTGTGTCTCCCTCTCTCTCTGCCCCTCCCCCGTTCATGCTCTGTCTCTCTCTGTCCCAAAAATAAATAAACGTTGAAAAAAAAAATTTATAAAAATATTGTTTAATTCACAAAAGGATTAATAATAGAGTTCCTATAGAAAGGAAGTCCCTTATGTTATTTAGTATATGATTGAAGTTACTGAAAAATGATCTTTCTCTATATATCCTTTCTTTATCTATATATACCCACAACACTGTGCTAAAGGATCAGTCCCATTTTCTTGACGGAGAGACTGAGAACAAGGGTGATCATGTGCTTAACCTCAAAATCACAATAGGATAGTGGTAAATTTGGGATTATATATATTATATCTATTTTTAAAAAATACATAAAATTTTTTAAAAATTTAAAAAATATAATATATATATTATATCTATCTTATCTTAAGCTTTACCTTTGGGGTAGCCATCTCTAGTTTATCTTCTATTCAATAGTAGTCTGTTTACTTTTAATTTTTTTTAATGTTTTATTTTTATTTTTGAGAGAGAGTGAATGGGGGAGGAGCACAGAGAGAGAGAGTGGGAGACACAGAATCCTAAGCAGGCTACAGCTCTGAGCTGTCAGCACAGAGCCTGATGTGGGACTCGAACCCATGGACTGTGAGATCACGACCTGAGCTGAAGCCAGACACTTAACCAACTAAGCCACCCAGGCGCCAACAGTCGTCTGTTTATATTTAAAACTAAAGCAAACCCTGACAGTCCAAATACAGTAGAGTTCCATATATATATATATATATGGATATATATATTTAAGGCTGATTTATATATATATATATATATATATATATATATATATGGCTTTTAAAACATTCTAAAACTTGTGTGTAAAGGATATTTTTCATCCGTTTAGTTTCTTGAATTTCTCTCAAAACAGATTTAGAAAGTGAACTTTCCCAAATATAAACTTATGCAGTTTTTATAATGATATGTAAATGTTATTCTTTCCCCCGAACTGCAAACTGTATTGGTGGTTTGCAAGTCGGAGTTACAGAGTAATAGTATGGTCTGTTATTGCTAGGTCCTATTATACAAGAGTACACGCTCTACAGGATATGTTCTTTTATTACCCCTGGTGGTACACCAAATGGTGGTATACACAGGAACATCATAGGTCTCTTTGTAAGGAAAGTGACACATGGCCTGTCCTGAAACAAAGGCTGTGAAACAGAGTGACATAGTCAAACATTAGCTTCAATTTTAGGTGTGACCTTCTGATTTATTTGGTTAACATTAGTCATTTCGGTTGTGACTACAAAACAGTATCTGCTCCCGTGGAAAAAAATAGATCCTGTTTAATACTGATGTCCTTGCATTTCACTGACCCGTATTTTAAGGCATTAGTTACAGCGAACAAGCACCTGGCCAGGAATGCTCTCAACACTGAATAAGCCAGGAGTTACTATCTTCTCAAAGTTTAAATTGAATGCGGGGTATTTTTGAAGTTAAAAATATTGTCAGGGGCGCCTGTGTGGCTCAGTCGGTTAAGTGTCCGACTGCGGCTCAGGTCATGATCTCGCGGTTTGTGAGTTTGAGCCCCGTGTCGGGCTCTGTGCTGACAGCTGGGAGCCTGGAGCCTGCTTCAGATTCTGTGTCTCCCTCTCTCTCTGCCCCTCCCCGACTCTCTCTCTCTCTCTCTCTCTCTGTCAAAACTAAAGATTAAAAAAATATATATATTGTCAAATACCACAACGTTTCTTGACAATATGACTATAATAGGGTCTTTGTGAGAAAAAATATAAAAAGAAGTAAACTTTCTACTGGGAGACAAAGAAAATACGCATTACAATGGGTCTTTAAAATATTTTTTCTTTTTATTCATTAAATGTTTAATGTTATTCCCCCTTTACTCACCTTTCTAGCTTCATTTTCCCTCTGGTGGTGTTTGAAATTATTATTATTTTTAAAAGTTTATTTATTTATTCTGAAAGAGAGAGAGAGAGAGAGACTGAGGTAGGGGCAGAGAGAGAAGGAGAGAGAGAATCCCAAGCAGGCTCCACGCTATCAGTGTAGAGCCCAATGTAAAGGCATGAATGAATGAAAGAACCAATGAATGAGCACTGCCTTTTATGAGAAACATGGTAAGACAAAGCTACAAAGAGAATTTTATTATATATAATCACCAGCAAATTGCTCTGGACATTTTTTCCATCTATATTTAACTTTTGTGATTTACCTACACCCAGAACTGTGTGCAAACAGCCATACCAAGTATGGTGCAGTGGTCTATCTATGTGACCAAAAGGAGCCCACTGAAGAATGGATAAGCCAACCTTGGCACATACAGGGGCTGGCATTTAAAAAAAATTTTTTTTAAGTTTATTTATTTTGGGAGAGGGAGCAAGAGAGTGAGCACAAGGAGGGGAGAGAGGGAGAGACAGAATCCCAAGCAGGCTCTGTGCCTTCAGTACCAAGCCCAATGTGGGGCTTGAACTCACAAACCGTGAGATCATGACCCGAGCCGAGCTGAGCTCAAAGGTCGGACGCTTAACCAACTGAGTCACCCAGTCCCCCCGGGGCTGGCACTTCTAATACACAGCTTAGACAACAGTAGTGTCAAGGAGAAAAGCTACACAGACCACTGACTGACTACACCGGATGTAAATGTTAACCTCCTTAGAAACTTCTTGGTCAGGCAGCTATAGACCTTAAGTGACTTTTTTTTTCTACATTAGTCGATATGCTTAGCTTCTACTACATTGTTTCGGGGACTTGGTAGAGATTTTACACCACAAGGAAATAGGCACAAGACCACGCCTGGCCATGAAAGCAGTTTCCAAACGCTCCTTTATGTGCAGGTATTTTGAGAAGCTGGTTATTAAAGTGCTTGAGCTCATGAAGACTGGTTGAGGATACGGTCCTTTTCTCCCTGGTATTCCTCTGCTCCTGGGCAGTTCTCTGCCATACAGTAGTGGGTTTTGATGAATTGGAAAACAGATCACAAATCAATCTGATAGTGAATGTACCACCAAAGTTCCCAAACGTCATATGTGAAATCCAAGTTTCTTGGCTCAATAATGTCACTCATTTATCTGCCTTTCTACTTTCCATGAGAGTGTGCCACACAGGGACACCTCTCACTGCAGAGGGGAAAAGGTGGGGAAGCATCATGGGGGCCTCTAGTTTTAGTGGGGGAAGAAAAATGGCTACTGCCTGCTTTTGTTCCTCCTTGGTCATACTTCCTTCACCTTTAAAATCATTTTTTCTCTCATTCTCAAACTCTCATTTAATGTCCCTGGTTTTCAAGTATAATCACCTCGGTTAATAAATACCCCAGAGAAACATACAGGGATAGAGCAATGCTACTGTGTGATTAGCTGTCTGCTTTAATCCTTGTTTAAGTTAAACACACACACAGACACACATACACAAACACACACACACACCCCACTTTTTAATGAGTATTCACCATTTGAACAAAATATAGTAATATATGGTTTAAAACTAGGGAAGGGAAGAGAGTTTGTCAATTAGAAATTATTTAAATGCTAAAGTTATAATTTCTGAGGTAGAATTTGTAGATGTTTGAAAAGATAAAACGCTGCTCTATTCTGGGGAAAGATATTTATTAAGAGAAGGAAGAAAAGAAAGAGGGACAGGAAGGAGAACCAGTTTTCCCAGTCTCTATAATTTACCTAGGCAGTTAAGTTAGTTGGATATTTACATAAAAGTTCCATAGACTATAAAAGTTCCATAGAAGCAGAACCAGATTAGTTAAAGAAACTCCTAAAATACAGACTTAAATTTTAAAAATAGAAATGAACAGAAAATATATATCCAGAGTGTTACTGAACCTAGAGCATTTAGAATAAAACGTTCAAGTGTGAGGAAGCTTATGATTTTCCAGGTATATTAAACTCCTAGGATCCTTTTTGTAGACATAATTGCTACTCATGTTTCACATATTCCATAATTTCATTGTGTGCGCTTGGAAGTAATATATCAATTGAAAAACGAACACACTGGTAAAAACGCCCCTGATTTGAGCTGGTCATTTATTCCCAGTCTCAGGAGAAATACTGGATATTCTTTGAGTTAATAAAGTGTGAAATGACTTTAATGCTTCAAGGGAAAAACAGTATACCAGTCTTGCAAACTGTTTTAGAAAGCATGGCTTCTCTTATTCTAACCTACATCAGAAAATTCAATTAGTTTATTTCCTTTTTCTCCAAATCCCCTTTCACAGCAAAGAGAAAATGAGGTCCTACAGCAGCAAACTGTTCATCCCTCATAAATCAGTCTCCATGAAAACCAAGAGAGGGTGGTCCTGAAGCCAGATCCTTAGTAGATTTAACATGAATTCATTTGTGATCTGGACACCCAACTATGTTCTTGTGCTAAGAATCTAACTGATGTGGAGAAACCTGCAACCATGAGTTCCATCAGTGTGGCACTCCTGTCTCCAAGCCCGTCAGAGAGCAGTGAGTCCAGCGCAGACTTTTGGTCCCGGTGATACCAGGTGAGGCAGCTTACACAGCCTAGTACTTTCTTCTTACTTCTCAAGAGTCTGCACGTGAAGGCTAGGCAGACCTTCACATTTTCTATTGTAAGCGCACCCAGGTTCCATCCACTAAAAAAGAGAACTAGGATAATGGTTTGCAAACAGAGTTTGCCCATGTAACTGTGCCTAGTTTTGTTTCTCTAAAGCATCATGGAGAGAAATCTATTTTCGTACAAAAATAAATATTTACTGTAGCTCACAGTTCACAGCCACATTCAGTGTGGAGTGTCCTCTCTTTCCCTCTGCTGTCTCTCTCACACACACACACACACACACACCCCTATACATATACCTACATCCTTTTTGTCTTAGCCTAAAACTCTATCTAGCTCTGCTGTTCTTTTGTTGGGGATTTCATCAAGCATGTTTATATCAACATGCTTGCTGATCCTAGCCACCATCTCACAGTTGTATCCTAGTTACGAGAGCTGAACCAGCTGAGCTGTTAGTTCCCTAATTGCTTCAGCTTTCTCTCACCTGTCTGTTGGGAAACCACCTAAGCCTACACTAGGAAGAAAAATAAGTGAGGGTGAGTATCAGGTGTGAATATGTGTGTCGTTTGCTTAACGGGCTGACACACATCTTTACTGAGACTTGATGGGACTGAAAGTTACCTCCTTCAAAGAACCCTGGCCTTTCCCATACGCCATATACAAACATTGATTCAAAATGGATCAAAGACCTAAATATTAGAGCCCAAACTATAAAACTCTTAGAAGAAAACTATATATAATATAGTTTTATATTTCTATAAAATAATAGAAAATCATGACATTAATTTGGCATTAATTTCTTAGATGTGACACGAAAAGCACAGGCAACAAAAGAAAAAAATAGACAAATTAGACTACATCAAAATGGAAAACTTTTATGAATTAGCAGAGTGGAAAGGCAACCGATGGAATGGGGGAAAACAATCCCTTAAAATATTAATGAATCAATACCCAGAGGATATAAAAAACTCCTACAAAGCAACAACAAAACCAACCAATTTTAAAATGGGCAAAGGGCTGAATAGGCATTTCTCCAAAGATGATACAAAAATAGCCAATAAGCATATAAAAAGATGCTCCCACATCAGTAATCATTAGGGAAATGCAAATCAAAACCACAAGATACACCACTTCATGCCCACTAAGATAGCTATTATAAAAAAAAAGCACCCAGAAAATAAATGTTTGCAAGAATATGGAGAAATTGGAACCCTTGCACATTGCTGATGGGAATGTAAAATTATACAGCTGCTGTGGAAAGCAGTATGGTGGTTTCTCAGAAGCTTAAACATAGGATTAGCATATGACCCACCAATTCCACTACTGGGCATATACCCAAAAGAATTGAAAGAAGGGGTTCAAACAGAGAAAGGTACACCCATGATTAAGACAGTATTATTCACATAGCTCAAAGGTGAAGATAACCCAAATGTTCACTGATGTATGAATGGGTAAACAAAATGTGGCATATACAGACAACAGAATATTATGAGCCATAAAAAGGAAGGAAATTCTGACACATCCTATAACATGGATGAACCATAATGACGTTATGCTAAGTGAAATAAGCCAGACCCAAAAGGACAAATATTATATAATTCTACTTACATGAGTTACCTAGAATAGTTAAATCCATAGAGACAGAAAGTAGAAAAGAGCTGGTGGGGAGGGAGGAACGGGAGTTATTGTTTAAGGGGTACAAAGTTTCAGTTTGGAAAGATGAGAAAGTTCTGAAGATGGAGGACAGTGATATTTGTACAATAATGTGAATGTATTTGATGTCTCTGAAATGCACACCGAAAAATGGTTGTTATGCATATCTTACCACCATAAAAAAAAAGAGAAGGAAAAAAAAGGAGGAAGGAATGCAGATTTTTAAGAGAAAATGGGAAAATGATTAGAAAAATGTTCTAGGTTACACAGCTTTTTCTTCATGTTTACAATTCAAAATGCCAAGATAGATATATATATACATATATATATATATATATACACACACACATATATATATGTATATATATAAATAAACTAATGATACTTTTAACTGTGTGAAATTTAGTCAAAAAGTGTCTTTGTTCCAAGGTTAAGATTAGAGCTAGCCTGGGGCGCCTGGGTGGCTGTTGGTTAAGCATCCGACTTTGGCTCAGATCATGATCTCACGGTTTGTGAGTTCGAACCCTGCATCGGGCTCTGTGCTGACTGCTCAGAGCCTGGAGCCTACTTCGGACTCTGTATCTTCCCCTCTCTCTCTGCCCCTCCCCTGCTCGTACTCTTTCTCTCTCTCAAAAATAAACATTAAAAAAAATAATAATAATAATAATAATAATAATAAAGATTAGAGGTAGCCTGAGGTACTATTATAATCTTTTCATGCTTTTAGATTTTGGAGTTTTGTTCCAATGTATATGTAAAAATAATTTTTTTTAGGTGCAAAACAAACCAGTATTTCAAAGTGGCACAAAATCTGAATAGAGAGGAACCCAACAAATATTTGTGAAGCGTCTGCTCTATATTGATATGCAAGGGACAGTCTACCTCAGAAAGCAAGATCGACTGGCCAGTGGCAGACTTCTTTGCCAAGCTTTGGCTCAGTCTCCTGAAATTGCTCAGTATCGGTGTCACACAATTTTAACATTTCTGGTAATGGTGAAAGATAGCCAAATATTCATGAGCTTAGTTACTCCGGAAACCTTTTTGGTGTGTTCCAAAGTTTGAAAAATCCAATAAAAATCCCTGAACAGCCCAAGTATAGACTTTTCCTGGCCAGGGGGTGGGGGGGTGGCAATTGGTGCCAGTGCGAGGATGAAGATTGGACAGAACTAATCTGTAGAATCTATCACTTTAAAATTCTAGTCATGATTCTGGAAAGCTCTCTGTGAGGTCCACTGACCATTCCTTTGCTTTGGGGGGGGGGGTCCTCAGCTTTTGGTATTTTATTCATTACTCACGAATTATAGATGTGAGAGCTGAAAGAAAATGTAGAGGCCATGTTGAAGGAGTTTCCCGTCATTTTACTTTTTTACATTAAAAAATGATTAACTTGAAAAATTTTTTCCTAGTATTTAAAATGCAGGGAAAGTTTTCTCTCCTAAAGAACAGATGTGCTTTCATTGTTAGATAATGGAAGTTATGCAACATATCGTGTTGTTCACAGTCAAATTTAGACTATCTACATACTGATCTTCAAAAAACCACCTCAGATGCTCATCAGATAGATACAGAGAAGCTGAGCCCCTCACTTCAAAGAAGAAGAAAGAGGGGTGCCTGCGTGGCTCCGTTGGTTATGCATCCACTTCAGCTCAGGTGATGATCTCACAGTTCATGGGGCTGAGCCCCGCGTCAGGCTCTGTGCTGTCAGCTTGGAGCCTGGAGCCTGCTTCAGATTCTGTCTCCCTCTCTCTCTCTCTGCCCCTCTCCAGCTCACGCTCTGTCTCTCTCTTTCTCAAAAATAAATAAACAATAAAAAAATTTTTTTTAAATAAATAAGTAAAGAAAGAAAGAAAGAAAGAAAGAAAGAAAGAAAGAAAGAGAAAGAAAGAAAGGGAAAGAAAGAAAGAAGAAACAGGCCTTGAGAAGTTAAGTGACCTGTCCATGGTTAAGTATTTTTGAGTTTGTCGTTTGTCTGGACTCATTGACTGAATTAGGCTTCATGTAGACAATGAAAAGATTTTCTTTCGTTCTCCTGAAGCACATAGTACAGAAATGAACAAAAGTGGTGACAAGACATACCAGGTGAGTGGATGCAAGCCTCAGAAATGCTATTCCCCCATCAACAGACCCAAGAGATTGAGGTTGGAGCACAGGGTCAGCTGGATAACATTATCTTCTACTTTAGACCTGATATTGGTTAGGACTTGGTGGGGGGGGGGGGAGTGGAGGCTGGGAGGAGGGAAGAGGCTTTTATTTCCTGAGCTTCTGTAGAAATATTTATGATTTTAAACCTTCTTAAAGTAACAGAACTCAATCTTTACCCGTGTGCATGAAATGAACATTGTCATAATAATGGGTGAGGAGAGAGGGGAGGGCAAGTTAATTTGAGTCATTTCTGAAAGACAGTTTGACAATATCAAGAGCTTTGCAGTGTTCATTAAAAATAGTTCATTTTCATTAGCCCATGCTTCCATTTATAGAAATTTACCTCAAGAAAATAATCAGACACACAAATGAAATGTATAGGTAAGTATGTTCACTACAGTGGTATTTATTATGTAATGAACATAATAGCACCTATTTATACGTGAATGCAGCAAACATAATGTACAATGGTATAGAAATGGCTAAATAAATTATGGCATAGTTGTAGGATAAAATATTTATCTCATGTTCTCAACTATGTGAACCTTGTTAAATAATATTTAGAAAATATCTGAAATATCTAAAAGAAACAAAAAAAGAATAAATATAATGTTAACTGTGGTTATCAGTGGATTCTGAGATTATAAGCAATTTCATAGGTTTCCTTTCATGAATATGCTTTTCTAAAAATATCATAATTTTTAAAAAAGCTAGCTCTCCAAGTCCCTGAATTCTGTAGACTAAGTCCAGAACCCAGCCTAGAGGACATGAAAACAAAGGACTTTGGCAGGGGTGGGGAGAAGGGTGCGGCAGGAGAGGGACGGTGAGGGCTTAGAGGCTGTTGCTGGGTACATCGGTGTCACCAGCAGCTCCTCCCTGATATACAAGGATTGGAGCTTTGTGAGGGTTGTGGCTGTGGCTTCGGAGGGCCGTCTGTCCAAGGTTTAGCCTCTTTCATGCTCCCTGTCCCTGCTATAGCATACATAGGACTGTCACCCACATAATACTAATACCTTCTATCTGTAGAGAATTATGTCCTTGTCAGAGTGCATTTACATGGGTTGTAATTCACCACATTGCCAAGATTTGGAGAGTCTGACATGACAGTTATTTTTACCTTCTACAAAGGTAAAAAAAAAAAAAAAACAGCAATTAGAGACAGCAGGAGGATTGTTCAAGAACACACAAGTGTCTTTTCTAGCTTGTGCAAAGGACCCTTCCTTGTGTCCAACACTTTTGGAAGACAACTCTGATAAGATACCCTTCACCTCTTTTTTTGGGTGGTATAAGAGGCAATTTATAAGCAATACATAATTATTCCTTGTCTTTTAATGCCAAAGATGCTCACACGTACAGATAGCAGTAATTTTTCCTCCTTAGGTCACAAAGATGTAAACTAAACAAAGAAATAAGGACTTATATTGTGGGTTTAAAATGACTTACCATGTTATATAAACCACCAAGGTTGTTATAACAAACACACACCGGGTACATATTGTCTAAGCAGCAGATACCTTGGTTGATAGGAATGAAAATTTAAGGTTTTATTTAAGTGAAGAAGAAAAGGACATTGGGAATGTACTCACCAAAACCCCACTAATTTGGTTTGTCTGGTCCTTTTATAGGATGTAGAACAAGAATATACAGGGAAATTCAGGCAGCTTGCTTGGGATTTTTCAGTTCAATTTTTGGCATGCCCTTTGAAGCAAATCCTAAGGGGTAAAAAAAAAAAAATTGCTACAAATGTCTTCTATTTAAATATCATTTTCATAAGTGGGTTAAAAATGTGAGGCCATTTTCTTTTTTTTATTTTTTCTTTTTTAAAAAAATGTTTATTTATTTTAGAGAGAGAGTGAGAGAGAGAGCACAGCAGAGGACGGGCAGACAAAGAGAGGGAGACACAAGATCCAAAGCAGGCTCCAGGCTCTGAGCTGTCTGCATAGAACCCAATGTGGGGCTTGAACTCACGAACTGTGACATCATGTCCTGAGCCGAAGTTGGATGCTTAACCGACTGAGCCACCCAGGTGCCCCATGGGCCATTTTCTGAAAGAAAGAAAGAAAGAAAGAAAGAAAGAAAGAAAGAAAGAAAGAAAGAAAGAAAGAAAGAAAGAAAGAAAGAAAGAAAGAAAGAAATACGGACGAACTACCATTACTCTGTCGTGTTCCCTACAAACCAAGAAACATAACCATTTATTCTTCCTCCTATTCTTGAAGAAACGGGGACCAGTAATAAGAATGGGTCATTACCCTCCTTCCTGCTGAATCCAGGCAGTGTCTCAAAAACCACTGAAACAAGAACTCTAGCCATTCACTACCAACCGATTAGAGTTGCTATGAAGGCAACTTGCTATTCTGCCCTAAGTGCGTAGTACAGGATTTGGGGTCCTAGGATAATCTTTAAAGTCATAATACAGAAAACATTCAAATTAAAGAGAGTTAAGTTCAAGATAAGGATATTTCAGATGAGACATCAAAATATATACTGAGCACAAAACTTTGACCTTACTTCACATCTAAAAATAGAAAGTTTGCTCCCCTGAAGAAAATTAAGGGAGTTGGATTACCAGTAGTTTGCTTTGTGTTTTCGTTTTTGTTTTAAGATGTAGCACCCTTTCTTCCACCAAAAATTTACCTGGATGCAAAAACAGAATTGATAAAACAGGAAGCTGGCTGAAGTGGAAATAATGGATGGTATAGGGAGAGATCCCCATCCATTCTGCTCTGTTGTCCACTAGGGCTGGGTGGGGACCCCATAGGACCTGTAGGACTACAGATGGCACAGTTTGGAACCTGCCAACTAAATGGCCCCTAAAGTCAGTTACAGTTCCAAATTATTCTGCCTTGACTATATTGCATATTGTAAAGACTGGCAAAAAGCTTTCCGTGAGATCCATAACCTTATGGGAATACAAGTAATAAAACTAAGCCATGAGCTAGTTTTCATCCTTATTATCAATGATCTATGAAAGAAAAGAAAAGAAAAGAAAGGCCACACCCTCAAGTGAATCATAGAATAATAGCTGTTAAAATATTTAGTTGTCAAAGCATATAATCCTTACCCAAATCTGTGAGGACAATTTTCTAGATGCTGTATCCTGGATAATACCTAATGATCAACATCACAGTATTGGATAAATAAGAATAAATGTGCAATTACAAAGTGTGTCCTGAAATTAATTCTACCGTGTTGAGGCAACAGAATAAATTCAGTCTCCTGAACTGTTCATGTCTTAACTAAGTGATTCCGGACAAATTTATTCAACTTTTTTGAGCCTCAGTTTCCTTATCCATAAAGTGGAGATTTTATGGAGAACAAGAGATTGTATGAGAACAGAGGAAGGACTGCATGAAAAATACAGAATATAAAGTACCATTCCTGGCACATATTATTTATGCAGAATTGTGAGTTTTCAGTCTATTACAGCAAAATTTCCTCCTTTAAAAAATAATGTCATGTTAACGGACATGTACACTCTGTGAATTGAAATCAAATTATTAACATATAAATGAAATTGTAGGCTTTAAATAGTTTGTGTTATATATTAATGAGTAAAAGAAAAGAAGGATTTTATTTTTATTTTTATTTTTATTAAATTTTTTTTTTCAACGTTTATTTATTTTTGGGACAGAGAGAGACAGAGCATGAACGGGGGAGGGGCAGAGAGAGAGGCAGACACAGAATCGGAAACAGGCTCCAGGCTCCGAGCCATCAGCCCAGAGCCTGATGCGGGGCTCGAACTCACGGAGCGCGAGATCGTGACCTGGCTGAAGTCGGACGCTTAACCGACTGCGCCACCCAGGCGCCCCAGAAAAGAAGGATTTTTAATGTGCCCGTCAAGGCTATTCAAATAACAGAAAATTTCTCCAAAAGAAAATACTTAGGCTCAATTGTTTATTTCCAGAAAAATCTGATTTTCCAGACTGACTCCAAACACAACCCATTTCATAAAAATTTTAATACTGGTTTACAAAACTCTTCAAGCAAAACCCACATGTCACTTTTGTTTTGTGGCTTCACATTCCTCCTGACACAATACTGACTACCTTAGGGCATCCAGTTTGAAAAGTCCATCTCTGGTACAATTCCTGGATTGATTTTATTTATTTATTTATTTATTTATTTATTTATTTACTTACTTACTTACTTTATTCATTAAAATTTGTTTTTAATGTTTACTTAGTTTTTAGAGAGAGAGAGAGAGGGAGTGAGAATATGAGCGGGGAAGGGTAGAGAGAGAGGGAGACACAGAATCCAAAGCAGGCTCCAGGCTCTGAGCTGTCAGCACAGAGCCCAATGTGGGGCTCGAATTCATGAACTGTGAGATCATGACCTGAGCAGAAGTCAGACACTTAACTGAATGAGCCACCCAGACGTCCGCAGTTGCCGGATTTTAGTGTGGAGGCAACTATCTTACTGAAGGTCACATAACTATGTATGTTAATAAGATTTGCGAGGCAGTTCCTAGAGAAAAGAAATGGTTTCCAGACATTAACTGTGTTAATTAATTCACTTCAACCTCCTCACCCACTCCTCATTCTATGAAATAGCTATGGATACTGCTTTCTATATCATGGAGTTTTTGTGAAGACCTAATGAGGAAATCTTCCTAGATTCCACAAAGGAAAGCTATTCTGCGCAGAACGCTTGTTTTGTTTTCATCTGGGTGGGGGTGGGGAGGCCTGTGAATCTTAGAGTTGCTGCTTCCTCTTCGACAATGGCGGGACTGAGGGCAAATGTTTGCTGGATTTATGATGCCTGTGGCACCATCTCTGTTCACACTGATTTTTACCCTTTCTTCTTTATCTTGTCATACCGTGGGCAGTTTTGAAAGCTTTTCCAAACCCACTTTCAGGATTATGAATACATAAAAGTAATAAATGTATTTTTCCCCCAAAAGACACCCCAGTCTAATATCAAGTGCCTTGTCACGTTCTGCTTCTCAACCCCATTAGAAACCTAGATTAAACAAAATTTCTCATCCTTTCTGAAGATAAACCAGTTGCCTATACTCAGGGGTGTTAGTACATGGGCTTAAAGCTACCAGGAGACCACGAGGGCAAGAGTTAGGTAAGAGGTAAGAGTTCAGATAACAGAATCCTCACTCTGCCACTAGCAGGGTTTGACCACGGGCACGCCACTTAACTTTCTGGGCCTCAACATCCTCACCCGTGTACTGAAGCGGACACAAACACCTCATGTGAGAGTTGCTATAAGGTAAAATAAGACACTTCATGTGAAAGCATCTTATAAACGGTCAACCGTCATCTCCTGCCTGGACATTATCCTTCCAACTGACTGTTTTATACACTCTGGACCACTGCAATCAACCTAGCTCTCACAGCAAGCAAAGTGATATTAAAAAAAAAAAAAAAGAAAGGGGTGCCTGGGTGGTTCAGTCGGTTAAGCGGCCGACTTCGGTTCAGGTCATGATCTCGCCGTCCGCGAGTTCGAGCCCCGCGTCGGGCTCTGGAGCTGACAGCTCAGAGCCTGGAGCCTGTTTCAGATTCTGTGTCTCCCTCTCTCTGACCCTCCCCCGTTCATGCTCTGTCTCTCTCTGTCTCCAAAATAAATAAACGTTAAAAAAAAAAAAAAAGAAAAAGGAAAGAAAGACAAAAAACCACAGGGGCACCTGGCTGGCTCAGGTGGAAGAGCAGGTGACTCGTGATCTCAGGGTCATGAGTTCAAGCCCCATGTTCGGTGTAGAGATTACTTAAATAAAAAAAATAAACCTCAACAAAACAAAACATAATTTGAGCATGTCTTGTCACCCTCCTGCTTGAACCTCTACCCTTTCTTAGAATATGCCCATAGAATAAAGTCAATATCCTCAGGAAGGCCTATAATGAAGACTTTGGCTCCTCTTCCAACCTCATCTTGGGTCATTTTCCTCCTTATACGTGCTGTTCCCGATGCTTCAATCCCTCCTCACCAGTCCCCCTACCCAGCCAGCTTGTTCTCATCCTTAACTTTCACTCCTCAGAAGCCATCTTTAGATCCCAAGATATATTTCCACAACATCACACAATCTCTCACTGTAGTCCTCATAATACTAAATCATAGGAGGCTGCCATTTTGAAGGACAAAAACAATAGAACCTTGGCAAATTTATATGCTTATACCTTAAAACAACGGGTATAATAATGGCCTTCCCTGTCAGTTGTAAACTTTGCCAGGGCAGAATCCACCACTATAATCCCAGTGCCTCACAACTGATCTTAGCACACAGTAGGTGTTTAACTGTGTAATTAGTGTGTGAGATGTTGTTACTACCTTTTTAATGCTAAGCACATAATTTGTATCTTGTCATTGGTAGTAAAAACCATGCTTTTATTCAAATGCTACTTCTATGTTCTATAGGAATAAAATGAAGAAATGGAATGAAAAAAATTATTTTTTAAGATTGTCATTTCTGGCATTTCAGGCACACACGGATTCTAATATGTACAATATGCATCATGACGGATAGAATTTAGCCCACTGGTGTGATGTCATTTATGGATTTGTGTTTTTTTCACTCAAATGTTTCTCACCAAAGGGCAGAATGAAAACAATTCTCAAAGGAAAGCAGATGATTTGGATTTATTTCTTTTTACAGCTTTTGCCACGTGATAGCAAACAGCTAGGGAGAAAAGGATAGCATCTAAAAGAGAGCTAGACTTGAAACTGAGGAATTTTAAAATACACTTCCCCACGATATTCAAAAGGAATGCATCCTACAATCTTCCCAGATCAACTTATCTAACTGTATCATAGCTTACGTCTCTCATGAAATGAACAGAGCAAAGATCAACCTGAACCAAAGTTGGATGACGTATGGGGTAGGCGAGGCTTATTCACGAGCTATGCTACTTAACAATATTAATAATGTTAATAACAGTTAACATTCATTAAGTGCTTATTATGCACCAGGTACTGTGCTAAGCATTTTGTGTACACTGTCTTCTTTAATTACTACTGCAACCCCATGAAACAAATTCTTTGGTTACAGTCATCCTGGAGATGAGGGAACTAAGACACAGGGAGACTGCCCATCGGTGAAGGTCCCTTAGCTGTAAGTGCTGAATCTGGAATTCAAACCCAAGAGGTCTGAGATCAGAATCTGCACTCTTTATTATTCTGCTCCATGGAAGAATCCAATTCCAACCGCATCCTAGTCTGGGAGAGTAGACAATTAAAATTTGTGCTGTAACAAAAATGACATTATATGTATTTATATTGCAGCTTCAGAGTCATTTATGAGTCAAAACTGTGAAGGGAAAACCGTGATTTGTCAAAGCCAACTGTCTAAGAATTTTTTCAAGAGTTCCAATATTCCAATATTCAACTTTAAACAGTAAAAGATATATTCAACCTGGGTTAGAAATAAGGATAGAAGTGTAGAGTTTTTGGGTGAAGAGGAGAGAATGCCAGATACTCGTAAAGATCATGGGCTCAAAAAACCTGGTTATCCAATGTGCTCCCTAGATTCCTGAAAGGCTGTTATGCTTTTTGAAAGCATAACACGTTGGAAAGTTTTTGAGAAACCAGAGACTCCAGGAAAGGAATCAACAGCCTGCAATTTCACTTTCTCAGTGGACAATCTCCAATCTGACTGTCCTTTCTTGCTAACATTTAAAAAAATTATCTACCTCTTTTAGTAGCAAAGAAAATGAACACACTAACATTCACACCATGGAAATATGATTTTTAAAATAAATACAAATTACTAATTCTTTATGTATGATTCATGGGTGCTGGTTATTGAGATTTCACTCCCCATCCCCCTCCGTCTTTGTGCATTGACATTTGACCCTTTTTATAATATGCACCTTGCACCAGTGAAACTTAAGGCACCAGCTAGTTACTCATTAAACTTGGGTGCCAAGGGCTGACTTGTACAAATTACGCTGTTAACTGCCCAGTCTGGCCTGTGTGTAGAAGTGGAAAAAAGCAATCATCATAGCTGTGAATTTCTGTCATATCGGCAGAATCGAACAACAAATTGCAGCAATTCGTGCCTGACCTCTGATCTGTGAAGTAAGTCTAAACCTTTGAACCTCAGCTTGGAACTGAGAAACAGCATTTACTTGTACTGGAGAAGATGGCTAGCAAGTATTCTCTGCTGTGAATAGTTATTCTCTGCTGTGAATAGTTAACTCTGTGACTGTGGGTCGACCCACATCCCATCGACCTCCCCTACAGAGTCAACCGGCGTAAGGGACTCGGAGGGAGATCCTGAGAGTAGACTTCTTATCCAATGGCATTTTGAACAAATCTAAAAAAAGTAGAAAGTTGCAGGATGCAAATTTTGTGAATAAATACATAAAAACAAAAAGGGAGGAATCTGAGATCACTTAAATTATCGGGCACTTATACTATGTACACTAAAAAAAAAATTCTCTTTACAAAGGTTTTAATACTTAAAACTTTTTACCAAACAGTGCCATCTCTTGTATGTTAAATTTTAAAACAAATATATTATCAAATTTCTATATAAAATACAAACCCGTATTAAACCATCTCTGGGAAAAAGCAATCATGAGAAATCAGTTATACTTTTCTTTGAACCCAAACTTTGCTTCTGATACTAAACATTAGATGAAGAGGAATGAGTAAGTATAATAATGTACGTTTCTAATACATTTTGTCATAACACGATTCATCACATTTTATTCATTAAGAGGAAGGTTTTTCTTTTGAGAATTAGCTTCAAATGCTGTTCAAGTTGCTCCATTGCCAGGTAGAAAGCAGCAAATAAAGACTGTATTTCTCTGGTTTCTTTGAGTTCCTATTAGAACAAATCTCATATAGCACATAAAATAGAACCAAACTATTCTTTATAACGAAAGTGAAACTTATTTGTAGTTTTTAAAGCACACAACGTCCACTTAACTAAGTCCATTTCACAACCGATACTATTGGTTTGGAACAATGGTGCTGCAAGAGAAGTCTTCTTATGCCAGACCTTTTTCCAAAGAGGAAACATCACTATTGCTGACTTTATGTAGCAATTATCATAATGCTAATCCCACCTATTTTTCTTATTTTTCATTATCACATACCTTAAAATCACAAATCTCTAAAGACTTACTAAAATGACTTTGGAAAACAAAGGTGGACACTATTGATAAATTCCTGCTATTTGATCCCATAGTTTAACTAGCAGCAATCTATGAAAATATCACTTTGTGAAGACCTTAGCTTTTTCAAGTGTGCAAAGTGAAGATCTACTGGAAGAACTGATTTTTAAAAATGTTTATAACTTAAGAATTTTGGGTTTGCTGCTGGTAAGGCAAACTGTGCACTATTTGAAACTACTACCAAGTTCTAATTTTTTTTTTTTTCTTTTTGCCTTCGATTAAAAAAAGGGAACATTTGTTTATTTGACCTGATCTAAATTACTGGAACCAAACACAACCATCTCATCCTCTCTTCCAATTAAAACAAATAAGGTGTCCCCTACCTTTCCAGTCTTGAAATCTGGATGCGACAGGCTAATAGTAACAAAAGCTTTGCTTAAGCAACCCCTGCTCCTGATCCGGGGAACTGCGTAACTCTGTTTTCCATGGCACACGTCTCCTCATTGGTCAATGAGCTTTGGCCACTTAAATGCCTTGGGAGTCATTTGCTAAGGGCACCTGGAATGAGCTTTGAGTGGGTGGTACAGAAAGAAGGGAGGTGTAAAAATGGCCAGCTACAGAATGCTCAACAGCAGTCTGAAAACTTAATGAAAAACCCGCTGTCACAAATGGATTCGGGGAAGGCCCAAGAAGACAAAAGCTCCGGCATTTCAGAGAAAAGAAATTTAACTGAAACCTTTACTTACACGCCACTACTGACTAAAAGTAAACACGTGATCTTTGAAATCCACCTTCCTGGAATAAGAGAGGTGCCAGCTATTTTGTACTGCTTGATGCAGATGGGGAAAAACAATGATTGCTACTTCGGCCAGGTTGTTGTGGGATTTAATGAATGGATACTTGTAAGTGCTTAGATACAGGCAAAAGTTACACATGAATTAAACTCTCATTTGATTTTACTTCCAGTTTGGAGCTGGAAATGGATTTACTGGTAAGAAGTGGAGAAAAAATAGAAAGGGCCATAGAAAAAGAAGGGAGTGGTAAAACATGATTCATGGTAATGAAGACAGTTCGTACATAACAACGGGTCAGGGACCTAAAGCACCTAGGCAGAGTAAATACACTCCTTTTCAAGCAGGTCAGAGACGAACCTCATTGAAAGTCTCTCTGGAGGTTGAGTTTGTTAGTCCTGGTGGTTGGGAGAGATCAGGGGAGCAGGGAGCAGAAGGAGGACTGTGGGGAGGGTCCTGAAAGTGAGGTAACATCTGGGACCCAAGGTCTTTCGAACAAGGATTAAAATCAGCTCCACAGCATATAAACAGAGAAATGAATCTATAATTTCAAAACTGTGGTCTCCAGTTTTCCTTTAGTGGTCATGTTAACCTTACTGAATTCTATAAAACCTTAGCAATTTGACGTCACCAAGGTGGAAAGTAAAAAGACCAGACTGACAAGAAAGTTTGAAAATCTGTTTATCTACCTCTTAAAAAAAATAGAAACAGCATTATTACTCCTAAATAATCTAAAACTATCAATAGAGACTAGAAAATATCAGCGGGTTAGTAAAGGGCCAAAATCCAGAACAAGTCTTAGATTATAAAACTAAGTTGACAGGTTCTGAAATGGAGGAAAACTGAGGCAATGTCTCAACAACACTAAGGCAGTGTTTCCAAAAAACTACTGATTTTGGACTAAATTCCTCTTGACTACAAATAAGACCCAGGAAATCTGCCTTTCATATGAGTATTATACTCAAGAATTTTGATAAATTCTGGGTGTGTGGTACACTTTAAGCAGAGTATTTTTGGTTTGGAGGTTTGGGGTGTGTGTGTGTGTGCGTGTGTGTGTGTGTGTGTGCACGCGTGTGTGTGCATATGCCTGTGTGTGCACATGTGCGTGTATGCATTCTTACACCAAACATTATCAAGAACACAAAGACTTAGGAAACAATCCATCTCAAAGAGATACACTTAAAAAATAAGGTGGTAAGGACAGGGCAGCTGTTCACTGAATACCTGAATGTAATAATTACAATTACTCCTGCCTTAAACAAAAAAATAAGCAAATTTTTTCTTGCTTTTACTTTGAAAAAAGTTAATTTTAAAAAATTAGTCAAACATGCACACAGATATTTATGGTCTTTGTAAAAACAATGCACACTAGTTATAACACATTCAAACAATATAGGAAAGTACACAGAAAAAGTAAAAGTCACCAATTCTTCTACTGCCATTGACACTGACTGCTACTAGCATAGTTCTCCATGTAGGCAAATGTATAAAACTGTAAGTCGATGCCATCATAGTAGACACATTGTGCTACATTCACTGTGTTAACTTCTGATGTATCGGGCTTGCAACAAGCTTAAGTCGTCCCTGGAGGAGTGATCTTTGTCTCAACCAAGTACCTTTGTTTTCAGAGTAGAGTGACAGCAGGCATATCTAAGGTCCAACACGGTAGAGAATAGAAAAAAAATACACATGCAAAATAGAAGCTTGAGACAAGGCAAGTTCTAAGGTAATTTGGAAAAAGGAACAAGAAACGAGACTCAGGTCTGAGAGAACAAGAAGTAGAGCACAGGTGAAGACATGATATGAAACCAGGAAACTATCATGTGGGGCTATTTTAAATATAGGTAGCACCTATTACAGTCATCTTGTTACTAGAGCTTTAATTTATCTAAAGCTGATACAAAGATCAAATGAATGCATATCGGTTTTGTATATCACAGTATATAGTTTTCCAGAAGTAGATTTTTACACTATTTAGAATTTTGAAATCTTTGCTGAAATTGTTCATTATATTAATGCATGGCTAAATCATAAAAAGAAGAAATTGTCCACACACAGATGCACGCATTAAAGAACTAGCTTCCATCTGATAAGGTGTCAACCATTGGCATGGAAGCCATATAACTGCATTGGTGGTGTCAGCCATAACGACTGGCCATGAAGCTAATCAACCAGCGTTGAAAAGTAAGCACAGAGAGACAAGGGCATGCATGTACATATATGAGAGTCCTTCTAAAGAATGCATGTGACACACAGAACTCACTATAAGGAATGCAATATTACAGGAAGGACTGATTCCTTCAAGATGGCTCTTAGTTACCACACACACACACACACACACACACACACACAACATCTACAAGGACTTGGCCTCAGTTATGCATTGTTAAAATCCCTTTACCTGCCCTATCCTACCACCACTGTAAACCAAAAAATCTTCCTCTACTTTTTTAGAGTGGTTCCTACAAACGTGTATGATAAAAAGCACCATAGGGGCACCTTGGTGGCTCAGTTGGTTGAGCATCTGACTTTGGCTCAAGTCAAGATCTCATGGTTGGTGGGTTTGAGCCCTGGGCTCTGTGCTGACAGCGCTGAGCCTGGAGCCTGCTTCAAATTCTGTATCTCCCTCTCTCTCTGCCCCTTCCCCGCTTGTGTGTGCTTGCTCACTCTCTCTCTCTCTCTCTCAAAAATAAATAAACAAAAAAAATTTTTTTTTAAGCCCCATAGTATTCCCTTTTGGTTAATTTGGCAAACAGTCTGTTATGGTATCAACAGGAAGAATTAAATAATAGACAATGCCATATTTGGGATAAAGAGTTTAACTTATCTAGACATTAGAAAAAGCTTTAAATTTAAAATGGTGTCCTCCCAGTACAATTGCTTTAAAGAGTAAAATTATAATAGTAACTAACATGTGTATATTTCTTTCACTCTACCAATATTTGTCAAGTACCTTCTAAGTGTCAGACACTGTTCTAGGTACTAAGGTATTAGCAGTTAACAAAACAGACAAAAATCCTTGCCCTCATGAGCCCTCTAGTCCTATGGGGGAAAAACATTTAATGAATAAATCAGTAAAATATATAGTACGTTAGATTGTGAAAGAGCTAAGGAGAAAAAGCAGGAGGGGAGGAGAATAGGAGTGTGTGCATGTGTGTGTGTGTGTGTGTGTGTGCGCGCGCGCGCACGTGTGTATGGGGGGGTGTGTCCTGCATGGTTTCTGACTTACAAGTAAAATTTACTATTTATTACTTCTTATAAAATTTACGCATGTTACTCTATTATATTTCTAGTGGGATACGCTTTAATCTAAGCATATATCTAAACTCATTTAAATTGTATGTCAAGTACTTCCTGTTCACATGGTAGTGACTATTTAATGTGGACACAGGAAAGGCAGCAGACATCTTAAATGTAGTAGCTAGGTGCCAGTACACGGTACTGTGGAAAGAAATCCAAGAGGGAATATAATGCTTTTGGAGGATTGTTTTGAAGTAAAACTAACTTTGCGCTACTTTCTCAGCTTAGTGGGAACTTCCAAGAGTTTAGATTGGCCAGCCTGGGCTGCTCAGAGATCTCCACACACCCTCACTCTGGCTCATTCCTACCCTCTTCACCGCCAGATTGCAGATGTGCACGACTGAGTCCCTAACCCTCAGAAATGTTCACTGTGACAGGAACAGTACTCAGAGAGAAGACGACGACAGAGGTAGGAGTGGATCAGGACTGCTCCCTTCTCTTCAGAGTCTAGGGTCCTGCATTGATTGAGTTCATTCAAGAGCCTGTGACATCATACATCATTATGCCTGCCGTAGAACCTCTCTGTAACTTCTCAGACAACTTGAATGACAGAATTATCCAATAAATTAAATCAAACAGCCCCACCTCATATCCAGCCAACTCCTTCCCTCCCAAGCTTTACTCAAGCAGAGGACATTTCTTTTATTACTTTTACTTTAAATTTGTCACAAAAGCACAGCCACTCTAGTGTTCTCTACTTCCCTGAATGGGCAGTGAACAGCCCACAGACTTCAAGCACCTGTGTTTATTACAGGCAAGAGGACATCTGGTGAGGCAGCCAATGAAGAGGTACAGCAAGGTATGTTGCATTTCCTGTCCAACTTTCACTCAAATTCATCACCTCCATCTGTAATAAAATAACCGTAGCTAACGCCTCTCTATAGCCCTTGCCATATACCAGGCACTGTTGTATGTGTTTCACATGTACTAACATATACGGTCCTCATAAATACATTTTGAGGTTACAGACTAGTATTATCCACATTTTACAGATGAGGACACTAAGGCACAAGAACAAAGAAACTTGCCCAAGACAAACAGGTTGGCAACGGTGGAATGAGGATTTGAAACCAGGCATTCTGGCTTGCAGAGACTGAAATTTTCCACTTCTGGATAAACAGATAGTATTCCTTCCTCCCTCCCTCTCTTCTTTCTTTCTTCCTACTCATCTGCCTCTCTACCTACCTATACATCCTTCACCTTGCCACTCTTAACTCTGTCAGTGACAGGCATTTCTGTACTAACAGGAAAAGCTTTGGAATTTTAGAGATGCTATCTTTGAAGCCAGGCAGAGAAACCTTTAATACTTGGTGAGTGAAACTGAAACTTACAAAAAAGCCACAGAACCTCATTTAAATCTAAAGAAAATTCTCTTTGCATTTTCTGCCTCTGTCCTACGCAGCATTCTTCATTAATTCATAAAGCCTGTTAGATTTTATAGTGATCCCATTCTGCCCCCTCTCTGTGGTTTCTCATAAGCCAAGAAATTACCTGTCTTTACCCTATATTTCCTGTGGTCATTTTAACAGACTTTTTATTTTCAAAAGAGGAAGTTCAGAATGAATAGTGAATGCAGGTGGAAAAAAGATACCTGTTACAAAGTCATAAATAATGTGTAAAATCCAAGCCCTGTATTTATCTTTTGCTAGAGAAAAGCCATATTAAGAGAAAAGGTGTATTAGGTTATAATGTAAAAAGTAGATTCCTCCCATCCCCTTTTAGAATGTGCAGTCAGGTTAACAAGAACTCAGGAAGCACATGGTTTTGCCAAGTATTATGTGAGTTTTGCTCTTTAATAATTACATGCAGTTTTAATAATATCCTCATAATTACTGCAGAAATCCCCTACCACTCTGGATTTACAGAGTACTATGCTTTTCCATTTCAATAGGTGTTTCCGGAGCACCTTCAATAAAACTTCAGGATGTACTCAAGTACTGCTGCGGGAGAGGAGGGACTGCAGTCAAAGACCTGGACCCTAATGTGGTCTCTATTAAGTAGGAGCTAATGATCTTTTTTGGAGCGACAATTAAATGTCAAACAATTAGAACATATACAATGTAAGGCGAAACAAGGCACCATGTGCTGTTAGGCACTAAGAGCCATGTTGTAAGGTAGACAGTCATTGTCAAGTTGATCAGAGTCCATGGGGACAGCTTCCTGCAAGAGATGCCAGTAGCCTGTAGTCTGATTTAGTCATATTAGGTTAGAAACATAGGCAATCACAAACCCCACAACTTTAAAATAGGGGGTGCCCGGCTGGCTTAGTTGGAAAAGCATGTGACACTTGATCTCCAGGTCGTGAGTTCAAGCCCTATGTTGGATGTAGAGATTACTAAAAATAATAATTAATTTTAAAAAAACCTTTAAAATATGCACTTCTCTCCATCTCTTTACTTTGTGATTAAAAACAAAACAAAACAAAACAAAACAAAACAAAACAAAACAAAACCTCTTTCCTGAAGATTTTTTTTTTATTTTAAGAATTGGGCACTATCATTATTGGTATTAACCTCAAACACAATATATTTTATAAGTATGATACCTTAATCGACCAGCAGGTTGAACTGATCGGGGCTTGAATAGCTGGAAAGATACTACATGTTGTCTTTAGAAGACTTATTCTTAAGACCTTTCAGTTCGTATTTAAGCTTAATTATCTGTTCAACATATTCTTCTACACTTTCTAAAAGGAACTCTTACTTTTTGAGAGCATAAAAGTAAATATCCTAAAGAAATTTAAAATAATTATAGAAATAACAGAAACCATACAAAATAAAAATCTAACATTAAAACTCTGGCTGTTGTGGATCTATAAACACTGGTTAAGTCATTAATTAGAAACATGGGGACGTCTTTAAAAGATCAACTATAAGACTGACCAGTTTAGATAGGATGCTAAAATTAGCAAGGAGTGTATGTTCTAGAAAAAGAACATAAAATAGTATTGAAGCAAATAGTTTAGACATAATGAGCCTCATTTTCTATGATCAAATGGTTAACCTTGCAAGAACACTCAATTTTGAATTGGTTATATGAGTCACTGAATCATTCAACAAAGGGTTTCTGATCACCTATCTGGCTTTATTCTAGACCCTGGTGATAGACTGGTGATCAAGAAAGACAACGTCTTTATTGGGGAATCATAATAAACTAGCAAACACACACACACACACACACACACACACACACACACACACACTGAGATGTACTCAAGCATTAGGGGGCAAATTGTGGTCAAAGACCCAAACCCTGAAGCATCTGGGTGGCTGAGTCAGTTAGGCGTCCTACTCTTGGTTTCAGCTCAGGTCATGATCTCATGGTTCATGAGTTCGAGCCCTGCATCAAGCTCTGTGCTAACAGCGTAAAGCCTACTTGAGATTCTCCTTCTCCCTCTATCTCTCTGCCCCTCTCTTGCTTGCTCTCTCAAAATAAATAAACTTAAAAAAAGAAAAAAAAGACCTGAACCCTGATCTGATGTGGTCTCTATTAACTAAGAGCTAATAATCTTTTGTATATGTGTATATATATGTGTGTGTGTGTGTGTTTGGGGGAGAGGCCATAGATACATGCAATGAGGAAGAACAAAGCAGGGGAACGAAGGGGGGCTGTTGCTTAGGGTGGTCGGGGAAGTCCTTTCTCTCTTGAGCAGAGACCTGATGAAGTAAGGGAAAAATGGTTTGAAGACCCAGAAAAAAAGCATTCCAGAAGAAAGAAGGAAAGGCTATAGCAGGCTAACAGGCTTGGGGTATCTGAAGAATACCAAGAGAGGGGCAATGCAGCTGACAAAGGGTGAGCAAAGCAGGTTAAGTGTCAGGTAAGGGCCTTTTAAACAAGGATTGCAGGTTCTATTGGGCTTAATAGAGGATTCTAAGCAGAGAAGTGACATGATATGATTTTCTTTTCCTTAAGATCACTCTGGTGTGGAGAAGAGATCACAGGCGAGCAAAGGGGGAAGCAGAGTGACTGGCTGGAGACTGTTCCAGTCCTCCAGGGATGGGATGATGGTGGCTTACACTAGACTGAGTGGTAATCCTGGTGAGAAGAGAGGTGGACCTTGAGTTGTATCTGAAAGGCAGAGTTGACAGAACTGGCTAACGGATGATCTGTATGATGACAGTGTCCAGGATGACTAACACTTCCGGCTTGAGCAATTGAGAAAGGGGTGGCACCACGATGCCATGTCAGTAATATGGGGTAAAACCTTTTTTTTATGGCATGGCATTCAGTCGTAAACAGTAAAAATACAAATATATAGTGTGAGTGCTGTTAATCATCAAGCAGCATATTGGAATATTATTTTTAAAAATCTAGGTTTTAGCCAACCAACGCCCTCAGTCCTTAACTTCACTGCTAAATATATTGGGCATGGCCTTTACAGTCCTGTTTCTAGTTTTTTCTGGCACTTTTATGGTTCTTTAAATCAAAATAACGTATGCACTATGGAAAACTGATCTCAGGACCAAGAAACAAAAAAAATACACAAAATGGTCTCAGTGACCTCCATGATTAAAAGCAATAAACCACAAATTTAAGAAACACACTGGTTAGGGTGGGTGGTGAGAGGGAGTATACAAAAGGTCCATACTCTAGAAACTCTGCCAAACTTCAGAGAAACAAAGAATTGCATAAACAAGCACCTGCCTAGAAAACTCTTGGAAGCTCCCAAGGCCTCTTGGATGGTGGAGTCGGGGGACTAAAGAGTGGAGACACCCTCATTCTCCAGTTCCAAGACCTCTTTCCCCTGTGCCCACTGTCTCGCCTTCAACTCCACTTGAGCTGAAGTTGAAGCTCTTTGACAATTGCATACTCTTTCCATCTTGGGTTTCATGATCCTGTTGTTACTTAGTTCCACTCATGACTACCATCTGCTTTTGTAGATTTTACATGATTGACCTCCCTTCTCTCTGCCCAACAGCACTGAATGCAACCTATGATCTTGCCCTTCTACATCCCCTCCTCACAATTACATCACTTAGCCCTTGCTTTCCATTCTTCTGTTTATAAAAAAAACAAAACAAAACAAAAAACCCATCCTACTGGGGTATCTGATGTCTCAGTCAGTGGAGTGTCCAACTCTTGATTTTGGCTCAGCTCATGATTCCAGGGTCAAGGGATTGAGCTCCACATCAGGCTCTGTGATGAGCATGGAGCCTGTGTAAGATTCTCTCTCTCTCTTCCTCTGCCCCTCTCCCCTGCTCATACATGTGCTTTCTCTCCCTCTCTCAAAATAAACAAACAAATAAATAACATCATATATCA
Source organism: Lynx rufus (assembly GCF_022079265.1). Lineage (NCBI taxonomy): Eukaryota > Metazoa > Chordata > Mammalia > Carnivora > Felidae > Lynx > Lynx rufus. The sequence continues at coordinate 30,802,920 of NW_025814845.1, forward strand.
ATTCAGATACCCTGTTTAGCTAACGTGAAGTATGCCAATTAACTTGTATGTCATATATGCAAGGTATATATATTTTCATGTCTCACTTCTAGGAATTACAAATGACTCTAAAACCCAACAAAATGTTCAAGCTCATTGGTAAGCAAATAAATTTAAATTAAAGAAAAAAATATGTAAACCATATCACTTTTAGCCAATGAAATCAGCAGATCTTTTTAGTAAGAGCTAAAATGTCATTCTTCAGTAAGACAAGTATAAATTGATCAAAACTTTTCTTTAAAGGGTTACCTGGGTGGCTCAGTCAGTTGGGTGTCTGACTTCAGCTCAGGTCATGATCTCATGGCTTATGAGTTCGAGCCCCATGTTGGACTCTGTGTTGACAGCTCAGAGCCTGAAGCCTGCTTCAGATTCTGTGTCTGTCTCTCACTCTGCCCCTCCCTCACTCATGCTCTCTCTCTCTCTCTCTCAAGAATAAATAAAAACATCAAAACAAAGTTAAAAAAATAGTTTATAATCTATATTAAAAGCCTTGAAAATGTACATTCTCTTCACGTAGCAATCTGTCATTAGGAATTTATCCTAAAGAAGTAAAAATGAAGTTTGCACACAAAGATGTTTATCTCAGAATTCTTTATATTTAGAAACTACCGAAATACTTGACCTTGAAGAAATGATTAAATAAAAATTATATTATATTGTAGTTGTAACTAAAAATTATATTACTTGTACATCACTAAAAATATATTTATAAAGAATTTTACTGTCACAAATAAAGTTTTATGACATGTGAGATTACAAAAATAGATAGTGTGGAAATTATGAAAATAGACGGTATGGAAAATCATACATACAACATGATCTTGACTGATACTATGGAAATAAAAGTTAGACACATGTAACAAAACACTGGTGATGGTTTGTCTCTGGGTAGTAAGAGTACTGAATAGAGGTTATTTTAAATTTCATTTTGAGATACTTCTGTATGTTAACATTATACACACATAGATTTATGTTATATATCTTTAACACGTATCACTTTGATCATCAGGAAAATTTAAATGATTTTATCAAATAAATCTCTTTGCTTCTAGCCCATTCTCCCCTTTTCAGCCCATCATGAAGTTCTGCCCATTTTTTTTCCTTTCCTTTCTCACTGCTTTCACTCAGCACTAACCATGCATGGCCTCCCACCTCCACCCCTTGGCTTCCCTCCCTGATAATCATGTTCCCTGTTAACCATCCTGAGAGCGGGAGTAAAAACGGTCTACCTTAAGTGGCTGGGATCATGTTACCCCTAATGAAGGGAATTTGATGTGATCCTTGGTCATCCATAACACTCCAAGCTTTTGATCATGAACTGCAAATCTTTGGTTAACTTCTGACTACAACCCATTGCATAATTTCCCTTTGTTCTGCTCAACCTCAACATAAACACACCCACATGCAAAATTCCCAAGACTACCATTTTACTTTCTGTAACATACTGTTGTTTTCTTTCCTAACTCTTCTCTAGAATCGTCTAGAAAGGCTTCTTATCCAAGTATCTACTTTTCTCCAAACGAGTTTACTACCACATTGTTTCAGCATCCCTTTTTTTAGTATACATTGTGCAATTGTGTTTGTCATTTGCAATCAGACTTGCAAAAAGCAAAGAAATTCCTGTTTTAGCATAATATTGCCTAAATAACAAATGCTTCTAGTGTACATAAACCATAATTCTACTTTTGAAAATGAACACTTATACACAAAACTTAAGACCATCTCTTATGAAAAATGAGATACACCAGTAGTCAGGTTGTTTGTTTATATCATCTACTTGCACAATAAGACGGTAGTTCCTTATAAAGTATATCTAAGGCATTTAAACAAAGAATTCACAGCTCAATCTCTTTAGCTGTTTGGTGAACAACTATGGAGACAGGAAGAATAAAAGTCATATGAATGGTTGTCGTCTCTGAGTAGCAAGAATATGCATGTGGCTGCTGCATCCGTCCTCCTACCATATTTATTTCACATGAGTCCCTGACACCTCAGTGCTTTGACAAACACCTCGTTTCTCCAGCTCTGTTTTACAGACAGGGAAACCAGAGAAATGGCCATGGAGTGGCTTAACACAGCATGTTTTTAGAAATGCCAACACTGAGGGGTGCCTGGGTGGCTCAGTCGGTTAAGCGTCCGACTTCGGCTCAGGTCACCATCTCAAAGTTTGTGGGTTCAAGCCCCACATCAGGCTCTGTGCTGACAGCTCAGAGCCTGGAGCCTGCTTCAGATTCTGTGTCTCCCTCTCTCTCTCTCTGTCCCTCCCCTGCTCACACTCTGTCTCCCTCTCTCAAAAATAAATAAATATTAAAAAAAATATTTTTTAAAGAAACACCAACACTGAAGTGATCCTCAATTCTAAGTGAAACCATGATAAGAACTACAAGAGAATCACTTTGACCTTAAGTCTTAATATAAATGATAGTGTCAGCCATGACTCCTGATAGTTACTCGAATGGACAAACTTTTTAATTGAGAAAACACATTACTGTGAAAAACTACTCTTGTGAAGAGAAAGTAGACAAAGCCCGCAAACATATAAACACACGATTAACAGTAACATCTTATTAAATATCTTACGAATGGTTGTCAATGCATTTATTGGAAGTAAAATTATAAAACAATAATAATGATTAAAAAAATAGAATACCATTAATGGTACTCCAGTTCTCTTTCATAAATGAACAAGGAAAAATTATGATGCAAGAAATCTCCATACCAGACTCCTTATATGCACATACATATGTACCAGCAGAAAAATCAGTTAATAATTGAAATTAGGTTGGCGAATTAAACAACTAAACATAATAGCTCAGGAGGAAACTGATAATTTATCTAAATTTCAAACTGAACTAAAAATTGGTCCCAGTCATTACTTTTCCTTCTACCAATAACTGAATATTAAATGGAATTTAGAAATATTTATTAAAATGAAATCAAAGACAGACTACAAATGGGGTGGATTACAATATATATAATGAAGCGTTGATTTCCTTAATATGCAGGAGCCCTTACAAATCCCAATATAACCCAATAAATATTAGCAAATTTATGAACCAGTAGCTCACAGGAAAAAAAAAATTCTATGGCCAATAAACATAAAAATATGTTTAACTTTATTCAAACTGAACTTTGTTCAATTAAATAGATGGAAATCTAAACAACAAATAGGGATTCAGGTCCATTTTGGATCCCAGAAATGCCAGTATTTCTTTAAGCACTCACTGGAGCGGAAGGGTCCTAAGATTTCAAGAGCCACCAAAAATTATTCTGTGTTTTCCCCCCAATAGGGAAATATACCATGAGCAACCTTAGGATGGTCAAGACTCATCTGTTAGTTCTTTTACACCATAGTGGGACTTTTATAAAGGACTGGCAGATGGAACTGAATAATACAAAAAAGAAAACAGAATAAATCAGTGTCTCAAGAACTGAGATGTGCCTGTGGTCTCTACCATCTGATGATGTGAGTGATTTCACCTCTATATCATCTATTTCCTTCCTATCAAAATTCCAGTGTCTAAATTTGATATATAATAAATACACTCACACACACACACACACACACACACACACACACACACACACACCTTTACACGTGCCTCAGAGTGTGCACCTTGCCTTGATGACTGGCACTCTAAAAATTATTTAATGTCTACATCTTTTTTACTACTTAGTGGTGTTCTTGATAAAAAAAAAAGTTTAATAGGAAAAGAGAGAGAGACAGGGAAAGGGAGAGAGAGGGAGGGAGAATAATTGAGTAACTGAGTACTGGTTGTACTGATTCTACTAATTAGATCTTTGGAAAAACTCCTTTAGAATATTTTATTTCTTCTTCTTCTAGGTGAAGTGGAAATTATTTCTCCACAATAATGTCAGAGATGCTGTGAGGGGAAATATAGACAGCATGAATGAAAATGTTCTGCATTTTCAGGGAAATATATATTATTGAAATATTGCTTGCCTATTATTTTAAATATTAAATATTAATATTTATATTTAAATGGTAATGACCCAAAACTATTATCTACTATACTTAATAAAACATTTGTATTAAAATGTTTTACTTTTCTTAAAGGTTTTAGGATAATCTTTGCTAATACCATTCGCAAATAACTAGAGGTTAGCTATATTTTCATTTTCAAGGATGCTAACTGAAAGTTTCATAATGAGGATTGCTGCATACCTTTCTTCTTGTAAAACCAGTAGCCACTCTTTGACTGAAGAATTAGAATAACAACGTATGTATTTTTTTTTTTTTACCCCTGAGAAATGTTTGTTAGTCACATAAACAGCAGCCACACTATGTGCCTTGGAGCTGTAAACTTGAACATGCTATCCCCATGGAGCCTCAGGTAACAGGACTTAATATTAGCTCTTCTGTGGAATTCAGAGAAAGGCATTTCTATCCCCACCTCCAGACGAGAACTTGAGGTACTATTAAACTTAAATTATAACTTTTTAGTGATACCATTTTCATAATTTATGGTACTCCCATCCTGAGCTTGTTTCAAATTTATTCAGAAAAATACATTTTCTGCCTTCGTTTTTATATCATCACTATGACATGGATGGATGATCAAATAAGTAAAGTATGCCATCTTTCTGAGAAAGAAAGGTCTCTTGTTTGGAAGTCACATCTAGGGCTGCCATACCTCAGTAGGAAATGTGTCTCACTCAGCACCTGGTAGCAAACGCAAGTGAGGCTCATCCCAGGAGCACATGCGGGTGAGGTCATGGATGATTGGCAAAGAAGTACAAACTAATGGAAACACGACTCCAAGCTCTGTAGCTACTTTACATGGCGCTGGCCCAGCATAGGCCCATCTGACCCAGAGACAACCATAACAAAGTGAGACCAGCCAACCTTTACTGAGCATCGGCCATGTACCAACTCTGAGCTAAGTACTTCTTCACATGTAGCTCATCTCATCCTCTCAACAACACTAAGCAGTAATAACTATCGTTATGCTTATTTTACGCATGTGGAACCTGAAGCTTACAGAACTGAAATAAGTTGCCCCAAATCTCACGGCCACTGACTGGGAGAGACAGAATTCACAACCAGGCAGCTAGACTCCAGAGCTTGTGTTTTGACCCCAGAACTACGATGCCAAACAGACCCCACCAGCCGAAAGGTCAGTGCTTCACATCAATCGTGCTGTGTACTTGCCTCATGGATTCAGCTGCCTTGTCACTCTGTCCCCAGAGAGGAAGTCTGAGCACACTGGCTCAGCTTCAGCATTGGTCACTCACACTTACAAACTAACTGTCTAGTGGGATGAAGAATGAAGACAATAGCTAGAATGAAGTAAACAGGAGTGCCTGGATGGTTCAGATGGTTAAGCGTCAAGACTCTTGATTTCGGTTCAGGTCCTGATCTCACTGTTGATAGAACTGAGCCCCGAGTCAGGCTCTGTGCTGTCAGTGGGGAGCCTACTTGGGATTCTTTCTCTCCCTCCCTCTCTCTCTCTGCCCCACCCCCATGCACGCTCCTCTCTCTCTCTCTCAAAATAAACAAACTTAAAAAAAAAAAAAAAAAAAAGAAAGAATGCAGTAAACAACCTAACCTCCCAGTTTAAAAAAGAGCTAATGAAACCTGAAACAGCCTAAGGGAAGAATGGAGTTCAATAAGAGTAAAGAGTCAAATGGAAGTAAAAGAAATGGAGAACAGAAAAACAATAAAGAAAATGAATGAAACCAAAAGTTGGTTCTTTGAAAAGATCGGCAACATTGACAAACCTGTAGTTAGAATGGCCAAGAAAATTAAAAAAACGACTCAACTTAGCAAACTCAGAAATAAAAGAGGGGACATCACTACAGGCACACCTCGGAGACACCGTGGGCTCAGTTCATGACCACCACCACAAAGCAAATGTCACAATAAAGCGAGTCAAATGTATTTTTGTGTTCCTAGAGCATATAAAAATTATGTTTACACTGTACTGTAGTCTATTAAGTGTGCAACAGCATTATGTCTAAAAAAACAATGTATGGGGCACCTGGGCGGCTCAGTCGGTTGAGCCACCGACTTCGGCTCAGGTAATGATCTCATGGTTTGTGAGTTCGAGCCCCGCGTCGGGCTCTGTGCTGCCAGCTCAGAGCCTGGAGCCTGCTTCTGATTCTGTGTTTCCCTCTCTCTCTGACCCTCCCCCACTCATTCTCTGTCTCTCTCTGCCTCAGAAATAAATAAACATTAAAAAAAAAATTTTTTTTACTAAAAATAAAAAAAATTTAAAAAACAATTTATGTACCTTAATTAAGAAATACTTTATTGCTAAAACATGCTAACCGCGATCTGAGTTATCATTGAGCCAAATCTTTTTGCAGGAGGAGGGTCTTGCCTCAATGCTGATGCCCACTGACTGATCAGGGTGGTGGTTGCTGAAGGCTGGGGTGGCTCTGGCAATTTCTTAAAATAAGACAACAATGAAGTTTGACAGATCGATTGCCTCTTCCTTTCTCAAGAACATCCAGAGGCCATTGTAGTATTATTTATTGGCCTAATTTCAATATAGTGTCTCAGGAAAAAGGGAGGCCCAAGGAGAGGGAGAGAGATGGGGGAATGGCCAGTCAGTGAAGCGGTCAGAATGTACACAAAATTTATTGATAAAGTTTCCCATCTTATATGGGTGTGCTTCATAATGCCCCCAAACAATTATAATAGTAATACCAATGATCACCAATAACAGATCACCATAACAAATATAATGAGAAAGTTTGAAAAATTGTGAGAATTACCAAAATGTGACACAAAGAGAGTGAAGTGAGCAAATGCTGTTGGAAAAACGGTGTTGACAAAACTCCTACAACTCAATAAAAAGACAAACAACCCAGTTAAAAAACAGGCAAAGGATCTGAACTAAACATTTCTTCAAAGAAGGTATACAAATGGCCAAAAAAAAAAAAAAATCACATGAAAAACATTCAACATAATTAGCCATCAGGGAAATGCAAATTAAAACCACAAGGCTATACCACTTCACACCCACTAGGAAGGCTATATTAAAAAAAAAAAAGGTAACAAGGGTTGACATGCATATGAAAAAATTGGAACCCTCATATACTGCTGGTGGGAAAGTAAAATGGTGCAGCCACTTTAGAAAACCGTCTGGCAGTTCCTCAGGTTGAACACAGACTTACCATACGACCCAGCAATTCTACTCCTAACTATATGCCCGAGAGAAATGAATACTTAGGACCACACAAAAATTTGCACATAAATAATCATAGCAGTATTATAATAGCCCAAAAGTAGAGACAACACAGATATCATCAACTGATGAATAAATAAATAGATAAATAAAATGTGGCATATTCAGGGCACCTGGGTGGTTTAGTCAATTAAGCATCCAACTCTTGGTTTCAACTCAGGTCATGATCTCATGGTTCAGGAGCTTGAGTCCCGTGTCAGGCTCCATGCTGACAATGTGGAGCCTGCTTGGGATTCTCTCTCTCTCTCTCTCTCTCTCTCTCTCTCTCTCTCTCTCAGTCTCAATAAATACATAAATACATAAACATTTTTAAATACTATTAAAAATGTACTCAGCACTACTTTAGTGCTGAATACTGTTCTGTAGCATGAATATACTACATATATTCATGTGGTATATTCATACTACAGAACAATATTCAGCACTGAAAAGGAATGAAGTATTACTACTTTCTATAACATGGATGAATCTTGAAAACATTAAGTAGGTGAAAGAAGTCAGTCACAAAAGACCACATTTTGTATTGATTCCATTTATATGAAATGTTCATAATGGGCAAATCTATAAAGACAGAAAGTAGATCAGTGGTTGTATAGGGCTGGCAATGAGGGGTGGCAGGTGGGAAAGAAATGGAAGTGACTGGTAATGGGTACAGAGGATGTTTTTAGGGAGGTGATGAAAATGTTCTGTAACTGATTATAATGATGGTTATACAACTCTGTGAACATACTAAAAACTCAGTGGTGTGTATACTTCAAATAGGTGAATTGTACTATGTGAATTATATCCCAAATAAAGCTATTATATCTATCTCTATCTCTATCTCTATCTCTATCTCTATCTCTATCTCTATCTCTATCTCTATAGTGTGTGTGTGTGTGTGTGTGTGTGTGTATCCAGTATGTCAGAGTGGAAGTCAGCAAAGGCTGACACTCACCATGCCCACTTCATAAAGATAGATTTCAAAGGCTTACCCCAGATTTCTCCCATTCCAACCATCATGCCCAAGTGGCAAAAGCTGGGTATGCAGCTGTGGTAGCTGTGATGTTCATGTTACATGTTACCCCTAATTTCATTTCAGACTAGAACTGCATAGGTAAAAATCTCACCACAGAGAAACATTACAGAGAAGGTCAGGGCAATATTTTATGTCCTGGTGGATGGCTTAGTACTCCAGCTTCTTATTCACAGTGAATCGCTTTCCAAGAAAATGCTCTCTGGTCCCCACTCAATCAGCACTCCCCCTGTGACGAAAGTCCCCGATGGTATCTGTGTGTACACACGCATGTGCATACATGCTTTGCTGGAGATGGGAGTCTGTGGGCCAGAGCACTGCTAAACTGAGCAATGTGTAAGTAACCTCCCTTCCCAGCCCCAGCAAATGATGATTTTCCTTCCCCTTGTATCTTCCTCCTGAATCGTCTTCATTCCAGTCAACTTTGCTTTCCAACATCTCAGAATGGTTTAGCAGAAAGAAAACAAGCTTTAGAATCTGGTAGGCAAGAGCCCAAAAACTAACCTTATTCCTTTCCACTTAGTAACCCTGGGCAAGCCTCAGATGTCAAGTTTGTAAAATGCATATCACACAGTATCCAAACCGTTAAAAAATATTTCTAGAGTTTCCACTACGTGTTGGGTACTGAGAATACACACCTGAGTAAGACACAGACTCTTCGGTAAAAAAATTCATGGTCTAGTAGGAGACATAGAAATATACACAAATAATTATTACAATGCAGTGTGATAAATGCCATGATAGATAGTATCATAAAGGAGGGAGGGATTGATTCTCTTAACAGTGGAAAAGAAGGAAGAAGGCTTCATGGCGTGGCTGTGAGACTTTGCTAAGACAATGTGTCTTAGCCACAGAACTCTTGGCACGTAGCAAATGCTCAGAGAGTGTGAAGTTCTTGCCCCACCAAGGGCCCTAGGAATTCAGAAGAAGAAAATAATAAGTTTGGGCAAGGGAGGTAAGAACCTGGAAAGGACTGTTCGCTGCTCTGGTCAGAGTTATTATTAAGAGCTAATTCAACTAAAGAAAACTGGGCATCACTTTTTATTTCTTCCTGCCCATAAATATACGAACTAGAAAGATATAAATGCAGATGTCCTGGGTTCAATATTGTGTATTTTAACCTATAATTCTAACTTTGCCAAATTAGAATGTCAAGTAAAATGCCCCCCCCCAAAATCCTTAACTCTTCCTTCAGCCAATACATATGCATTTACTGACCACCCCCCTCCCCATTATGTGGCACCAGGCAACAGAGACATAAAATTACTTATGACAAGCTTAGAAATGACTAGGGCAGGTAAAACAAGACTTTAATAATTGTAACACAGGGCAGAACAATGTGTTGTTTTTATTCCCTCACAATAATTGCTCAGGAGGTTTACTTGCTCTTGAAACAAAGCAGGGAGTTAATATTGATAATAATGGTTCCTTCCTGATCAGACCTGTACCTCTATTCTAATTTTGAGAAATAGATATTTGGAAATGGGCTTCCCCTTGGTGATAAAAAAAGATATGATAAAGTTTCTCAGTAGAGACAAGTCAAGTACTCAATGTTCTCAGAGCAAAATCTTGCTGAAATGATAAAACCTCCGCTGGTTATCAAGAGGCTTAGCTGTGCAGATAAACAACCTTGAGAGTCAGTAAATCTACGGTAGTACAAGGCACGTGGTGGGTGTAACTCAACTTTGGAGTCTGTGGCCTACGATGTGGGGATTCCTAAACCAGAGATCAACGCAGCACCTGCACTAAGGATATAGCAGATCCCTACTTTCTCCTGCCCATCCACCTTCCCGTGTTCCCTGGTAAAGACCCCTCCACCTCCCATAAATCAGAGATAGGTCCATGCAGGTAAATCACAGTCCATCTGGGGATGAGAAAGCTGTGGGGTTTTCCTTAGGAATGAAAGCTGTAAGAACAACGTAAGCCTGAAGTTGCCAAAATAAAACCAACGCAGAGGACAACAGGCTGGGAGATAGGAAGAGAAAAACAATCCTGATGACCTGTTTTGACTCCTTTGATCCAGCCATGTGTCACCCTTTGGAATTCCCAGTTACGTAAATATATATGTATACGTGTAACTTCATGTATAGAATTAAATTTGATAGATTTGTTTGTTGATTGATTCCTTAAGCTACTTGGGATTGGAATTCTGCCACTTACAACCAAAAGAGTCCTAATTAGAAAGGGTCTCAGTGCACTGCTCTTCCTCAGTGTATATTATTATGGGGGTGGGGTAACCAAGAAGGTCACAGAGTAATCACACCTGACCCATCCCCTCTTTCCATTCCTTTTTCCAGTTCAGCAAACCTACTCTCCAGGTGCCAGAGAAAGCCACCATTTTCCCTCCTTAATTCCTTCAGTAAAATTTTACTCTATGCCTCTTCACCCTTATTGAAAGGGCATTTCATCATTTTTGGTATAATGGAAGAATGGTGTGAATCTAACGTATCTTTGAAGAGAAGTGCTAGAATTCAAACAGAAAATCAACAAAGGGCATTCCGATGAAAGAGGGCTCCTCCTAGAAGTTTCTTATGTTTAACTTTTGAAAAGTGGTCAGATCTCTGTCTCTGTGTAGTAGAATCTTACAAAAAATCCTCTCATTCATGGAGAGAGCCTTTTTGCAATGATTACAACCGAATGCCATGAAGTGCAGCCCCCAATAAAAAGCCTGTCTATCCTATATCTGTGTCTGCTGTCCTGAGCAGTGTTAACTAGGATTGCTCAAAGAATTCAGAAACAATTGATCATCCTCATTTTTCTCTTTCCTTTTATTTTATCTGCCTTCTCCTACTTCCCTCTTAGAAAAAGAGTGTAGATTAAGAATAAAGAACAAAACCTACCGGGAGGCAACTTTTACAGGAAGCCATGGAAAATCCGTTAAGAGAATTTTTGACCAGGGCTGACCCAGATCAGTGCCTGTGTGGGCTAAGCAGTGGCTCACCCATAACTCTGTTTATGTACAGTGCAAAGCAGGGCTACCAGCAGGAAGGATGGCTTCCAAACCATCATTCAGTCTAAACTATTATATACCAACCCTGCTTGTGGAACTAAAACAAATTAAAAACAAAGAAACAACAACAACAAACCCGCCATCACAACAACTAGAATTTTTGTAGGGTCCTGGGCCTTCCTTGGTAGTTTTTAAAGCTCCTCCAGGTAATTCTAGTATGTAGCCAAGGTCAAAATCCATTAATTTATACAGACATCCAGACAAAATCTTTCTCCAACCATTGCAATGTTCTGGGTTGTTTTGGCTGTAACCAAAATGGCTACCAACAAAGCCTAGGGTATTCTCATTCTTTCTCTTCCACAGATGATTAAGTTATCAGTTATGAAGGCTTTACAGAGTATCAGCCTGAACTAAGCACCTTACATACATCATCTCTAAGCTTTACAACCACCCTGGACAATGGTCCTCAGTAAATACTTGTTGAATGAATATATAAATAAGCAAGGACAATGGCAGTGCAAAACTCAGGGGGAAAGGCTACCTCACCTGGACTCATCTCTGTTCCAGATAGTCGCTCTTTCTCCAGCACCCCCATCTCTGAGGTTCCCACAATCTCACTGATGGATAGGACCCTCTACACACATCCTGACCCCATGGCAATCTAATCTGGTTTTCCTATAGCTCCAAGAGTTAAAAAATAATTATTTTTAAACTGAGTCTAACCCAGGACATGTTTTTGTTTAGTTCTAAAGAAAATGCCCATTTGTCAGGAGGGTGTATTGAGGTAAGTTAAGATTCAACAATTTTTTTAGTGCTCCTATACTAAAACTAATCTGAGGGTAAAGGTAAACTCCAGCATTTACTAAATGATGTGGCTTTGTTCAAGGCTCTGAGGGCTCAGTGCCTCAGTTTCCCCATTTGTAAAAGGTGTTAATGATCCCTAGCCAGTAGAGCCTTTGTAAGATTGTAAGCACCTGGTACAATGACTGACGCATAGTAAGTAGTATGCCAAATAGTATGACTTGAGAAGCCATCGTAGACCAAAGAGTGTTGTTGAAGAAGTGCTGCCTTTAATGGCTGCCACAGCTCACCAAACACTGTGTGGTTGGCAGTGTGGGCCAGTGGGAAGAACTGGGAACAGTGGAGGTAGAAAATCTGGATGTCAGCTCCTTCACTAACCAGGTGTATGATCTTGGCTTCTCTATTTCAGCTTTCTCACGTACAAAACGGGCATATTTTACAACTCAAAAATTTTCTATAAAAGGTAAACAAAATTCAGAAAGTATTTTAAGAAGTACACAAATGGGGGCACCTGAGTGGCTCAGGTGGTTAAGCATCCGATTCTTGATTTCAGCTCAGCTCATGATCTCACGGTTCATGAGATGGAGTCCTATGTTGGGCTCTGCACAGACAGTGTGGAACCTGCGAGGGATTCTCTTTCTCCCTCTCTGCTCCTCCCCCCACCCAAATAAATAATAAATATTTTAAAAACACAAATGTTTAAACAAGAAAAAAAAAAGGAAGTATACAAATCTAAGATATTCTTCCTGTGCTTGTTCATAAATTTAAAAAGAATCAAATCTTTGATGACTGTTCTCAAGCATCCCATAAGAAAGGGGCTCTCATTACCTGTGCAAATAATAAAGCAAAAAATCTTTGCATGTACTGACTGCTGTTTCTAAAAGTGACTTAGAATTTCAACTGAGACACTATCCAGATGTTTCCTTGTGTTCCATTGGGCAAGGGTGCCTTGCTGAAATGACCTGACTGCACCAAAGAGCCCACAATATTAATGCAAATTTAAAAAAAAAAAAACCCTTTCATCCACCGCCATAAAGAAATTTAAAGGTCATATGCCTCCTTTTGTTATTCTAAGGGAAGGGCATTCTGAGCAAGTAAGTCTCCAGTAACTTTTGAAGTTAGAATGGAATATTTGTGAATGCACACATTTGTAGGCTGGGAAGTTGAGGTAGGTAGTAGTGAGAAGGAAATTTAGAAACTTATTCATCTCTAAAATATTCAGTTGAGTCGGACTTTGACACCCATGGGATCAGCACCCAGAGCTCTGTGTGAGTTAGAATTTGAAGCTCTTCTAACCCCATTGTGAAAGACACGACCTTTGTCTCCCAGGAAATTTCACAGCAAGTCTGACTTGAAACTTACCTTGAAACCTACCTTTCTTATTAAATATTTCTTTACCCATAAATATTAAAACCTGATCTTAAAAAAGAACTCTCAAAACTTGCTATGTATAGATGTTAGAATACCATGTGCATCTGAAAATAAAAACTATTCATAAGCAAAAATAATCGTTCATAAGCAAAGGTTCAGTGAATGAAAACTACATAAGGGAGCCCGTTTTCATAATGAAACCAACTTCGAGGGGAAAGAGAAAATGGCCTAAGCGAAGTCAGGTCAACGGCCAGCTTTCCTGCACTGCTGCATGAAAGTGAAGTCTTCGGGGCGCCTGGGTGGCTCAGTCGGCTGAGCGTCCGACTTCGGCTCAGGTCATGATCTCGCGGTCCATGGGTTTGAGCCCCGCATCGGGCTCTGTGCTGACAGCTCAGAGCCTGGAGCCTGTTTCAGATTCTGTGCCTCCCTCTCTCTCTGCCCCTCCCCTGCTCATGCTCTCACTCTCTCTCTGTCTCAAAAATAAAAAATAAATGTTAAAAAAAAAAAAAAAAAGAAAGCGAAGTCTTCGATAACGAAGTGGCCTCTGGTATGGTCTTTGCCAGGACCAGATTGCCCCTGGTGTAATCAACAGCTTGCGTGTTTAGGTCGGATCAACTGTAAAGTCATGAAACTTTTCTCAAGCTCAGTTTCCTCATCTGTAAAAAAGTGGCAGTCGCCTCCCAGGGGGATGGAGTCAGTTAAGTAAACACCCTACACAGAGCACTTTAGTAAATATACTCCCAGAAACAGACTTTTCTCTCTCCACCCCTCTGGGTGATAACACTTCCAACCACACCCTTTCTGAGATCACTTAACTTTAAAGCACTGGCACACACAGGGAATGATTTTCAGCCCATGTAGCCATGTTTTTCAATCCCCCAAACATATTAAATGGTGGTCTATTCTTACAAAGGAACACTAGGCAGCAATGAAGGAATAAATCCCAGCTACGTGACACAATGTGGACAAATGCCACAGACACAATATTGAATGAAAGATGCCAGATACAAAAAAGCACGTATGGTTTCATTTTTATGTTCAAGAACAGCCAAAGCTACTTATTCTACAAATACTGCTTCCATGATAGGACAAATCAAAATAATGGTCATCTTGAGCCACGGGGTGACAGAAAGGAGAAGCACAAAGGAGGCTTCTGGGACACTGAAAATGTTCTGTACCTTGATCTGAGTGGTTGTTACACAGGTGCGTACGTATGTAAAAATTCATCAAGCTGTACACTTCAGAGCTGTGCACTTTATTGCCTTTGTTACACCTCAATGTTTAAAATAATATTTTAAATATTTTTAAATTATTTTAATTATTAAATATTATCATTAAATTATTTTAATTAAAAATAATGTTTAAAATAATATTTTTAAAAGATTTTATTTTTTTTGTTTGTTTTTTTTGTTTTTTGTTTTTTGTTTTTTTTTGTTTTTTGTTTTTTTTTAATTTTTTTTTTTTTTCAACGTTTATTTATTTTTGGGACAGAGAGAGACAGAGCATGAACGGGAGAGGGGCAGAGAGAGAGGGAGACACAGAATCGGAAACAGGCTCCAGGCTCTGAGCCATCAGCCCAGAGCCCGACGCGGGGCTCGAACTCCCGGACCGCGAGATCGTGACCTGGCTGAAGTCGGACGCTTAACCGACTGCGCCACCCAGGCGCCCCAAAAGATTTTATTTTTTAAGTAATCTCTACAGCCAACATGGGGCTCACACCCACAATCCCAAGATCAAGAGTTTGCACACTCCACCAACTGAGCCAGCCAAGGTGCCCTTAAAATAATATTTTTTTCAAAGCATTTATTGGACTTAATCTTATTACATGGAAGTTTCTCTCTTGTGCATTCTTCCAGGCTCTTTTTACATTTACATATATATGTACATGATAAATGTGTTCATTGGTACCTCATAATTGTAGAAATAAAGAATTACTCATATATGAAATTTTCCAAATAATTGAATGTATCCACTTAAGTAAACAAAGGTTACTTAAGTAAGGAAACCATTACTTTCTTCGATGAAAATCTTTATGAAATGATTTACAGTCTTCACTATCATTTTAAACAGACAATATTGAGTACATTCCTCTTGGTGAACCAAGGTTATCCTTAGAAACTTATATCGTCAAGCTGGGCTGAGACTGAGCTATAACTTCAGCAGCTATTGCTTCTATACTGATGATGGTAGCTTTTGTCCCTTCTCTGTTATCTGTGGCTACTGCTTTCTGTCACCTGCTTGTCTCTGAGGATCCCGGTCCTTCTCATTTGCTTTCTTCCATGCATTTATTTGTAGGGTTGGTGCCTATCTTTTGAATGCCTAGTATGTACTAAGCACTGGAGATAATTGTAGCAAAGAAGACACTCATTATCCATGACCTAAGGGGATCCAGATTTTAGCAGAGGAGTCAAGTATAAAATAAGTGTGGGGCGCCTGGGTGGCTCAGTCAGTGAAGCATCCGACTGCAGCTCAGGTCATGATCTCACAGTTCGTGGGTTCAAGCCCTGAGTAGGACTCTGTGCTGATAGCTTGGAGCCTGGAGCCTGCTTTGGATTCTGTGTCTCCCTCTCTCTCTGCCCCTCCCCTGCTTACACTTTGTCTTTCTCTCTCTCAAAATAAATTTTAAAAAATAATTTTAAAAAAACAGTATAAAACAAATGTGATGACTATCATAAAGGGGAAAGCATAGGACCTAATTCAGGAGGTCACTTCAAAGAAGTGCCATTTAAGCAATGAGAAATGAAAACCAAGCCCAGAGTGAGACCTTAGTATTTGCTGAATGAGAATGAATGCATGAGTGATCATTAGCCAACAGAGTTCTGAATTATCGAAAGATGCCTAAATCAAGAGTCAACAGGCATTCAGTGAGGCCCTGATGAACTTAATGACATTAATTTTGGTGGCGATGAGGACTATATTCTGTTTTAAGACACTGAGTGACTTGACAAATGAAGAATTTTTACTCATTGTTCAGCTAACTATATGTATTCAGTTTTCATTTCATGCTACCAACACAAAACCAGCCCCAAATAGCCCAAATCTTTACGATGATTCCTCTATCTTGCCTGCATAGTTCTGACCCCTAGCTCCTATGAATGTGACTTTCCTGGTATAGTTACCCAAAATTATCTGCAGAGGTAGCTGTCACCCACCCACGCTTCTGTGTGACAACTCTGTCCAAGCAAGCCAAAGCAGCCCCAACTTCTTGGGCAGTACTGAACGTTGCAAACTGCCATCTAATTTGGGGCCTATTATTGTCCCTGAAGCGTTCACCTTCATGACATATACAAATCAAGAACTTGCATTCTAAGGAAAAAGGGAACAGATGACAACAACCTTTGTGGAGAGACTATCCAATTATCTGCCTTTTAAAGCAAACCTGATATAGAAACATTATCATATCACATAGCAGCAAAGTTTAAAATGACAGAGTTAGGAGTCAATGTATTCAGGACTTAATCTGATGTATGAGTTGGCCCATCAACAAACTATCATGTAAGGAAGAGCAAGAGGTACAAACATAGCCTTTGGTGATCATAGCTTCTTACAATTCCGTGCAGATCTTTGGGACTCAATATCTGAAAAAGCTAAACAAAGGAGCTACACTGAATAAGGATTTTCCCAATGACATAAAGGGAAACAAGGAATGACAAGCATCTGGAAAGGGTGTATGTTTAGACTTCTTCCCAGAGTCTTTCTGTTCATCTGTTAAGATTTCACACATAAAACTTCATCCCTCTAGTTCAGCTACAGTAGAATTAACACATGAGCTCCTCCACTGGTTAAACTCTAGTTTGGATTTATGTGGCATCATACATGGTCAAAAGTTTCACAGACTATTCATCATCTAAGTGCAACCAAGGGACAGACCAGTAGAGAGCAAGCACTCTTCCCTCTCTTTCGAAATCTTCAGAGTGGTAAGAAAAAGTTAATCCGCTTGTCAAAAGTCACATAAACTTTCAGTAGTCAGGGTAGTGAAACTGCTGGCTGTTAAACCTGATTTTCTGACACACGTATACAAATACCCAAATCTGCTATCCTTCAGGTGAATGCGATGTCTTTTGACCTCCACGGCTGTTACTTTCAGTCCTATTTGCCTAAATACACAAAGCCACAGTGAAGTTTTCCCCATGAAGGAGGTTTCCTCTAATTTTGAAACAATCGTTTCTTCCAGCCATTTTGCAATGGACTGGGAACCTGTCAGGATGGAGACTCTTGGCTCCTTACTATCAGTGTCACGAGGCAAATCATGTTTTTCCAAAATCAACAGCCTCTTAACTTCAGTACCGTCTTCATACTTTCGTCTCCCACTAGAAGGGCAAACAGGCCAAAGATTCCGTGTTTATTATAGTGAATACATTACACTGCGATTCCTTTCCCTGAGAACAAACATTACAGAAATCTTTTGAAGCTATTCTTTTCCTACATTTTTCCTATTTATTGTTTGGGTTTTAGCCACTATTAACATGTCCCCAGGTATCTGTAATTGTTATTAAATTTGATCAAATGTAAACATTTGGCTAAGGCTCTAGTTTTATCATACATACTCGTATTTTTTTTACCAAAAAAAAAAAATTGATCAAATGTAAATATTTGGTTAAGGCTCTAGTTTTATCATATATACTCATATTTTTTTACTAAAAAAAAAGCTAGAATATAAATACGTAGTGTTTCCAAGAAGTATTCAGTCATTAGTTCTCCAAAATTAATGTATGAACTGCATATAGTCATTCCTAGAATGTTCTAAAAACACAGATTTGAGGATAAGAAGCAGTCTTTCAAGCTGACCTTTAATTTGCTATCTTGTCCAAACTTAACAGAAAAGGTGAGGAGGAAAGAAAGCTTCAAAGTATTTTCATGAAACCAGAGCCACCATTTAGCAAAAGCTTTTAATGGCATGAGTCACGGGGCACACCGAAGTGCAAATCACAAGGTTACACGTCGCCTCCTAGAAACACCACACCTGGTTCCAAATTCTTTACTAAAGCAAATGCTCACTAACATCTCATTCAGATCACTGGAAAACCTCAAGCACAGGAAGATTTTACCTCACTCTCCACGACATTGAAGTCCCTCTAGTAAAACCGAAAACACCATTTGACCGAAAGTGAAGATTACAATTATCCGGGGCCTCCGAGATACAGTTTGCAAAGCAATTATTTTTGCCCCTTCCTCCCCTCCCCGTTCCCACCCGTTCAGCCGAAGGCAAACCAAATTGTATGTAATCTGAAAATTTAGATATTTATAAATAACAAAGTATGAAACAAGTACCTGCCAAACACCTGGAGCTCTCTTTCCTCTGCTTGCTCTCTCCTCCCACACTCTGGCAACGGAATGCCCTTCAAAACCATGGCTCAGTGCTTTTGGTAAATGTTTTACGAGACACTAAACAGCCTTGTGTCCCACCCTCAGAGCAAACACCATTGAGAGAACACAATATAATGGTTGCAAAGATATCGTGTGATGTACAATAATGCAAATGAACAGGCAGGCTCTATTTCTACACTTCCCCTTAAGGGGGAAAAAAAATTCCAAACCTGTGAGGGGTGGGGGTAGGCCGGCAGGAAGGGC
Source organism: Lynx rufus (assembly GCF_022079265.1). NCBI lineage: Eukaryota > Metazoa > Chordata > Mammalia > Carnivora > Felidae > Lynx > Lynx rufus. The sequence goes on from NW_025814845.1 coordinate 30,821,881, forward strand.
TTGCAGAAATACACCTTGACACTAGAAGCATTACAAGTTGTGTGCGAGTGTACGTGTGTGTGTTAAAACGGCATTACGATATTGCGCTCATTGTTCTCATCTCCGAGCAAGTCTTGGCTTGCTAACCTGAAAAAGCGTCCAAGGCAAGAGCTAATAAAGGGTAGAGTTCACCAGTGAGTCTGTAGACACAGTAGCAACTGTATATTTACCACCTCTTTCTATTTATTAGAGAAAATACAACTCAAAAAAGCCTCTCTAACCCTTCTTGCACAGTCAACAAAATGTACTCCCCGTTTTCCATATCCCTCAAGTAACTCACAGTTAAAAGCCAACCTCTGCTCTGAACCAGAAGTTTTGCATTCCATTCAAGTTAACAATTACAACTGGAGGATAACAGAAACTTGCTGGCACTGAATTATTAGCATGCCCAGAATGTCAGGTGCCTCTTGGTACCACCAGGGTTAACACGATAAAGAGAAGGTGCTCAGGGATCAGCTGCCTGGTTTTACAGAAACCACGTACGGAGATGGCTGGAGTCTGGAGCCCATGTGGGCAACACACATCTACCTGCTCTTGGAGCTCTGAGTGGGACATCTGAGAAACGAGAAAGTAGAATTATTTAGCAAGTGTCAAGCCTACTCGCTAAAAGGAACCCAAGGCCGTCTAGAGGAGAAGATAAAGAATCGACTTTCGCTCTGAAATCACACACACAGCCAGGTTAGGCAAATAAGAAAACCCATTCTCTTGTCCCTACCCCCTACCCCAGTCTCCAGGGGTACTCAAAATTCTGCATTTCATATCTTTAGGATGTCTAGTGGAGTAGAAAGAAAACCAAACATAGGACTGAGATCATGGCTTTTCCACACACTAGCTGTGTGACCTTGAGCAAATCATTTAACCTCTCTGAGCCTATAAAATAAAAATCTCTCATCTATAAAATAAAATGTCTAGAACCAGGAAAGATATCCCAAAGAACTGAGAGCTCTCCCAATCTCAGAGCCTAGAAAATGGCACATTTCAAAACTTAAGATTTCCAAATCTTAAGGGTTGTTGCAAATTGTTTTGTCCCCTTACGTTACAGTTATAGGCCCCATTTTATTTTCCATTTCCTCCTATTATAGATGCCTCAGGTTAGTGCTGTGACTAAAGGCAAGTGACTTCACTTCTCTTTTGTCTTTTGTATCGCAGGGTGGGTGTCTGCCTCCCGAGGGGCACCGTGAGGGGCCTCCCAGCCAGCGGCCTGAGTCCTTCTGATTTTACATTTCTCCTCTTCATGAACCCACCCGCCCTTGAACACAACCTCACTTTCCCTTTCCTTCTCTCCTTTCTCATTTTTCTTTTTCCCTTCCTTTCCTCCTTCCCTTTCTGCCTGGCCTCCCTGAGAGAGAGATGATGGAAATGTGGTGGAGAGTAATTATCCTCCTCATCCCATTTCTTCCGTTATTTCATGTGTCATATCAAACACTCTGGGGAGGGAGGGAAGTCGGATGTTAGTCTATCATCCAGATTCTACTGGCGGGAGCCCGAGACGCAGAGATTCAGCTGGTCTCAGGGCAATTGCAGACGGCGTCCTGCAGCTCGGCTTTCCTGACAGGCCAGGGTTGCCTCAGCTGCCACTCCAGCGTGGGCCAACGCCCGGGCCTAAAATGTGCCTCAGTGCCCCAATGTCCCCACCTGTTCTAGTCAATTCTACTGCCAATTGTGGCATATTCTCCCCTGGGATCGCTCATCTCCTCATCTCCTTCCTTCTTCTGTCTTGGCTGGTCTTCCTCTTATTCTGTTTTTAGGATCTATCTCACTCAACCCCTATAACTCACTTTTGATGACCGCTATCTCTGTGTGCCTTTTTTTTTTTTTAATGTTTATTTACTTTTTGAGAGAGAGAGAGAGAGAGAAAGAGAGACAGAGAGAGAGAGAGCGCAAGGGGGTGGGGAGGGGCAGAGAGAGAGGGAGACACAGAATCCGAAGCAGGCTCCAGGCTCTGAGCTGTCAGCACAGAGCCTGACGCAGGGCTTGAACTTGAACAAGATCATGACCTGAACCACTCAGGTGCCCCATTGTGTGCCTTTCTTTAGGCAAACCCAACAGGAGCAAATCTCCACCAAATGACAAACCTGTATGTTTGGGGGAAAATTATCCAGTTCCTAGGAGGCTTTCTTTATCAGTGCCCCTCTTGGGTCACGTATCCCATGTCACCCGGCACCCCACTCTGTGTGTGTATGTCAACTGCTTTCTAGACCACCAGAGTACCCACTTCTGCACCCATGCATGGAGTCCAGGGCTTAGGACTAAGGAACATACTGGAATTTTGATGAAAAAAATGTGAGGACATAGTATCTGAATCTAAAGCAGTGCCGTGATGGAGTAAACTTCAGGTATAAGCAAAGGCCTGAGTTTGGGGTTTTGATGTAGCTGCTTTGCACTTTTATATATATATAATATATATATTTATATATATATATATAATTATATATATATATATGTATGTGTGTGTGTGTGTGTGTGTGTATATATATATTCAAATAAGGATAAGAAAAGTGGGTTATAAAGACAAGGTAGCAAATAAGCTGACCATCAAATTGTGCCATGAAACAAGCATCATTTGCTAAATGTCTGCAATTACCCAGTACTTGATACGTGTTACCTCATTTAATGTAATCGCACAGGAAGAGACAGACTTGGAGAGACTGCCCATGGGCAGGCAACTGATAAGGACAGAAGTGAAAATCAGAGGTCTCCATCCTTGCCCTTTGCCTGAGCTGTCCTCATGTGACACAAGCACACGGCAGCCTGCTCACTCCAGGGACGTGCCTGTTGCCCCAATCAAGAGCCACCTGCGGGTGTTTTCTGCCACTCTGTGCTCTGCTCAGAACCTGCTTGACCCTGTTTTTCTACTCTACGCGCCTTTTCCTTGTCCTCTCCACCCTCCTCCGGCCACCTTTGCTTCTTATCCCAAAGACAATCTGTCCTGTTCACTTGGAAATCTATTGGCAAACTCGAATATAGGGGCCCTCGTTTGACCACAAAACCAAATAGACAGTATGGATTGCCCCACTTAAGGAAGCCGTTTATAGTCATGTCTTCTGTGGCTGCAAATTTGATATTTGATTTTAAACACGGCAGGCTATGTTAAAATTCCCTGTTCTATATAGATAGCACTTGGTGTGTGTGCTATTATATTCAAATATTATATTTCATGGTGCTCAGAGACTAAAACTCTGTGTCCCTGAGAAAGAACCATGCCTTCTGTACAAAATAAATGTTTATAATAAGATTTCCCCATTTCCAGCCATACACTTCTTTTTTTTTAATTTAAAAAAAAATTTTTTTATGTTTTTATTTATTTTTGAAACAGAGGGAGACAGAGCATGAGCAGGGGAGAGGCAGAGACAGAGGAAGACACAGAATCCAAAGCAGGCTCCAGGCTCTGAGCTGTCAGCACAGAGCCCGACGTGGGGCTCAAACTCACAGACCATGAGATCATGACCTGAGCCGAGGTCGGACGCTTAACCGACTGAGCCACCCAGGTGCCCCTCCAGCCATACACTTCTAAGTTGAGTTTTTGCTCTATTTTTTTATGTCAGTGTGCAGGTATACCCCTGAAGTTTTGTGTTTTTTTTTAATAAAAAAATAATAAAGTTTATTTATTTTTGAAAGAGAGAGATACAGTGAGGAAGGGGCAGAGAGAGAGGGAGACAGAGAATCCCAAGCAGGCTCCGCAGCTGTCAGTGCAAAGCCCAACGTGGGGCTCGAACTCACGAACAGTGAAATCATGACCTGAGCCAAAACCAAGAGTTGGACGCTTAACCGACTGAGCCACCAGGCACCCCACCCCTGAAATTTTTAACTGCAAAGTTCCAATAGGGCAGAATAATCTAATTCTGGCAAGTGCTACCCTCTTACCCTGGGCTGCTTGCAAAGCATCTGTCAGTTCTAGAGGCTCCCTTCCAGCTTGGATATATATCCTTGAGTCTAGCATATATTTGTTCTGCAGGATGGTTCCAGATTCTGGAAGGGATTTTGAGTTCCCTTGGATACTAGGTTATAGGAGAGGAAGAATCAGCAGAAGGTGGAGATTTTATTTGGAGCTGCTAAGTCGCTCAGACTCTGCCAAAGACCTGGCACTCCCCTGAATCACTCAAGCCTCTTCAGTTCTCTGGAAGGGGACTTCAAAGACCCTTGCAAGTGTGGCCTCAGCAACTGCTCACCCCCCACTCCAGCTTAAACTCAGACACCCAAGGAAGGTGTCACAACGGCCCTGGGTGTTTTCCCAAGTTGCCCAAGGAAGGAGAGGTTGGAACAGGTGAGGAGAACACATGAGGAGTCTTCTCTGTCCAACACTGTCTTTCACTAGGACACCAACCACTAGACCAGCAGTTCTCAAATTGAGGTCTCTGAACACCCCGAAGAACCCTAAGGCTCTTGCAGAAGTCTGTAAGGCCATAACTATTTTCATAATAATTTTAGTATTTGTGCCTCTTTCACTGAGTTAACATTTGCACTAACAGTGTAAAAGCAAAGGCGGGTAAGGCAGCACAAAATCAGGCAGAGGCAACAAAGTGTACTAGTAATCACATTTTTTACCGCTGGGCACTCAAAAGTTTGTTTTTAAAGCCCACTATCCTCAAGAATGTACCTGATGATGCAGGAAAAGATTAATTTTACTATATCTTGGCTCTCGAGTGTACATCTTTGTAATATTCTGTGTGAGGAGATGGGAAGTATGCACATGGCTCTCTTGCTGCATACCAATTATGATGACAGTCTCAAGGAAAATCACTCTTGTGGAGTACAGAGTGAGTGATAGCTGCTTTTGTCGTATAGAACACCATTTTTACCGGAACGAATGACCGATAGATAAAACCATGGTTGTTCCCACTTGTATATTTGGCACACTTTTTCTGGAAAATGAATGAAGTGTGCTTGTCACGTCAAAGAACATAACTGATAGCGTTTGTTTCCAACTTCAAGCTTTTGAGCCAAAAGTTCAAATTTTGGAGAAGTGCACTTGCTGCTATGCACTTGACCGCTTGCCAATAATGAAAGGTTTCTCTGATGAGATTATTTGCTATATTAACAAATGTGATTTTTTTAATGCCATATAATGAAATGTGTCCATATTTAGAAGATCTTCACCACTCAGTACACCAGTATTTTCCAAATGACCAATTCATAATATTACAGAATCATGCATGGGTAAAAGAGCCATTCAAAGTACAAGATAACCCAGTGGGTTTTAATGTTATAGAGTATGAAAAGTTCATTGATACTGTTTCTGATTCCATACTGCAACTAACTTTTTTTTTTTTAACGTTTATTTATTTTTGAGACAGAGAGAGACAGAGCATGAATGGGGGAGGGTCAGAGAGAGGGAGACACAGAATCCGAAACAGGCTCCAGGCTCCCAGCTGTCAGCACAGAGCCCGACGCAGGGCTCGAACTCACAGACCGCGAGATCATGACCTGAGCCGAAGTCGGCCGCTCAACCGACTGAGCCACCCAGGCGCCCCTGCAACTAACTTTTAAGAAACCATCTGTTTTAAGAAATCTTTTTTTTTTAGGTTTATTTATTTATTTTGAGAGAGAGAGTGCAAGCTGGGAAGAGGCAGACAGAAAGGGAGAGAGAGAATCCCAAGCAGGCTCCTCACTGTCAGCGCAGAGCCTGATTCGGGGCTCGAACACACGAACCGTGAGATCACAACCTGAACTGAAACTAAGAAGTCAGACACTGAGCCACCCAGGTGCCCGTAAGAAACCATCTCTTAAGAGTTTGTATTTAGTATCAAAGAAGAATGTTTATGATGATCTGAAAAAGGCTACGAAAATACTCTTCCTTTTTCTAGCTACATATCTTTGTGAGGCTGAATTTTCTTTATCTAATTTTATAAAAATAACATATATCAACAGAATGAGGGCAGAATATAGCTCATTTCTATCCAGATGGCCAACCGACACATGAAAAAATGTCCAACATCACTCATCATCAGGGAAATACAAATCAAAACCACAATGAGCTACCACCTCACACCTGTCAGAATGGCTCACATTAACAACTCAGGCAACAACAGATCTTGGCGAGGATGCAGAGAAAGAGGATCTCTTTTGCACCACTGGTGTGAATGTAAACTGGTGCACCACTCTGGAAAACAGTATGGAGGTTGCTCAAAAAACTAAAAATAGAGATACCCTACGACCCAGCAATTGCACTACTAGGCATTTATCCACAGGATACAGGTGTGCTGTTTTGAAGGGACACATGCACCCCCATGTTTATAGCAGCCCTATCGACAATAGCCCAAGTATGGAAAGAGCCCAAATGTCCATCGATGGATGAATAAAGAAGATGTGGTATATATATACAATGGAGTATTACTTGGCAATCAAAAATAATGAAATCTTGCCATTTGCAACTATGTGGATGGAACTAGAGGGAATTATGCTAAGTGAAATTAGTCAGAGAAAGACAAATATCGTATGACTTCACTCATATATGAGGACTTTAAGAGACAAAACAGATGAACATAAGGGAAGGGAAACAAAAATAATATAAAAACAGGGAGGGGGACAAAACAGAAGAGACTCATAAATATGGAGAACAAACAGAGGGTTACTGGAGGGGTGAGGGACAGGGGGATGGGCTAAATGGTAAGGGGCACTAAGGAATCTACTCTTGAAATCATTGTTGCACCATCTGCTAACTAATTTGGATATAAATTTAAAAAAAATAAAATTAAAAAATGTATTATGTAATAAAGAAAACCATAATATTTTGGGAGACAAAAAAAAAAAAAAGAATATAGCTCATTTCTGTCAAGCCAGTCATGAAAGATGTCTGCAAAAGTACATACAATGTACTTTTCTCACCATTTACTTGTTTTTGGAAATAACAGTTTGTTCCCATAAAAGTGTTATTGGTGTTTTTAACATAAGAGTTGACTATTGTTATCTTCGAAGGAATTAAATACATATTTTTAATTTCTCAGTTTGAATTTCTAGTGTGGTCAACAGCAACAGGTACAACCCACAAAAGAAGAGCACTTGGGGTTCCCCAATAATTTTTAAGAATGCAAAGGTAGGCCCGCCAGATTTAGCAAACAAAAAATGCAGGGTGCCCACTTAAGTTTGAGTTTCAGGTAAGTAACAGATGGTAATTTCGTAAAAGTATCCATGAAATATTTGGGACATACTTATACTTTAAAAATCACTTATTGTTTACCTGATGTTTATTTGAAGTTAACTGAGCATTTTAAAATGTTCTTTGCCTGTTAAGACGTACTGAGCTCCAGAAGTTTGAGCAACACTGCACCAGACCATGCCCCTCACATCTGTGCTAAAACATTAATACCAATATTAGGCACCTACTGTATACACGATCCAGTGGTAACCTCTTGACATACACTGTCTCTTCTGTTTCCCCCAAATCTTACGTGGCATGTACTCTTACAATCCCTAGTTTAGAGTGAGGAAACAGAAACCCAAAGAAGTCAAGTGAAGCTAATTACTGGTGGAAGGTAAGACTGGAACCCACCCACTCAGCTTGTAACTATTGGGCTTACAGTGAACTCTGAATGAGAGATTCCCAAAGATGATGGTTTTTCTACATATTTGCAATTTTATTTCTGATACTTCTCTCTCTCTCCCTTACACACACACACACACACACACACACACACACACACACACACACAGCTGTGTGTTCTATCACAGCAATGGTGAAACCCAAGGCTGCAAGTCAGGAGTTCTATCCAGAATAGGCCATCAGCACTTTGACACAGAGCCAACTTTCCTAATGGTTGCTCCCCTTGGGCATGACAGCAGCATTGTCGGAGCTGGGAATTCTAGAATGGGGCAACAGCGCATAGGCACTGCTCATCACTCCATAATTGGAAGCCACTGGGAGATTGGTGCGGAGCTAGAATCATCCTTGAGAATAAATTGGGAATTTCTCCAAATGAATCTGTATTAACTGAAGCAAATGCAACCATTGTTGTAAGTAAGCCAAGGTCCTGTTTTTTGTACCATCATGACCCAGGCCACTGGATATATTTAATGAGCTCAGGCTCGACAGTAAACAAACTGGAAAGTAAATTTTCTTATGATCCAGCATGGGGGCAAGAGTATGCGCTAACTGTGCCACAGGATCTGTAAATACAAAATTGAATTTGCCTGCAGCCAACTAGGGGCCTTCCCCTAATCACCAATAGCTATGAAGTAATGGAGAAAGTGGTAAACATAAGAGAGGGAGAGAAATACCAGTCTTTCATATGGGGGAAATTTCTTTAACAAAGGGAAGGTTTACGTTTCAGATCTTTTTTGTTTTGCAATTTTTGTTTTGTAAATTTGGATTTTTATTAGATGTGAAGCCCACTGGATTATTCTAGGGGCCGTTGTGTATACAGAAGCCAAGGGTGATAGAGCTCTGAAAATAAGCCTAGAGGAGAGAATGGGACAGGGGAGGAGAAAAATTGGGTAGATCAGAAATGAAAAAACGCCCCCAATGCAACGTTAGATAATTAAGAAGAGGCGCATTTTAGAAACCAAGACTTAGTGAAAGCCTAGAGAACAGGCCTAGGTGGAAAGGTTTGGGGAAACCAAAGGCCCCAACATCTGACTGTGGGGTATCCAAAGGAAAGAGGTCATTAAAGGTCATTATTTTACTTTTAAAGCTGTCCACTTTGCAGTTTGCCTCAGGCCCACCTGCCAAGGCTGCTGTCTGAATTCAGACACTGGCCCAACCCTGCCCAAAGCCCTGCTGGCAAGATCTGCCTCCCCAGTTCAGTCCCTTTATCTGCTCACTCCATCTGGATCTCCAGCGCTGAAAGGAGCCGGGCAGGAGAGGCAAGCCTGGGCTCTCTCCGAGATAAGCTTAGGAGGTAGATTCTCGAAGCTTTCCCCTTTAAGGTGTCTTCAGAATTCATTCTTGTGAATGCTGACTGTCAAGGAGGACACAGCCAGAAACCGTGACTCATCAAACTTCCAAACTCAGGACTGGAAGACTGCCTCTGAAGACTGGCTTTCCACCTTCAGGACAGTGTCCTGCCTGCTTCAGACACAAAAGGGGACAGAGCTGAGGGGCCTGCCTACTCTCCAGCAGCCTGGCTGCCTTTCCTCCTCTTCAGGGTTCTCTAAAGCACAGAGAACATGGAAGTTTTTTCCCATTTTGTTTGAGACACAGGCTTTGAAAAGTGGTTGGATCTGTGTGTGAAGGTCACTGGTCGTGAGTGTGGCCAGATAGTAAATATTTTAGGCTCTGCAGGTCATACAGTTTTCTTTTATTATGTTTGTTTCTCTCTCTTTCACCCTTAAAATGTAAAAACCATTCTTAGTTACATACAAAACATAAAATCAGATGGTGGACTGGGCCACAGTTTGCTGGTTCCTCACTTAGAGCAATGGCAAAGGGCAGGCGGGGTCAACTGGTGACTTCTGCACACAGTTTGGTCGAGTACCGTGTCAAATGTTATGTCAAAATGTAGATGTCTGACATCTTGCTGACAAAGGCTATCTTATTCTCCGTCGCACTTGCCCATGTCTGACATTCTCTACTTGTGGGGTCATCTTGTCTTTGCTGTAATTCTCTTCAAAGAATTCAGCTGTAGATCTGGCAGGGACTTAAACCCTGAAATGCTAGTCTTCTGTATTTGCAAAATGAGATAAACAAGTTTTAAAATAAGCTAGAATATTTTAAAAGTTTTCATTCTCAGTGTGTGTGTGTGTGTGTGTGTGTGGGTACACATATATACATATGTATTATAAAATTGCAAGCCTGGAACAATCCTCCGGGATAGCCTAGTCTTTAACTGTTTATACTTGAGGAAACTATGACCTACTTCCATTAAATGAGATATTCCAAGTCACATACTAATTGGCAGAAGAACTGGGGACAGAAACTTTCCTGATTTCCAAATTAGTTCTCTTTTCACTACTCTACTCAGCACATTGCCAAATCAGTACTAAAAATTCAAGTCAACCAATACTTACAATGTATTCCCAATGTGCCCAGCACTAGCTACGTGCTCTAGAAATACAAAAGAAGTAGACGAGAGGATTCCTGCCCATAAAAGGCTTTCGATATCATTGAGAAAACAAAGCACACACATGAAACAAATAATATTCTGTCTTACACTGTTATATAACTATATGGGTAAAACATTTGCTGCTCAGTATGATAGCCAGTAGTCACATGTGGCTATTCAGCACCTGAAATGTAGGTAATAGGACTAAGAAACTGAACTTTTAACTGTACTTAATTTTAATTAACCTAAAATTTAAACAGCCACGTGTGGCTAGGGGCCACTCAACTGGACATCACAGGTCTAAAAGAAAGGTTCTAGGTCTGGATGGAAAACCTATAACATACATCCTGTCACTTTTCCCTCTTGTGTCTAGGACAAGAGCCATGATTGATCATAGAGCTCTTTCCCTCTGAGTACAGATGGCCCCCCACATTCTCCATGCAACATATCTTCAACTGCCTGCACCTGGTAATGTATAATAAAACCTATTTGTCACTCCTGATACAGATAGGGTGACAAAGGTGAGCTGGAGGAGGAAGTACTTGGGCTGAGTCTAGAAAGATAGCACTGGGACACGTAAAGAGGAAAGGACACAGAGTGTGAGCTCCACAGAGAACAGCAAGACTAGAGGAACTGGACAGAGCTCTCCTGGTTCTAGGACAGGGAGGCTGCTGGCCCAGCAAGAAGAAAGGACTGTGTTGGGTGTGGTGGGCGATAAGGGGACAGGGAGAGGGTGGGGCTAGACGAGGAGACCTTTGGATTCCAGGAGTTTGGACTTTCTCAAGAATAACAGGAGCACCTGATGGTTTAAGCAGGATAATAATGACTGGAGAAAAACATGTTTTAGGAAGGCAAATCTGACAGCAAGCTAGAGAATAGGTTGCATACTGGATATATGCATTCAGAGACTAGTGAGAAGGCTATCCCTCTAATGGTTTTGGTTTTCCTTTAGGACATACTTGGTTTTGATCCTTCCATGGCCATTGCAATAATTATTGCATAACTAGTTATGCAGTATCTGGTTATGACTAGTACTAGGAAGGTGGTAGTGTGAGTGAAGAGGAAAGGCTACAGAAGAAAGGTTCTCTTTTTAATTTTGTTTTAATGTTTATTTTTGAGAGACAGAGAGAGAGAGAGAGAGAGAGAGAGAGAGAGAGAAGGCAGAAGAAAGAGGGAGACACAAAATCCAAAGCAGACTCCACAGAGCTGTAAGCACAGAGCCCGATGCGGGGCTCAAAGTCAGGGACCACGAGATCATGACCCGAGCCAAAGCTGGAAGCCCAACCAATTGAGCCACCCAGATGCCCCTACAGAAGAAAGTTTTAAGTGAGGCACCATGATGCCGAGGACAGACCATTAGCATCAAGGACCTGAGTTCTAGGCCTGGCTATTTCAATGGGCCTCCTCTCTCTCAAACCCTAGACTGGATTTCCTCACTTTAGAATCAAGGTACTGGTCAAATCAACCTCTTAGTCCATTCCTATTCATATCTCATTAAGGGTCAGATGAGATTTTTGAGAACCTCCCCCAGACATAAAATGGAACTAAAATATATATATGTTTGTTTGTGCGTATTTTAAGTGGCTATCACATATAGATGGTGGGAGTTGTCCTAAGACAAAAATGTTCCTTTGCTCTTTCAACTGTACCAACAGCAGGCAGCCTGCTGCAATCTATAAGATTTTAGGTGTAACGTTATTAAACATATATTCTGAGCAGTGTTGCAGGGAGGATGTACAGGTGTGGTTCACAGGACACGTAGGGGTGGTACAGACATGGGATCAATTCGCAGGTAGGACTGCCCCAAGCAGCGACATCTGTCTTGCAAGGAACCAAAGGATTTTAAGGCCCCATCCATCATCACAGACCACAGGAAAAATGAAAACAAAAACAGCTGCTAGAGAGCACAAATGATTTCCTCTGGAAAAAGTAATATACCACCACTTGCCAGGTTAAGAAGCAAAGTCTAAATGAGAGCCTGACCACACAGGACATACATGAGAATCAACTGCAAATTTTTCCAAAAGAGTACTGGTGGCTGGGCTCTTCCTCAGAGCAACTGAATCAGAGTCTCGGTGAATGGGACCCGTGCACTGGTGTCTGGGTTTTGTTTTGTTTTTTCTGAGTTCTCAAAACGACTGAAATGAAGGACATGTAGATGTCTCAGAGCAAAAAAAACCAAAACAGTTCAAGGGGCACACAGGAACAGTCTGGAATCCAGATCTGACCGACTGTGCTCTTAACCCTGGAGAAGAATTATAGCCAGTTCCTTAATGAGGGGGGGACATGGAGGCCATCACAGTGGCCAGAATTTGCATAGTAAACTCTACACAGTTTCTGTTTCAGAGTACACAATCTGTCATTCTGAATACATCCCTTTGTCATTTTCACTTCAGCACGTGTCAGAGAAGTCCCGGGGACTCTGGCTGCTCAATGACCTCTGGCCAACGAGCATGCCTTTTTCCGCCGATCCCTCAGCCCTCCGATGAGCTACTAGACCACCTGGGTGTGCGTGCGAGCTCTGCCGTATGCTTAACCGTGTGATCCTGTGCAAGTTGCATATTCTCCCTCAAACCCCAGTTTGCCAAATAGGAATCCCGACACGTTCTTGACGGTATTTTTGTAAATTAAATGAGGCCATACAAGCAACAGACAATGTAAGTAGAAGACTTCTTTCGTGTGTGGAGCACACGTAAGCACTCGATAAATGTTAATTGTCATTATTTTCATCATCACCTCTAGGGTTCTTTCTAACTACAATGTCTTTCTTATGATCTTAAGAATCACTTGGGGGCGCCTGGGTGGCTCAGTCAGTTAAGCGTCCAGCTTCGGCTCAGGTCATGATCTCGTGGTTCGCGAGTTCAAGCCCTGGTTCAGGCTCTGTGCTGACAGCTCAGAGCCTGGAGCCTGCTTCAGATTCTGTGTCTCCCTCTCTCTGCCCATCCCCCACTTATGCTCTGTCTCTCTCTGTCTCAAAAATGAATATTTAAAAAAAATTTTTTTAAAGAATCACTTGGTAACTGCACAAATGGAAATGAACAAAGATCAGTAGGTACCGACATACCTAGCTTTAAAGACTCGGTCTGTGTTAAGCCCCCTTTCATGCCAGCCTGACTTTGCTTGAGATGTCCCTTGTATTTTGCTGATCTTGATCTTAGTTTCAAAGAACCTCATTTATTTGGCAGACACAGAAATTTTGCCAGTCTCTTTTTTTTTAACTTTTTTTTTTAAGTTTATTTTATTTTCAGAGAAGAGTATAGGCAGAGAGAGAGGGAAAGAGGGAGAATCCCAAGCAGGCTCCACACCATCAGAACAGAGCCCTGACACAGGGCTCGCACCCACAAACCGTGAGATCGTGGATCAGAGCTGAAATCGAGAGTCGGATGCTTAACCAACTGAGCCACACAGGCGCCCCGAAATTTTGCCGTTCCTGATGCAAGCAATGTAGTTGTTCCATTACCGTTATTTTTTTGGTACCACAGACACCCACGAGCGCAGCTGAAGTGAACGTCAGATCTTCTATAGGAAGATCTTCCTTCTATAGGAGGATCCCCCGGCCCTTGCTGTAGGAACTGTTGACACACCTGGGTAAAACCCGTTTGAGTCAGTGTGCAGCCTCTCACGAGCCTCCAACTCCACAGACCTGTGATGCGTGTCTAATGACTGGTTTGAAGACCTTGTTCTTGGAAACTCAGCGCTGACATTTGAGTGTCACCCATAAAATTTGCCTAAGGGTTCGATGCTGTCGTTAGCCACAGATGCCAGCCTCACAACCTTGGAGTATTCATTCTCTCTGCTTTCCAGAGCACCAAATGCCCTCCTACAAAGCGTAATTGCCACCATTGATCTGTTATTCTGCCAAAAGACACACACGTCTGGTTGAAGTCCACAGCTTTCTTTTTCCTTGTCGATGGTGGGAACGAACCTCTTCCCTTTAGGAAGACAGTCCTCCTTTCATAGGCAGATACCCGCTTGTCTGCTGTATGTTATTGGTTGAGTCACAGCCCGCATCCCCTTTGTATCTTTTCGGTTTTGAAAACAGGTCACTTTGTTTTGCAAACAGCAAGTTTTCTAGGAGCAGGTTGCTAAAGGAGCACTGGCTCTATGAAACCTTGGCCCGTCTGAATGAAATCATTTGAAAAGGGCAAATCTTCCAGTTTGGGATTAACCACAAACTCCCTGTGGAAACCAGTTTTCCCTTTGAAAACCAGTTTTCCCAAACATTTGTTCATTTGGGTCCAGGAAACAGAACTAACTCAGTATCATCTTGCTTACAGGAATGCCTTGTTATGAAGTCCCTCACTGACTGTATCCACAACAGACTAAGCATGGGCCCAATTCACTCTGACACCAAGTCTCAGAAAGGTCTTTAGCTTATACGATCACAGTAACTACATACTGATCATTATAAACTATAGGACTTCAGGGCTACTTTTGCCTAAGTTCTCAACACCAGTGGGCCTCATACCTGAACTAGCACTAACGCTGAATTGGGTCAGATCAAACAAAAGGAAAAGAAAGTAAGAGGTCCAGACAAGAAGGTGGGTGAGTTTACTCTGGTAAATCTGGATATAGGTGAGAAAAGAGAATCACTAAATTTCTACTGCGTTTTCAAAAATACCATTAAATATTTGAGTTATGATGTTGCTTGTTCTAATTCACTCTTGTTTTATTGTTAATATTTCTTCTTCACTAAATGTTTACACTGTCATTTTTTTTTCTTCAGGAAGCTCTACACCCAAATGGGGCTTGAACTCATGACCATGAGACCGAGAGTTGCATGCTCTACTGAGCGAGCCAGCCAGCGCCCCTAAACTTTCATTCTTAAACGCTTCTGGAGCAAGGATCATGTCTGATCATGTTTTGTATCCCTCATGAACCTGCCCCGGTATCTTTCTTATGGGTGTCCTTTGCGGGTTTATTAATCAGAAGCAAATTAAATTACAGGTCTTTCCCCCCGCCCCCCCCCCCCAACCCCGTGTAGTAGTAAGTCATACGGCACAAAGCAAATAGTAAGAAGCAATATCTTATAGGAAAACATCCCTTCTATTTTCAGTTGAGGAAGCAGAAAAGTTATGTGTTAAGGATTGCCTTGAGCTGCACGGGGTCATTGTGTGACAGGTCCCTATCAGTAGCTGACTAGATAAAAGAGAATCTCTTTCAACTCACTTGTGGGACCTTTGTGTATATATGTTCTTCAGCAAGTTTCCTTCCTATGGATCACATGAGTTGTGCAACAGTTAGAAGCTTACCTACGTTCTATTTGAGTTATAGCCTGTCTTTTGGGGGTGGGGGGAGTGGAGATGGGAAGATCATTTTCCAAAAGGTACACCTTCTGGTCATTTTCAGGGACTTTGGAACAGTAGTTTCTAGGAAATCTGTAATCTAAAAGAGAGGTATAATTCAGAAACATGAACAACATGTTACTACAGAAAACACTGTCTGATGCTGCCTACCTCTTCCTCCTTTTCAAAAGCAACTTGCAATTTTCAAGTTGTAGGTTAAACAATACCCACTTTTCTTGAGAGAGAGAAAGAGAGAGGGAAAGTGCATGAGGGAGGGGCAGAGGAAAAGAAGAGAAAGAGAAGCTTAAGCAGGCTCCAACGCCCAGAGAGCCCACTCAGGGCTCCATCTCACGACCTGAGCCAAAATCAAGAGTCCCATGTTTAACTGACTGAGCCACCCAGTCGCCCCAAACACTTCTTAATTTATTAACTTACTTGGAAGGGGAATCTAGGCCAAGATGCTCAGGAAAGGGTCAGCACTCAAAATGTCTAACTACTTTTTTTAAGTTTCCATCAGGAGGGGTGCCTGGGTGGCTCAGTCGGTTAAGCATCCAACTTTGGCTCAGGTCATGATCTCACGGTTTGTGAATTCGAGCCCTGCATCGGGCCCACTGCTGTCAGCGTGGAGCCTACTTCGGATCCTCTGTCCACCCTCCCTCCCCGCCTTTTCTCTCAAACATAAATAAACATTTTTTTAAATTTAAAAAATAATAACATTTCCATCAGGAACTCCATAATTTTTTCCTCTTTGCCTTTCCTGGGGATCTCTGTCGCCTAACTTCTGGTGCCTGTATCTTGAGGGGGAAGCACAAACTTCCTGTGGCTTGAGAAAAATCAGGTAATGATCTAGACATTAACTTTTTAAGAGGTTTGGCCAAAGAGGTCAGCAAAAATTCATACTGAAAGTCCAAATTTCTTCATATCAATCATGGCCAGTGGTTCTCTTTCCTTCTGTATGGAGAAAAGAGGCCCATTTTATCTCAGACAGAGGTAAAAAACAAACAAAAAAATCTCCAAAAAAGATTATAAGCCTATTAAAAAGATCTGTCTAGCTCTAGTCACCCCCTATGCTAAGTGGACCTCTCAAAAAATGACTACCTCAAATTCACCCTGATTAAGAAATAGACAAATTTGATATGGCCAATTCAGTGGAATTAGGGTTCTGTGTGTGTACATATGTGTGTGTGTGTACATATACATGTATGAGTTCCTGAATCTGCCATTTAGTTACTGGTCAAAGTACCTCAGCTCAGCAGTACTCTTGATAGCAAATGTCAACATGGAGCACTATGATTTGAAACCTGAGAATCTCATAATGGTCCAAAAGTGGAAGTAGGGTCAAGTAGCTGGCTTCTGTCTGCTCTATTTAAACTCTCTCTCTATCTCTCTCTATCTCTCTCTTTTTTTTTTAATCTGGCCTTTGGGTGGGGGGAATCACACAGAATGCCAATGATCACCCTTCCTGACACCATCAAGGAAGCAGAGAAAAAGAGAAGAAGACACATTCGTTGAGAAAAACAAACTCTTACTAAAAGCTGATCACCTTCCTGTGGGAAGGTGGTGAGGGAAATTAAGAACATAGATTTGGAGAGAATTCAAAGGACTGGCAAGAAAACAGGACTTGGGATCCAGCTCTAGGAAATAATGCTGATAGAGAAGGAAGGATTTATGTCTGAACCACAAAAACAAAAAACCTGATCAGTTTGAAAGCAATCTCTAAGGGGTTTTAAAGATCCTTCCAGAAATTGAACTAAGTCCTTATTTTACAACAGACACCTAGTCATCTGAAACCACTCTCCCTCTACCTCTTGCCCCATCAGGTCATGCTTACTCCTTGAACCTGACACTCCCCTGTGTTGAGACCCTCACAAACATCGTTCCTCATTTGGTATAGTCGCTACCACCTGCCCCCAAGCTTCCTCCGCCAAACAAACCATTCTTTCTTCTTTGGGACTCAGTTACAACACCACTTAGATCCCAAGAAACCTTCCCTGATGGCCACACCTCCTACTGACAAGTAAGTTAGGTCCTCCCTGAACTTAACAGTCCTTCAACTCACTCATTCCTCTTTTTTCATTTAATGTTTTACTACTAGACCAGCTTCCTGGGAGCAGAAATCTAATCTTTCTGTCTTAATCTCCTAATTACCCAATACCTAGCACAGAGCATGGCACATAGTAGGTGCCCAGAAAATGTTTGTTAACCAATTTACCTGTATCCTCCTGATTTCAGGATTAGTGTACTATCACTCATGGGGCCCAATAAGGTGGAGGTTCTACAAATCTTAAAGCCCATATAAGCCACATCCATGTGCTTGAGGAATCCTGTTCATTCTGTGACACCGACTCTATTTTCCCACGCATTTAACATGAATGTGAGTTTGGATTCATTCACAGATAAATGGATGCTGACAAATCATTCTGGGGCCCAGCAAGAAGTATTACTTGCAAATCCTAGGATGTTGGATTGCTGGAGGAGACCCTGAGTGTCTAATTTAGGGACAGGCTGACTGGGGGGCTGTTCCATGAGCTCACTTGGGCTGTCCTGAGGGCCAACACCACTGCATATGAAGTCCCAGAGCTACTAATCTCAAAACAGTTAGCTTTTCTTTCAGGGTTAGAATCATAATCTTTCTCTTTGGGAAATACAAAGTTCTCTTTCTATTTTTTTTAATTTTTTTAATGTCTATTTATTTTTGAGAGAGAGAGGGAGACAGAGTGTCAGTAGGGGAGGGGCAGAGAGAGAGGGAGACACAGAATCAGAAGCAGGCTCCAGGCTCTGAGCTGTCAGCACAGAGCTCGACGCGGGGCTCGAACCCGCAAACCGCAAGATGACATATGACCTGAGCCAATATACTCAACCGACTGATTCACCCAGGTGCCCCAAGAGATACAAAGTTCTTATTGATTTGCTCATTAACAGGAAAATATTCATTCCCTACCCTAAAAAACAAAAACAAAACCAAAACCAAAACCAAAAAAAAAGTGTATTCGATGAAAAATAGGAGGTAGAGAACACTTAATGTTGGCAACTTGGGGATTATTCAGAGTGATGCTGTATTTCACTGAATCTAAGTCTCCATAAGATGCATCCCAATTTCAGACATGTTAAATTGTGAAGGAAAAATGCATTCTAGAGTGAATGAAATGCAGTAAAAACTACAGGAAAAAATGGGTATTAAAAGAGTTTCTCGACAAAAGAGTCATTCAAATGTAGCTTCTGCCATTCTTTGCAATTGTGGGAGCCCTCTGGGATATTCGTGCTTGTACACATACAGAGCACTCTGACCTAGTTAAACTAAGCAAACCTCCAGAGGCGAAAACAGTATGTGCTGGTTTTAAAAATAATAATAAGGGACTAGCATTTGAATGTCACTATGCAATGTTCGCCTACTTTTTCCCCACCCCTGGATTATGTTCATTTGAGCCAGGGTGAAAATGAAACCAGCCCGACTTACCAAACCTCTTCAGTGAACCCCAGGAAGGGCTGATCTCCTTTGGGTGACCTGATGCAAGGTGTCTCCCAAATGCCTGTTACCTGAACTGTGAAATGGAAAGGGTAACACTATTGCCCCAGAGATGGCTAATGAGGAGCATGCAACTAGTGGCCGCCAAGTGCAATGGAGGAAGAGCGGGTAAGAAGAAATACTGTGTTTTTTATTTTTTTTTTAACATTTATTCATTTTTGAGACAGAGAGAGAGAGAGCATGAACAGGGGAGGGTCAGAGAAAGAGGGAGACACAGAATCTGAAACAGGCTCCAGGCTCTGAGCTGTCAGCATAGAGCCCGACGCGGGGCTCGAACCCACGGACCGCGAGATCATGACCTGAGCCAAAGTCGGACGGACGCTTAACCGACTGAGCCACCCAGGCACCCCAGAAATACTGTGTTTTATTATCATCACATGACCTTTGTGTGTGCATGTACAAGGAAAGCCACATAACTGGACCATATAGGAAATTTCCACTCACCCAAATACACAGAGAAAATAGGACATGTACTTTTGCCAATTCTGTAAGGCTATTCGGGTTCACATTAGCTAAAAAGACATTCAAGGAAGAAAATCGGACTCTGATGAGAAGGGGGAAATGCACAGAGAGGGAGTGTAACAGGGAAGGGAAGCTCAAAGGTTTGCCCATGTGCTCAAATCTCAGATCCACTGCCTACTGGCTGGGTGACCCTAAGCATTTTACTCAACCTCTCTGAGCTTTCCTTTGTTCATCTGATACGGGCCTAACATTACTCACCTATTAAGGACCTTGCGACAATAAATAAGACAATAGCTATGAAGCCCTTAGGGCCCCATATGAAAGAAAACACTCCGTGAAAGACAGCTATGATTACTAGCATTTGCAAGTTACTTTCTGCAGAGGCACACTAAGTTGTGCTCTTTTAGGGTAAATCACCAAACACTCAAAAAATTTTAAAGCATAGTGAGCTGTTAGTATTTTAAAAGTTCGACTTCATCTTTAAGTAAATACATTCGATCACCTAAGCTCTGTACGGCAGGTTTTATTATGCTACCACTCCACCAAGAATGAATAAAACCCAACAGGTCTCACTCCCGTCCCCTCCACGAAAGACCACGAGTCCACAGCCGAGTGCTGGGAAACAAAATACCGAGTTCTGCTAACTCCTGCCATGCAACTCAGTAATCATTTGTTCCAAAGTTCTTCCCAACAAAATGGCCTAATTAACTAAGGTTGAGCTTTTGATTAACATACAGTGTTTGACGGAACTTTGACCCACAGAAACTTGGCGTTCGACTTGCTTCTCTGAGTGCAACCTGTGTCACGAGCACTGGTTTCAAGGGTAATAAAGGGCCTGGCTGTTTGCTCACAGCAAACGGAGGCGGTGCTGTGACATTATACGGCTTTTACCTCTACTGTCTGTTGAACCCGCAGCAAAGACAAAGTTTGCAGCCTGGATGTCAGTTTGTGGAGTGAACAGAATGAAAGAACCGATATTTCCAAACTGAAAAGCACCTAAATTCTACTTGTTGTTTTCACTGAATATCAGTTATTTAAGAAACATGAATATGATCCCAAGGTCAAAGTGATCATAGTGGAGATCTGAGCAGGTGTGTGATACATCCGTCCAGATTCTGCCTCGGTGAGCAAACTGTTCTCTGATGGTTCCTGCCTTTGCCTTTATCAACTTGTTATAAAACATGCCTCAGACACCAAAGACCACAGTACTTGACAGTTTGTGTTTCCATCTGCCTGTTATGATATGAATGGTGTCCCCCCACCCAAATTCATTTGAAGTCCTGACCCCCAGCCTTTCAGAATGTGACTGTATTTGGAGACAGGGCCCTTAAAGAGGTAATTAAGGTTAAACAAGTTCATATGGGTAGACCCTAATGTCGTATGACGTGTGTCCTTATAAGAGCAGATTAGGATACATTCACATAGACCAAGGGGTGGCCATGTGAAGACACGGCAAGAAGGCAGCTGTCTGCAGGCCAAGAAGAGAGACCTCAGAAGAAATCAAACATGTTGGCACCTTGATCTTGGACTTCCAGCCTCCACAATTCTAGAACTGTGAGAAAATAAATTTCTGTTGCTTGAGCCACCCAGTCCGTGGCGTTTTGTTATAACAGCCCTAGCAAACTAATCCACTGCTCCCCTTTCCACGCCCCTCAACCTTATGTCCCGGGACCAGGCAGGTAACAAATAAGGGAAGTAGACTACGAGCAAGAAATAGGTGTAGGGTGGACAGTAAACAGGGACCGCATGCTCTGTCTACAGGTATTAAAAATACTATGAGGCACACAAAATAGGTCCATGGCTTGATTATGCTGGTGACTCTTCAGTTTGCAATCCCTGGGCTAACCCACTGCCATCTGACCTTTAAAAACACCCACTCTTCATGCCTGCAGTAAATTATTAGTTGAGCACCCACTACAGGTCAAGCTCTAGGCCAGACACCAGGCGTAGCAGCAATGAATAAAATAGGTGTCTTCTCTGCCTGTACAGTACAGGGTGGTCTGGATGGGGAGTCTAGGTACTGAGCTAGGCTAGAAATGCACAGAGGTCAGGGGAGATCATTATCAAATAATGGGACACTGGCTATAATACGCAAGGGGCAAGGTAAGTGGAGAAGAAGACGATCCCAACTCTGTCAAGGTTAATTGAGGAAGGTGCCAGCCAAGTTCTGAAGGATGAATAACAGTTTGCCTGGCAGACAGGGATGATTGACGAGGAGAGGGCATTTTCCAGACAGAAGGAACAGCCAGTCCCTGGGTGTGGGGACATGAGAGAGCACAGCATCTTGGAAGAATGACAACTAGCTGGACTGAGGATGGGCCACGGAGAGCAGGAGGGCGTACAGCTGAACAAGGCAAGGAACCAGGAGTTCACATTTTAGTGCACAGTGAACCACTGGAGAATTTTAATCAGGAATGTGACATTACCAGAACTGCATGTTAGAAAGATCGCTCTGGCCGCAATGCAGAAGAGGCTCAAGGCAGGGTGACCCATCAAGGCAGGAACCAAGAAACAGACATAGGGATGCTTGGTGGTGAAGGTCAGGGATGCAAAATTGGAATCAACACGGTGTTCAATCGTGGCCATGGGTGACACTGTCCAGGGACATTATGTACATAAAGAAAAGCGCTGTTGTTTTTTTTTTCCTCAAGCCAGGCACTGCTTTGATCAATGAGAACATGCATTTCATAAGACGTTTTGAATTTCATTCATCTTACAATTCACATCAGGAAATTAACTCCACTGGTTTGTTTTTTTTTAATCCATCAAAGCCACACGTGGACTGTCCCTCAGTTTCCCATCTGTAAATATGGGTAATAATGGCACTTCCGTTATTGGGAGGTTTCCTTGAGCTCATTAATACAAGTAAGTATTTAAGTGCAGTTAAGTGTTAGCTATTATGAAAGCATAAATAAACTTTAGAGAACAAATGGATAATTAATGCCTGTGCAATTAATGACAGTCCTCCCTCTCAGTGAATATTAGCCACATTAAAACAACAACCACAACCGCAGGGTAAAAACTTATATAATTGCCTTGGAAAGGAACTGCTTCTGGGACGCCTGGATGGTTCAGTTGATGGAGCGTCTGACTCTTGATTTCGGCTCAGGTCATGACCCAGGGTTGTGGGACTGAGCCCCGTGTTGGGCTTTGCACTGAACATGGAACCTGCTAAAGATTCCCTCTCTCTCTCTTCCTCTCTCTCCCCTACTCACACAAAAGAGAGACAGAAAGACAGAAAGGAACTGCTTCTGATTCCCTTGGTCTCTCCAGAACTCTCACCTTAGAAAAGCCCTACTATTTGTACATGACCATTACTTTATTTACAAAATGATTTGTCTCAGGTAAAAATTTTTCAAACATTAAAGATTCAAGGGGATGTGGGGCCTGCAAAAGGAGACTGACTGCAAAGTGGCACAAGAGAACTTTCTAGAGAGATTGGACATTTCTTTTCTTCTCTTTTTTTTTTTTAGTTTATTTATTTTGAGAGAGAGGAGCACAGCAGGGGCGCGGCAGACAGAGAGAGAGAGAGAGAGAGAGAGAGAGAGGGAGAGAGAGAATCCCAAGCAGGCTCTGCACTGTCGGTGTGGAGCCTTATGCAGGGCTTGAACTCATGAACAGTGAGATCATGACCTAAGCCAAATCCAAGAGTGGGCGCTTAACCCACTGAGCCACTCAGGCGCTCCTTAAATGTTTATTTATTTTTGAGAGAGAGAGAGAGAGAGAGAGAGAGAGAGAGAGAGAGAGAGAATCGGAAGCAGGCTCCAGGCTTTGCACTGTCAATGCAATCAACTGTGAGATCATGACTGGAGCTGAAGTCAGACGATTAACCCACTGAGCCACCCAGGTGCCCCGAGAAATGGAACTTCTTTATCTTAATTGAGACAGTGGTTCCAGGGCTGTATATATTCCACATATAACTAAAAATGCATGAATTTTATTAAATGGAAATTATATTTCAGTAAAGAGAGAGGACTGGAAGACCGGGAAAAGGGGCATTCGAGGGGAAAGGGATACTTATTCCGGAGAGGAGAAAATAGATTTGTGTGAAAGAACTTGCCTTAAATCTTTTAATTTCCAAAAACATCATCTCTTTGAATAGAGAAAGTTGGCTAGTAGTATAAAAAAGTTTCCCTATGCCAGAAACATTTTGAAAAATTCAGAAGTCTTCGCCCTTGTTATCCTAAGTCTACAGAGCAGCACTTTCTACCCCTAGATTCACTGCACAAGCTGCCCTCTTGTGGCTCTGATACGTATTTCCGGAGCACAAAGTGGACAGTTCTGAAGCTATTCAGGTAGCAATCCCAGCCTGCCCACAGACATTTCTCAAGGGGGCTGAGGGTGCGTGTGTAGGCGGCTTCCACCACAAGCTTGCGTCACAGCCACGCTTTAAATAACTAAGAAAAGAGGGTTACCACAAAATGCATATATGGTTTGAGGCTGGCAAGTTCAAAAGATGGTTTATCGCCATTTAAATTGTTGCTTCATTTTAACATACTCTATCTAGTACTCGCTTTCACTTTTGCAACATGCAATCAGTGTACCAGAAGCAAGCATGTGTCTCAGACGTGATGGGTGTCAAGAAAACAGAACTGAAAATCTCAATTCCACCATCTTTGTACAATGTTCCAAGGTATCTTTGCACAAAGAAAACCACCACCACCGCGGCCACCCCCAAGCAACCCGACCCAAACACTGGCTTTTATTAACAGTGGCATGTCGGGAATCTAGACGTCTTATGAAATGGTAAGCATTTGTTCAAAAGAAAGGAGGGAGAGAAGAAAGAAGTGGACAAGAAGGGACGAAAGAAGAAAGGAAGGGAGGACTGAATAGCATACCTTTTCAAAAGTTGCACTAAAAAAGATAAAAGAGAGCACAAGCATTAACTCAAAAATGGCAACATTTTCCCTTTAGAAAGCAATCCATCTTCAAAGAAGACATTTTGTAAAAGGAATATAGAGAAAAAAGGTAAGGATATAGATGTTCTATTTCAATATCTACTTAAAAATTCATCTAGCCCACATACAGTAATATCAGGCTGGACTAAATTAACTTAAGGGTTTTACTAATTCCTGATATGACTGTTGACTCCATATTCCAGCAGAGTGATATTTCTTTTTAAATCATATATGTCACTTCCCTTCTCAAAACCTTCCAATGGCTTCTCCTTACATTTGGAATAAAATCCAAAGTCCCTCCCAGGACTTCTCTCCCCCAAGAAGTCTGCATGGCCCTCTCTACTTCCCTTCTGCCTCTCTCCCACTCCCTCACACCCCCTGGGGCACACCACCAGCCTCATGGCTGTTCCTCCAACTTGCCAACTCTTTCTCACCTCCCTGCCTCAGCACTCAGGGTCGCCCACGCCTGGAATTTCCTTTCCCAGCCTTCCCTGTCTGGCTTTCTCTCTGACTGGATTCAGATATCTGCTCGAATATCACCTCTTCCTAGAAGTCTTCCCTGACCACTCTTAGAAAACAACCCTCCAATCACCAACCCTGCTCGCTCGCTCTCTCTCTCCTTTTTCCTATCTTTATTTCTTCTTCTTTGCACTTATAATTATCTGAAATTACATTATGTATTCATTTCTATAATCATTTTTTATTATCTCTCTGCCTTAATGAAATATAAGCTCCATGAAAGAAAGGCTTTCCCTCCTAAAACAGAGTCTGGTAAACTTGTCAACACTCATTATTTGAGAAGTGAAATATCCCTGCTTGCAGAGATAATAAACCCCAACGAAACATGTTCCAACACTCTGTCACTTCAACAAATCCTTCTTAAGGTCTCCCTGAATGAAGCCTCTCTTATTGCAACAGAAGTCCATATCCTTTCCTTGAATGCCCAGAGTGATGGGCAGTGGTTGACCAAGAAACCAGTTCAATAATTCTTTAGGACCACAGACTTTTGAAGGTAAAATGGAGCCTTAAAAAAAACAAAAACCAAAAAACTTATAACCTACTCTAGCTTTTTTGTTTTGAAGGTAAGGAGACAGGGTCAGAGGGGTTGGCTGGCTTCTCTCCAGGCTCACACAGAGAGCGTGAACATCAGCAAACACCAGATCACTTAAAGGATGCACAGGGCGTGCCTTATCCGTTTCCATCATCTCAGGACCCAGCACGGTGCCAGGCCCGTGGAATGAGCCCAGCAGAAGTGTGCCTGAGTACCGACTGCCCTTAATCCTGCCATCAGGGCTCATTCAACAGAACTATACTTCCGCTTATGGTGTCTCAACTATAATTTCCTGTCTGAGAATCATTTCCAGTTACTTGTGTCATATGTCACAATTTCCTATCCTCTCTCGTTTTAAAATGCAGTTTGAGGGGCGCCTGGGTGGCTCAGTCGGTTGAGCGTCCGACTTCGGTTCAGGTCATGATCTCACAGTCTGTGGGTTCGAGCCCCGCATTGGGCTCTGTGCTGACAGCTCAGAGCCTGGAGCCTGTTTCAGATTCTGTGTCTCCCTCTTTCTCTGACCCTCCCCTGTTCATGCTCTCTCTCTCTGTCTCAAAAATAAATAAATGTTAAAAAAATAAAATAAAATAAATAAAATGCAGTTTGAGGGGCACCTGGCTGGCTCACTTGGTGGAGCATGCAACTCTTGATCTCGGGGTTGTGAGTTTGAGCCCCACGTTGGGTGTAGAGATTACTTAAAAATAAAATCTATAATAAATAAATAAATAAATAAGATGCCATGTGACAACATACCAAGCACAACAGTGTGTCTGGGGATGGTTTGATTCTAACAGAATTCAAACAGCCCAGCATGGAAAATACCTAAGAAAAAATGGGCTATGCAAGGCAATCATGGGGGGGAAAAAAAAAGACAGAAAGCAGGCAGTGTATCTGGCCACAGGTGCCATGACGGTAGTGTAAAGCAAGGGCCCTCTCTGGTTCCCATTTGTTTTCCTGAAGCACCTACCAGTGTGCCTGTCATATAGTCAAGGCCCATTTGTTGGGAGGGAAAAGAGAAGAAAATGACACTGTAGACTGAGTTCATTATCGGTCTACAATGGCTCTGTAATAACAAATGAATTTACTTTATAAAACATCTCACACTTGCATGGTGCCTTTTGTTCTCAGCACTTTACCTCTGTCTTCTCACTGAGTCCTCTCGAGACAGACACCTCACCTGGAAGGAAGATACTACAACTCTGAAAACCGAGTACTTTTCAGAAGTCATTTAGCAACGAAACCTAGGCTCCCCAGACTCTAACGAGACTCTGCAGACTTCCTTTCTTCCAATGCGTCCGAGTATCCACACGCTTTGCTGAAGAAATAGTGATGTGTTTGATCACACGATGTTGCCCCCGACCAGACCCACCTGGCAGAATTAAGCAATGTAGAGTACGTGCAACACATTACCTTTCTAAAATCTGAAATATTCTTGATGCCAAAACCACATCTAACCCAGTGCGTTTCAGGCAAGGATGGTTCAGACTTACACTAATGACGAGAAGTGAGCTGTCCACAGCCACATAGGTAGGCAGTGGCAAAGTCGGATTCCAACCCAGGCAGTCCCTGGCTTGCGCCCACCATATCATCCTGTCTCTAATCTGTGATGTGAGCGTGAGCTGAAAAGTAATTATTACCTCAACTATTTCCTGATATGGCTCCAGGAAACAGGTTTCGGCGAGGCAAATGGCCAAAGTGAGCTGGTGACGTCACCCATGAAGTCTGACTTGGACTAGCAAAGACCCCATCTAATGAGGGCTCAGGGACAGACAGTAACCAGAGCACAATGGACATCTTAGGAAGCCATGGCCACATTCAGGAAGAGAGCATTGAAAACTTCTGGCCATCAAAACTTTCACCTCTTTGGGAATGCAAGCTAATGCAGCCACTCTGGAGAACAGTATGGAGGTTCCTCAAAAAACTAAAAACAGAGCTACCCTACGACCCAGCAATTGCACTACTAGGCATTTATCCACGGGATACAGATGTGCTATTTCGAAGGGACACATGCACCCCCATGTTTATAGCAGCACTAGCAACAACAGCTAACGTATGGAAAGAGCCCAAATGTCCATCGATGGATGAATGGATAAAGAAGATGTGGTGTGTGTGTGTATATATATATCACACACACATACACACATACACACACAATGGAGTATTACTCGGCAATCAAAAAGAATGAAATCTTGCCATTTGCAACGACATGGATGGAACTGGAGGGTATTATGCTACGTGAAGTTAGTCAGAGAAAGACAAAAATCACATGACTTCACTCATATGAGGACTTTATGAGACAAAACAGATGAACATAAGGGAAGGGAAACAGAAATAATATAAAAACAGGGAGGGGTACAAAACAGAAGAGACTCTTAAATATGGAGAACAAACTAAGGGTTACAGGAGGGGTTGTGGGAGGGAGGATGGGCTAAATGGGTAAGGGGCACTAAGGAATCTACTCCTGAAATCATGGTTGCACTATCTGCTAACCGATTTGGATGTAAATTTTTTAAAAAATAAAAAATAAAATTAAAAAACAAATTTCACCTCTCTAAAAGCCTCCCCAAGAGCTTCTGAGAAATGCTGAGGTAGACCTGGGTGATTTTCCCACATTCTTTTACAAAATTACCCTGTGAAATGGGATGGGAGAGCTGTGGGTGGGGTGTGAGCAGGACGGTGTGTAAGTAGACAGGGTGTGTGTGTTTCTGCAGGCACAGACACATACGCTCATTGCAAACTGACTTTATCCTGAAGTCCGCAACATGAAACAAATATAAATTGTGTTTTGGCTTTTATTCCTCCATGCAAAACTCATTATTTATGGAAATAAAAGATGCTACTTAATTTGGGCCAGCGGTATTCTTACTTCAACGAGTACTTGAGGTAAACTCCAGTCTTCAGAGCTCAGTTCAAATACTACTTCTTCAGGGGAGCCTTCCCCAACACGCCCAACTGGATTATTCTCCCCACCACCCAATTCACTTACTTGGTGTAAGCTTTCCCTTGTAGCCCTCATCGTGATCCGTACATAAATACTGGTGGGTTTATGTGTTCACTGTCTGGCTGTCCCCCACCAGACTGTGATCTCCATGAGGGCAGGACCCTTGCCTGTGTGCTCACTTACGTATCCCTAGCATGCAGCACGGCACCTGACACATCCTTGCAGCTCAATAAATATTTGCTGAATGAATGAATGAGTTTTGAATTTCACAACAGAAAACTAGGAATTGGCCAGCACCTCCCCAGCAGACATACACAAGGCCTTCTCTCACCTGTGCATTGTGAATGCCTTATTGCCTGGGCAAATCTATTTGGCAATTCATCATACGCTGCCCTGTGACATGTTCTCTCTCTGGGTTTGAGCTGTTACCTCTCTTTTTTATTCTTATCGAACTTTTAAACTGTTTAAAAGGTTACACTGAAGCTCCAAAGTGCAGGAGAGAGTCAAGTAAGACTATCTAAAGCGAACATTGGAGACTTTATCTAACAAAACTTTTTTTTAATGTTTTTATTTTTGAGACAGAGAAAGAGAGTGAGAGAGAGAGAGCAAACAGGGGAGGGACAGAGAGAGCAGGAGAGAGAGAATCCCAAGCAGGTTCCATGCTGTCAGCACAGAGCCCGATGCAGGGTTTGAACCCACGAACTGTGAGATCATGACCTGAGCTGAAATCGAGTCGGACACTTAAGCGACTGAGACACCCAGGTGCCCCTAAAAAAACTTTTTTAATGAGTCAAGAGTGCCCAGGAAGAAAGACTGAGTTGTTTAAATATAAAATACAGATTCTAACTTTGCTCATGCGAGTGACCGACACAAGGGCAGAGAAAATCTTAGCTCAGCAAAGTTCTTTTTAGTTTCGTGAAATATCCCCTCTGCCATCCTTCAGGTCCCACCCAAATTGGGAAGGCTCTTGGTGGCGCAAAAGTTGGATTTTTGTTGTTTTGCTAAGTCAGCCCTTCATTACTGGGTAGAAAGAACACTTGTTCCTGATTTCTCAATTCCTCATTCCTGCTAGCAGCACAAATGAAATAGATAACTCAGTGTTCCTTCAGCTGACCCTTGAACGATCTGGGGGTTAGAGGTGCTGACCCCCTACACAGTCAAAAATCCACGTATAACTTTTAACTCCTGAAACTCACGGATACCATAAACAGTCAATTAGCACATATTTTGTATGTTATATACGTTATAGACTGTACTCTTACAATAAAGAAGGCTAGAGAGAAGAAGATGTTAAGATGATCGTAAGGAAAAGAAGATATATTTACAGTTCTGCACTGTGTTATGGTAAAACTTAATGTACAAGCGGGTCCCTGCAGTTCAAACCTGTGTTGTTCCAGAGTCAACTGTCTTTTAAGCATATTTTTTACTTTTAATGTTTACTTTTTTCTGGTCAAATTTATGATAGATGTTAGGTGGATTAGCAAGTGGGTCTGTGAATCATTCACCCATAGCCAGGCACTCACTTTCAGGCAGTAAGTACCTTGTTCTCATTTTCTACCCCCGACTCTCCTAGAAGCACACCAGTTAAGAACCAGACCAGTCAGCTGAAACGATGCTGTCAAAACATAGCCAACCACTCAGAATTTTCAGAGTTGCCAGCAATTTCCTACCATGGCCAGGGTCACTGACAGTGAAAGGTTTCACCAACATCCCCTGCAGAATCTGAATCGCCTCCATGAAAAGTGCAGAATTCCCCCCCTTTAAAATGTGTCAAGCGGTAAGGTCAGACTTGAAAATGAAAGGGCATGGAAATTCTGCACTGTGGCGGTCTCCACTTTCCCAGGGCACAGGTGTTCCAGCAGAGGCATGAGATTTTGCATGGCCCAGCACTTTCTTCCCACCCTCGGATGACCCACAGAGCTCAAAGCGTTCTTGCTGGGTTGAATTTTTAAATCGGATAGGAGCTTACAATTCCTCAAGTAGAAAGACATGCGCCCTGCCTCTTCCTGCTCCCAGTGCAGCCTGGGGGTGGCCCCATCGCCTCCCCCCACCCCCAGCCACGCAGCTCAAGTCTGAATATATTCTGTGCATTGTATCGATCTATGTCCTCTCTGCTGACCACCATAACAAATCAAAAGTTGACACAGTTCCCTTTTCTCTCATTATTTGCCATATTTTTAACACCTGCTATGTGCTGGACGCTGCATTAAAAGAGACCATGTGTCTGGTTTTAATCCTCTCAACAACCAAGCGAGGTAGGACCTGTGAGGCCTAATTTCAGTGAAGGAAACTAAGGCTCAGAGAGAGTATTTTGTTTAAAAAAGGCTTCCCAGGGGTAGGGTGAGCCTTAAAGCTTGGTCATTCTGGCATTGTTTCATTGTCTTAAAATGAGAGATCCACTAGGAGATCAGAAATCTCTGTCTTGCATCCATTCATTCATCCATCTAGTCAGTAACACTTATTAGAGGTCCACAGTGCATGACCTACTCAATAACTTGAAACCTGTTTCTTCCACTCTACCACACAGCAAATTTTACATTTTAACATCTCTCAAATAGCCAGTGTGTACATTTACTCCCTTTAAAAGCTATTATTAGGGTG
The DNA here is from genome assembly GCF_022079265.1 of Lynx rufus. NCBI lineage: Eukaryota > Metazoa > Chordata > Mammalia > Carnivora > Felidae > Lynx > Lynx rufus. The sequence goes on from NW_025814845.1 coordinate 30,852,661, forward strand.
CCTGGGTGGCGCAGTCGGTTAAGTGTCCAACTCTTGACCTCGACTCAGGTCATGATCTCACAGTCTGTAAGTTCAAGCCCCACATTAGGCTCTGTGCTGACAGCGTGAGGCCTACTTGGGATTCTGTCTCTCCTTCTCTCTGCCCTTCCCCAGCTTGTGCCCTTTCTCTCTCTCTCTCTCAAAATAAATAAATTAAAAAAAATTTTTTAAGCTATTATTAAATCAATTTCATGTTTTACAATCTGTACAGATTACAATGCAGGGAGCAAGCCCCCTGAGAGACAATCTTCAAAATCTACCAGGTTTAAAGACATGCAAAGTCTTTAAAGACATGGTCTGCCTGGCTCCACAGCTGTAAGATTAACATAATTAAAGAAAAATTGTGATGATCAGAGGGAGGAGTGGTCTTCCTTTGGAAGCCCAGAAAAAGCTGGACAGGTAAAAGTTGACAGGGCTTACTGGCACACAGATCAGGAGAGGAACTTCTAAAGTCACTGGACTTTAGAAGGTCCCCAGTCCCAATGATAACATCAGCCAACTGTGAAACAGACCGAGGTTGTACCACATCATGGAGGTGGGTGCCATTAAATTTTAGATCCCTCTCCTCCAGCTCTAATTCCATGCTCTTCTGACATGATCTGCCTCTCCTTGTACACCTCAGGTTGAGAGAGAACATATTCATTTCCCAAAAGTAACCTTATTTTCATTACGCTGGGAGAACTTCTCATCCCCATGGTAGCGCCCTCTCCTGAAAGGTGGGGGACCTGCCACAGTGTTTCTCAAGCTTGCCCGTCACAGGAAGAACTTGTCCAAATCAGATTCCTGGGGTTGCTTTGGACTTCCCGCATCTGCCCCACCAAAGGAAGGGTCTGGAAGTCTCTCATTTTTAACGACTGTTCGAGGAATTCTACTCACTGGGCAAGTTTGTTGACCACAGTTCTTTGGCAATTTATTTAGTCTATTGTGAGCGTGGGCCCAATAAGAGGCAATATATTCAATGCAACGTGATATACTGGGGATTCAGAGTTTAAAAAAATGTCTTGAGAAATAATAGTACAACAGCTTTTATTATAACCAATGTCCCTTTTTCTTCATTCCTTTGCCCCAAATCCTACCAGGTATAGTCCCAGAAGCTTACATCCCGTCTCAATGAAACCCCACATGACATAATACTCAGATCAGCTAATGTCAGGTAGCCCAAGCTAATGGTAATGTTCTGAATGCTACCATGACTCTTAGACCATTGCTTTAAGCAAATGAACTCTCAATATTTTCAACAGCCGGGATGGCCCTTTCCAGGCCAGAGCGTACAGAAGTTTTCATGTGCGCAATACGGTGTTCCTTACAATATGGTGATTAACATATACACAGACATATAAATCACCCACAAAACACCTCCTTTCTACTTATGACTACTCCCTAGAAACTAACACTGGTTTCACTGATACGTTTTTTCCATATGGAATAGTATTGGCTCAACATACAGGACTGCTCAGAAGTGATATTATTTATAGACAAGACAACATCAATGAAGAATTCACTGCAAGGGGTGTGAGTCATATTTGGTGGGTGTGAATGTCCAAATGCCATATTCCAAAGAAGGTGAAGTTCAATGTTAAGGCAGCATAAGCAGGTAGTTTAAAATTATCCAGTGAATGGGTCCATGTGTTATATTAGACTGGCATTCTTTAGCCCTTTCTAAAATCAAAAGTACATTTTAATGTGACTGCTGACCTCTGAGCTGTTCACCACTCAATGAGGCTGACTCCAAATAAATCCATTTGCTTCATAAACATTTAAGCATTCACAAGCATTTAAAGCTTCATAAGCTTTTAAACAACGACTGCTCTGATGATCTGTGGTACTTTCCTCTTCTTTGGCTTTTTTTTTTCTTTTCATGACTGATTGGCTATAACAGCTATAAAATTCTGCCTCAACTTTGTGGCTTGCTGTAATTATTCTGCAGGATCTCCAGAGGCCAAATTCTTAGAATTATGCCATCTTAAACCAGTGAAATACCTCAGATATCTACTAGTCGATCTAGGTAGGAAAACTGAGATTTAGGCAGGCGACTTGCCCAAAGTCACATGGCCAGTCAATGCTCCGCTGGGCACAGAACTGAGGCCTCACCCACTGCATGTACGATGGGACTCAGAGAAGATGGTGTCCAGCAGGCAGAACCCCAGGTGGACTTGCCCACGTGCTAACCTTCCACGTGGTCCACTCTTTGGACTTGCTTAATCCCGAAAGGTAATAAACACGCCTCCCAGTGTGGCTTTGTTAACCAAGGCTACTTGGGTTTTTTTTCTTTCCTTCTTAAAAAAATTTATTAAGTTTTTATTTTAATTCCGGTATAGTTAGCACACGGTGTTATATTAGTTTCAGGTGTACAACAGGGTGCTTCAACAATTCCATACACCGCCTACTGCTCATCACAAGTGCCCTCCTTAATCCCCATCATCTATTTCACCCATCCCACCACCACCTCCCCTCTGGTAACCATCAGAATGGTCTCTGTAGTTAAGAGTCTGTTTTTCTTGGTTTGCCTCTCTCTTTTTTCTTTTGTCCATTTGTTTTGTGTCTTAAATTCCACATATGAGTGAAATCACATGGTATTGGTCTTTCTCTGACGGACATGCATTGCGTAACATTATCCTCTCTAGCCCGCCCCGAGGCTACTTCTTGAAGTTAAAACAAAAGAGGGATGGCATTGCAGGGGCACGTCCCCTACGCACATCCTCCAGGAGGGCACATTCGCAATTGGAACTACCTGACATATTTGGACGCTATAAAAAATACAAGGTATGGAGGTCGCTCCCTTCTACGGACCACAGCAAGGCAGTTACAAGTGACCATCTGACCGAGCTCGAGCCAATGGATGGAGAGGAAATGATGCACACCATGGTGCCCGGCCCTCAAATCTACCACACCGTCTCTTCTAGGCTCCTTCCGCATCTGGCTGACTGGGCAGTGCCCAGGCAACTCTGGACATCACATGTTGGAAAACACAAAGCCACTCTCAGTCTGAATCTTCAACTGAGTTCATGGCGGTGAGCCACCCTGGCCACCTGCACACATACCACGACTGCAAGAAATATATTTCTATTGAGTGAGCCACCGACGTTCGGGGTCTATATGCTACTGCTATTTAGACTATCCTAACGAGTATACAGGGAACCTCTGAAGATTGGAAACAGTGTGGCTTTAAAGGAGGAGAAATAAACAGCACAGGTAATACGTCTATGAGTTTACCATCAACCTCAAAACAACAGGAAGGAATCAACAGCATCTGGGGAAGAGTAAAATATACCATACTTAGTTTCCTTCTAGAATGCAAGAAAAATCTCTCTCTTGCTTTTTAGAAAAGTTTGCTCATAAGTTGCTTTTTGAAACACAGAATGCCCGTTCCAAAGAAAGAATGTTAGGAATGATGTTCAAAAGCCCTACTAAAAAATCTTTTTTGCCCAAGTGCAACGGAAAGTATTCTAAAAGTAGCACCCGGCTTGTGGGCCTCTGAGGTCTGAGGATCCTCAGAAGGCAGAGGACGCTTGGGAAGGGGCAGAAGAGCTTCCAAGCAAGGGCCCCAGGGGCCGAATGCCTAGAAGAAGGACCCCGGCACGGGTGGCTTGAGTAGGTCGGGCACTGGGAGTGAGACTGGGCAGGGGCTGGAAACCCTTCCTCTAGGAACCTCAGTCTTCCATTTGTCCGCAGAGGCAACATTCCTCATTCTGTACTTTGTCAAAGGGGGCAATGGATTGAGCTAAGCCTCCACAGTGCTTCTGATGTGATACCAAATGGCAGTTTCATTAATGAGCTGTGAAGTTATTTTCTCATTCATCCTGAGCGGCCTCTGTGATGGTAAGCAGTGCTCAGCATGATACTTGATCTACACGGTAGTGTGGTTCAGAGCAGGAGTACCTCAAGGGCACGGACACACATCTACCAGCCAGCTTGGTGCTGGAGCAGGCCCCTCGATGCCCCTGCTAGAGTAGGAATTAACCTTTTACTTGCTGGCTTATGGGCAGGTCCAGAGGGGCCGGGGGGGGGGGGGGGTGGGGAGTCGCCCAACAGGCTTGGAAAAGTAGCCATCCAAGAAGACGCGCAGAGAGGGACTCCTGAGTGGCTCTGTCGGTTAAGCGTCCGACTTCAGCTCAGGTCATGATCTCACGGTTTGAGATCTTTGAAAGGTTAAGTATCTACCCCAAGTTCACAAAGCTAGAGGATGCCCAGTCAAGACTTCAGGCCAGTTCAGTGACACATCACATCCTGCTGTCTTAAGCACTGTGCTCTATTGTCTCAGACTCCAAGACCGTAAAAGCATAGCAAGCATGCTTGTTGGGTAACACATAAAATTGTGAATAGCACAGCAAAGACATCTGAAGAAAGGATTGCAATCCAGTGTCTGACAAAATCAAAGAAATGCAGGCTAGCCTAACAGAATTAAGATAAAGTCAGAGATTTGGGTTGTCTAACATGACTCAGTATGGGGCAAGATGAGAGAGGTACGAAAATAAAAGCTAATGCTAGAGAATCAAGAGGCCACAAGTCTAACATCGTAATACCAATTATAAAGTTATCATGCTTTATACATAAGGCAATCTAAAATGGTTATTTATATATTAAACCATACCTTAACACTGACTTCTGTTCCAATCTCAAAGAATAGTTCTAAAGTCCCCAAATGAATAAAATACCCAAAAATACCAACACCATTTTTTTAAGTGCTATCTCTACCTTATTCTTGGATGAGAATATGTAGCATTATAAGATGTCATTCTGAATCAGTGCATAAATTTAACATGTTCCCCTTTAATGAGATAATAATGGAGTCTTTTTTTTAAGGAGGGAAGGTTTGGCACTAAGTTGACAGGTTGATCCTAAGGTTCATAATCAGGAAAATTCTGACAGAAGGACAAATAGTACTATCAGATAGTGGAACACAGTATAAAGCCTTAGTAAATAAACAGTGTGATCAAGGAGGAACATAACTAATATGCTACACCTCAAACTATTTCTACAACTACGGTTTCAAATATAAGATCCAGCATCCAATCAAAAAGAAACAGGTGCATCAAGACAACAAGAGTGAGAACCCGCAGAAATACCGGAAACAAAACTAAACTCACACAGACTCCAGCTATGGAAGTTATCAGAACATCAACTATGCCTGTTTTACAAAATGCAGTTATCCTCAAAGGATTAATACTTGAGACTGACAACTGCCTTCGTAGCATCCACAATGGAAGCCAGAAAACAGCAGAATGTCAGGGCACTGGAAAACAAACCAAAACTATAAACTGAGAATGCTATTTTCATTGAAAACACCTTTCAAAAATGAGTAATGACATGTTCAGTCAAATAAAGTCTGTTGCAAGTAGACGGCCGCTAAAGGATGCCAAAATGAAAAGCCAGAGAATGCAGGTTAGAATGAAGAGCAAGAAAAACGGCAAATTTAAATAAACACTGTTTATATCAAACAATCATAATGTCTTTGGGGTTTCAATATTAAAAAAGTATTTAAGAAATTTTAAATGCTATAAAGAGTAGCATAAAGTCAGAGAGGGGGTAATGGACTTACAGGCAGTCTAGTCATAAATAGGGTAAATGCAGGGTGCCTGGGTGGCTCAGTTGGTTAAGTGTCCAACTTCGGCTCAGGTCAGGATCTCATGGTTTGTGAGTTCGAGCCCCACATCTGCTGTCAGCACAGAGCCTGCTTCGGATCCTCTGTCCCCCTCTCTCTCTGCCCCACCTCCTCTGCTCTCTCTCTCTCTCAAAAATAAGCAGACATTTAAAATAAATAAATAGATAAAAACAGAATTGTAAGTCAATAGAGGGATAAATGGAATGATAAAATAGAGACCTCTATGGAAAAATCAAATACTGGCACATAAGTAGTCAGAGTAATAGAATGGAACAGGTAATCCAGAAATATATCCAAGAACACATGGAAAATTAGGAGACAGTGGAAGAGGACTATCATGGCAGTAGAGCCAGGGAATATCCAGGGACATCTTGGTATTCATTTAGAAAAAACAAAGTTGAATATCCACCTCCTATCTCATACCAGGAAAAATGTCAAATGGATCAAATATATAAATGTGAAACATTAAACCACAAAAGTTCTATGAGAAAACATGGGAAGATTCTTTCATAACCTTGAAATGAGAAAGATCTTTCTACTATGACTCATAAACCAAAGGCCATAAGAAAAGATTGATATATTCAACTACACACAAAAAATCTTTAAGCCACAAGCAAAATCAAAAGCTAAAGGAAAATATCCAAAATTTACATCACAAGGGGTTCATTTTGGTAATATATAAAGTGCTTATACAAATCAATGAAAAAATGATCAACATAGGTGCCTGGGTGGCTCAGGTCACCATCTCATGGTTCGTGAAATTGAGCCCTGCATGAGGCTCTTGCAAAATAAATAAACATTTTTTTAAAGTGCTCAATACAGCAATAGAAAAATGGGCATAGGAAATGATCAGTTGACAAAGTACAAATAATCTTTACTTTCGGAAAATATGCAAATTGAAAATACAATGAAATATTTCTCACTATCAGACTGGCAAAAATCCAAAAGTCTGAGACCAACATATTAACGTAATATATTGGAAGGCTGTGGGGAAACTGGTACTTTCATACATTTCTAATACGAGTATATCTTGGTACAACCCCTATGGAGGACACTTATCCATATTATATTATAGATCTGTTAATTACTGTATTATACATCCATTTATCTATTATAATTACTATTGCATACGCTCATTTATCTAGCAATTCTACTTTAGAGAATTTATCCTACAGATATATTTTATCCTTATGCAATGACATGTGTACATGATAATTTATTTCAGCACCATTTTTAATAGCAAAAAACTGGAAAACAACCAAATGTCCATCAACAGGGGACTAGTTAAATAAATTATGGTAAATCCATACAATGGAATACTATGTGGTTATTTCTTTTTTTTAATGTCAATGTGGAAGTCCTGGATGTACTGAGATGGAGAGATCTCCAAAATGTATTGCTAAGTGAAGAAAAACAAGTTCAAAACAATTCTCCTAATAGTCTACTTTTTGTGGGAAAAGGGAGAGGGGAATAGAAGCTATAAATATACTTACTTGCATAGAATAAAGAAATTCCTGAAGAAACTAAGAACGGCTGATATCCATACCTAGTTTATTTGGATAAAACAATTTAATAGTGAAAAATTCTGTCTTCATCATTATGCATTCTCTGTCAGTTTAATTCTCCTACGAAACTCCTTGTTCATTCATTTAAAAGTACAATATATTAAAATTCACCACAAAATTGTGGCAGTGTTTTCTATCCCTAGTGAGAACCGAACAGGAGAAAAGTTAATGTGATACGCATGTATTACAAGCATTTTTTAAAGATGTGTAATTCCAAAAACATTATCTGCATTATCTCTGGGTTGTGGCTTTACACATGATTTTTATTCTCTCCTTTTGTGTTTTTCTCCTCTAGTGGCCTGTGTTATTTTTATAAGAGATTAAATTTTGTTCTAATAAAACACACATCATGAAGACGAAATTGTCTTCAATGGGGAAGGAAGAAACTTTGAATTTGAGGGTAAGCAAAAACTGGAACAGTTTACTAATAAAGATAACTGAAATTTCCATTTCTGTAAAACTTTATAAATAGTATTAGACATCTTTGGTTTAATGTTTTATTTATTTTTGAGAGAGAGAGAGAGACAGAGTGTGAGCAGGGGAAAGGCAGAGAAAGAGGAAACACAGAATCTGAAGCAGGCTCCAGGCTCTGAGCTGTCAGCACAGAGCCTGATGCAGGGCTCGAACCCATGGACCACGAGATCATGACCTGAGCTGAAGTGGGACGCTTAACCGACTGAGCCATCCCGGCACCCCAAGACATCTTTGGTTTAAATATTCATTTTTTAAAGGCCAAAAGGTGGATCAGATGATTTTTGCCACAGACGTGTTATAGCAACTGGAGAACAGTGTTTGGAATATTTGTTCATTTAAGTAGTTAGAAAGAAAGGACCTGACTGGACAGGTGGAAGAGTCTAGGCTGTGCAAATGGTCTTTAGTTTTGCAGCCTCTCTGTGGGTGTTCTGGGTCATTAGACTTAAGATTTAAATTTTTTTTCTCATTTTATTTATTTTAGAGAGAGAGAGAGAGCGCATGCACGCATGTGCATGTGTGAGTAGGGGAGGGTCGGGGCAGGGGTGGGGGGGAAGGGAGTAGGGGGAGAGAATCTCAAGCAGGCTCCACGCTCAATGCAGAGCCAGATGAGGGGCTTGATCCCATGACCCTGGGATCATGACCTGAGCTGAAATCCCAAGTCGGACACTCAACCGATCGGGTTACCCAGGCGCCCCAGGACTTTCAAGATTTTAAATTTTCTCCAAGAAGGTAAGGAGCTCCTTTTAAAAATTTTTACACAGATTATACTTTCATTATTTCAGAAGCCACCTGAGCAAAGCTGGCACCATGAAAGGAAACAAGCTTTCCAGTAAGAAGATCAAATTTAATTATGGTTTTGCTAAGAAGACTTTTATTTGCTTGATTCCAGTGAACCTCAGAGGATACCCTTCTGAAACAAATGAAGAAGCTGAGGCAAGGAAGAATTTCCACCGATTCTAAAAAATCTTAACAAAATGACTTCTTCCAGACTATTAGACCAACTTGTGTTCTATAGGTATGTTTTAGAATTCCAGAAGTCATCACATGATCGTGACCGATAGGAGCAAGAAGAGTGAGGCAGCTTTCAAAATATTAGGAGGGGCAGGAGCACCTGGGTGGCTCAGTCAATTAAGTGTCTGACTTCGGCTCAGGTCGTATCTGGCAGTTCATGAGTTCGAGCTCCACAGAAGGCTCTGTGCTGACAGCTCAGAGCCTGGATTCTGCTTCAGATTCTGTCTCTCTCTCTCTACCCCTCCCCCACTCACACTCTGTCTCTGTCTCTCTCAAAAATAAAAATAAACAGGGGCAAAACTGGGGGGAAAGAACAAAAAATGAAAAGACAGTTTACAAAGATAATCAGGTGGTCCCTTTCCTAATACGTGGGAGCTATTATGAACCTTGGAGCAAAATGATTCTCGGCTGGCGCCACTGTGTCCCCCACCCCCACGCCAGAGGTTATCTGACGAAGCCTGAAGACATCTTTGGTGGCGTCTAGTGGGTAGAGGCCAGGGACGCTGCTGAACATCCTACAACGCACAGGACAACATCCCACAATAATCCAAAATATCAATTGTGCCAAGGGTTGAGAAACCCTAACCTGGGGGCAGGCTACTGGCCTCACACAACCACTCAACAAACAATATCATTCACAAAGGGAATATTATTACCATAGCTACCTATAAGGAAGTATCAGATGAGTGGCTATCTACAAAGAAATCTCACCAAATTACCCGGCTTTGAAATTTGAGTTATAGTTTTGTCCTTAATCCCCCTTGGGCCACTTTGATCCGGGCCTACTGTGCGCCAAGGGTGACCAACCCCTGCGGGTTTGCCCGGGACTGTCCTGGTTTTAGCACTCAGAAGACAAGTGAAGCTACCCTGTTGGCCAAGGGCACAGTGCCTTTTTGGCCATTTGGAATTTTTCTCTTTTGAGGAGAAAAAGCTGGTTTCTTCATGGTTTCCTCTGCGCCTTTTCTCACACATAACAAGCTTCCATGGCCTGGATCCAGGAAGGAAAGAAAGGGTGTGACCTCTCCGACGCTCTGTGTGCCTGGCGGCTGCCTCTTGGCAAACAAGCCCCAGTGGGAAGGAGAGAGCTTCTCAGAGTCTGTGGTTGTCAATAGTTCATCTCATTTTACCCCCACCCAGGTCAGTGGTCCAGGCTCTCCTCTGAATAGGAGTCTTAGGGAAACACTCTTATCCTGGAGGCCCACAGAGCTTGCTAAGAGGCAGGGTATGCAATCAGCACTGGTGGGGCCACCTTTCCTCAACTCCTCCTGGGGTGAACAGCAGGCAATGGAATGAATTCCTTTCTCCTTATCTTTCCTAGAGCATGCTCTCATCAGCCTCTTACTTACAAATGTGAAACATTTTAACTACTGTCCTCTGATGTCCTCTCTGATCAACGGACATAATACATATGAAGGCTTTTCACAAACTGTAAAATACAAAATAAATGTAACATGTCAACGTCACAATGAGAAATCATTTGTGTTTGAGGTTAGCAATTGCTGGTTGTTTCCCTTTCTTGCTAAACCTTTATAATTATCATGTGGCAGGCACTGCTATAAGCACTGTGTGTGTTATCTTACATAACATTCATAATCCTACGAAGTACCATTATGATGATGCCCATTTTACAGATGAAGAAACTGAGGTTGGATGATATTAAATGACTTTCCCAGGACCACAGAGCTGGTGGCACCGAGAGATCAGATTCAGACAGGCTGGCTCCAAAGTTCACGCTGGATGCTACCTGTCACTCAAGCCATTCCAGAAAACAGAAGGGAGTTGCTCAAATAAAGGGCTTTCCCCCTCCCACAACGAATCGTTAACTTTCAGCCCACTCCAAGCATTTGATGGCCCGAAGGTCACATGCTGGAGTAGAAACCCTAAGTGAGTCACTCATGAACACATGACTGTGTTCTTAGTTCCTTCTGGGTTCGCTTCCTGAAATAGCCTTCCTCGAGTGCTGAGCCAACAAATGGATTGGGACCAGTTTCAGTTCTGGGAAAAAAGGCTAAATGCCATCTAGCCAATCACTGCGACCAAACTCCAGCTCTCTGCGTGCTAGTGACCTCCATCTCACACTGGCCACAGGGACTTCCTCAAACCGGGAAACGCCTACTCACAAGGGTCCTTGGCCAACAGCAGGTTTGCACATTAACCACCTTTGCCATCAGCTTCAGAAAGACCACAAAGTTAAGAGTTACATGAAGACAGTTCTGGAAACAGCTCAGGTGTCAGTCCAAACAAACGCAGACGGTATAATAGGCACCTGGTCAGCTTCCATGAAAAAATAAAGATGTTCCTCTCGACCACTTATTCTCTTTCTGCGTCCTAATTTTTTAAAGAAAATCCTGTGTTCCCTTCCCTAGTCCTCTCTATGGTGTTTCACGCTTTAAAAAAAAGATGTATGGGATAACCTGATAGTTACAAAGAGACAGGAATGCAGCCAAACAAGAAACCAAAAGCCCCAGATCTCTGCCTTATCACAGACACCTTCAAACTTGGGGAGGGGAGGTGGGGGGGGGGGACAGTTTTCTCCTACTTCAGCACAAATCTTATCATTAGAGGTAGGGCCACTGTGTTATTACCTGGTAAAGAAACCAACACACACACACTAATTCTCTCCCTGATCAATAAATGACAGCTGTTCAACAAATGATCTCCCTGATACCATTTTCTACTTTTATTCATTTTCAGTTTCCTCAGCTTTTTCTTTCTATACCCTTACCTCGTGTCTGAGCTTACTTACATTTCATCGTTCTTACATCTGAGAGCTTACCTTTGTTGGCTTTTTCTAGAATTTTCTCTTTCACCTTAACTTCTCGAGTTATCATATTATTTAGACTATATCAAGAGAACAAGAGACTGACTTCTCTGTGCTTCAGTTCCTCCATCCGGAAACAGTGCTAGAACAGTATTTGCTGTGAGGATTGATGAAGGTAATGTTCATAAAGTACTTGGCACAATGCCTGGTACACAGTAGGCCCTCAAAACACAATCGCCGCAATCAATGAACAAAAACCCTCGATTAAACAAAATCTACTCGTTCAGATTGTCTACGTAGGTAAAGTTCTGTTTAAAACATAGAAGTAATTATAAAAACTAAGCTCTCACTTCAGGAAGAACTCAGGAATTCACTGGGCCCACTCTGAAGAGGCCTTTCAGATCAGAGTACCTCACCACACATGTGTGTAGAGCCACATTAACAGGAAGCTCTGGGGAAAACCGCTGAAGCAATTTTCCCTGGGGATCCTTCTTTGCTGCCATATTCTCCAATGGTCTTGGAGTTAACTGTATTGGGAAAGTGGATGTTAGGGCAATTATTGATGAGCAGAAATACGGAGCATTTTCTCCCATACTGACCATTACAGAAAATCTTATGCAAATTCAATGTTTTCTTTTTTTTGAAACCAGAAATACTTTTAGAGCACTAGCAAATTCTAATTCTAATTCAAACTCTAATACACCAAATATCACAGGCCTCTCTCTACTATGAAATCTTTCTCCAACTAAATTTAGTTAGTGAAATCAAATAATTCCACCTTAAGGATATTTTTGAAATGTGTTTACTTCCACTTAAAAAAAAAAAATCTTGTCACAGCAACTTCCCACTCCGGAGGCAAGGGAAACAAAAGGAAAAATGAACTATTGGGACCTCATCAAGATAAAAAGCTTCTGCACAAAAAAAGAAACAATCGGCAAAACTAAAAGGCAACCAATGGAATGGGAGAAGATATTTGCAAGTGACATATCAGATAAAGGGTTAGTACCCAAAATCTATAAAGAATTTATCAAACTCAACACCCAAAAAACAAATAACCCAGTAAAGAAATGGGCAAATGACATGAATAGACACTTCTCCAAAGAAGACATGCAGATGGCTAACAGACACATGAAAAAATGCTCAACATCACTCATCATCAGGGAAATACAAATCAAAACCACAATGAGATACCATCTCACATCAGTCAGAATGGTTAAAATTAACTCAGGCAACAACAGATGTTGGCGAGGACGTGGAGAAGGGATCTCTTTTGCACTGCGGGTGGGAATGCCAACTGGAGCAACTACTCTGGAAAACAGTATGGAGTTTCCTCAAAAAACTAAAAACAGAACTACCCTACGACCCAGCAATTGTACTACTAGGCATTTATCCATGGGATACAGGTGTGCTGTTTCAAAGGGGCACATGCACCCCCATGTTTATAGCAGCACTATTGACAACAGACAAAGTATGGAAAGAGCCCAAATGTCCATCGACAGATGAATGGATAAAGAAGATGTGGTATATATATACAATGGAGTATTACTCGGCAATCAAAAAGAATGAAATCTTGTCATTTGCAACTACGTGGATGGAACTAGATGGTATTATGCTAAGTAAAATTAGTCAGAGAAAGACAAATATCATATGACTTCACTCATATGTGGTATTTAAGATACAAAACAGATGAACATGAAGCTTGAAGGAAAGCAAAAATAATATAAAAACAGGGAAGGGGACAAAACATAAGAGACTTAATTAAATACAGAAAACAAACTGAGATTTGCTGGAGGGGTTGTAGGTGGGGGGTGGGCTAAATGGCCAAGGGGCATTAAGGAAGACACTTGCTGGGATGAGCACTGGGTGTTATACATAGGGGATGAATCACTGGAATCTATTCCTGAAATCATTATTGCGCTATATGCTAACTAACTTAGATGTAAATGAAAAAATAAATAAATTTAATTAAAAAAATAAATAAAATAAAATAAAATAAAATAAAATAAAATAAAATAAAATAAAATAAAATAAAATAAAATAAAATAAATCTTAGGATCCAGGTCACTTATCTGTGTGCCTGAATCCTTTTCTCTTCCTCATTTTCCTTCTTTAATTTTCTAATACAATCTCTTAGTTATTGAAGATAGTTAAACAGTGTAACATGTGAAACAGTTCCTCATCTGAAAGAGTTCCTCAGAACACTGCAGATTAACCTTTTGGATACCAAATGAGGAACCTCAGGCACATGGTGGGGGCCCTATGACCACAAGCAGAGTGACAGTTGATCTCCAGTTGGATGGAGAAGGGTCTTGAAATCATGGCAGCCAACATCCCCCAGTGAGTCACCAATTGGGGGCTGCATTCACTGGCATTCCCTGATGGTGTCAGCTGCCACCACTTGCCTTTTCCACATATTTCTCTCATCTTTATCTGTAGTGGCTTACTTCCCATGGCACAGCCTAGCAGAATGACTCATGACCACCCTCAGTCCTATCCTCCCAGTTGACCAGCTCCACAGTCCCATGCTTATTCCACTTCAAATGACAACCCCAACAGCCCAACTCTGAGGCTGCCTATCCATGCATGCAGCAAGAACCTGGCCCTTAGCTTCTTGATCTGACCTTTCTTGCTGATGACTTTAAGTCCATCTCAAATACAAAACTGCATTAATTATACCAACCCCATGAGACTGTTGATGTCATGTCAAATAGCCCAGTGCCTGATACACAGTAGGAGCTCAAAAGGGGCAGCAGCTATTATTTTTTGTTATATTTTGAGACTCGTGATCTACATTATAAGCTCTCAACAAATGGCAAAGGACAGATTATGTTAGAACTTCATTTTGCCTTTTTAACGCAAATTAACTTTTTTTTAAATTTTGCTTCCAAAATATATTCCTTGGCAGGACAACATAGCATCACCATTGCTTTAGTCATATTATCAGCCCAGAACAGAGTAAGCTGAGATAAAGAAAGTGCTCTGGAAGATTCACCAATTGTCCCTTTCCCTACTTTTTCTGCCTGAGAAAGCAAATGTAGTCTTAGGACTGTGGCCATAAATGATGCACTAAAACAGGCAAACCAACACACAAAAATGATCACATAGCATTGATGCCCACCAGGCACTGGGGTACTATGAAAATGCTACTATGGATGATTCGGTTTTTGCTTGTCATTCCTAAGATTTACCCAAAATATTCTGGTTTCAGAATGTACTCACTTAGCAAGTTTTCATATATCATTCAATTACACTCAAAGTTCACACATATTGAGGAATAATCCCTTATCACATCACCCTAGGTTCTTAAAAGGAGTTGTAAGTATGTTCTCTGTTTTCCAATACTTTTCTCTCACTGGCATCATTGGAAGTGTATAAAATAATTAAGGAGCAGAACGAAACAGTGTTTGATTAAGTGACAAAGTAAATGGCAGGAACGTTATATGATTTTTTGTTTTTGCCCCTCCACATGTACTCGGCACCCTTTTTCCAATGCCATTTTGTGTCCCCGGAGGCTGATCCACGTGGACCAGAGCCCCTTACCCTCTGCTACCCCGCTGAATTAAGCCAATGGAGGCATAGACAGAAGACGAGAGCCTGGGAATAGAGCAAGGTATTCATTCTCTCCCTTCTGGGTGACGAAAGGGTGGCTACAGCTCTTTACCACGGCTCCTGACAGGGCCTCCTTCATTTAACTATTTTCCTTGGGTTCTTGGCAGTACTTTACAATCTCTTGTTGGTTTCCCTAAGCCCTGATAATCCCTTTATTAATTTCTCCTCAATTATCCCGTTGAGTGTACATCTGTTTCCTACTGGGAATCTGACTGGGGTCGCTGTCTCCCCTTCCTCCCACAAAAGATGAAATCACTCTAGAAACTGGAGTGTGTTTCAAAACAACTTATTGGAAATGGCGGCCCCCCCCGGGGGGCAATGGGGTGAAGGGGGAACACCTTAATTTAGGGATGTTCTGCCAAGATTTCAAGCTCTTGGAACGAATACCTAATAAGCACCTGCTATGTGGAAGCACAGGGCTAGGTGTTGGGAACAGCGGAAACCAAGAGCTTACATACTATCAGGAAGAGACGACTACATCTAAGTAATCAAATATTATCACTTCAGGCAGCAGAAGTGGTGTGAAGTCAAGAGAGCAGGGCAATGGATGGAGATGAACAGGGAGGAGTCTGAGAAGGTGAGTCTGAGATATCAGCACTGAGAGTTGAATGAAGAAAAGGAGGGGGACTAGTGGAGATCTGAGGAAAGAACATTCTAGGCACAAACAAGTGCGAATGTCCTGCAAAAGGAAAGATTACATTTGTTTGTTTGTTTTGTTTGTAAGCCCAGGAACAGGAGTCTGTAGCTGGAGTCTGGTGATGGAGACAGGGAGCTGAGGCAGCCAAAATGGGGGAAGTGGCCAGGGATCCCAGAGCAAAGGGCTCACGGGCCATGGTAGGGAGTTTGGGTTTTATTCTAAATACAAGAAGATGCCACTAGAGAGTGTTGAGCTTTGCAGAGAGATATTTGGGGAGATGAAGAATTAGAAAGCATCACATAGAGGTGGTTTGGTTCTGTCCTGGAGGAAGACTTCTCCCTGGTTGGTACAATCTGCTTGTGAGAGGATAAGGATGGGGTCAGCGAGATTAAGTTGTCCCCTGTCAGAAGAGAGCCCACAACCCTGACAGCAAGTTTTTAAGTTTATTTATTCATTTTGAGAGGAGAGAGAGAGAGAGAGAGAGAGCACGTGAGCAGGGGAGGGACAGAGAGAGGGGGGAGAGAGAATCCCAAGCAGGCTCCCCACTGCCAGCACAGAGCCCGAACGTGGCTCGAACTCATGAACCGTGAGATCATGACTTGAACCGAAAGCAAGAGCTGGATGCTTAACCGACTGAGCCACCCGGGGGGTTCCCGAAAGAAAGTGCTTTAAAAGATAACCCTGAAGGCACGCTGAGTGTGTGTGCGGGTGGGGAGGGTTGCTGGTGGCATCAGTGGTAACGGTCTCGCAAGAAGGAAAAGCACAAGAGGAAGCAGCAGCAGCTGCACCGGAGCCCTGGGCCCAGCCTCCCTCCCCAGCCCTGCTTTGCAGAGCAACTGCCCTCACTATACCCCACACGGACCTCATTCTTTATCCCCCAGGCCTGCTTCCCTCCCCCTGTGCCCACCTTAGCAAGTGGGTCGCCATCCCCCAAGCCACCGTGCAGGAATTCCAGCTGGCATCAGATTGCTATTCCCTCCCTGCCTTCTCCACCCAGTCAGTCACCAAAGCTTCTGAGCCCGCTCCCCACTCCCAGACATGGTCTTTTTTTTTTTTTTTTTTTTTTAAGAGAAACTAATTAGTCAATATTTAAAAAAAAAAATTTGTTTTTAACACTTATTTATTTTTGAGACAGAGAGAGAGAGAGCATGAACAGGGGACGGTCAGAGAAAGAGGGAGACACAGAATCTGAAACAGGCTCCAGGCTCTGAGCTGTCAGCACAGAGCCCGACGCGGGGCTCAAACCCATGGACCGCGAGATCATGACCTGAGCCGAAGTCGGACGCTTAACTGACTGAGCCACCCAGGCGCCCCTAGTTAATATTTTTAAACTGAGAGACAGTTGACATAGAACATTCTATTAGTTTAAGGTGTACAGCACAGTGATTTGATATTTGCATATATTACGAAACGATCACCACCGTAAGTCTGGTTAACTTCCGCCACCACCGCAGCGTTACCCTGACTTTGCAGATCTGGACCCTCCTCTCCACCCCGAAGTCAACCTCTTGGCACTGGGTCTTCACTCGGACTCTCAGAGTAGCTTCCTGACAGGATTCCACCCCTGACTCCAGTCCCGCTTGCTGAGGTGATCTTTCCAAAACTGGGATCGCGGTTGTGTCATACTTAACACCAACTAGTTAGCAAAGCACAGCAAGTCCTCCGGGACCAGATCTCCGCGCCTTCTCCAGGCTGATGTCTCAACCTCATCCTTCTGTGCGGTGACCCGACTATTCCTTCTAAGCTACTGACATCTCCAGAACATACTGTTCTGGCTGCAGGCTGTTTCGTGTGTCTATCCCAGGCCCTCTGCCTGATTCTTCTCCAACCTGAGGCCCTACTCTCGATATCTGCTCACTTACCGACAAATCGTATGTCACTTCAGTCTTTCCTAATCATCACCCTGGTACCACCCATCTCATTACTGCCCCTGTGCACACAAGAAGCCTCTCTGTCGACTTCTATCAAGGTGCCTGTGACATTTGTTACCCTGATTTATAAACTCTCTCCCTGACTAGTTAGTAAGTGCCTTGAAGGCAGGAGCCTTTGTATCCCCAGCACCTACCAGAGAACTTGGCACACAGTAAGGGCTCAATACATACTCTTTAATAAAACCTTAGTAGAGATGCGCAGTGTGCCAAGTACAGAATACACAAAGAGAAGAGAAGCTTCAGGATCAAAGGCTGATAGGGGGCAAAGAACAAAAAAGGAGGAAAGAACAAGGTAAGGTCAAGAATGAGCACAAGGAAAGCAGGTAGAGCAAGTAATTTTCACAAAACACTGCTTGCAAGTGAACAGCAGGTGTGACACAGCCTTCCAGACCCCAACAGCAAGATGGCAGGTAGGGTTCTTTGAGGACAATGGTGGCTACTTTATAAGGACAATAGTAACAACAACAACCATAACGAACTTCATAATCAACAAGACTTATCAAAAACTGAACACATCTCATGTGTCCGGCACTTTGCATGGGTTATATCTTTTAATCCTCATAACAATGCTCTCATGTAGGGGCCATTATTGTCTCATTTTATAGATAAGGAAACCAAGGTTTAGCATTAAAATACTAGTCTAAGGTCACACAATTAGAAAATGCAGATCTAGAATTCAAGCCCAGGTCCGCCTGGAGCTTTCAACCACAATTACTATGCTGCTTATAGCATATTATCTAAATGCTTTATAGAGTTATCTATAACTAGATTGATTAAACCATACTGTTGAGTGGCTCTCTTAACCAGTTGAGTTGTTTAAAATTTCAAAGTTTAGATTATGAGACTTCCCCCATAGTGAGTGCGTGGAATTAAACATGTGATGGGGTTTTGCAGTCAAAAAGTACCAAAGACCACCTGGGTTTGACAAGCTTAAAAAAAAAAAAAATACTAAATATATTTTGTGATTTGCTATGGCATAGAATTTGTTGTTCATGTTTTTAACCGAGCTCATTGTGATGTTCTCACAAAGTAAACCGGTAAGAGCCCTGTGGACCATGACATGGAACCTTTCGTTCCAATGCAACAGACCAAGGCTGATCTGTATTAATATCTGCAAGACACTTATGTTTTAAATTTTATGGTAGCCACATTTAAGTTTTTAATGTTTATTTATTTTTGAGAGAGAGAGAGAGAGAGACAGAGCGTGACCAGGGGGAGGGGCAGAGACAGGGAGAAACAGAATCCAGAAGCAGGCTCCAGGCTCTGAACTGTCTGCACAGAGCCTGGATACGGGGCTCGAACCCACGAGCTGTGAGATCATGACCTGAGCTGAAGTCGGACACTCAACCGACTGAGCCACCCAGGTGCCCCGATGGTAACCACATTTAAAAAGTGCAAAACCAGGCAACATTAATTTTAATATATTTTCTTCAACCCAACATATCCAAAACATTATCATTTCAACATGTAATCAAGATAAACAATTATTAAGGGGCACCTGGCTGACTCAGTCGGTGGAACATGTGGCTCTTGATCTCGGGGTTGTGAGTTCAAGCCCCATGTTGGGTATAGAGATCACTTAAAAAAAAAACTTTAAAATATGTATGTATAAGTACTAATTACTAAATGATATATTTCACATTCACTTTTTTCACAAAGTCTTCAAAATTTGGGTATTTTACGCTTATAGCACATCCCACTTTGAATGCGAAATTTTCATGAGAAATAATCCCTACTAACCTAAAATTTACAGTTGAAAAAGTAGATCTACACACCGAAGCTGCTCCAAACATATTTACAAGCTTCCCAATAAAATCGCATTTAACAAAAAAATACTTTACATTGCTTCCGTTTTTAGTTTGAATGAAAATAAAAAATTCAGCTCAGTCACCCTAGCCACTTTTCGGTAGCCACCAGGAGCTGTGTGTTGGACAGCACAGTTATCGATCATGGGGCTGGTTGGAGGTTTTTTCCCCATGCTCAAAATGGAAAGGTCAGAAAGCTGAAAGGAGTGCAGGCTATCATGTGAAGTGACTATTCCCTACTTACAGGGTGAATACCTTACCATTCACTACTTCTGTTCATGTCGTGCAACCTGTGGTTGAAAAATAAGGCAGACAAAATAACTGCGAGTCACATTATTAATTCATTACTTTGCTTTTCTAACAGGTCGTACTTGGGGTCATTAAATGAATACCTAGCCCATGTGACTGGACTACTTAAAGATTTTATCCCAACAAATCCTTGTTTGCAAAATCAAGAAAACTAAGAGGATTAGGTGTTTCCATGTCAGCTAAACTAGGAAAACAGAGTTGCTGCTGTTTATTTTAAAACTTTAATGTGCACAGACAAAAAAATAAAAAATAAAAAATTGTATGGAATGAAATTCATGTGCCAAATAAAAATGAAAGGGGGAAAACAAGATCAAGTTCCTTTGAGCCTAATTCTTACGTATCCTTCTCATTTCAGAGCCTCAGAGCAAGTCTGCAATCATCAGGAATTGTGACTTTTATTGCAGAAGTAAAGAAGCAATTAAATTACCCCATATATATACCTAATTGTTTCATTAGGCTCTAATAAACTGATCTTTAAAGGTCTTGGGTAAAGAAAAAGTGCATACATTACACAACTGCCTATTATTTCCTTGCCTCATTCTGGCATTCTTGGTTAACCGGAATAACCGCATCGGTGGGGCTTCTGGGGCAAAATCCATCTTAGCATTCATACTTCCCAATGAAATCCAAGCAAATCCAGACATCTCCAGAAGACAGAGGTATCTCACCACATGACCAAGCGCAGTTTCTTAACTATGCTCCTACTGTAACTAATGAGATCATGACAGGTCACCCATCAAGCACTAGGCAAAAAAAAAAAAAACTTAGCTCTTTAGGGCAGACACAGAGGCTATTTTTATTCACTGCTGATCCCCAGCACCAACTATAATGGCTGGCAAATAGGAGGCACTCTAGAAATATTTGCTGAATGAGTGAATGAATGAATACATTCTGGGGAACAAAAGTGGAGGCATTCTTTGGTAGTCTGGAAGGTTGGTAAGCAGGATGGCATCCTTTATCCCTTCCCACGCGACCCACATCTCTGGCCTCTGGCCCCTTCACCCCCACGCCAAGCTCCTTCCCTAAAGTATACTTGATGTGTCAAATCCACTCAGTTCAACAAGGGTTCACTAAATGCCCAGCACTGTGCTAAATGCCACAAGACAGAAAGCCGTAAGAAAGAGAAGAGAGGGTATACGTCTTTGAGACTACACATGTTAGGGAAGTGCCATAAATGGCCGACCCCCACCTCCCACTCCTCTGCAGAATGTGCTGAATGTGAAGATAGCCATGTTGTAATCAGGCAGGTTGTCCTGTTGAGGTTTGGGATAAAGAACCTTGCTGTGTAGTGGGGATGGTGGTCATCTTCCCTAAAGAATGTGACTATTCCTAATGTTACACACCCTGAAACATAAGAGGCTTCTCAAACCAGAAAAGAATCCGGAAGATGAGGCTTTGATCACCAGGAACAGAACCTACCATCTGAGGTTGTCTCTTGGGTGCAGAGTCAGGCTTTTGGAGGGTGCTCCTGGATAACTGGACTAATGGCAACCCCTATTTCATGGAAATGAGAGGGAAGGAGGCTGGGCGTAGAGGTCCAGCCATCAGCAACAGTGAAAAAGTCTTATCTCATTAACCAGAATATCTAGTTGCATGTAACTTTCTGCATTTATTCCTCAGGCATCCTATATCCAGCTTACACTCAAGTTTTAAAGTCAGAATGGTGCTCCTGAGAAAAGCCGGGTGGAGATAATGTCATTGATGAGCCAAGAAGGTGGTCCTTGGAAATAAAAGTCACAGCTAGGAGGCCCAGGCATTCCTCTTCACTGGTGACTCCCTCCATTGCCATCTTGGAAGATCTGTGTTCCCTCTTAAGGGTGCTTTGTGGGTTTCCTTATAGAAGACAGTGCATACACCCTCACTGCAGGTAAATACAAGATGATGGGGAGGGGAGCAGGTTTCAGAATGGCTGTGCCTTAGGCAACGAATGAATATTTCCGATAAAGGCGTGACCTTGGCCATGTCACAAGGCTTCCTTGGGCTTCAGTGTCCTCATCCACAAAATGAGGGGTCTGGACTGAATATAACCAAAGGGAATTTCCTACTCTGACATGAGCTCCCATCCTAAATACTAAAACGTGTGATATACACCAAGCACTTGAAGAGCTGAGAAGGGAGGCTTCTACCTGCACTGGGGAGGTTGGAAAGGGCTTTGTGGAGGGGGCAGGGCTTGAACTGGGACTGAGGATAAAGAGGATGCAGGCATCAGGACAGACAAGCAGTGGGAAAGGGGCAAAGGGAAGAGCAGAATGAATGGGAATACTCATGGCAAGTGGGGAAATCCTCACTGCTGAGTTAGGAGGAGGGTACTAAGGGGTTAGGGGCTGAGATGGAGGGGCCACAGGCAGTGCTCAAGGTGAGGGTGGGGTGGGGGTGACAAAATGGAAGAGACCAGAGGTCCTGACTTCCCTCACCTTTCTCCATGGTTCCAAACATTCACCCACCAATAAACATGTATTAAGACCATATGCCAGGGGGGTGCCTGAGTGGCTCAGTCAGTTGTTAAGCTTCCAACTCAGGATTTCAGCTCAGGTCATGATCTCACAATACGTGAGTTTAAGCCCCGTGTTGGGCTCTGTGCTGACAGCTCGGAGCCTGGAGCCCGCTTTGGATTCTGTGTCTCTCTCTCTTTCTGCCCCTCCCTTGCTTGCTCTCTGTTTCTTTCTCTCAAAAGTAAATAAACATTAAAAAAAATAAAAGCAGCACTAAAACATAAAAAACCTAATGATTTTGTTCCTGAAATTCACCGGCTGGAACGAGAGCCTAGAAGCAGCTTTGTGACAACTGCCAGACTTTGATCAAAAAGGCAAAATTATTTTTGCTCCAACTATGTCTATTTTCTCGGCTGTTGGTCAGAGACAGCTGCCTGGGTTGGTCTTGGAATGCAATGATGAGCTGCTTACAAGTGTAAATTATTGTGCTACAATTACAACTCCAAAGAAAGATCCTGCATTCACTGGCCCAAGGGAGAAGATTGCATCATTAATTTATAAAAAAAAGAGTGAGCAGGGCAGAAACCAGGGCTTCTAGGTGACAAGGAGAAGCAAGAATGAAGTGCTATAATCTCTCAATACCTCTCTCTCTCTCTCTCTCTCTCTCATTGGCAATGAGAGACATCATCATACTCCAACAACCACCATATGCAACAGCAGTTGAGTTGGAATTCTGGCTGACATGTTTGGTGTTATGTTCCCTTCCAATACCTTCTAGGTGTGCCATCAAAAATTCTGGTATTTGAGGGATGCCTGGGTGGCTCAGTTGGCTAAGTGTCCAATTCTTGATATCAGTTCAGGTCATGATCTCACAGTTCATGAGATCGAGCCCACGTCAGGCTCTGCAATGACAACATGGAACCTGCTTGAGATTTTCTCTCTCTCTCTCTCTCTCTCTCTCTCTCTCTGTCTCCTCCTTCTCTCACAAGCAGGTGCAGGCAAGTGTGTGCTCTCTCTCTTTCTCAAAATAAATAAATAAACTTAAAAAATTTTTTTCTGATATTTGATTTGTGGTTGCTTAGGTCTGAGAGGAAGGGGGATAGAGGGGATAGTGGGGTAATAACCAAAGGGTTTCTTTTTTTGAGATGATGAACATGTTCTAAATTGACTGTGATAAAGTCACTATTTAATGTTAAATGACAGTTTTATTTAAATGTTCCAAAATTGTCGGGGCGCCTGGGTGGCGCAGTCGGTTAAGCGTCCGACTTCAGCCAGGTCACGATCTCGCGGTCCGGGAGTTCGAGCCCCGCGTCAGGTTCTGGGCTGATGGCTCAGAGCCTGGAGCCTGTTTCTGATTCTGTGTCTCCCTCTCTCTCTGCCCCTCCCCCGTTCATGCTCTGTCTCTCTCTGTCCCAAAAATAAATAAACATTGAAAAAAATTTTTTTAAATAAAAAAATTAAAAAAAAAATAAATGTTCCAAAATTGTGACAATGGTTGTATGTATCCTGGATATACTAAAATCCGCTGAACTGCACACTTCAAATGGGTGAATTATATGGAACCATGAATTATATCTCAATAAAACAGGTTTTTAAAATTCTGTTATTAGGAAGATGATGAACACCTGGTAAAATGGAGGACATGATTCTAAGTACCTACAGGGTCAAGAAAGACAGTGGAGGGAGCAGCCACTTTTATCTTCTTTTCAAATGAATTGCATTTTTTGATAGAGACATGAGCCCATCTTTTACATTCCTCCAATTCTGTTATTAGAGAAAAACAGCAACTCAAATGTCCTGACCTTTGGCCTCACTAAGGGCCGGGCCTGTGACAAACTAGAGACGACTTTCCCAAGTACAAGGGCACAAGGGGGTAGCCCACATCCAACTCCAGCTGGCAGTTGCCAGGTGGATAGAGTTCAGGTACTGACAAAGCTTTGTTTTGCTTTTGTTTTTCTAACAAGACAGACATTCAGGAGGTGCCTAACTGGCTCAGTCGGTGGAGCAGGCAATGCTTGATCTTGGGATTGTGAGTTTGGGCCCCACAATGGATGTAGAAATTGCTTAAAAAGAAAAAAAAATCTAGGGGCACCTGGGTGGCTCAGTCGGTTAAGCATCTGATTTCAGCTTGGGTCACGATCTCGCGGTTCGTGAGTTAAAGCCCCATATCGAGTTCTGTGCCGACAGCTCAGAGCCTGGAGCCTGCTTTGGATTCTATGTCTCCCTCTCTCTCTGCCCCTCCTCTGCTCGTGCTCTGCCTCTCTCAAAAATAAGTAACATTTAAAAAAAATTTTTTTAAGAAAAAAATCTAAGAAAAAAAGAAATCTTCAGGTGTGTGTGTGAGAGAGAGAAACAGAAAGAGGAAGGGAGAGGGAGGTGGGGGAGGGGTGGGAATCTTTTAAATGTAGTGTGGACAACTGACTCAAGGTTTGAATACAGAACAGGATAACAGTGCATGTGAAATCAAACACATCTTCGAGGCCGCATTTTGCCTGAGACCTGCCCATTTGCAACCTCTCATCTGGAGTCACTAAGCAGTCCTAGTAGAGGTCCCTCTTTTCTGGACAAGAGCCCTGGTTCCCAGACTGAAGATACACTGCCTCAGCTGGTGATTACCACTGAGCTTAGCTGTGATTACCTTAAAAAGCATCACCCCAGGGGCGTCTCATGGCTCAGTCAATTGAGTGTCCAGCCAGCTTTGGCTCGGGTCATGATCTCATGGTTGGTGAGTTCAAGCCCTGCATCAGGCTCGCTGCTGTCAGTGCAGTGCCCACTTCAGATCCTCTGTCCCCCTCTCTCTCTGCCTCTCTCTCTCTCTCTCTCTCAAAAAATAAACAAACATTAAAAAAAGAAAAAAAAAAGCAATAATCCAAAGGGTAGAAACAACCCAAATGTCCATCAACAGATGAATGGATAAACAAAACGTGGTATAGCCATACAATGGAATATTATTCAGTCTTAAAAGGGAATGAAGGGCTCATACATGTTACAACATGGATAGACTTCAAATACATTGTGCTACCTGAAAAAAACCAGACACAAAAGACCACTGTATATTCCACTGATAGGAAATATCCAGAATAGGTTAAATCCAGAGAGGCAGAAGGCAGATTAGTGGTTTGCAGAGACAAGAGGAGGAGGGAATGGGAGTGATTTCTTAAATGGATATGGGGTCTCTTTAGGGTGATGAAAATGTTTTGGAACTAGACAGAAGTAATGGTTGCATAACATTGCGAATGTACCAAATGCCACTGAATCGTGTCCTTTAAAAAGGTTAATTTTATGTTATATGAAAGTCACCTCAATTATAAAAAAAAAAAAAAAAAAGCAACAGCATCTGGGTAAGAAAATCAAGGAGTGGCAGATGTGGGAGGAAATTTCACAATTACCTTGGCAGGTGATGGGTTCTACCTGTGACACCACAAGGGCTCCCCAATGGAGAGACACTGGAGGGAGCTCTCTAGGTAGGAGACACATCCCATGTGAAGACATACGCTGGAAGGAGCACACAGTGTTCAAGGACTGGCAAGAATTTAGTGTTTAGTAAATGTGTGTGGAAACTGAATCTAAGTTTATATACATATATATTTTGAGGAGGAGGGGGATGCCTAGGAGAGATTCATTATGGTAATCCCGGGGAGAATCACTTCCAAAAATATGTTTCAACTCAGGAAAAGTGCCTGTTAATAAAAAGTCGTGCTATACTTGTTCTTAATAGTGCCTCCTCACCTCCATCATTTCCCACTCAGATTTCAAATGCAGAATCTTTGACCTTTGCTTTAAAAGTCCAGGGGCGCCTGGGTGGCTCAGTGGGTTGAGTGTCCAACTATTAATTTCAGTTCAGGCCATGGTCTCTTTGGTTCAGTTCATGGGATAGAGCCCCGTGTCAGCACCAAGCCTGCTTGGGATTCTCTCTCTCCCTCTCTCTCTGCCCCTCCCCTGCTCTCTCACTCTTTTTCTCTCTCAAAACAAATAAATATTTAAAAAATAAAAGTCCAATTCCCCCCCCCCAAAAAAAAACCTTAATCTTCTTTTCTCCCTTTTCTTGACTCTCCCTCAGACTTAGATTTCAGGTGCAGGGACTCTGCAAAATATAGCATCATTGTGGAATATGGGGAAGGCATGATTTCAATAACCAGTTTATTTTCCTCATCCATGATCTATATCACTCACTTTTAAGTAACTTCTTGGTAATGCACAGCTGGATTGTGTCCTTCAAGGTGGTTTTCTGATTGTTCATCGGTATTTATGAGGTAATTTTTACAATTTTGTGAATTAATATTCTCTTTCAGCACTTGGTACAAAAAAGAATAATCTCAATCAAATCACTTCACTTCCATGAGACCGGCTATTATTACTAAAAAAAAAAAAAAAAAAAAAAAAAAAAAAAAAAAATTAACAGGAAATAACAAGTGCTGGTGAGGATGTGGTGAAACTGGAACACGCACCTTTGGTGGGAATGTAAAATGGTGCCGTTGCTGGGGAAAACAATATGGCAGTTCCTCCAAAACTTCAACACACAGTTAGTACATAACCCAGCAATTCCAGTCCTAGGGATATACCCCCCAAAAAAAAACTGAAAGCAGGGGTTCAATAGATATTTGCACACCAATATTCCTAGCAGCATTATTCACAATAGCCAAAAGGGTCATCAGGCCAAGTGTTCATCAGCCGATAAGTAGATAACCCAAGCGTGGCATATACAGGCAATGGAATATCATTCAGTCTTAAAAAGGAAGGAAATCCGGACACGTGCTACAACATGAATGAACCTTGAGGACATTATACTAAATGAAACAAGCCAGTCACAAAGAAGACAAATAGCCTGCAATTCCATTTTTCTGAGGTACCCACACGAGTCAAATTCACAGAAAGTAAGATGGTGGTTGCCAGGCACTGAAGAAAGGAGAACGGGATGTTACGGTTTAATGAGTTTCAGTATGGGGAAAAAATGAAAAAGTTCCAGAGACAGTAAAAGTGGTAAAGTTCACATTGTGAGTATTTTGCCACAATAAAAAAATTTTTTCAAACCATCTTTCTTTTCAGGTGGTGGTTAAAATGCAGATGCCCAGGTTCACACCCAGAGTGACTCTGGTACACGACTCGGGCTGCACACACTCGAGAGTCCTTGCCCCTTCACGTCAACATTGAAATGGCATTCTGAACTTCGGTTTGGTTCACTAACCTCCCTACCCAATTTAACTTCAATTAAAACAATGTGAGACACACTTTATTAGAAAAGCATTAAATAATTTTTTCATTCATGACCCATCTTTATAAACGGGAACCTTAAATAATATCTGACTAAAGCAAAGAGGCCCACGGAAGGCCACTTTGAGATGTACCTGAAACTCTGCTAAGTGTACATCCCTACTGATCCAAAGGAATAGTTTAGAAAATCATTTTGTCTCTCCTCCCCTCCTCCACCCACTTCAAATATGAAAATTTCCACTCTGGCCTCTTTTCTCAGCCAGACCGTGGAAGAGTCAGGAACACAAGAGACAGCATATTCTGCTATAGTCAGAGATATTTCTCCTGATTTGAGAGCGATAACGGAGAGATGAGGGCCATTGCGCAATGCTTCTCAGATTGGTTCTTTCAGAGATGTTTTATAAAACAACATGTTCCAGTGTCTTTCACATTTTTTGTACTGAGATAGCAAATATGCATGGAGTGACATTGGACCGAGATAGGAAAAGTCAAGGCCTTGTAGGACGGCAGTCTTCTTAGAGCTGAGACAGAGCTTGGACTCAAAAACTACCATTACATGGGCACACATACAGGAGTATACCAGTTGTCATTACTGCCAAACTCCTCTCCTTGGCATTCAAGGCCTTGCCTAGCCAGACCTTAATATTCACATCCATTCTCACCCCTCCTTCTCCCTCCCTTCATACGTGGGCAAACTGAACTAGTTCCCGTTCTCTATTTGTCACCTGATTATCTCTGCCTCAGTGCTTTTGTTCATGCTGTCCCTGTGGCCTAGAATATTCTTCCCCTAAACTCCATTGATCCAAATCCTTCTGTGCCTGCCACCTCCTTCAAGAAGCCCGTCAGACTGTCCCCAGAGGGAAACCACCTCTCCTGCCTTCCCATTCTAATCCCTTTTCTGTACTCTCTTATATGCAGCCTTTGTGATACTCTGGTTTGATTTTTTCCCCTGTAGTATTTATCATTTTCTATCACTCATTTTTAATCCACTAACTCTCTTAAAAGCACCTTGAGACTGAAGTATCCTTACTCTTTGTATTTTACCCGTATTGACAGTCACCACAGATCACCATCCGCCTGTCCTTTGCAAAGAGAACTCCAAGGTCTCTCAACCAACAGACAGACTGCCTGACTTCAAAGCCCGTGAAACTCAGCACTGCACTATTGACCACTATTCAGCTACTTCTAGAGAAAATAATCAGTTGGGACAATTTTCTGCATAATTCTGGCTTGGGAAAGGGGAAGATCCACTATTAAAGAAACAGGGAAGAGGTATCATTACTACCATTTTTCTTTCTACAAAAGAAGTGGAAACATCCTCATCAACTCTTCACATAGTTTATGTTTAAACGATCATTTGTGCAGTCACTCTTTGCTGACTTTCACCTATCTATCTGCAGCCAGCATAGACGTGATCTCCTGGTGTGTGGTAAGCAGAATTCTAAGAGTCAGAAGACAAGGGAAGTGCAGGGGAACACAATGTGCCAAATCAGAGACACAGGCAAAGCGCATTGCTAAACTGAGAAATTCTAGGAGGGGGGGAGGTGACTATCCTTGAAGCTGTTCTTTCTGTCACAGGACACATGGAATTTGCTGGTTTTGTAGGCATGAGAGTGGGATAAGTGAGAGCGAGGGGAAAAGCTTAAAGCAAAGGAATAAGATATAATCATTCGGTGGGCTGGGAGGGGAAAGGTCAATCATTGCTGGTCTCCTGAGACAAGAGAAAAAAAAAATGTTCTAGGTTATTAAAAAAAATTTTTTTTAAGCCTTGTGTCCATTTTAGTCTGCTCCTGGCCAAGGCACATATACCTACATATCAATCTTTCCCCAGTCAGATTATTTACTCTGTGTCTGTGAATATAGCATCAGCAAACATTTTTTTAGGGTCAGCAAACATTTTTTTTTGTAAAGGGCCAAATAGTAAATATTTTAGGCATTGTAGGCCATACAGTTTCAGTTCCAACTACTCAAATCTGCTACTTGGCCCAAAAGCAGCCATGGAGGATACATCTTTATGCTGAATGCCAATAAAACTATTTATGGACACCAAAATGTGAATTTTATATAATTTCCAAGTGTCACAAAAGATTGTTCTTCTTTTGACTTTTTTTCCCTCAAATATTAAGAATGTCGGGGCACCTGGGTGGCTCAGTAGGTTAAGTGCCCGACTGGGGCTCGGGTCACGATCTCACGGTTGGTGAGTTCGAGCCCTTGCATCGGGCTAGCGGCTGTCAGCGCTGAGACCACTTTGGATCCTCTGCCTCCCTCTCTCTCAAAAACAAATTAAAAATATTAAAAAAAAAAGAATGTAAAAGTCTAAGTATTATTTATGTGTATATACGATATACAGTAAAGGCAAGATAGTCATGCCAAGAAATGGTAATCCTGCATTTAGGGTAGAGGCCACTGCTGTGAAGAGAGGAAGAGGATGGGGTGAAGTTCACATGGGGGCTTCACGTATCTCTCTAATGTGGTCTTCCTTATGTTGGGTTGTGGACACAGGGGTATTTGGTATATCATTCCTTGTAACTTTCAGTAGGTCTGAAATGCTTCAATAAAACAAAGTAGACTCATCAAATGTGTGTCCAAACTCATTTCTATTCCTGCAGTAACAATTGCGTCAGTAAAAAAAGAAATTAACATCTGTCCACGAAAAGCCTATTATTTCAGTTTTTGAATCTTCATACAAGATTTTCCTTAGGATCTCAAGCAATAAAGAACAAGGCACCAGGAGACAAAAATTCCCATCTCTTATCCAAAGCATATTGATTTTCTTTCTGCATAAAGCATTTTCTGTGTTCTGTAACAGCACCTTTTGATCAAGTTAGCATACCAGCTGGTAGCACAACTCTACAAACGGCATATTTTTTAGGCAGAGAGCTATGCTAGGTCCCCAGTTGCTTTCTGGAAATTCTTTAGTGTATTATTGCATAGCAGAGTAGTGTGACAAGGATCAAAAGATTAGAAACAATTTCAATTAATTCCTTCTGCTAATATAGGTAGAGGAACAACCATTTAATTTTGCCTCAATTTCCAACGGAGAACAAAGTATGCATGTCATTGACCAAAATTACAGAACTTTGAAATGCTGTTTCCGAGAATCAAAACATCACACAAATGCTCTGCAGAAATGAAAGACAGGAAATGATGTAATAGGATAAGAGTATAAATCGAGCCAGTTATAAAAACTCTTTAGATTTAGGATTTCTACATTCTTTTTCTACCCAATCTCTAGCAGCCTTCTGTCCTCTACTCACATATATTTAAACTGCAAATGAATTCTTTCAGAAAGTCCTTTGTCTGCCAGCCTGAAGGAGGGTCTGTCCTTGTAGTACTGGAATATTAATGGGCTCACCATCTTTAAGTTCAGCAAATAATTAGTACTGATAAAGACTATGCCATATAACTAAAATAATTATTAGAAAAAGAAGTCCTTAAAGTTCAAATGCCCCAAAATAGGGAAAAGAGTAATTTCAGCAGGGGAACCTTCAAACCCAAACAGGCAGTACCACCTCCAACCCAGGAAAATGGGGATTGAATGCAGCTGATCCTCAGTATGGCAGATTAAAAATGGCTGCAAAACCTTTGACAACAGTCCTCCCATTGACAGGTGGAGTTTTCGTCCCTCCACTTGAACTTGGGTGGGCCCTGTGCTTGCTTTGACCTGAAAGTGAGACTTGTTCCAACTTCCAAACCCAGGCCTGAAAAGACTGGCAGCTTTGATGTCCTTTCTTGGAACATTCACCCTTGGAGTGCTTAGCTGACACGTAAGAAATCCAGCTAACTTGCAGGAGAGACTTGATGGAGAGGCTTGAGCCTGTCCCTGCCAAGGTGCCAGACCTGAGTGAAGCCATCTTGGATTCTAGGACCACACTAGGTACAAGCTGAATACCACCAACAGATCCCTGTTGATGCAGACACAGCAGAAGAATCTTCCAGCTGAGCCCTGCCCAAGTCATGTCCAATCATGAGAGATGACAGGTACTGGCTGGTGGTTATTTGACTTACTAAGATATGGGGGAGTTGGTTGTACACCAAGAGATAATTGGAGCCCTTTCATCATTCCAGAACTAGTGTAACGCCTCACGCCTTTAATTTCTGGAGGTATGGCTTTCTGGAAAGGAGGGATCTTAAATGGTTATTACTCTTGAGAGCAAAACTAGGGCCCATAGATGAAAGTTAACAGAAAGAAGACTCCACCTAAGTATAAGAAAGAACTTCCCAGCAGGGTTTTCCATTCCCAGCCTGCAGTGTCTCCCGGAAGTAAGGATGCACTGATCACTGAAGGAATTCAAGGCAAAGAATGGAAGCAGTGAAGTAACACAGCAACAAAACCCTCCAAGTTTGGAATCAGGAAGACCTGTATCTGGACCTGTTTTGCTGTAATTACCTTTGTGTTTTAGGGCAAATTGCTCAACCTCCCTCAGTCTATTTGCTCATCTGTCAAACAGGGATATTAATAACAGCAACCTCAGAGAACCGTAATGGGTGCCTGGCGCATGGAAAGCTCTTGGTGCACACATTTATCAGATCACGATTATCACTAACGCTGCAGAAGCATTTCTGCATTGGATGGAATGTTGAACCAGAAAGCCCCTGTGGTCCTGTCCAACTGAAAACAAGCTAGAGGATTCCATGACCACTCACGGAAAGTTTGTGTTTGCTGAAAGCTAAATGA
Organism: Lynx rufus; assembly: GCF_022079265.1. Lineage (NCBI taxonomy): Eukaryota > Metazoa > Chordata > Mammalia > Carnivora > Felidae > Lynx > Lynx rufus. The sequence goes on from NW_025814845.1 coordinate 30,884,725, forward strand.
AAGCAGCCAAAAACATTTTCAGTTACAACTCAATCAAGTCGACGGCATGCTCTTTTTGTTACCTTGAGGTCGTTTAATTTGTACTTAAGACCCCTAATTATTTAAGCAGAAAAGCAGCAAAAGAACAATGGATTGAACTCACATGTCAAAAAAGCTTTGCCTGCTTGTTTGTTGGCTTGACATAATTAATTACAAAGCTTCCATTGTGGATTTATCATGTAGATCGTTCACCACTCTCCCCTCATTTAGCATTCCTGGAGACTCAAAGTCCAAGTACAACTGCCAACCGCAGGTGGCCCAAAGTCATGAACGGGACTCAGAGGAAATCGTTTCTGTTCAGTCACTTACCAACTCTGTGACTTAGGACAAATTAAGAAATCTCTCTGGACCTCAGTTTCCCCATCCGGAGAATGGAGATGATAATGAACCCTCATAAAGATGTTCTAAAGATGGAAAGGAATAATGACTCTACAGTATTCAAATGTTGTAAAACAAAGCGCAATTGTTAATAGTTATTACTCTCCCAGTCACAACATGCCAATAATAAATCCTAAGGCAACTGAGCCAAATGAAAACTGAGAGAAGCCGCTCAGGATCCTAGATTTGCCACTAGTTTCTCTGCTTATTTTTCATAACTGCTGTTTATTTCTTTTTGGAAGAAGCCTTTTTATTTAAAAAAATTTTGGGGGCGCCTGGGTGGCTCAGTTGGTTAAGCGGCCGACTTCGGCTCAGGTCATGATCTCACGGTCCGTGAGTTCGAGCCCCGCGTCGGGCTCTGTGCTGACAGCTCAGAGCCTGGAGCCTCTTTCAGATTCTGTGTCTCCCTCTCTCTGACCCTCCCCCGTTCATGCTCTGTCTCTCTCTGTCTCAAAAAATAAATAAACGTTAAAAAAAAAAAATTTTTTTTAATTTTTTTTGCTAATTGCTTTTATTTTCTTTCCATTTCTTAAAATATAGACTCTTGGTTGAAAAACAACACACTCCAAGGAAACGTACAGGTTAAGAGTACTTCTCAATGAACTTTCACACACCGAACACATATGTGTCACCAACACACCAGAAGTGCCCCTCGTGGCCCCTTCTGGTCACCATCCATCCCAGGCTGTACTGCCATCCTGACTTCTAACACCACAGATTAGTTTGTCTGTTCTTGAGCTTTATGTAAAAGGGGATCTTACAGTATACATTTTTGGGGGGTCTGGCGTCTTTCACCATTGTGTTTGTGAGCTTTCAGCATGTTCGTGCACGCAGTAACAGGTGTTCTTTCTCATTACATATAGTATCCCATTGAATGAAGAGACCACGGTTTTTAAATTCATTCTGCTATGGACGGATATCTGGGTTGCTTCCAGTTTGGAAATATTTTTAATATGCTAAGGACATTGTTAAACTTATCTTTTGGTGCGCATACATACACTTTTCTGTTGGGAATATATCTGGGAGTAGAATCACTGGTTCATAAGGTATATATATTTTCAGATTTAGTGGATCCCCTTTTTGGCACCAAGTATTTTATATTTTATTTTAATTTATATTTCTCTCCCTGCTTCCAGGATCTCACCCCTTCGTTTGACTTCCACACAAAACCAAACCCACTTAGCTTTGTTAAAAAGAGTACTGATCACACGGTTTGTTTCAAAACATTCTATGATTTAGGAAGGGTGTAGTTCATGATACTATCACATTCAAGGTCTTTACTCCTTGGCCCTCACCAATCATTTATTCATTCAACAAATAACATTCCCAACCTTGAGGCACTTACAATCTGGTAGGGACATACTAAACAAGTAATAGCAAATATTATACAAGACATCTCAGAGCCAAGTTCTGCAGGAACCCAGAGGACCTGAAAAGATTTAGAGAGGAGGAATTATTTGAGCTAGTCCTAAGAAAGGAAGATGGAAGAAGACAGAGGAGAGCAAGAGAGACAAAGGAAGAATATATTATAATGAAAAAGCATGATGAGTCCAGGGAGGAGGGAAGCATGGTTGATGTGACAGCCACATGGGGCATCAGTGCTAGATACGGGGCTGGAATGTTGGCTGAAACTGAGTTTTGAAGGCCCAGTACAGCCTTTGAACCTTATCCTACAAGCCCCGATTTCTCAATCAATATGAAACACCTGCTGGTGTGCATGTTGCTTTAGGTGCTAATGAGTTAAGGCATTTCATTTTATCTTTTTAATTAAAAAAATTGTTTTAACATTTATTTATTTGAGATAGAGAGAGAGAGAGAGAGAGGCAGAGAGGCAGAAAGAGAGAATCCCAAGCAGGCTCCGTGCTGTCAGCAAAGGGCCTGACATGCAACTCGAACTCATGAACTGTGAGATCATGACCTGAGCCAAAATCAGGAGTTAGCTGACCGAGCCACCCAGGCACTCCAAGGCATTTCATTTTAGCCGTGTGGTTTACTTAAACGCACATTAGAAAAGTACCGGGTTTTCTTTTAAGGTAGTGAGATAATGTTCCACTTTAAGTAAATGCATTGAAGCAAAACAAAAGTGAGCTGATTTAAAGAAGAACATTAATTAAACAATGATATAGGTGAAATACAGGCATGGGAAGAATTGCAAAGGTGGTAGGAAATGGTTGGTATTGGGAAACTAATATAGAAAGATGGAGAACAAGGAGCAGTTTTCAAATAGAAGAATGACACATCCGATGAGTCTTTCACGAGGACACGGCTGGTGGAGGACACCCGGTCTGGCTGCATCTATCACTCTCTCCTGCACCCACTTGCCCTTTAATCCCACCTGGACAGTTCCACAGACTGGGCTTGCTTTGCCCCGTGACCATGCGCCTTTGTAGCATAGCTAGGTGGTGGTTAGGCAACAAACTCTGGAGCCAGAATGCCTAGATTTGGACCCCAGCTTGCCACTTACTGGCCGGTAATCTGGGTACACTGTTGTGCATCGTTGTTCCATATGCCAGCTCACCAGGTTACAACCCAGACAACTCAAAAAGTCCGTATTTGTAAAGGGTTCCAAACGTGCCTGTCAGCAAGTCCTGTGCTACATATGTACGTGTTCATGAAAATAATGGGTCTTATCCACCCTAAAATCCACGCTCCCTCGTATGCCTTGCAAAACCTTTCTGTTCATTCAAAATTCAATTGAAACCAAATGGCCATCAACTGATGAATATATAAAGAAAATGTGGTATGTCCACACAGTGAAATAGTTCCGGCCATAAACAGGAATGCAGAGCAGATACATGTTACGACATGGATGGACCTTGAAAACATATATGCTAAGTGAAACGAGCCGGATACAAAGGCCACATATTGTCTGATTCTGTTGATAAGAAATGTGCGGAATAAGCAGACCCATGGAGACAGAAAGTAGGTTAGTGGTTGCCAGGAGCTAGGGGAGAGGGAAACGGGGAGTGACTGCTTATCTGACATGGGATTTCTTTTTGGGGTAATGAAAATATTCTGGAATTAGATAGTGGTAATGATTACACAACTTTGCAAATACACTAAAAACCACTGAATTACACTTGAAAATGGTGAAATTTATGGTACGTGAATTCTCTCCGAAACAAACAAACAATCCAGCTAGAAGACCATCTCTCCTCTCTGATTGCCCTCTTCCTCTGGGCTCCCCTGTTCAGATCACATGCCTTGTTATATAGCACAGTACTTTAGCGTAAGACAGTTATCCCCAGTGGGGTGTGAACAGGAGGAAAGGAAAAATGCCCTGCTCGCCTACAATGCCCCAGAATTTAGCAGAATGACCCAAACCCAGTAGTTGCTCCAGTAAATGCTCATCGATATAGTAAGCAGAACATTCATTACCACCTGAGGGAAGAGCAGGTTTGAAGAGTAATTAATTTCCTCAAGGGTGTAGGCTCTGAGGTTCCAACCCAGTAGCAAAAGGTCTCATACCCCTGCACAGGGGCCCAACCCTGCCAAGTATTAAGGAGTGTGTACAAAATAGCATAAAAAGCCCTTTCTTTCGCCATCGAGATTGAAACAAGCTTAGACTTGGATTTCTTTCTCTCTCCTGTCAACTAGGCTTGTTTGTGCTGGGCAAACATGCAAATCCTGAATTTAGAGATTGTTGGAGCACTAAGAGTCTCTGCTCTGATAATCGCTGACCTGCCAAAGCCACTGTTAGCGAAACAGGTACAATCGAACCCTGGCATGGAAGCAACACTCTGGGCGCGCACATGTTATGCAGTAACTAGAAGTAGCAGAAATCCCACAACCGTGGCACTATCGAATGAAGGTGAGTGTCTTATCCGTACGTTCCTCAGAGGCAGCCTGCTAATCCCGCTGTCATCGCTGATTTGGAGAAACAAGATGACACGAAACGTGTGAGCTATCTGCAGTGTTTGGATATACTTCTATCCTTTTTATATCCACATTGTTTGGGGAGGCGGGTGTGAAACAGAAAGACACGAGAGAATGAGAACTTCAATTTACAATGCCTGGATTAAACTGGGGTCCCACGTGAGCTCAGCAGTCCTCTCACGGACCCTCAGTGCCCACCTCTGTAAGATGGGGACCACGGATAGCGCAGGGCTGGTGTGTAGATTACGTGAGCTAAAGTGAGGGACGGTCGTAGACAGAATTGCAGGGTGGTGTAGGACAACTACATGAAAAAAAAAAAAAAAAAAAAAGGCTCAAGCACATTACAAAAGACCCTAAAGGAAAAGAGCACAAAATTTAAGTAGGAACTCTGGTGATTTTTCTTCCATTTTAGTTTCCTTTTTTTTTTTTTTTTTAACTTTCTATGAAGTAAAGTACACGCTTTGCCCATGAGACAAAGTCCTTGTGATCTGTTTTCTTCCCACATCTTAGCCTCATGTCTTGCCAGGCTCAGGGATTCCCCCCTAAATGGCAACTACCCACCTGTTTCCATATCTCTGAGCCTCTATCAAGGCTCATTCAAGAATCACCTCTAATTCGGGAGCTGAACTTCCGGGTTTCAAACTCTGGCTCCGTCCTTACTAAGCTATGTAACCCGAGGCAAGTTACTTAACCTCTCTGTACTTCAGAAAGGTTCTGGTCTGTGGAATGAGGATAATAATTGTATGTACCTCATAGTGGCTTTATGCGGATTAAATGAGTTAATCTTTGTAAAGTGCTTAGAATAGGACCAGGCACTTAAGACATGTTATGTAAATGTTAGATATATTAAGGGTCTTATTTTTATGAGGACCCTAAAATCTCCCTTTTGCCCTGCTACTCCCCTTCAGGTTAAACTGATGCTATTGATTCCAGTAGCATCTAGAATATTTCATTTTTAACGTGTCTGTCTGTCTGTACCAGACCACAAACTCCTTTAAAGCAGATCTATTCTTATTCCTAGAAGATAAACGTAGGCACAAAATAAAGAGTTTTCAGCGAATCAATGAGCAAATAAACAAACACCTCTATTCTAGAAAGAACAAAAGAACTTTTTTGTTTGTTGGTTTCCAAGTCTCACCTTGTCTGTGAACTCCTGAAGAACCCAGAGTATTTCTGGGGCTCCTGGGTGGCTCAGTCAGTTAAGCCTTCGACTTCAGCTTAGGTCATGATCTCACGGTCCATGGGTTCAAGCCCCACGTCGGGCTCTGTGCTGACAGCTCAGAGCCCGGAGCCTGCTTCGGATTCTGTGTCTCCCTCTTTCTCTCTGCCCCTCCCCTGTTCACGCTCTGTCTCTCTCTCTCTCAAAAATAAATAAACATTAAAAAATAAATAAATAAAAGAACCGAGAGTATTTCTAATCCATTTTGCATCTCCAATGCCTGGTACAGAACCTACATGCACCCAATGAATAAATGGCTAGAGCTATTACTACCAAACAGGCCAACAAAACACATTGCATTTTCAAGAAAGTTTTGCAAGCCAAGTCAAAAGCATTATTCAAGACTTGAGAAAAACCATATGGCATCTTAGATTAATTTGTCCAACACAAAGATAATCATATATATATATATACATATACATATATACATATATATACACATATATATACATATACATATACATATATATACATATATATACGTGTATATATATAACAATCATGAGAGGAACAACTAAAATAATCAAACTTTGGATATTAGTTCTCCATATAAGATGTATACCTTTTCAGAACAGAAAGATGAAGACTGAGATAAAAGAGAACTCAAATGTCAAAAGCATGAAGGGACAAGAGAGCCAGGGCTCAATTAAATTAGCTACAACTAGAAGCCTAAAAGTTAGCTTTACACAAGGGTAGTAAATGGTAGAACCAGTTGTCCCTAAAGATAGAAGGCAGGAGAATGGAGATAAGCTCCCCAGAATCTGAATGAATTCACTCATTCATCATGTAATTCACTCAACGGATCAGTAACGTGTGTGTGTGTGTGTATAGAGATAATGGGGTGTGTGTGTGTGTGTGTGTGTGTGTGTAGAGATAATGGTATCTAGGGTCCTGAACCTAACTGACATTCAAACTGTAACTAGAAATTCCAGGAATTACGTTACATGACCTGACCTGGCATAATACAAAGGGTATTCCATGATTGTAAATAATTTCTTATAATAACTACATAAACCATAAACTAAGCTTCCCTCAGCTAAGAACAACTGCAAACCTAAATGCAGTTATCTTTCTTCCCCAAATCTCCAGGACATCAAATAGTAACACAAATGTTTCTTCAAAGGAAAATGTCAGCCTAGTGCATGGAGTTCATTTCTAACCATCCTTTAATGTTTGTTGTCTTTCTAAATGTGCCTGTATACCAGCATGTATTTATTTAACATAGATCTTCTCTCAGTTTAAAGCAATGTATAAGGATTTTGGGGGGTGGGAGGGAGGGGAGGGTGGGTGATGGGTATTGAGGAGGGCACCTTTTGGGATGAGCACTGGGTGTTGTATGGAAACCAATTTGACAATAAACTTCATATATATAAAAAAAATAAAAAAAAAATAAAGCAATGTATAAGGATTTTTCATTTTAAATGAATTTAAAATACAGACTTGATAAAACATAGGATTTAATCTAAAGCTTTCAACTGAAGGCATCTTTCAGTCTGAAAAGATTCTAACAAACTTTCTCAAAATCCAGCTCTGTTAGAAATTTATAAATGCCAAGACGCCTCTTAAAAAAAAAAAAAAAAAGAGGGGCGCCTGGGTGGCGCAGTCGGTTAAGCGTCCGACTTCAGCCAGGTCACGATCTCGCGGTCCGAGTTCGAGCCCCGCGTCAGGCTCTGGGCTGATGGCTCAGAGCCTGGAGCCTGTTTCCGATTCTGTGTCTCCCTCTCTCTCTGCCCCTCCCCCGTTCATGCTCTCTCTCTATCCCAAAAATAAATAAACATTTAAAAAAAAAAAAAAAAGAAAGAAAGAAAGAAAAGAAAGCATGACAAAATTTTGTGAGTGTTTTGGTGATGAGTAGGTACTAAGGAAAAATTCTCAGAACCTGAGAAGGGGGTGCAGTGACTGACATTAAGCACTGAACCTGTGGCAAAGAGAAAAATAAACTGTTAATTGGGGATTTTTTCAAACTTAATTGGGGTGCTGGCAAACACTTGCATCCTAAGAACGAAGTTCAGCTCTGGGGCACCTGGGTGGCTCAGTTGGTTGGGTGTCTTGACTCTTGATGTTGGCGCAGGTTGTGATCTAGTCGTTGTGAGATCGAGCCCCGAGTTGGGCTCCTTGCTGAACGTGGAGCCTACTTGGGATTCTCTCTTTCCCTCTCTCTCTGCCCCTCCCCACTTGGGCTCACTCTCTCTTTCTCTTTCTCTCTCAAAATAAATAAACTTAAGATTAAAAAATTTTTTTAAAGAACTGAGTTCAGTTCAACTTTGTCCTGACCTTGTCACCCAAACTCCTTCTCTGACCCTGAATCTTCAGCAAAGAGATGGGTGTTAAAAACTAAAGGAAGAAACACTATTTGCTCAAGTTGTATAGGACTGCAGAGGTTGTGGAGAGCAAAGGCTAGTCTACAATAGGGTTTCTCAACCTGGGCACCACTGACATTTGGGGACAGATAATTCTTTGTTGTGAGAGACTGTCCAGTGCACTGCAAGTTGTTTAGCCCCATCCCTGGCCTCTGCCCGTAGACGCCAATAGCACCCCATCCCTCCCAGACTGTGGCAACCCAATAATATCTCCAGACACTGCCAAAGTCCCCTGGGAGGACAATCCTCCCCAGAAGAGAAGCACTGGTCTAGAATCACCCTATATGCCCACAATATTATCTATCCCAAATGGGATAGCAATCAAGAATCAAGTCTGTAAGAACTTAGCAAGATATGGACAAGCCATCCAACCTAGAAAACCTAGTTTTCTTCCTATGATTCAATGCCAAAGTAACTGGCCTTGTAATTCATCCCCCTTCCCCCCATTTACTCCTATCACCCTGATCTTCCCTTTAGATATCCTAGGAGAAACCTCTTACATATTTGAACTGTGAAAGTAAAAGGACTTAGAGAAATATGGGGTGTGCAAAGCATGTCTAGTCCCGAATCCTCCCTCCTTTCTATCCAGTTTTTTAAAAATTTTATTTAATTTCAACCCTCTGTTCTCCATATTTAATAATCTCTTATGTTTTTGTCCCCCTCCCTGTTTTTATATTATTTTTGCTTCCCTTCCTTTATGTTCATCTGTTTTGTATCTTAAGGTCCTCATATGAGTGAAGTCATATATTTGTCTTTCTCTAATTTCGCTTAGCATAATACCCTCTAGTTCCATCCACGTAGTTGCAAATGGCAAGATTTCATTCTTTTGATTGCCGAGTAATACTCCATTGTGTATGTGTATATATATATATATACATATACACCACATTTTCTTTATCCATTCATCCATCGATGGACATCTGGGCTCTTTCCATACTTTGGCTACTGTTGATAGTGCTGCTATAAACATGGGGGTGCATGTGTCCCTTCGAAACAGCACACCTGTATGTCGTGGATAGATGCATAGTAGTGAAATTGCTGGGTCATAGGGTAGTTACATTTTTAATTTTTTGAGGAACCTCCATACTGTTTTCCAGAGTGGCCGCACCAGCTTGCATTGCCACCAACAATGCAAAAGAGATGCTCTTTCTCCGCATCCTCGCCAACATCTGTTGTTGCCTGAGTTGTTAATGTTATCTATCCAGTCTTAAAGGCAAGGAAATGGAAAGCCAGTAAGGTGAAGTGCCATATCCAAGGTCACTTATCTGCTAAGTCAGTGGCAGATCTTGATAAAAAGACTGGGTCCTAGTGCAGGGATTTTCCCAAACCTGACCTCATTTAGGAAGCTTTACAAGAATCTGGATCCTGACCGCTACTTACCAAGCAAGTTGCTTGACCCATCAGTGCCTCATTTTCACCTTTGCCAAATGAAGATAATAATAATAGTAGGATCTACTTCTTAGGGGTAGTTCCATTCATCAAATGAGGTCATGCCTGGCATACAGTAAGTGCTCATTCAATGTCAGCCATTATTAGCCACTATTACTTTCTGTTTTTAACTTTCAATTCCAAATAGTTCAGCAATTACTCAAACACAAGCCTCCCTCTTACTCTTTTTTTTAAATTTTTTTTTAATGTTTTTATTTATTTTTGAGACAAAGAGACAGAGCATGAGCAGGGGAGGGGCAGAGAGAGAGGGAGACACAGAATCTGAAGCAGTCTCCAGGCTCTGAGCTGTCAGCACACAGCCTGACGCCGGGCTCGAACTCACAGACTGTAAGATCATGACCGGAGCCGAAGTGGGACGCTCAACCAACTGAGCCACCCAGGCACCTCCTCCCTCTTACTCTTTGTGATTATTGAGGGTACACATTACAGCAGCTCCTCACCAGGGTAACTTTCTTATCAAAAACACAATTTAAATGAATGTGAAACCTTCAGGCACTACATGTGACCCATCTTATGCACAAATCCAAACCACACCACTTGGCCCAATTAAGCAATAATAAATTTGATTACGCCTCAGGGGCTCCACGGCTGTTGACACACCAGAATGCAAGGCTGCAGCCGTTGACAGTTTCTACGCCATGATTACAAAACACTGTCCATTGTAACCTCTTTTCCCACCTCCACCCACCACCCCTAATAGTTGATGACTTTTTAAAACATTACTTTTTTAAAACAGTTTTTTAAAACATGTTTTTTTTAAAACATTACTTTTAGACTGAAGTCTTCCAGTATTTTTAAATAGCATTCTATTCCTACAATTTAAAAATATACACTCAGTCTTTTTTTTTTTTTCTTTCTAGAGAAACCACTGGTGGGGGAGGAGGGCTTGCAGCAGTGGAACTAAAACAGATCAAGCTTCCATTCCTCTAAGCTCCAAAAGCCGCATGCCTTATTTGTAATCATACCCCTAGTGCTTGCTCTACAAATTCAAAAATCGGGTTTGCTAGACACAAATCAGCCTTTCACAATATACGTTCAAGTGTGTCCGGGGTAACTGGGTGGCTCAGTAGGTTAAGCGTCCAACTCTTGGTTTCAGCTCCGGTCATGACTTCACATTTCACAGATCAAGGCCCATGTCAGGCTCCGCACGGACAGCCTGGAGCCTGCTTGGGATTCTCTCTCCGCACCACCCCCCCCACCCCTCCTCCGCTCACTTTCTCCCTCCCTCTCTGTCTCTCAAAATAAAGAAATAAACTTTAAAAATGAATAAATAAAGGGTGTCTGTATTGGCTTTCAGTTGCCACTCACATAATAAGCAGAAGTACAGAGGACCCTTTGGAAAGTTAGGTAGAGAGAGACAAGAAATAATATTTGCATGTTCTAAATGGATCCATTAAAAAAATTGTTTTTAATGTTTTTATTTTATTTTTGAGAGAGACAGAGAGACAGAGAGACAGAGACAGAGCATGAGCAGGGGAGGGGCAAAGAGAACAGGAGACACAGAACCTGAAGCAGGCTCCAGGCTCTGAGCTGTCAGCACAGAGCCCGATGTGGGGCTCAAACCCACAAACCGTGTGATTGTGACCTGAGCTGAAGTCGGACCCTTAACCAACTGAGCCACCCAGGGGCGCCACCCCCTTTTTTTTAAACGTTTTTATTTCATTTTTGAGAGAGAGAGAGAGAGAGAGAGGATCCATTTTTTTAATGGATCCATTTTTATGTGTTGACATTTAGAGCACGAATTTGCATGCCCCTAAATGGTTGTAACTCACAAGGAAATCCAGTTACATCCTGTAATATTTTTATCTTCTATAATATGGGATGAGCTCTTTGTTCATGCACGATTTGCACTTAGCTTTCAATATTAAATGTTATTAAATATAGACTAGTACATAATGCACATTAAATATCTTTTCTATATAGGGGCGCCTGGGTGGCGCAGTCGGTTAAGCGTCCGACTTCAGCCAGGTCACGATCTCGCGGTCCGTGAGTTCGAGCCCCGAGTCAGGCTCTGGGCGGATGGCTCGGAGCCTGGAGCCTGTTTCCGATTCTGTGTCTCCCTCTCTCTCTGCCCCTCCCCCGTTCATGCGCTGTCTCTCTCTGTCCCAAAAATAAATAAACGTTGAAAAAAAAAAATTAAAAAAAAAAATATTTTCTATATTAAGTATGTCATATTCAATTATATCGGCATTTATATTTATTATATATTAACATATAATGTTAAATATATAAAGCAAATGTCAAACGTATATTCAATATTGAAATATTAAATACATATAGGATTAATTTGAATTAGAAGATTTTTGATAGCTGAAACTATACTTAAGAATTTTTAATGTTTTTTAAAGATTTTTTTTAAGTAATCTCTATACTCAACATGGGGCTCGAACTCACAACCCACGATTTGTTGGCTCTACCAACACAGCCAGCCAGGCACCCCTAGATTTTTTAATGTTAATCCATCCCTCCACCAGTTTTCCATACACAATAGATACTCAGTGTTAGAATATTATTTTGTCATTTGTAATATATAAATAAAGGTCATACACCTAACCTGTATCTGCAAAATAATATTCTGTCATTTGTAATATATAAATACAGGTCATACACCTAACCTGTATCTGCAAATCTGGCCATAGTGAGAAGGAGAGAACTAGTAAAATGCAAAACAGTTGCCTAGAAGAGGTGCCTCCTGCTTTGCTGGCGGCATCCGATACAAAGGGAAACTTTCAACATCTCCCTGGGCGGGTTTAACAGGCGTCTCAGTAAACATGCCCAAACCAGAATGCTTGATTCTCTCTGCCCCCCTCAAACCTGCTCTCCCTCAGTCTCCTCATCGACCTGGGAATTCACGCCAGAATCCTCATTCCTTCCCTCACCCCTACATCCAGGCCATCACCAAATACTGCTATTTCCGCCAGTTGGTGAACTCCTGCCACTGCCGAACACAGACTTCGAAAGGGCAGGAACAGGCACAGAAGAATCGCAGGCAGTCAACCCGCTTCCCTCCACCTCCAGGGCCAACCTTTCTTGCCTCCCTTCAATCCAGTCTTCTCCCAGCTGCCAGTTATCTTTTAACTAGCAAATTGTCTTTCACGGCTTCCCACTGGGCTCAAGAGTAACAAAGCGCAAACTCTTTTCCCATGGTCTTGAAGGGCCTACATACTCCAGGTCTCAGTAACCCCCAAACTACCTCATGATCCCCTGCCCTTCACTGCACCACTGCAGCAACATCGGCCTTCTTTATGACCCCGACATGCCAAGCTTTCTGAAGCAACCTTAGGACTTTCATAAACGCTACTCCATCCAGCAAGGATCTTCCTGTCCGTCAGACGCCTTCCAGCATCTACCTCCCCGGAGGAGCCTTCTTTTGAACCACCCGGCTAGGAGAATCCCACCTATCATCTTTATAGTTCCTGGCAATTCCTTCGGAGTACTGAATCCCATCTCCATGCCCAAAGAAAGCCCTAAGAGGGCAGAGGACTATTATTCTCCACAGCATACCTGATATCCCGTGTCTGGCACATAGCAGCTACTCAATAAATAATAGCTGAGTCTGTGTCTACATAAGAAAAATTGGTCTTTCCATGGGGGAAGGGAAGGGGAAAAAATAGTTTACAAACAGAGAGGGAGGGAGGCAAACGATTCAGAGACTCTTAAATACAGAGAAAAAACTGAGGGTTGATGGGGGGGTTGGGGAGCAGGGGAGAGCAGAAAATGGGTGATGGGCATTGAGGAGGGCATTTGTTGGGATGAGCACTGGGTGTTCTATGTAAGTGATGAATCACGGGAATCTACCCCAAAACCACGAGCACACTGTATACACTGTATGTTAGCCAACTTGACAATAAATTATATTAAAGAAAGAAAGAAAGAAAGAAAGAAAGAAAGAAAGAAAGAAAGAAAAAGAAAAGAAAGGAAAAGAAAAGAAAAATTGCCTGGTTTAAACCAGTTTAATTCATATTCATCTTTTTTTTCAAGTGTACCTACTTACTAGGTCTATATTTTGATAAATTTTTCTAACTCATAAATAATGACCAGCAGCTCTGTCTACGTAGGCCATTGTTAAGATTAAGTCTAATGTAACATTTATGTGCTGTTCATTTTTAATGTCCCATTCAGTACATATAGTAAATAAAAAATGACTTTCAGAAAGTACTATAATTATTAGCTGTTTATTAGGTGTATTTAGTTTTTTGCAATCACTCAACAAATTGCCCAGTCACTATCAATTGTGATGAGTGCTTCCAAATCAACTTGGAAGTGAAAAAAATCCAAATAATTCTAACTCAGCCACAAGCCAGGATCAACACCAGTCAAAAGCAACTAAATCCAGGATCTTCACGTACCTTCAGCAGAATTTATATACTATTGTTTTGTTTTGTTTCTTTAATGCGAAGAACCTTGCTGGAGGGTGTACTCACCTTCAAGGGCCAGTTCTAATGTTTCCAAGCCTAGTAGCCACAGGATTCTATCAGCCATGGGATAAGCTCTTTCTGGTCCAAGTATAGCTCTAAAAAAGGCATGAGGACACACAGAGGGAGCTGTACCACCAAGGACCAAGAAATGCAGTTTTGCCAAACCAAGGTCACCGTGCAAAAGGAGACAGTGAAGCTGGGGCCAGCAAACAAGTACAACAGGTCAGAGAGTTGTTATGCCACTCAGTAAAAGGCAAGACCGAGGTTTTGTGCAAAGGTTCTGGGGAAATATCAAAGACGCAAACAATGACACTACCACTCTTGTTGCAGGCCATGTCAAGGCAAAGTACCTTTGCAAGCTCTGCAACCAAGAAAAATCTAGATGGAATCCTGTAGCGGCAATTGGCATTTGGCAAAATTTCAAAGGTCAAAAGAGACAGTTAAAAAACAACAAACTTGACAGTTACTTTCAGAACAATCATTCATTATAATTAAATGACAATAGAAAAAGCAATAAACAGCATAGCAACATGAGTTAGACAAGTGTAATTATCTGTAGGGCATGCAATTCACAAGACTGGTTCAAAACAGGGCTGTAAGAATTAGATGGAAATCACAAAAAGATTGCCAAAGACGAGGCTTTGATTTGGAAACGGTGAAATGATTGCGCCATCCCCACACTCAGCCTTGCCTTGCTCTTTACTTAGTCATCAGCCTCCATCAAATGCTCCTGGTGACACAGAATAGAATGAAACCACAGAAAATATGGCAGCTTCACAGGGGAAATCTGGGAGAAAATTCATGTTTATTCAGAAAGATGTATTCATGGTTGTATCTTGAGTAGAACTCTAACTCAAGTTATACTACACTTGCTGTCATACTTGTGCTGTGTAGAAGCCTGTGTGTTTTATTCATTCATTCAACAAATATTTACTGAGCACCTACTCTGTGGCAGACTCCACTCTAAGGTACCTGGGATACATCAATAAATGAAACAGACACTGTAGTGGGGAAGAGACAATGAACTAAAAAGTACCAAATAAAAAAATAGAGCAGGGTACGGAGATAGAGAGTGCCAACAGGAAGGAGGAAGTGCTTTTTTAGATAAAAGGAGGAAGAACAAAGAGCTGAAGAAGGTGAAAAAGTGAGTCATGCAGATATTTGGGGAAAATGGTTCAGGGAGAGGGAGCAGCCAGTGCAAAGGCCCTGAGGCATGAAACTGTGACTAAAACAGAGTAAGGAAGAGTGATAGGAGATGAAATTACAGAGGTAAAGAGGTATAGTGCCTCACTGGCTTTTAAGTGAGATGGACAGGGACATCTCAGCAGGAGACTGACATGATCTGACTTCTATTTTAAAATAATCCTTCTAGGCAATGTGTCAAGAACAGTGTATGGGTGAGGGCAAAGGTGAGAACAAGGAGAACAGAAAAGCAGATTCTGCAGTTCCAATGACTAGTTCATTGACTAGTTCTAGTCGGTGGAAAAAGGTTCAATCGAGGGATGCCTGGGTGGCTCAGTTGGTTAAGCGTCCAACTTCAGCTCAGGTCGATTTCATGGTTCATGGGTTCAAGGCCTGCGTCTGACAGCTCAGAGCCTGGAGCTTGGTTTGGATTCTGTGTCTACCTCTCTCTCTCTGCCCCTCCTCCACTCGTTCACGTGCGCGCTCTCTCTCTCTCAAAAATAGAAAGAAAGAAAGAAAGAAAGAAAGAAAGAAAGAAAGAAAGAAAGAAAGAAAGAAAGAAAGAAAGAAAGAAAAGGGCAAGACCCATGACAAATTACTAGGGGAATGACCCCTAGGTTCCACTCTGGGAAGGGTGCTGGGAAAATATTCCAAGATCCCTGCCTTCCCAGGCTTGGTGTCCGCACTGAGAGTGCTGTCTATGCAGGCAGAGCAAATGCAAATGTAAGGCACAAATCCCAGGGCTCATTAGTACCATCTGAGCTGGTAGTTTCTGTTTACTCACTGGCAAATCTACATATAACTTGAAGGAGATCCCGGAACCCACAATGAAGGGCAAAGAGCAAAGGAGGTCCCTGAGCCAAACTATTGTTTGCACCAAGTGGGAAGAGTTTACTTGTTACTGGATTCCCTTTGCTCTGCAAATAGGATTTTCACTAGAGGCAATCTCTCAACACTTGGGGATCATCTGTCCTCCTTCCTCACCACTTTTCCTTAGCCAAGAGTATAGCACCAGCCCACTGACAAAACCATACCTTTGTGGTTCACAGATGTGTGTTCACCTGACATTATTTCCTCTCTCGGATCTCTTTGTTCACGTTCTCTAATTTGGGGAAAATGTGCTTTTTCCTAACGATGATTAATAAATTCCTCCTAATTTTAAGAAAATGCATTTTTTCCCTTTTTTTCAGAGTTACCTAGTAACAAGTCTGAGCTTTTTAAAGGATGTTAATTAAAGAGCAAGAGGGAGGGGCGCCTGGGTGGCGCAGTCGGTTAAGCGTCCGACTTCAGCCAGGTCACCATCTCGTGGTCCGTGAGTTCGAGCCCCGCGTCAGGCTCTGGGCTGATGGCTCGGAGCCTGGAGCCTGTTTCCGATTCTGTGTCTCCCTCTCTCTCTGCCCCTCCCCTGTTCATGCTCTGTCTCTCTCTGTCCCAAAAAAAATAAATAAACGTTGAAAAAAAAAGAGCAAGAGGGGAAAAAAGAGGTATAAACTTTAAACAATGCACTGTAAAACTTCACCCCCTGCCTACCCCTGGCCTCTCCCATCCTGCCATGCTTTCAGAGGCTGGGCTGTGAGGGGCACTTGGGTGGCTCAGTCGCTTCAGTGTCACTTTTGATCTCAGCTCAGGTCATGATCTCAGGGTTTGTGGGTTCGAGCCCCGTGTGGGGCTCTGCGCTAACAGCATGGAGCCTGCCTGGGATTCTGTCTCTCTCTCTCTCTCTCAAAATAAATTTAAAAACTTAAAAAAAAAAAAAAAAAAGGAGGCTGGGCTGTGGATGGGGCTTCTGTTCTTGCTCAGCCCTGCCTGAGTTCACTACAGCTCCATCATATTTCCTCTATGTAACAATTTTTGGCAAATTTGTGGGGAAAAAAAAAAGAAGTTACTCAAATAAATGTGTATAATACAGGGGTGTCTTGCTAGCTCAGTTGGTAGACCATGCAGCTCTTGATCTCAGGGTCGTGAGTTCAAGCCCCACACTGGGCCTAGAGCTTACCTTAAAAAAAAATGTATAATACATACCCATGGAATGCAGAAATGCCATTATTTTAGATGGTAATATATTTGGGCAAAGAAATTCTTATTTATTGGGCTCTCAACTATAAACTAGAGACATCGAGGTATACAGACATTATTCAGACACAAATCCTATCTCCAAGGAACTTAATTTGGGTTTGGTAGAGAAAATAGTGAATGCACAAAAGTAAGAAATGATATAAAATGCCTTGTAAGGCAGATAAGGCATTATGGCAATTCTAAGAAAGTCCCAGAGTATATATTATGATTATAATGAATTAATACTAACCAACAAAAGTTGCAACAGGAATTATTTAAGTTTGATGTACTTAAGGGTTTTTTTTTTTTTTTACACAGAATATTCCTATTTTGCATTAGCCATCTCTAAGAACCTATATTCAGTTTTCAGCAGGGCACTCGGCAGTCTCTCACCAACAGATATAACAGTATTATCCCTTTTGTTCCTAATCAACATCTTATAGCTTACCAAAAGAGAGAGGGGAAAAAAAAAAGTGTACCTTGGTGATTCTAAGTAACATTTTCTCCACACAACTAAGACACAAAAACCAAAAGAAACTTAGCCAAAAAGTGCCTATCTACAATGGCAATGGTCACTTGATCAAAGCCAAACAGTGAGGTTAGGAAGAGAATCCTGGATCCAACCAGCAAGAGGTCATGAAAGAAAACTCTTACATGGAGTAGGGTCATGAGATAAGAAGTCAAACACAAATGCACCCAAACATGACACATGTACATATCACTTTGACTACGGACCGTAGTATATTGACCATGCGCCTGGCGCTGTTCTAACCTCTGCTCATACAGTAATTAATTTATTTAATCCTTTATTAATTTATTTAATCCTTATAACAACCCTGCAGAGTAATCCTATAACAACAACAGTTGGGGATGTTGAATCATGGACAGTTTTGTTTTGTGTTTTTTGTGTTTTTTTTAGGTAACCTGCCTAACGTCCCCCGGTTCATAAGTGGCACAGCCAGGATTTGAACCAAGGCAGTCCATGCTTTTAGCCACTCTGTCAAGAAGGTTGAATTAGGCACAGTAGTCATTCCTTTCCCCCAAACTGTCATTTTCACTCTGGCTAACCACCTTTTCTTTCTCTCCACGTGTGACCAAAATCTTGCTGACTACCCTGAGATCAAACTAGTCCACCCACAGAGGCGAGCTCCGCTCTGCACCAGCATGCTGCAGCTTTTCCCTTCTATAATCTAACTAAACTCCTGCGCACTAAATTCCCGCGCACTACATGCTCGCCTGGGAAGTCTAAAACAGTGAGATCATCTGCATGGAGAAACGGATCAGAGATATCAGCTGATAAACACACACACACACACACACACACACGCACACCAGGCCACTGAATTTTCTGTTAATAATAAGTTGCAGTGCCCCATTGAGTTTTCTGTGCCACCAAATCCTCCCAGTTCCAGTTACACAAAGGCAACTTTGTCTTGGGAAGGCTACTGAGAAGATGGGCCTAATCTTGGCAAGGGCTTTGAGGACCATGTTATTATTTTTAAAAATAAATGACAACAAATATTAGTTAAGCTGTCTTTTCAAAACTCGTGGTGCTGTTATCGCCATTGACATGGATCCCTACTTTTAGAAACATGAATATTTGACTTGATCTTGAAAGGCCCAAATATACATTTTCAGAATGGCAATCAACTGATCTAAGAGAAGTAGCACCTGGAAAAAAAAAAATCTCCTTTGTTTTATTACTTTTTTTTTTTTCTTTTGGCATGATGTGAAATGCGTCACAAAAATGATTGAGCCAGGTCTCAGTGCTCTGAAAGGTAAATATTTTTCTTATAATTCTCACAGGTTGGCATTTCCTTGGTCAGGTAGAGGCATCCTGTTCCTGTTTCAGTGCACAATGCACCACATTCATTGTTCCCCACCCACTGCCCATTGGCACATGGAGTTAACTCTTGCTCACCCACCTGTGGATTATCCATAGCTTCTGGGATCAAATTGTCTTTCTCCCCGCATGGTGGAAACTCAAGGAATATGAGCAAAATTGACTATTAGCCAAAGCAAAGCACAATCCAGAGGCTAAAAAATCAGAAACTCCTCTTTCACTCAACGTATACCCACCGAGCACCTCCCATGATCTGGGCACTGGGCCACCATGTTCCTAAGAACCACAAAACTACAGTATCCCCAAAGACAAATATCATGATTTGAGGAGACTTGGAGCTTATTTTCTTGATTAATGTGAATGGCTGTGACTTATAAATAAAATATATATATATTGCACTACCAGGAATCTGCTGAGGCCAAAGGATTGACATTTTCCCCAAATCACAAAGGGTTTTCAGGGTTACACTAGCACTTTGCCTTCTCGTGACATCATCTTTCTTAAATAGCCTTCAGAAAGGTAGAGATTGTACTTTTGATTTCTAAAACGACTCCACTCTTAAACATGACAGAGCTTACCAAGAGAGCAACTATAGACTACAGTCAATCATTTCTGGAATAGTGAGTGTCAGTTTACCTAATGTTTTGTATTTTACAAACATATAAACTGTACACGTATGTCTAAACATACCTACAAATCATTTTACATAAATTAAGTTCCTCTGATGACAACAACGGGATATTCACAACAACAAAACAGAATGCTCATATTATATACATAAGTTCCATCAACTGAACTGTGATTTTTTTTTCAGGAGGCTAAAAAATCAGGAGTCTTAAACCACCACAGAAAGTAGAGGAAGAGTGGAACACAGTTGAGAGTCTTCCTTTTGTAATCAGTTGACTTATGGTCCTACCCAGGGATGATATCTTGAACCCTTTCAAACTAGGCATCTATTGCAGTGTGCAAGGAACATTTGAATTACAAAAGGGGGTGGGGATGAGCCTCAAATCCCTACAGTTGCCAGTTCCCCTGCAATAGTTTGAGGGCATTGATAAATCTCCATGTGAGCTTTCTGGTGAGTTCTACGTTACTAACAGTATTGGAACTCACCTGTTTCTTGGCCATTTCCTCCACCAGACATCTTTCTCCTTCTACTGGAAAATTCCTCCCTCACCTTTTTCAGGGCAAAATATACAAAGTCTCTGAAAAGAAGGGGCACACTGACTTCAAGGGGAGAACATCTTGTCCCTCCCCTCTTCCCCATGCAGATGCTGACAGAATAGAGGGAGAGGCAACTACAAGAGAAGCAGAAACCATCAGAAATCAAGTGCAGACCACTTGAGGAGAGTTTTACTGACAAGATGATTCAGACCACACACAAAAAGTGGCAGGGTGCCATTTCCCCCTAAATCCCTCTAACCTGAGATGTTTCCCACAACCTGAGGATCCAGCTGAACAATTACTTATTGCCATTTCCACGACAGTTCTTTTCTGGAGGATCTAAAGGCCTCCCACCTCGGGGCGCCTGGGTGGCGCAGTCGGTTAAGCGTCCGACTTCAGCCAGGTCACGATCTCACGGTCCGTGAGTTCGAGGCCCGCGTCGGGCTCTGGGCTGATGGCTCAGAGCCTGGAGCCTGTTTCCAATTCTGTCTCCCTCTCTCTCTGCCCCTCCCCCGTTCATGCGCTGTCTCGCTCTGTCCCAAAAATAAATAAACATTGAAAAAAAAAATTAAAAAAAAAAAAATGTTTACCTTTAAAGGCCTCCCACCTCATAACCCAAGTCATTCCTGCGTTGCCCTTCTTGAAAATCCTTTTTCAGTTGTTCTTTGAAGCCATTACTCTGAGCGGGTGGTTGTTTGGACTAACACATACCTCTTACAACACCAAACCAGAAAATCGACACCATCATAAGACACAGAAACTGCGCCTAAGAGGTGAAATACATGTCTTCATCAGGCCAGTGGTTGAAACGTCCCAATATAACTTTTAACTTGGAATTATTCTGACAACCACTTTTTTTTATTATTTATTTATGTATTTTTACTTTAGAGAGAGAAAGAGAGTGCATGGGGGAGGGGGACAAAGGGAGGGAGAGAGAATCCCAAGCAGGCTCCACGCTCAGTGCTGACACGGGGCTCAATCCCATGACCCTGGGATCATGACCTGAGCCAAAATCAAGTGTCAGACACTTAACCTACTGAGGCATCCAGGAGCCCCTGACAACCACTTTTTTTTTTTAATTTTTTTAATGTTTATTTATTTTTGAGAGATAGAGCATGAGCAGGGGAGAGGCAGAGAGAGAGGGAAACACAGAATCCCAAGGAGGGTCCAGGCTCTGAGCTGTCAGCACAGAGCCTGACGCAGGGCTGGAACCCACAGACTGTGAAATCATGATCGGAGCTGAAGTTGGACGCTTAACCGACTGAGCCACCCAGGTGCCCCTCCTAACAACCATTTTTTAAGCTGCATTCATGTCTTCACCGTAACTTTAATGTTTAGCACACAAATTCTAGATTCAGGCAAAATATATCCTTTTCCTAAATCTAATGAATCCCAGACTTAAGCCCTCTTCAGAGTGAGTTTTTTCCTAGAATTATGCATCCTCTGGGAAAACCTGATCACAATTTCACTTGAACCCCAGTCCAGTTATAAGATCTCTGTCCTCCTACCAGCACCCCTACATCTATTCCTCTGCCTATTCCTAAACAATCAGAAGGCACTAGAAATGCAGAGGCGGAATCCTGTCTGAAACAAGCAAATACTTTCCTATAGCAGCCAAAACTCAATCATTTGGGACATGATTTACTTTTAATCTTCAGATCAAGAGTAGGGTTTGGAAAGCAAAGGTATTTTGTAAAAAAAATAATAATAATGATTTCTTCTACTTTAACCTTCTAATCTTTGTTTAGATTACCTAGAGCAAGTTCCATTACTAATAAACCAAAGAGAACAGTCTAATCTAAATGTTCTTATCATGTGAGGTGAAAAAAATGTGAGTAGTCTTAAACATTAGTTAGAGCAAGTATCTAGGACATGTGTCCAGAAGCACAGTTTTGTTGCTTTCTATCTTGAGTCTATCTTCAGTGTCACCAACTGTTTTGGGTGGAATCCTTTCAAAATTTAACCTAGAGCAGCAAGCGCAGGTGGGAATCAAAAACAAATATGTTGACTATTAAAACTATAGAGATTGGAATATAATGACGGTGCCAGACTTTCAATCCTACAAGCTTCAGAAAACTCAGTAACCAAGAGGAAGCCAAAATATCCTCAAAATTTGATTATTTTCAGCATACGTTCAAAAAGACCCTCGAACAGATGAATTTAAGAGTAGCCTCGTCAGGTAAAGTATGACAGTTAGGCTAACTACGCTTTGTTTTTGTCAGGTTATTTCTTCACTTAACAAATACTGAACATTAATAATGAAGCTAGACTTTTGTGAAATTTCTGATTCCTCCTTCTCTCGGTACGCAGTTATTAAGACAAAGAGGCCAACGGTATGCGTATCAGAACAGGGTGAATGAAGGATAAGGTAGGTAAGAAAGGATACAAAAATCCCCATTTCTTTTCCTCCTCCTGTTTCCCTTTCAGACTGAGTTGGTTTTGTTTCCCTCTAAGATTTCAGATCATCAGTCTGACAAAGATTATTGTTTAAATTAATGGCAACACAAATTCCTACAAAGTGCTATCTCACTGCCTTGTCTAGAGATTGTGTTTTACGCCACTGACAACCTTTCACCTTTCAGAATCGGCACCTGCAGTTCTCAAACACTCTTGATCTAAGTGCAGTTGTGCTTAAAACTGCGGCAACTTCTTCATGTTTGTGTGGCCAACCCTTTGCTTTCTCTCCCCTGAAAAATGTGTGTGACTCCAGCATTAAAACTTTTAAAGAACTTTGAAAGAAACATTTCTAATCTGCATTCCTGCTAAAGACAACGGAGTGAGTCATTCAGATGCCACCAGAAAGAAATTGCTTGATTTTTCCGTACAAACCAGTATGGCCTGTAAGTACCTTGAAGACACTATCTTTCTATCATTTTGATAAGCCTCAGGAAAGAAGCCACATCCTCAAATGCCTTGGGACAGTACCCAAGAATGGATGGATTCTTAACTAATTAAAAAATGAATCATTTATTTGCAAAATTCCACGTCATTTATTCTAACTGATTTCCTAAATATCCGGTGACTGGTGATTTGTCAGCTGTCATAATTCATCAGCCCTACACTTTTACGCAGAATGAATTTGTAACTTTAAACAACTAAGCCTCCACTCAGTGCTACCTTTGGAGGTAAACTACTGCAGGAAGGCATTCCCCCCATCCCCGCCCCCCAACCTTAACACTTCAATGAGATAGATGCCTGTCATGAATATTTCCTCAATCGCAAGTTAAGAATCAGATTCTAAAAGTCACCTGTGCCACTGGATGGCCCAATAGTGTGTTTTCAAGGATGAAAAAAAAAAAAAAAAGTTTCTTGTATGAAAAAGGCTTCATCAAAGGTTCCATCAGAGGAAACATGATGGGGCTGTATAGGATTTTCTGCTTTTCCTGAAGGTGGCACTTTTAAAATCTTTTTATAAACCATTTCTTTCCCACTACATATACCAGGGTTGAAGGGAGAGTGGTACAATGAGAGAGATCAGGGCTGAAGAGAGAAGAAAAAGGGGAAAAAAATTCAAAATTGGGACCCAAATGTAAGATTAAGGGAAGGTAGTTTAGAAGGATTGCCAAAAAACCACCTTACCTTTGTTATGTATTTGGAGTCGCCCACTTCAGAAATTAACACCATTCACAGCCCGGTAGCAATTTACACAGCTAGGAAGTAACCTACAACATCTTCTCGGCCTCCCTCTTTTTAATGTAAAACCAAAATAAGGAGTGTCCAGCTACTCCCCACTGCGCCGCTTAAAGCAACAGATCGTTTTAGGCTCAACTCCCAGACTCTGGGAATTCCAGTTTGTCAGAATTTCTTAACCTTGGAAACCTGCGGAGAGAAACTCTCAACGAGGACAACTCCCTAAGCCCCGGCTTCTCACTGTCCCAAACTGCACATTCCAAAGTGGGAAGCAGGAGCGATAACCAGAAGGCAGCTCTCGGGGGCTAAATTCCTGGCGGGAGCGAGAGAACTTGAAAGCGCGGCGATTCCACTGGCCGAGCGGCGCCGGGTCCGCACCCGGGGGAGACGAGTGGCCCCGAGAGCCCGGCTGCGTCCGGCGCTGCGCACGGGGAGCGCTCCGTGTCTGCTCTCGGAGCTCTTCCCTGTTCCCTCCTCCCTCCTCCCGCAGCCCTCCCCCAGCCGAGGCCATTCGCCTCACAGTAGCAAGGTTGTCTCTCGTCTACTCCCTTCCCTTAAACTCACCAAACCAGATTTTTACTCCCGACACCGGCAACTTCCCGTAAATCTGCACTGAAATTTTATCCTGCTCGCTGAGCCACCGCTGGCTAAAGGCCAGTGCAACATTCCTGTTGTTTTAGGAGCGCAGATACCTTTGCTGAAGGTTAAAAAAAAAAAAAAAAAAAAAAAAAAACCTGCCTGGATGGGAGAGATTTGGGGACTCCACCAGACAGATTTCTCCCCGCGCTCAAAAAGTCACATCCAAGTCAGACACCCAGAAACGGCCCCACAAGTGGCACCTGCTCCACCTGAGGACATGTGTCCTCAGACGTCTGGCCCCCTTCGGGTTGTTCAGAGAAATCAAGCAGAACCATGTTTGAGGAATAAGGAACCTGCAGCTGAATCACGAGCCGAACAGTACCACCCCACCCCCGTTCTTCCCCCTGGTACAAAAAGTCGTTTAACCAGGTAGGATCACAGCGAGCCCCGCGGCGGGCCTAAAGGAAGGGGGGGACCTCCCAGAGTGTCCTTACCTGAGGCACAGCACCGCTTGGACGCGCGCAGGAAGGAACGTCACGCGGACGAAACCCTGACCTTTGCCGGGGCCTTCGCAGCAGGGCCTGGGGCCTGGGCGCTGCTCGTTCAGAAGTGGCTCATTTTAATGCGCTCTGACCTAAAGTTACAGCTGGTTTCTAGAAAGGGAACAAAAAACACTGCATTTAAAAACAGCAGCCAAGCCCTCCCTTAACCTTGCCTGATCTCTGGGGAGTTGGCTCTAACCCCCACCCCATCCCCATCCCAAAGAAACCCGCAATCTGTGCCCCACCCCTTCGCATTACCTGTTTATACAAGAGTTAAGGAGCCTCACGCATTTCAATAGAGCGCTAAGCCTGTTTGTAGGCGCGTAACCGGCCAACAGGAATCGAATTCTGTGACTAAACAAACTAGAAGAGGAAGCAGGCACCACCAGGAACCTAAAACGGAGTTGTGATTTCGGGTTGCAGTGTCACCAACTGAGAAAAAAAAAAAAAAAAAAAAAAAGGACTGTTTGTCATTGGGCTATTTTAGTGAAGACTAGTCCAAAAAAAGGGGTTTTTTTTGCTGGTTAAATGAGTTAATACATAGAAGAGCTTAGAACAGTGCCTGGCACATATTTAGCAGCTGTTAGCAGTAGTACTGGTAGTAGTTTTTGTACTATGGATTTTTTCAAGGGCATGATCAGAGTTAGAAGTTGGCTCTAGACGCAGCCCTGCTATTCGCTAGCTGTAGGGCCATGAGCAGGGTTTTTTTAAACTTCTCCCAGCTTCTGGAAGATTCCAGTGATGAGATTTTTGCTCACAGTTTACATTGTAGACAGTCTTGCATACATTGGAAAGTAAAGTTCCTGTAAAGGAGTGTCCAACTGATTTTCATCTCACTTAAAAGTTGCAAGATTGACAAAACACATGGAGATAAATTGGCCTGTGCATTCTGTGAAGTTCACTAGTAGAAAACTCAGGACCAGCAATCAACCCTAGATGTGTGCTTCATTCTAATTTGAATTTAGGCCCTTGATTTGCTGTCTGACCCTGGGAAAGTTACTTACCCTATTCAGTTAGAAGCTGCTGCTGGCCAAATAATAGTCTTTGCTATTTGAAAAACACTGTGAAATAGGGGGAAATAATTTTTAAACTCCTCATAAATATTAAAAGGGGATTACTGGAGGCTAAAAAATGTGATCAGTGCCAACAGGACACCCTTTTTCCTCCACTTAGCTTCACCTTGAAAGAAAGAAATCACAATCCCTTTTACATTCATGAGGCCCTTTGTACTTTACCAAACACTTTCACCCACTTCATCTTATCTGATCTTACAAATCAATCCTGTGAGCTACTTTATCCCCATTTTGCAGATGAAGACACTCAGGTCAATTAGTTCCAGGTTTCACTGCCTAGTGAGGCGGGGACTCGTTCCCAGTTCTAGTTAAATCTAAAAGCAGCATTTGCCGCCTTTAGGAAAAATGATTCCAAAAACCAGCAAAGAATTCTGAAACATTTTAGATCCCTTTGGGATTTTTATCTTCCCTATGGGGTAAGATTTAACTCCGATCAATTAAACATTTTCTGGGCCATAGGGGAGCCTGTGTGGCTCAGTTGGTTAAGCGTCTGACTTCGGCTCGGGTCATGATCTCACAGTTTGTGGTTCAAGCCCTGCATCGGGCTCTGTGCTGACAGCTCAGAGCCTGGAGCCTGCTTCGGATTCTGTGTCTCCCCCGTCGCTGTCTGCCCTTCCCCCGCTTTCTCTCTCTTCTTTCTCTCTCTCTCAAAAATAAATAAACATTAACAAATTTTTTTTTAACATTTTCTAGATTTAGGTTTATTCCCTGTCAATACAGGTGAGAATGAACTATCAACAGCAGGCAGTGAGACTACTCCAGGGTTCGCTTTCCGTATCTAAGGGTTGATGCGGCCAGGCATGAACAAGGGCTCCAAAACCTTAAGATAATATAAAAACTCCAGCTCTACATTAGCCTGGATTTTTTCTTTTCTTTTCCAGAAGTATATGGAATGTGGTCTCAAGAAACTTTCACTGTTAGGGATGCTTTGAGTTAAAGGATTCAAGAGAGGATATTCTCAGGCTTACTGATTTTTCCACCTGAGAACAGGATTTTCCATAGGAAACACTGGGCCAAAGCCTGGGGATTAAGACCAGGAAGAATACCAGTGAGTATGCAAGTGTAGAGATCACGGGCTCCAGGTGAACTGGGGCTGGGGTCAGAGAAGATGGCTCTTGAGGAGGCACAAGTCCCTGGAAGCAAGTCCTTATGGAGTTCTGAGTCCATTACTTTCTCTAAAATGTAGCCAGGCACTTCTGCTTCTTTCTCAGTTGTGCCCAGTGCCACCCATTAAGCGGTTATAATATTTGTTCCTAACTCCTTTGCACTGTCCTCCCCAGGAAATGTGAAAATAAACTAACTTTTTAAGCAGCAGGCCATAACAAAAGAAATATCAGCTTTCTCATCATTTCTTCTTTGTGGCTGAGCCTTGATGCCTGTTCTTCTTCTTCTTCTTCTTCTTCTTCTTCTTCTTCTTCTTCTTTTAATTCTGAGGAAAATCCCATGATCTTAAGGCATTTTAAGTTTGCAGACCCCTGTGCTTTGCTTTCTGCTTCCTTCTTTGCCTTCTGCCTATAAGGCAGTGTGCTAGAGTGAGCACAAACAGCATAAAGTTGGGTATCCCACAGTTGTGAGTTCGAATCCCAGTTTTATCTCAGCTATGTGATGCTAGGCAAATTGCTTAACTGCTCTGAGCTTCACGGTATCTTCATTTATAAAATAACAGCACCTACCTCTCCAGATTTCTTTGAGAGTTAAATGAGAAATGAAATCTCAGCACAATTCCTGGCACATGGAGGGTACTCAAAAAATGGCATTTCCTTTTGTACCCCCAAAAAACTACTTCACAGCTCACAAGAATCTTCCTTCCCGTATTTAAATCTTAGATCAAATAACACTATTCAAGACATCCTCGTCAACAGAGGCAAACTGAAGGTGTAATAATAGCCACTCATCCCCATTGCCCCTCCAGTGATGCATTACCATCTTTGTCACAACCACGTGAGATTAGTATGAGTAAAGTACAAATCATTTGTATTGCCCTATTGCTCAGATTAGGAAACTGGGGGTCTTTTTTTTCTTTTTTTAATGTTTATTTTTGAGAGAGAGAGAGAGAGACAAAGACAGAGACCGGGCAGGGGAAGGGCAGACACACACACACACACACACACACACACACACACACACAATCTGAAGCAGGCTCCAGACTCTGAACTTTCAGCACAGAGCCTCACGTGGGGCTCGAACTCACTAACTGCAAGATCGTGACCTCAGCCGAAATCAGATGCCCAACCGACTGAGCCACCCAGGCGCCCCAGGAAACTGAGGTTCTTAAGAGTTGTTTCAAGCTACTAGCAAGTAGCAGTTAGGATTTTTACTGCTTTTTACTATTCCCTACCACTAGAATTCTGATTAAATTATTCTTATACCCAGTTAGGGAGCAGAATCAAGAAGTTCCAGAAGACGGTTTTAGCTCACAGTTATGGGGAGAGGGCCAGGAGATTCTGACCAGAGGTCCTGGACACTTCCCATTTTGGAGGCATGGAAACCCATAATGAATCCCATCAAAGATCTGTGCCCTATGAAAGTGAAATATGCTGACCCTATAGACTCCAATTCTGTGAGACACCGAAGGGCAGCAACATGAACAGGTTGGGCTTGAAGTCTGTGAGATCAAAGTTTGTGTCCTGGCAGTTATGTGCTCCTGGGCAAGTTACTTGTGTCCCTAAGCCTCAGGTTGCTGCTGATGGCAATACCTAACTATAGGGCCATCTTGAGGATTACATGAGATCATACACATAAAAGCACAGGGCTGAACAACACTCTTCAGTTTCCAATATGTGTTTCTTTTGTTTTATGTTTATTCATTTTGAGAGAGAGGGCAAGCGAGTGGGAGAGAGAGAGAGAGAGAGAGAGAGAATCCCTAGCAGGCTCCCTAGCAGGCTGTGAGCCACAAAGCCCCAGGCGGGGCTCAATCTCGCAAACTGTGAGATCATGACCTGAGTCAAAATCAAGAGTCGGACACTTAACCAACTGAGCTATCCAGGCGCCCCTCAATATGTGTTTCTTAAAGACTGAAGACTGTACTAACACAGTACAGGTGAGGCCTAAATAATGCATGGAATAAATAAATGCAAAGAGCTTAGAATAAGCATGTAGTGATTGCTGTTTAAGTCTTTGCTGTCATTGCTATTATTATTATTTCTTCACAGAGCAATTCCTTGGGACCATTGTGAGGTCGTAGTAAGGAATTAACTTTTTGGGAGAGAGAAGCTTCTGTTATCTCTTTCTTGTAAGCGCTGACCTTCTAGGTACCCTCTTACAGTATGAAAAAGGGTAATATCTTCTCAATGGTTTTACTTTCTGTTTCCTTCATTTCCCCTAATTTTACCTGAAACAGAAAAATTATTGCCGGATGGGATAAAGTCACCAACCTGAATCCAAACTTTCTATGGGCTGCTGAGAGTTTACCCAACAGAAATTATTCAGAAAATAAACCCTCTTTTGATCCAGAACATGCAGCTCGACCCGGAGAGATCTCTCATGCCTGCAGTTTCCTTACCCTCTCCTTGCCTCGTGTGGTGGCCACTGGCTACCTCATAGACGACTGTTGAGTCTTTTCTTTGATTTTTATATCAAATCCACACTGGATCCTGGGCACTCTTCAATGCAAATGATTTGGCCTAGCCACTAAGTGTAGAGCACAGTCGTCAGCTTGTAGGTCAAAGGATGAGAGAGGGCCACTGAGAACTCGGTCAGAAGAGCATCTGGCTTCGTGGTTTCCATGCCACACTACGGGAGGGCCCCTAACTGAATTTTAAAAATGTACTGAGTTCACAAAAAAGGGAATTAAGTATAGCAGGGGTTCACTCTGCACATTAATCTTGGAAGCCAAATCCTTCATTTTGAGAAAGACCTTCAATACAAGGAGCCCCTTGACCTTCGTCCTTCCTGCACAAATAGCTCTGCCAGAGCGGGGCCGCCTGCTTAGACGGAAGGTTTTCCCCACCCCCACCTGCCCGCTGTGATGGAAGGAACACTGATGTAAATTATAGGCCCTTAAAGGCCCACTCGAGACCAAGACATGATTTTGTTATGGCAACAGATGCTGTTAATTCCTTTATATCCCTTTAAGACGTATTCCCCACCAGAGACCTTTAGACTTCTTTTTATTTTATCATGGGAAACAGCCTCCCACAAGAAGCTCAGTCATTCAGCAATAACTTAGCAGAAAAGATTGTCAACATAAAATTACTAACAGTTAGTAAGTGCTTACAAGCGTATTTGCCAGCACTTTCCATGTATTAACTATTTAATCCTCACAAGAACTCCATGACATAAAGACGGTTGTTAGGCCCACTTCATAGATGAAAGATGAAGAGACCAACCCACAAAACAGGTATGAGATCCTGCTGAAATCCCAATCCAAGACAGCGGCAGAGCCTGTGACTCTCACCATTACATTCTATGGCCTCGCAAAAGATTCTATATATGTCTATGATGATCATATTCTATGTGTGTGCATTCTGGTAGTGGTAGTCCCAGCCTAAAGACAGTGCCTGGCACAAGGTAGGCGCTCAAGAAGCGTTCCTTGAATGAATGGGTAAATGTGAATATACATTTGAAGGTTATCATCAATATTTAGAAGTCGATGTATGTCAAAAGAGGTAGGGTTTACCTCATCTAGAATCTGAGATTTAGGGTCATATTAGAGAGTGGATGCAAGGAAGTTTTCAAAAACATGATTAGGGACGCCTGGCTGCCTTAGTTGGTAGAGCGTGCAATTCTTGATGTCAGGATTGTGAGTTCAAGCCCCACATTGGGCATGAAGCCTACTTAAAAAAATAAATGTGTATATATATATATGTAGTTATATATGCACTATATATAACTATAATTATATATATACACATATATATACATATATATACATATATATATAAAGTTTTAATTTGACATATACTGTAGGGGATGAGTATTTTATGGGACAGAATTAATTGCAGGTGTGGCTAAATTTACTGACCGTAAAAGCCACATAAAAATAAAATGAATATTCTTCCCTCTGTTTCTATTGTTTCTCTGCTTGGAATACCCCTATATATCCATCCATTCATCCACCCATCACCAGTATAAGCATGTAATTAAGAACACAGTCTGGGAGTGTGCCTGGGTGGTTCAGTCAGGGAAGCATCTGACTTCAACTCAGGTCATGATCTCATGGCTTCTTGAGGTCGAGCCCCGTGTCAGGCAAAATTAAAAAAAAAAAAAGAACATAGTCTGAGGGTGCCTGTGTGGCTCAATCAATTAAGTGTCCGACTCTTGATTTTGGCTCAGGTTATGATCTCACAGTTTGTGAGATCAAGTCCCACATCAGGCTCTGTCCTGACAGTGTGGAGACTGCTGGGGATTCTCTTTCTCCCTCTTTCTCTGACCCTCCTCTGCTCTTGTGCTAAATAAATAAATAAATAAATAAATAAATAAATAAAAGAACACGGTCTGGAACCTGATGCCTGAGTCTGAATCCTGTTTCTGCCACTTACTTTGTGACTGTGGGCAAACAACTTGACTGTTCAGAGGCTTAATACCCCTCATCAGTGCTCACCTCATTAGAAGTGTTTGGAAGATTCCATATGTTACTGCAAATGGGGTGCTGGAAAC
This sequence comes from Lynx rufus, assembly GCF_022079265.1. NCBI lineage: Eukaryota > Metazoa > Chordata > Mammalia > Carnivora > Felidae > Lynx > Lynx rufus. The sequence goes on from NW_025814845.1 coordinate 30,916,130, forward strand.
AGCCCCATATCAGTATTCTGTTACAATTATTCGTCCAACCATCCATCCATTGTTTTATCTAACAAATATTTATCAAGTATCTACTATGTGTCAGGTTCTGTGTGTCCAGCTAAATATAGAATAATAAATGAGATATGGTCCTTATCTTCAAGGAACTAATATTTCATAGCAACAGGTAAGGGCACCAGCTGATGGCCTTACTATGTGTGAGCCCAGGGAGTTAGTGGCAGTCTCACTTAGACTTGTTCAACGAGTATTTACTGAGCATCTACCAAGAGTCATGCACCTGAGACACATAGATGAATAAAAACATGGTCCACTCCCTTGCACTGGAAAGAGAGATATGTATATAACTATATGAAATACAAAGGGAGGAGGGCAATACAGGTGTATGCAAAATACCAGGAAGAACCCATTATTTCTGTGTGTGGAGGAGGAGAGTAAGGGCAACCTCCTAGACATGGTAACATTTGAATTAAAAATAAGAAAATGAAGGGGAACTTCATGAACAACGGTAAGACGGGGGAGGGGTGGTGAAAACATTTAGCATCTGGTGTGACGGAAGCCTGGAGGTGCAGTGAGGTGGCAGGAGTTACAGCTGGCAAGGAGGGTTGGGGCCAGATGGCTAAGAGACTTGAAAGGAAAGGAGGGGCACCTGGCTGGCTCAGTCAGTGGAGCCTGGGACTCTTGATCTCAAGGTTGTGAGCTCAAGTCCCATTTGAATGCAAAGATTACTTAAAAAAGCAAATCTTTAAAAAAAAAAGAGAGAGAGAGACTCAACAGGAAAATGGCCTTTATTATGAGTGACAAGATTTTGAGCAGGAAATGGACATGATCACCATGTCCACAGAGGATGGATTGAAGGGGGGACAACTTGAAAACAGAGAGACTAGTAATGAGAAAATTGCAATAGTTCAGGTAGGAGATGACAAGGTCCGTAGGGCAATGGTTGTTCAAGAGATATTGGATGTGGTGTATACGGTGGATTATCTCATTTCACTCTCTTTCCAGTATATGACTTCCTGTACTGAGAGGCTAGGAAACTAAAGTTGTATTTCCCAGACTCATTTGCAGTTAAAGTTCCAAATGGAATGTGAGGTCTGACAAACAGATCCATTTGTGCAAGATTTGAAAGGTGAAAGTGACAAAGAGGACAATTCATAGCAAGCACAGTCATAAACATGTGAAGTGTTCTTGTGGCAACATCCCAGGGTGCTGTTCTAGCTTTGTAGCTAGAGCACACAGCACAGGGTACAGGCACTATTTTTGCTGGTGTGGAACTAGCAGACATAGCATGGCTCTGTTGCAAACATGGCAGTGGTAGCTTTCTGATCCCACATTGCAACAAAATTGGTGTGTCCCTGAACTCAGTGCCCGTGGTGGTCTTCTGATTCCCCACCTTCCTGATTGTGGCACATGCAGTAGCTTCCCTGGCAGGTCAGTTCTGCAGTGTTCCTGTGGAAGTCCTTCCTCAAGGTCCAGCTGAGTGCCTACTCTTCCAACAATTGTGTAAGCACTTAATTGCATATATTAAATCCCTTTCTGCTTAAAACAGCCAGAGTGTTTTGACTGCCATTGACCCTGCTGATACGTTGAGTAAATAGAATTGAAAGAATCTGATGACCTATTAAATGTGGTGAGGAAGAAGGGAGTGGATGGCAGTGAGAGGGAGACAGGAAGCAACAACTTCCAAGGTTTCTAGCTTCATGTTGCCATCAATCAAAATAGGGATTTGTGGGGAGAGTTGGAGATCTGCAGGTAGGAGAGTGGGCCATCTCACAAACTGACTAGAACAGATGCTCCACAGAATCCAGCTACGGGGCAGACGTTGAAACCAGGTCATTACTGACTGCATTAATAGGGGAGTGGAAGGAGATTTAATTTCAGAACCTAAGTGGATGTTTACTACAATGCATCACTAACCCACACCTTCAAGTTCAATTCTTTTTTTTTTTTCAAGTTCAATTCTTGAATGAAGAGTCATATAAAATACCAATGGTGGAGTTAGTGAAATTCATACACGTACCTGTCTGTCCCTAGCAGCATTTTCTCTCTTATGGTTTACTATTCAGAAAGCTCTCTTCTTGGCAATATCTCCTTTCTTAACTTTGGTAAGACAAGTAAACTTTTTCTTTCTAGAATGGTAAGTACCAATACAGTCTACCAATATCTTTCTTTCGGGGCCTAATTGACACAGTATTGCTCAGATGAAATCACATTCTAACCTCAACCCATTACTTTGGCAATGACAACCAGCCCATGAGATAGTGACCCATATTATTCCTCCATTCATATTAAGTATTTCATTGTGGTTTTTTTACAACAAATCTGGACAAGTAGTAAGATTTTTTTTAGCAGCTGATTCCATTTATATATATATATTATTTATTTATTTATTTATTTATTTTTATTATAGGTTTTTTTTTTTAAGTTTATTTATTTTGAGAGAGAGAGAATGTGAGCAGGGGAGGGGCAGAGGAAGAAGGAGAGAGAGAATCCCAAATAGGTTCCGTGCTGTCAGTGCAGAGCCTGATGCAGGACTCAAACTCACGAACCGTGAAATCATGACCTGAGCCGAAATGGAGAGTAAGTGTCTTATCCATCTGAGCCACCCAGGCGCCCCTGATTCCATTCTCTTTAACACAGTGGCCATATTTCCAAGATTGTAGGTAGTAGAAATGTAAATGGACCTCAGCTCAGCTCCTTTGAACTCTTTGGAAAAATAACAGCATGACACTGCAAATTTGAGGTGGGAACATATGTGTTCTGTTTTTACAATAAAATTCAGGGATTTACACAATTGTCATTAATGCGAGCCTAAGTGAATATGTTTCTTAATGGACACAAGGTTTGGAAAGTAGAAACTTGAGCAATTTGTTATAAATATTAGCACCCACTTTTTTTTAAACAAAAAAAGACCCCTGGTAAGACTTCAAGATGCATTTGAACGTGTCTTTATTTTAACATTTGTGACATTTAGTTATGGTTAATTAAATGCAAATATTTCTGTTCTTATTAGATTGGCAATCCCCTCCTTGGGATGTAGAAACTATCTTGTTGAGCTGTGTTTTCCAGCTCTGAGTAGAGGTCCTCACAGTAGGCACTCAAGGAATAGTTGATGAGGGATTGAAGGAAGTTTCCAAACTGGGAATCAAGGGACAATGTTTTAGTACTGGCTCTGCTTCAGTTTCCTCAGCTATGAAATGAGTTTTCAGGTCATAGGTTCTATTACTTGTTCGAAGGGCTTATTACCCATAAAATATTTTTGGGATCCTTAGTGGAAAAAGATACAGAATTTTCTTTCCTAAAATGTTTGAAGTACAGCCCTTTAATGAATGTATTTTGGTCATACTTACAGCAAGGGGATGGACTGAATGTGACCTCTAGAGGTTCTTTGTGAATTCTGTGATGGTGGGATCCTATTAATTCTCCTCTACCTTAAGATCTGGGTCAGAATCACTGGGTGCAGAGTGCCATTCCCGAAATGATTTTGGCTACTGAATTCTTTCTGTTTTCCTCTTGTTTACCATTAGGATACTTCCCTTTTCCGTGGGGATTTTCTGAAAAGGTCACACAGCCACTTCAGAAAACTATCCTCCTGTTGAATGACAATGATAGCCTCTTTCTCTGGTTGGCAACCAGAAGCCACTGCTGTCAGATGTAGGCAGAAAGCAGGGCCTACACCACTTAGTTGGCCAAAGTCAGAGGGGAAGTCCAGCCTCCTGTGATGATACTGGGACTGTGGCAAAATGTCTTCCGTGGAAGTGACAATTAGACAAAGTTCCACCAAGGCCTTGATGGAGCAGCAAAGATTAGAAGGAAGCGTCTTCTGTGACCAGCTCTGGATTTATAGGGAAGGAGTTCCAAAATACTCCAGAACACCACGTTAGCACTGCCTTTCCGATCTACTTCCTGAATGCATGCAAGAGATAATCTGGCGCCTTTGGGACCCAAGACAGTCCTGCTACAAGCACAGTGAATGGCTCTGGTAGAGCTATGAATATAAAGCAACCTGGTCGTCCATCAATCAAATACTTTGAGTCTTTGCCATATAGACCTGCACTCGCTGTTGGGCACAAGATAGTAATGAAATCACAACCCATAGGCCGAGGGTCTGGTTGTGTAAGCATAGACGTATACAGCTAGTCATTACAACAGCATAAGGACCCTGCTTTGCCTGGGAACACAGAAAAGGGAACAATTTATTCATATCCCTGTAAGTGCTGCAGACTCATCCGCCTATGTGCTGGCAGGGCTGTGTCTGTGTGACTCTCTTCTCATACCCAACCTGTCCTGCTGACGGGGCACGTGGCTCATCTGTCAGAGCTTCTGCTGCCCAGATCCCTCAGTGACTCCCATCCCCTATTAAAGAAAGATCCAGGGGCGCCTGGGTGGCTCAGTCGGTTAAGTGTCCGACTTGGACTCAGGTCCTGATCTCACGGTTCGTGAGTTCGAGCCCCCCATCGGGCTCCATGCTGTCAGTTCGGAGCCTGGAGCCTGCTTCAGAGTCTGTGTCTCCCTCTCTTTCTGCCACTCCCATGCTCATGTTCTTTGTCTCTCAAAAATAAATAAACATTTAAAAAATTTAAAAAAAGAAAAAGATCCACCCCCACCCCCCCAGCAAGGTATACAATTTGACTCCCACTTTCCTTTTCAGTTTTATCTCTTCACTGAATGGTCTATAACACATGATGCTCTTTCCATATGCCTTTGGTCTCCTATGGCAGACGCTATGGGGACCTCACCCACATCAGGCCATATTTACCTGTCGATAAAAAGTTGCTGCAAATACCAGCATCTCTCATTCTGTAGCTTTTCCTCGATTGTGGGAACACCCTAGACAGGGCAAGCAGGACCTGTTCCTGGAAACCGTTCCCTTCATCTCACTTTCTTTGCCTTCCTTTTTTTTTTTTTTTAAGTTTATTTATATATTTTTGAGAAAGAGAGTGTGTGTGTGAGTGGGGGGAGGGGCAGAGAGAGAGGGAGATAGAAAATTCCAAGCAGGCTCCAAGTTCTCAGCACAGAGCCCAACGTGGGGCTGAAACTCATGAACTGTGAGATCATGACCTGAGCTGAAATCAAGAGTCAGACGCTTAACCGACTGAGCCACCCAGTCACCCCTCAGCTTCTTTGCCTTCTGTTGTGATAACTCTGCTTTATACTACACTGAATTCCAGAGCTGCCCAAAAGGGATTGAGCTCTAGCTCTCCACAATGGCAACTGTCCTGATAACACACCTCCCTTCTATCCCTTGTTGCATTCCCCATTCCCCTATTGCTGTTTCCTGGAATCATCTCCCAGACTAGCTATTGTATTCAAGTCCTTGTCTGCAGGCCTACCTCTGAAAGGATGGATACAAAACAGTGTCTTCAGTCTCTCCCCGTCTCAGCCCTTAAGCCACATGTCTGCAGTTGGTTGAGCTCCTCGCTCTTCAAGGTTCTGCTGGACAGTCACCTTCTCTGTGATGCCATCTCCTTCCACCACTTTCCACCACCTACAGGGTGAGGGCCTCCTTCCCCTGAGATCCTTGGTCCTTTACACAGATGTCTCTTATGATTTGCATCATGCGGCCTTGTAATTCTGTGTAGGCATATTTGACTTTGCTCACCAGGAACCACACTTCCTTCTTAGTCAACTCAGGCCCTAGCAGAGTGATTTATCCAGAGAAGATGCCCAACAAATATCTGATGAATGAATACATGACCCATGTGCTGTGGGTTCCTGGCTATAATCCTTGTGTACACAGCAAGAAGTTGGAAGCCATGTTCCTGACCCAGCACTCCTGGGTAAAGGGGAATAATTGCCTTGAGAAGAGGTTAGGAAACCTTTCCTTAACCCTCCCAGGTACTTACTCTGGTTATGATCTTATTGCAAAGAAGGGGCTCCCTGTCCCTGCTGGGCGAGTCTCCAGGCAGACTTGCCCAGGGCATTAGGAACCTATGGAGCAAATTCCAAGGGTGTGAAAAACCAGTGACTGAGGGGCCTGAAGGCTGGTGTGATGGCCACATAAAAATTGCTGCAGATAAGCCCGGGGCAACTCAAAGATGCCATCAGTCCCTAAGAAAGCTGCTATCTTTGTAGTTTTTATCACAGGGTAAAAGCCAGCCCTGCAGTAAGCTGGGGGCTCCCAAAAGGAGATATGATCCCAGAGAGGAATCCCAAACTGTTGGATGAGCAGATAGCCGGTCTTTGGGGAAGGCTGGTTTCAGCTGATTTTCTATGCTTGGCCAGCAGTGTTATTTTAAAATCTCACTGCCAAGGAAGACCTGACCCCTCCGAAGAACCAGGCCTAGCAGGGATAGAAGGCGCAGGCTGCTCCCCCATGATGTTAGACTTCAAACAAACAAACAGAAACACAAATTCCAGAGCCACGAGAAGGAAAGTTGGTCTTCCCTGCTGAGCAGAAATGGAAATGAACTAAGCATCCTGAAGTGTAAGAAATGGGAGTTGGCACAGGAAAATGAATCCATCCACCATGTTGTATGTGGAAATCAGGAAAGAACCAAGGAGGATTTGAAGAGGAGGAGAAGGGGGCAATAATGAGCAAAGGGCTGTAGAGGACTCAGTAAGCAAGGAAGGAAGGGGTGTCAGCAGTGCTTAAGGGTTGTCATGTGCCAGGCAGGTAGCACATATTTATTTTTCACATCAGAGACATTTGACCTGTTATTATATTATGATGATTATTACAAACTTGAGCTCCATAGCTTTGAGCTATTACTGTTGCCAGTCTGCAGATGGACAAACAGAAGCTCAGAGAAGTTAAGTGACTTGCTCAAGGTCTCACAAATTGTAAGGAATGAAATCTAGGTTTAAACGCCAAGAAGTGTTTAAAATAATTCCTACCCAGGGGCCCCCCAGTGGCTCAGTGGATTAAGTGGACTTCAGCTCAGGTCATGATCTCCCCATTCTTGGGTTCGAGCCCTGTGTTGGGGTCCATGCTAATGGCTCAGAGCCTGGAGCCTGCTTCGGATTCTGTGTCTCCCTCTCTATCTGCCCCTCCCCTGCTTGTGCTCTGTCTCTCTCTCCCTCTGTGTCTCTCAAAAATGAATAAATGTTAAAAAAAATAATGAAAAATAATAATTTCTATCCAGTTCAAAACCCTGATGACCATTGCTGTTTGGTTTAGGTCATTGTGGTCAAAATTGTCAGAAACCATAACTCAAAATTGTGTGCACATATCATTTTTGCCTCGTTCGTGAATGTGTAAATTCACTGCCTCTGGGTGCATTGCGAGGTAGGCACTATGACTGTGGGAGAAAGAAGGGAAAGGATATTTTAGAGGATCGAGTTTAAAGAGGCCTAACTTCTGGAAACCCTCCAAATTTGGGTTTAGCAGTGTGCTTGGCTTAAAAAGAAAGGAAGGAAGGAAGGAAGAAGGAAGGGAAAGAGGGAGGGAGAGAGGGAGGGAGGGTGGGAGGGAAAGGAGGAGGGAAGGAGAGTGGGAGGGAGGGAGGGAAGGAGGCAGGCTACAAGTATAGGATTAATTTTCACGCTTCCTAACATTGGTCAGGACCATAGGGAGACAGAAACACCACAGGATTGGCAAGTGCTGTCCTACTTTCAATTCAGCCCCAAGCAGGAAGGCTTAGGTTTGTCACGAGAAAGCCTCTTGTTACACCCTAAGACCAGAACAAAACCTTTGGGAGGAGACTCTCATCTTGACAGCATGATTTCCAAAGAAACCTAGTTAGTCTTATGACTGTGATGTCTCAAGTGTCACAATTGTGTAACCTGCTGATTTTTAAAATGATCCTGGAGTCTATCATATGGGATTATGCAAATAACATACATTAGTTGAGTAAAAGGTTAGAGGAGAGAGAACTCTCCTTGAAGAGCAAAATGAAGAAAGAAGAAAGGCGCCTGGGTAGCTCAGTCGGTTAAGCTTCCGACTTCAGCTCAGGTCGTGATCTCGCGGTTTGTGAGTTCGAGTCCCGCATGGGGCTCTGCGCTGTCAGTTCAGAGCCTGGAGCCTGCTTCAGAGTCTGTGTCTCCCTCTCTTTCTGCCCCTCCCCACTCGTACTCTGTCTCTGTCTCTGTCTCTGTCTCTCTCTGTCTCTCTCTCTGAAAAGTAAATAAATGTTAAGAAAAAAAAAAAAGAAGAAGAAGAAGGAAGAAACCTGGATTGGAATCCTGGACATATGGGTTCTAGTTGTGGCTCCTTCACCAGTTTGAAATTCCCGCAGTGACTTTTCCTGGGTACTTGCCTCTCGGCGTTCACGGAGGAGCTGTACTAAATGACACAGTAGAGAACTTCCAGCTCCAAAGATCTAAGGGAACATTCAGAGGCTTCAAAGAGGTAGGCCATTGAATGTAATTGGGAGCTGTTTGTGTAGAAGACGATGAGTCAGAAACCAACCCAAGGACTGTTTCTATTTGCTCTTCATTTCCAATTCCTTATTTGGGTTCTATGAAATGAAAGAGAAAGAGTGGCGGGGGAGGGGAACTATCAAATGGTAGTCAGAAAAAAAGGAAAAAAAACACAACAAGGAAAAACCCAACAAATATCTTTCCAACAAGTTGAATAACTAAGCTATAGGCACTTTTAGCATAAGAGGAGAGTTTTGAGTGGCAATGTCACACTGTGGAGAGCACACAGATGGGTTTTGAATCTAGAAGACCTACGATTAAAACAGAGCTTTATCTTCCTGAGCCTCAATTTCCTTGTGCAGAAAAAAAGGACTACTTTAAACAACAGTAGGAACAGCTACCACTTATCGGGTACTTTAGGTGCCAGGCACTGAGCTGGGCTCTTTGTATTATGTCGCCGAATCCACCAACTTTATACCATATAAATTGGGTATGGCTCTCCCTGGTTTATATATAGATACAGAGATGGAGTCTAATGAAATCTAAGAGCAGAGCTGGGATTCAAACCCAATTTGGTAAAACTCCGAAGCTTATTCTCTTATCTACCCTCCCAAACCTCCCCAAAGGATAATAATACAGACAAAATAAGGTAATAGTTTAAATACACTTTGGGACCCCTGGGTGGCTCAGTCAGTTGAGCCTCTGACTTTGGCTCAGGTCTTGATCTTGTGGTTCCTATGTTCAAGCCCCACATCGGACTCACTGCTGTCAGCCTGTCGGCTCAGAGCCCGCTTCGGATTCTCTGTGCCCCTCTCTCTACCCCTTCCCCACTTGCTCTCTCTCCAAAATAAATCAATATAAAAAAAAAAATAAATAAATAAATAAACTTTGCAAATGACAATATACACATTCCTCTATAACATTCATTGTCAATACAATAATAATGGTAATAAGGCAATAGTAAAAACAGCAGTAATGGTGAGTTTTTACATGTTCCCAAAGTAAGTATACAAATAGAAATCTGTATAATCTTATTTGACTGTCTAGTCGAAAAGGGTCTAAATGATGACTCCAGGCTAATCAGACCCTGGGAGCCTCCCTTGTCAGTCTTCATTATTGAATGTGTAAGTTTCTGGGTTCAGAAACTGAGCAGAATGTTGATATCTGAGAAACAGTGCAGAGGACATCTAGAACGCAGCGAAACCTCTTTGTGCGACACAGTTTTATCACTGAAAGTGCCATCTGGCCAAGCATTCCAGAAAGTAACCACAGATTACCAGCTGGTAAATTTTACCTTTTAAAAAAAACAAGCAAAAGACTCAATACTCTACCAGTGCAGTAATTCCGGATCGTAGTCAGAATATAATAGGTGGCGAACCGTCCCTATGAGTCATCAAGGCCAACAAAGAATCCCTCGGGCCTTTTAAAAAGGGACCAAGGTAGCTTGAAATTTAACCTTAGTGTGGAGGGACAGCGCAGAGCTCCTTTAAAAGAGGATGTGGGAAACCAGATGACTCAAGCAGGTGGCACAGTTGACCCGGGAGTCTTGGTCCCACTGAGCTATCAATGCCTGTCTGAGGAACTCTTTTCCCCATCTATTAACTACTTCTTCAGCTCCCTGAGAGAGTGCTGGCACTATGCAAAACTTTTAGAGACAGATACAGAATGCTAAACATGCGAGGGACCTTAGAACTCATCTGGTAAAATGTTCTCATTTCACAGGTGAGGAAACAAAAGCCCAGAGAGGTAAAGTCTGAAGGCTTGGAAGCTGCTCAGCCCCACAGGCAGTACACGAATCTCCTACCTTCCCTACAATGCTCTCCTGCTGGAAAATGCTGACTCGCCCCACCCTTCACCCTTCAGTGCTCCCACACTGACTTTTGACACATACACACTTGTACGTCGCTCACATACGCACTAAGGTCTTTGGGAGGATAATAATGCCAGAGAATTATTCTTAGGAGTCAGTCGATTCTAAGCCCTTTAAATGTATGAATTCGTGAGTCCTTATAATAACGCCGGGAGGTAGGTACTATTAGTATCTCTATTTCATAGAGACACAGAGAGGTTAAATTATTTGCCCAAGGTCACACACACTGCTAGTCAGTGGTAAAGCTGGGATTTAAACCCAGGCCAGCTAGCTCTAGGGTTCATGTTTTCATCTCATACAAAGATGTACAGAAATGGTTACTGGTTGCTTCTAGAGAGGAGAAATGGCAGGCAATGGGGTCTAGAGTGGGAAGACTTTCTTTGTCCTGCAAACTCTCACAGACTGTTTACATTTTTGTCATATGCATATGTTACTTGTTCAATAAACAAAGAAAAAAGTAAAAACTATGGTGGATGTCTTTTTTAAATACTTCTAAAATGGATAACGGTGCAAGTTATACAGCATTATGGATGTACTTAATATCATTGAAGTGTACGTCTAAAAATGGTTAAAATGCTAAACTTCATAATATGTATATTTTAATACCAACATTCTAAAAGCCTTTTTTTTTGGCAGTGACAGGGAATACGGAGGCAGTGTTTTCCAAGACTTCAAGCAGCATATTTGGGTCTGGAGCCTAAATCTCTCAATGTTGAAATTCAATAAACATGCATTGTGCACATATTGTACGGAAGGCTCTGTGCAAGGTACGGCGGGTATATAAAAATGATAAAGCCATAAGACTTCAAGAAGTCTTTAAGTCTCAAAAACAAATGGAAGGCAGCTTGTGTGATGCAAACACCAAGTCAAAAGGAAGAAGCTGCTTTTTGGTGAACGATGATGCCAATGGTGCCACGGGGGCACTTTTGTATGATTTTTGTGAGGTTCAGACGACGTGCCCTGTAGTGTATCTCGCACAGCAGCTGGCAGACGGTGAGAGTTTAGTCAGCACCAGCTATTATTATTACTATTATGTGGCTCTTCTGAGACCTACCTTCCTCCTTTGTAAAATCAGATGCTTGGATTAGATAACCTATGGACACTGTAACCAAGAGCGGAGGTGATCTTCTCTCTCTCTTTTGTCACTGAGTAAAGCGAGGCAAGGCGGGCTAGAATGACTATTCTCCCCGAATGAGAAATAGCAGCCCCTGGATGAGAATGGGCCAGTGACAGATCTATTGGAGCTCCTCTGCGCCCCACAGCGGCCCTGCCGCAGGGCTCAAAGTGGTGCTGGGGCCACCTTGCCCTGGCTGTCACAGAGGGTAAGCCAGTTGCTAAATACAGCCATTATTACAATTAAATGATACAAACTTAAATGAAATAAACTACATTTAAAATGAAGTAACAAGTACTTGGGTGACTCAGTCGGTTGAGCATCGGACTTAGGCTCAGGTCATGATCTCATGCTTCGTGGGTTTGAGCCCCGCATCAGGCTCGCTGCTGTCAGCACAGAGTCTGCTTCGGATCCTCTGTTTCCTTCTCTCTCTGCCCCTCCCCCACTCTTGCACACACGTGCTCTCTCGCGCTCTCTCTCTCTCTCTCTCTCTCTCAAAAAATAAGCATTTTCTAAAAAAACTTTCAAAATAAATCAAATGAAGTAAATTCTCAAAATTTACTACTTCCTAATTATTTCATTACATTTTACTATCATCTCTTTTTAAGGCTATTTACATCAATTGCACTTGGATGGTGGAAAGAATACACAGTGGGGCGCTATACACATCTCTTCCCAACTCCTCATTCGATGATGTCAGATTAGTAGCTTGAAATCGGCCAACGTAGAAGTATTTACACTATAGAAATCGGCAAACACTACAAATCAGCCTTCAATGTGCCCCAAAACTGGATTTTAAACATTCCCCCCGCCAGCGCCGGCTCAAACGAGCATGTGCCGTCCAGGTCTCCCGGAAGGACCCTCCCATCGCTCTCAAACAGAAGAGTGCATAACTACCTTCTCATTGCACGGAGCACAGGGGCCCGTGAAGAAACAGGCTATTAGACATGGCCTTCTTCTCTGTTTCCTCAAAGAAAAGAAAATAAGCAATTCTGAGTGCTTGGCACACCGCCTCGTGTTCGATTCTTCATCCCATTTGCAAGAGCTAATTACAGTGAGGGGGCTGTGCAAAGCCACAGCTCTGGGTGTTCCCAGTGAAATAATGGCTTAGTCACCTCTGAGAGTATGAAGGCTCTGTACTTCTCCTCGGCGCAGGGAACACAAATCCCAATCTGGTGGCATGTGACTTTGTCTTTTTCTAAATGAATCAGACTTTATGAACAGAAATTTAGCTTTCTTCCACCCTCTCTGGCCCAACCATGCTAATTAGCATGTTTTCTGTTGTTCTAGCTGCACGGATCCACCAATTGTTTTAGGAACCTGTTGGCTTGCGTGCTCAGTTCTGATAATATCAGAGAGAGACGGAATTCTTGCTTGGCACACTCATTCATTGTGCAGCATAAATTTGACTGTGTTTTTGTGTAGACAAAATGAAACCCACTGCTAAAATGGAGAACTGAGCCCTGGGTCTGGGTAGAGAATTCTTTCTCTTCAGGTTTCTGGAGCAAAGCTAGATGAGCCAGAGACTGCTAGACTGCCTGAGACCTCGGTGCCCTCTCTGCCGACCCAGGACACTGGGTTTGAGCTGCCGTGATTGGACATGGTTTAGGGCCTAAAGGTCCAGGCCTCAAGCCCCTAAACACTGACGGACATTGGTGCTCCTCAAATCACAGGTAATTCAAAATTCAACTTCCAATAGCACAAAATCTACACGGAGGGCAGTGTGGAATCTTGGGTAAGTACACGGACTCTAGAGCTAGGAAGCTTGGGTTTGAATTCTGGCTTTCCCATTTATTAGATTTGTAACCTTGGGCAAGTCGCTTAAAATCTGTCTCAATCTCATCATCTGTAGTCTAGGGACAAGTAATACTACCTAACGTCCTAGGGTTGGTATGAGGATTAAACATATTAAAATTTGCAACATGCTTAGAGAAGAGCCTGATACATAGTAAGTGCCATATAAGTACTGGCTATTATCTGGATGCTGACATGTTTTCTAATTGTTCTGGGATTGAAAATTTGTGCATAGGTTAATTGAAGCTGAAATATGATTTATTCTTTTTCCTATTTATTTATTCCCTGGTAACCTCAACACAGGACCAGCCTCTGAGAGACCAGGCAGGTGTCTTGCAATGGAGCTCCAGAAGCCAAATATCAAACTATCCCTATACAGCTTGGAGCTAGAATTCTAAGTACATTCTAGTGGTTAAAGTCAGACACAGTTCTTTTGTTTGTCTAACTTTTCGTTTTTAAAGAATTGAAGACTTAGAGAAAGGTAGCAAAACTGGTACAGAGAGTTCATGGCTACCCTTCACCCAGCTTCCCATGACGTCATCTTTCACATCTATAGTACAATTGTTAAAGCCAGAAAGTTAACATAGATACAAGTCTATGAACTAAACTGTAAACCTTATTTGAATTTCATTAGTTTCCCACTAAACACAGGACCCAACATGGGCTCTTACATCAATTGCACTTAGTTGCTGTCTCTTTGGTTTCCTCCAACCCGCAATGGTTGGAGGAACAATTGCTCAGCTTTTGCTTTCTTTCTTTTTTTTTTTTTTAATGTTTATTTATTTATTTTGAGAAAGAGAGAGAGTGTGCATGCGTGACAGAAAGGGAGAGAAAGAGAGAGACAGAGAGAGGATGCTAGGCAGGGGCAGAGAGAAAGGGAGAGAGAGAGAGTCCTGAGCAGGCTCTGCAAGGAGAGTACAGATGTGAGGCTTGATCTCACCAACCATGAGATCATGATCTGAGCCGAAATCAAGAGTCAGATGCTTAAATAACTGAGCCACCCAGGTGTCCCAGCATTTGCATTTCTTTCATCACCTTGATACTATTGATGAATACCAGCTAATTATTTTAAAGAGTGTCTCACAGTTGAGTTTGTCTGATGTTTACTCATGATTAGACTAACGTTTGCCCTTTTGGCAGGAGAATCACAGAAGTGATGTGTCCCTGGTGCATCACTTCAGGGGAAGGAGGATGCTGATATACCTTTTTAGTGATTATATTAACCTTGATTACATGGTTAAGTTTTCTCTATTGCAAAGTTATATACCTATTTTTCAGAACAGAAGATAACTATTAGTAACCTCAAAATAAAGGTAGATTTTTTTGACCTGCCAGAATCTATAATAGTGCTTTGCATTTGCATCTTTATCTATGAAAGATTTTATACATGTTACCCAACATCTCTATGCACTTGATTATTTGAAGTGAGAGAGACAGAACTACTTTAAATACCGTTTGAGTAGCAGCTCATATGAAAAATTATTTTGGTTACTTCTCTGCAATGCTCATTCAAATAGAGTCTAAAACCTTTATCAGGAGTAGTAGACCAATGGAACAATGTTGTAAACTTAAGATAACATGCATAAAAAATTTATATTGTGATGAACATATGAGACAAGAAAAAAGACTAATAAGGCCCATGCTTTAGGTATGTGCCACATATATGCATTAAATGGTAATTCTTTGGGTGGAAAAAAAATTAAGCCAGTGAAAAAGTTTGAGAATCTATAAGGAAGAAGAGTTATACTATAAATGCAAAAGGTTCAGAGCTTAATATTTTGGGTATATAAGGCAATATCATAGCTCCCCCCACTTAATACATAATCTAAGCCCATGCCATCTCCACATATGGCCTAGTTCATTTTCAGAATTTAAGAACTGAATTCTGCAGACCACAGAATCCTGACTTGGCATCATTGCATTAAGACGACTTTTTTGCTAATGTTTATTGTTGAGAGAGGGAGACAGAGCGCAAGTGGGGAGGGGCAGAGAGAGAGGGAGGGAGACAGAGATTCTGACGCAGGCTCCAGGCTCGGAGCTGTCAGCATAGAGCCTGACACGGGGCTCAGACCCACGAACTGCAAGATCATGACTTGAGCCAAAGTCACATGCTCAGCCATCTGAGCCACCCAGGCACCACAAGACTACTCTTAAGGATGGTTGTGTTTTCTTTTGTTTTGTTTGCTACCGACATATTATAAGTAACTCAAGTTAAAGAAACACACACTTAATATTGGAGTAAATAATGGAAGAACCCACGTTTGGCATTTTAAACTATTCCTCTCTAGTGAAGACTTGAGAAAAAGAGAAGAAATGTGGGATGATAGTAGCTGACACTTGGGTACTTGCCATCAGTGCGAGGCAGTGTTCGCAGTACTTCGCGTGTGTTAATTAATCTCATTTTCATGAGAATCTTAGGACATAGTTACTATTATCACCACCCCCATTTTACAAATGGGGAAGCCGGCACAGAGAGATTAAATGACTTGGCCAACATCACACAGCTAGTAAGGGTAGAGCTGGGAGCTGAACCAGGTTGTGTGACTCCAGAGAACCAAAATTCTTGACGGCTACGATACATTGAGCCTCTATAGGCTGATAACCCTTGCAATTCATACATTTTTCTTCCTCTTAAATATATTATCAATCTAGGATATATATTTTAAATATACTATATATAAAAAATTTTTTTAATATACCGCAAATCTAATAATCTGTGTTTTTCTGCCTCTTAAACATACCACGAATCGGTATCTCTGGCACTGGCTTTTTTTTCTTTTTTTCCAACATCCTTGTATCTTTACACAGTCTAACCCACACACATTAGTACTAGGTCATATGTCCAGCCCTGGATTGTTTGCTAATTGACTCACGGGTTGGGAAGTTGTAGGGAGACGAGGATCAAGTCTTAGACATATAGCCTATTCCTCGCAGAGCCCTAAGATAGAATTAATCTTAAGAATTCATATTTGGGGCACCTGGCCTGGATGACTCAGTCAGTTAAGCATCCAACTCTTGGTTTCAGCTCAGGTCATAATCTTGCAGTTCATGAATTTGAGCCCCACATCGGGATTCGTGCTGACAGAGCCTGCTTGGGATTCTGAATAAACTTCAGAATTTTTTAAAAAATAGTTGAGGCACCCTGGTGGCTCAGTTGGTTAGGCATCTGGCTCTTGATTTCTGCTCAGGCCATGATCTCACTGTTTGTGAGTTTTAGCCCTGTGTAGGACTCTGCACTGACAGTGTGGTGCCTGCTTGGGATTCTCTCTCCCTCTCTCTCTCTCTGTCTCCCTCTGCCCCTCTCCCATGCATGCTCTCTCTATAAAATAAAAATTTAAAAAAATATATATTTATTTATTAAAAAAAGAGTTAATAGCCATTTGTAACTACGTGGATGGAACTAGATGGTATCATGCTAAGCGAAATTAGTCAGTTGGAGAAACACAAATATCATACGACTTCACTCATATGAGGACTTTAAGAGACAAAACAGATGAACATAAGGGAAAGGAAGCAAAAATAATATAAAAACAGGGAGGGGGACAAAACAGAAGAGACTCTTAAATACGGAGAACAAACAGAGGGTTACTGGAGGGAGTTGTGGGGGGGGATGGGCTAAATGGGTAAGGGGCATTAAGGAGTCTACTCCTGAAATCATTTTGCATTGTATGCTAACTAACCCGGATGTAAATTAAAAAAATAAATTAAAGAAAAAAGAAAAAAAAAGTGTTCATAGTTATGACTGCTTCATTTGTATCTGACAATATTCTAAGTATTTCATACTCATTATTTCATTTATTTCTTAGAGCAGCCTCTG
This sequence comes from Lynx rufus, assembly GCF_022079265.1. Lineage (NCBI taxonomy): Eukaryota > Metazoa > Chordata > Mammalia > Carnivora > Felidae > Lynx > Lynx rufus. The sequence continues at coordinate 30,933,032 of NW_025814845.1, forward strand.
AGGCACCCACTCTCATCCTCCTCATTTCACAGCTGAGGAAACTGGAGCTGACCAACCAGCTAGTAGGAGGCAAAGGCAGGGTTTCCACCAAAGTCTGTCCAATCCCAACACTGTTGGCTCAACTGCTAGACTAGACTCTATGCCTGCTGGTGCTAAATATGTAGCAGATAGTAAATTCTTGTTGACTGGTCAGTTGGTTGATAGCTCATTCATTTATTCTCCTATTCTTAGGGGAAGGGAAGATGGGGCAAGAGACAGTAAATTAGTGGAAATGGCTGGGAAAATAACCAAGCTGAGGGCTAGGGACCAAGTAGAGACTGATGCTGGGGAGTGGGAGGGAGAGACAGAAAGCACACATCGGAGTGAACCAAGGCAGTGACAGCCTTGCTGCTGTTGTGCCTGGACGTCACACCAGCACTGCTCAGGAGCCATGCTGCGACACCCATCCGATGTGACTTGAGACTAGAGACTGCCCCGACCCCCAACAACCTGACGTTTGGTTAAGCCTTGGAGCGGAAGTAAGTCTTGCTCACTCATCAATGAGGTGGTAGGGTATGTTCCAGGCCCCAGGGATACCTAAGTGAACAAAATAGATAAAAATGCCTGCCTTCGTGAACCTTACATTTTAACGAAGGGAATAGAAACAATAAATATCATAAACAAGGAAATTATATAACAGTTTTAAGGTGGCAAGTGCTGTGGTTTCAAAAAAGAGAGTAGATGTAAGTGAGACCATGAGGTTTGGGGGCTGGAGGGTGAGGGGTCAGAATAGGTCTCACCTACAGGGTGGCATTTGAGCAAATATTTAAAGGAGATGGGGTTAAAAGAAAGATAGTAATAAGAATGGTAAGAACCAAAAAAAAAAAAAAAAAAAAAAAGAAGAATGGTAAGAACCATATTCCTGGGTTACAGAAATTAAGAATGAATGTTTTGCAAAAAAAAAAAAAAAAAAAAAAAAGAAGAAGAAGAAGAAGAAGAATGGTAAGAACCATATTCCTGGGTTACAGAAATTAAGAATGAATGTTTTGCAATAAAATTACTACTGAGAGGTTCAGTTTTTTTTTTTTTTGAGGTTATTTTTTTTTAATGTTAATTTTTATTTTTAAGAGAGAGAGAGAGTGCCAGCAAGCAGGGAGGGGCAGAGAGAGAGGGAGACACAGAATCTGAAGCAGGCTCCGGGCTCTGAGCTGTCAGCACAGAGCTGGATGTGGGGCTTGAACTCATGAACAGTGAGATCATGACCTGAGCTGAAGTCGGATGCTTAACTGACTGAGCCACCCAGGTGCCCCGAGGTTGAGTATTTTTATAGAGGAAACGTTACTTGTAGCTTGTCCATTCTTTCCTGAGAGGTCTGACAGATAACAAAACATCTATAACTCAAATTTCATCTCAGTTGCTTAAAAATCCGATGTCCAGGGGTGCCTGAGTGGTTCAACTGGTTGAGTGATCTGGCTCTTGGTTTTGGCTGAAGTCATGGTCTCGCGGTTCACGGGATCCAGCCTTGTGTTGGGCTCTGTGTTGACAGTGTAGAGCCTACTTGGGATTCTCTCTCTTTCCCTCTCTCTCCCTCTCCCTCTGCTTCTCCCCAGAAACTAAACTAAAATAAATTTTAAAAATAATTTAAAGTCTGATTTCCATCCCTAAGTGGTGGTGGCATACTTTGGACTCTCAGTTTTATTTGTTCTTACACACACTTCTCATGAGCTTGATTAAGTAGTTTGTTCTCATGACCACATAATTGTAATCCACAAGATGATAATGGGAATCACCACAGACTAGCAAAGACTGCCTTTCTGTTCATGAGTCAACTGAAATATAAAATCGGTAAATACCTTTTCAATAATAGCTGAAGACTTGTTTTAATTTTTTTTCAGATAGGATCTATGAACTCACCACCCAAACTCATGAGTCACATGCTCTACCCGCCGAGCCAGACAGGCATACCAACTTGTTTTTAATATCAGTACATAAAGAAGCACTGCTAAAACAGCTTCTTAGAGAAGGAATATATAAAAGTGAGTATGTTGCTCAATTCCTATTCTTTTTTTTTTTTTAATATTTATTTATTTTGGGGAAAGCGCAAGCAGGGGAGGGGCAGAGAGAGGAAGACAGAGGATCTGAAGCGGGCTCCGTGCTGACGGGCTGGCAATAGCGAGCTCAACGTGGGGCTTAAACCCACAAACCACAAGTTCATGACCTGAGCCAAAGTCTGACTCTCAACTGATGGAGCCACCCAGGTGCTGCCTCAGTTCCTATGCTGATATAGTAACTGCTTACGTTCCTACCATGTGTCCATATCATGTGCTATTTTATATGTATGATGTCACTTAATTTATTCACTCATTCAATAGATATTAGTGAACATTCACTTGTGCCAGGAATCATTCCAGACTCTGGGAATGTAGCAGGGGACAAGACAGACAAAATTGTTGACCTTATGGAAATGAATATATAATATAATGTATTTCAGGTGGAAATAAGTGCTATAAAGAGAAATCGAACCAGGCTAAAGGGGAGAGTGTCTTTGGGTAGGGGACACTGCCAATTCATTATAGAGTGATCAGAGATGGTCTCTCCAATAGGATGACAGTTGGTTTTCTGGGCAAAATTGTTTCTAGACAGAGGATACAGCAGAAAGTCAGAACATGTTTAATATTTGACTTGATAAATACTGTTTCACAGGAAACTGAAGGCTCGAGGATATTATTTAATGTATGTGGTCATGTCACACAGGTAATAAGTGGGGAAACCAACACATGGCTCCAGGTCTGTTGACCTCAAAAATCCATGCCTTAGTCTTCCAAAATACCATTTGATGTACTCATCCTAACCAAAAGAGTTACTCTTTGAAAGATTGGCAGAGCATTGGACTACCAGGAATTAATTGGTGCTGCTGTTAGTTCTATAATTTACTTTAGCCTTAGGCAAATTACAGACACTTGTGCTTCTGCAGAGCCTGTAAAATGGGGTTCAGGTAATTAACAACTCAGAACAACTGTTATGAGAACTAATTAGCTACTGCTTACAAAATGCTTTGGACATATAACAATCAGAGTGTCTTCACTCTGGCGTCACATTTTCCTCCCAACTGACCTCTACATACCCCAACTTCCACACCCGGTCCTTTTTAGATCTCCCTCTGTTGGCAAAACTAGTCACCTGGTTACTACAACCAGAAGTCCGGGAGTCACCTCTAATTCCTTTTCCTTTAACACCTACAAGCCCAAGTCTGGTTGGTTCTACCTTCAGAGTGTGTCTTCTACCCACCCACATCTCTCCAGCCTCAATGCTGCCCGTCTACTTCAACCCACCATGCCCCCTCACATGGAGGATTTCGATAATTGGCCTCCTCCTTTTCCATCTTGTTCCTCTCCAGCGCATTCACCACACAAAAGCCAAGAGTGACTTGTGAAAACAGAAATCAAGACATATCATTTCCCAATTTAAAAATTTTTAGGTTTTCCTTTCGGTGACTGCTTACTGCAGACAGGGTAAAGTATAACCCCCTACTGTGGCCAAGGTGACCAACTTATCCTCTCTTGCCTAAGACTTTCTGATTTAAGCACTGAAAGTCCACATCCCAGGAAACTCCTCAGTTCTGGGCAAACAGGTACAATCGGTTACCCTAACTATGGCGTATATGGTCTCATGTCACGTTAAGGGCGTCTGCCTCATGGCCTCATCTCAAGCCACTGTCCCCGCAAACACTACACCCTTTGCACAATGTCCTTTGTCAGGTTATAGAACATCATAACCCTCCCATTCTCAGGCCTTGACGGCTGTGCTTGCCTTTCCCTTGGCCTAGATGTGACTGCATTTTTCTCATCCTTTAAGGCCCAGCTTAAATACTCCAGAAAGGTCTTCCTCTATCCAAGTTAACTCAATAGTTCCTAACTGCTATTCTCTTAGAGCATTCTTCTACTTCCTTCCTAGCATTCATCATGAGTCTTGATTCATTTTCCATTTATCTATTTATGCTTCTTACCATTAGAATGTAAGAGGGCAAGGACCTTGTCTGCAATGCTCCTGTGGTCTCCCGGAGCACATAGCTCATGGCAAGTGCTCAGAAAACATTTGCTGAACCAAAATTTCTCTAGCCTCCCCCCTACCAAACAACAGGTGGACCAAGGCCCTGTAGGGACAGAGATTAAGATCTTGCAAACACCAGAACATCTGGTTGACCCAGCTCTTTCCCAGCCCCCACCACTGCCAGTGACTGAGACGTGACCTTAAAAGGACCTCAAAGAAATTTTGGTTTCTTGGAGGCCTAGAGAGGTTAAAGGACTTGCCCTAAGTTACACACTCAGTTTACATTTAATATTGGCAGGGTTAAAACTGGTATTTCCTGGGCGTCTGGGTGGCTCAGTTGGTTAAGTATCTGACTTCAGCTCAGGTCATGAACTCATAGTTCGTAAGTTTGAGTTCCCCATCGGGTGAGCGCAGACAACTCTGTTTCTAGTTTTATTCATCCATCCATCCATCCATCCATTCATTCAAAGATTTTATTTTTAGGTAATCTCTATACCTAACGTAGGGCTGACATCAAGAGTCACATGCTGTACTGACTGAGCCAGCCTGGTGCCCCTTTGTCTCTAGGTTTTTATTCTGGTCTTTGTACAACCATACAATCAAATATTTTTTCCACACTGAACAGGTTAGCAAATGCTATAAAAAAAAGAGAAAAAAAATTGGATGCAGGGAAACTTCAGGAGTGACAAATTATTTAAACAAATGCAATGCTTTTGTTCCTGATTCATTAATTCATCCAACAAATATTTGAGCCCCCGCTACGTGCCATGAGTTGTTCTGGACACTGGGAATGCAACAAATAAAACAAAGTCTCTCTGCCCTCCTAGAGCGTACATTCTAGTGTGAGAGACAGATGATAGCAAAGAAAAATAAAGCAGGGGAAGGAACGAGTGACAAGCTGGGGGACATAGCTGCTTCAAATAAGATGATCAGGTAAAGACACTCTAGTAAGATGCCATTCGAGCAGGGATCTGAGTGAATTAAGGGCAGTCACTAGAGGAAGAATGTTTTAGGCCAGGGGGAACAGAAGCGCAATGGCCCTGAGGCAGTGCGGGGTGTGGCACATTCAAGAGAATGCCTTGGGGCCTTGTGGTTGGAGTGGCGTAAACTGGAAAGAGGAAGGAAAGGTCACACAGGGAGCTGGGGCCAGATCCTGATGGTAACTGCTCTTCAAAAGTCCTCCTTTTTAAACGGACTTGCCTTTATAAAGCTAATATTTACAAAGCCAGGCCTTGGAGAGAGGGGTTTTATTGAAAGCGTTTGTGTATGTGTGTTTCAATATGTTAACAAGCGCCACAGGATTTGCTTTTTCTCCCCCTAACTGCTTCTTGCTTGTGAGAATGTTAATCTGTCTCAATCCATTCAGCTTCGGTTGTTTGGAAATCAGTCACCTAGTGCTTGTGGCTGAAACAGGAGACCCACCAATACATCTCAAGCAAGCAGGTAGTAGGGGCCACTCCCTTGGGTCCAGATTATTGCAGAAACCCAAGAGATTGTTCAAAGTTTCGTGTTGGTTTCTAAAAATAAGTAAGGATCTGACTCATCCTTTCCTCAGGCAGAGAGGGCTTTATTCCTTTTCCCCTGCGGCTCCTGGTTGGTTAACTCATTCCTTAGCAGCCCTTCTGGGTAGGTTGTCAGAGGTGGTTCTGCAGTGAGGGGAAAAAAGCGAATTGGCCCTCAAGTCAGGCCCAAGTTATCACATCCTGCCCTCGCCACATACGTAAGGTAGTTTTAACCAATTTACTTAAAACTTCTTTAAGCTTCGGTTTCCTCCTGTAAAAGGGGGGCATTAATGTATTAGTTTTTCTGATGTATTAGGTTTTCCTACTGCTGTGTAACAAATTAGCACACCTCTAGAGGATTGGGACAACACCCATTTATTCCCTCACAATTGTGCAGGTCAGAAGTCCCAGATGGTGTGACTGGGTCAGAGACTCACAGGCCGAAATCAGGTATTTCGACTGTGTTCTCACCCAGAGGTCAGGTTCCTCTTCTAAGTGCATTCCTGTTCTTGGCTCAGTTCCTTGCTGTTAGTTGTAAGGCTTGCGTCCCTGTTTCCTTGCTGGTTGTCAGCCCAGGGTCCCTCTCAGCTCTTTCAGACTGCCACATTCCTTTTCCTGTGGCCCTTCTGTCTTCAAACTAGGACTTTACACATCAAGTCCTTCTCACACCCCTTGGAGTGTCTGGGACTTCTATTCTTAGCCGTTTGAGGGTTATCTGCTTTTCAGAGCTCATGTTTTTTGACCAGGCTCGGTCAGATAATCTCCATTTCTTAAGGTCAACTGTGCCATAGAACCTAGTATAATCACCGGAGTAGAATCGCATCGTATCGACAGGTGCCAGGGATTAAGGTGAGACACCTTTGGGGGCCATCTTAAAATTTTTGCCTACGACAAATGCCTTCCTCAGAAAACTTCCTTGAGAATTAGAGATAATGTATATGTGTAAAATACTAGACGATCTAGCCACTGTTAAGGAGCCCGTTGGAGGAAGCAAGAGATAAGTTTCTGAGCTACTGAGTGAACCAAGTATAAGACAAGACTCTAAATTGTCTATGGTAAATATTTATTATCTTTCTCATATTTATAAATGTTAAAATAGTATTTTGAACATAATGACTGATCTCTGTTTTAACTGGAGCATTGATTTGATGACTTGATTTGGAAGTTCTATTTGACCTAATTTAACGGGACAAAGATTTGAGTTCCTCCTTTTTCTTCTGAGTTCACTACATCTCTCTGCCTTATCAACTCATTTTGGCAAAGCTGCCCATTCCTCTTCCTTCACATGTAATTTGGTGAAGTTCGTCACCATAGGACTTTAAGCTCAGGTTTTATAGTATAGACACCAGCTGAATGCTGGGAATTGGCTCAAGTCCTGTCACCTTAAAATGGGGGAAGGAATGGGCTCTGCACATTACACCCACTATGGGGCGGGGCTCTGAATTAATTCAGATATGACTATTTTTGTTGACTATATTAAAAATGATCAAGGCCACGTTTTTCACATTTATGACATCACTTAGTTTTCACACCATGATATCATGATACACAAGAGCATCTTTATAGAGCCACACTGCTAGGGTTCAGATCCCATCTCTGACACTTGCTTTAATCTCTCTATGCTTGGTTTTCTGCATCTATTTCATAGGGTTGTTGTGAGGATTAAATTAAATATTTGTAAAGTGCTCACAACAGGACCTGGTACAGAGAAGCACTATATTAAGTGTTTGGTAAGCAAAGAAAATTTCCCCATCTCCTCTTTCATCAGAGCTGCTAAGAAGTAGCAAAAGTGAGCCACTTAAGGCTTCTTTCTTCTTCCCTGGCTGAACCAACTCTCTCATTAGACAGTGGCATGGATTTTTCAAATTGTGTTTTTTTTTTTATTTACTGAATTAGCAATCCTACAAAACTTAAAAGGGTACAAAAAAATAAAAGATAAAAAGTGTTTTCCTCTCACCTTAGGCATCCAAATACTGAGCTCCCAGAAGCAATCCCTGATACTAGTCTCTTATATATCTTCCTGGATAGTCTATATAAAACTATAATGTAAATACTTATATAATAATATGTCATATAAACATTTTTCACAGATATGTTTTTCACATAGATGATAATATTGTATTCTGTTCAGCACCTTGCTTTTCTCCCCTCAGCAATGTCTCTTGGAGAGCCTTCCATGTTAGCCCATAGAGAGCTGTCTCATTCTTTTTTGATGGCTGTAGAGCATTCCACTGGGTGGAGGCACCACGTTTATTTAACCAGTTCCCTGTTGATGAACATTTAGCTTTCAAACTATTACAAATAATACTGTGATTAATACCTTCGTACACATGTCATTTTACATGTCTATGGGGATATCTGCAGGATACTTTTCTTTAAAAAAAATTTTTTTAATGCTTTTATTTATTTTTGAGAGAGAGAGAGAGAGAGAGAAACTGAGCGCAAGCAGGGGAGGGGCAGAGAGAGAGACACACAGAATCCAAAGCAGGCTCCAGGCTCTGAGCTGTCAGCGCAGAGCCCGACGTGGGGCTTGAACTCGTGAACCAGGAGATCACGACCTGAGCTGAAGTTGGTTGCTTAACCAACTGAGCCACCCAGGTGCCCCTGCAGGATACTTTTCTAGAAGTGGGATTGCTTGGCTAAAAAGTATGTGCCAAAAAAAAAAAAAAAAAAAAGTAGGTGCAGTGTTGACACCTATTGCCAAGTTGTCTTCCGTGGAAGTTGTACATATTTACATTCCTTCCAACAGTATATGAGTGCCTGTTTTCCCACTCTTTCCCCAGAAGAGTACGTCATTCTAAACTTTTTATCTTTGTCAGATAAACAAAGAGAGAGATAACAAACATTCTCTTTGTCTACTTTAAGCTTGGCTTTGACACTCTGGTATCAATATGGTCATTCACATTTACTAACAACTGTAGCAGCAGACATAATTAGGGATGTTCTTATTCTTAGTCATGGTAGTGAAGAGAGATGGACCTCTGGAAACCAGGATTCTTTAAGGCAAAGGCTAAATCTGGCTTCTGTCCCATTCTCTGTGGTAACAAGGTTAGCAGTCAATGCAAGGACTTTATGAGGACATTCAGCTAAGAATGAAAAGATCTTCCATATTCAAACAATATACTTGCTGTTCTGGTTGCTTAATGTGGGTCCCCTGAGGTTCACATGATATTGGGACATGTAAATGGTAGAGCGCTTGCTATTTTCGATCATGGACTTTGGGCCCTCTCCTTCCAGAGATGGCTCTCAACAGATATGACAGAGCTCTTTGTGGTCAGAAGCCAGCGCAATGACAACACCAAATTGCTTGAGCATTGCCTATCAACAGTGTGCAGTCGACCAGGAAAATGCTGGAGTCAGTGAATAACTATCTGTATTCAACAATATGGTACCTGGGGGACCGTTTCCTGCTGAGAAACAGCCTGTGTCTGTGTCCAGGAGGGGCCAGGGGCTGCCAATATATTTAGCTAGTGAAAGAGGTTTTCTTCCTTGGACTAAAACTTAAAGCCACTCAATCTGGTAATATTACACTCTATGATATTATTCATGTGATAATGAATAATAACAGCATATAATACTGCAAAAGTGATTTTATATACAAGAATATGAAAAATTTTGTTTATTTGGGCACATAATTAGAGGGGAGGGAAACAGCAAGCCTAGATGAAATGTTACGTTTTTTTTTTTTAAGTAATACAGTTTGAATTAAAGAGCTTACATATTAGAATTACGTACAACGATAATTTAGATCTTTTTGTACCTCAGCCTTGTCTGATAAGGACTTATTGATTTTTGGAAAATTTGTCTTTGAGCTTAGAGTTCATATATTTGTTTTGAATCTTGGTCCAAGTTGGTTGGAAGTTTACTAGAACTCTGTCTGAAAGTTTTTTTCTTTCTTTTCTTTTATTTTCCAGGAAAAATGTACTCATGTTGTTAAGGAGATTCTATTAAAGAAAAGGTTGGGAACCACTGATCTAGAGCTTTCTGATAATATAATGGGCCTCTTTGTGAAGTCATGGCAATGAAATCTAAAGGATTGAGGGGCATGTATTTGAAGCAGAAAGTCAGTGGTACCTGCTCAAAGTCTAGTGATCTAACCAGAGCAACTTTATTGGCTCAGGGAAAGCGTGGGGCGGATATTCTTGCAGACGCATTTATAAAACTGACCTCTCAATCTGACCCTACCGTCCAGGGTAAGCTTTGAGTGGAGGATTCAGATAAGCTGTTGCGGGGGTTGTTCAATCTACTTAAAAGGGTCTATGCACCAGCAGAGCACTTCCTAAGAGGGTTTACGTGTTCTGGGAGCTTATTCTGCCCACCCTTCCTTCTGATCATGGTTACAGTGTGTGGTGGTAAAGTAGCCACTACTTTGAAAGCAGGCAGACTTTACCGTCCCATAGAAAAGGACCACGGGATAGGTTGGCTATGTCCCTTTTGCTGCTAACAAAGGTGGATACTTGGAAGAGAGAGCAGACATCCTTGTACAGTAAGAATTGAGAGTGACTAGTGGTTGGATGGGAAGGTTTCAATTTTATCATTTCTCTTGAGGTTGTGGTTTTAAATGATTATAATTATTACGAATTGGGATCTATCAATTTAAAAGGCCTGCCCTGGATTCCTTCAAAAAAGTAGTCTAGAGGAGGGACCCCAATGGTTGTCATGCAACATGCGGTACATTTTAACCAACACATCTGTTGAATCAACATAAAAATCTCACATCTTGGGGCGCCTGGGGGGGCTCAGTCAGCTGAGCACCCAACTCCCGATTTCGGCTCAGGTCACGATTACACGGTTCACGGGACTGAGTCCTGCATTGGGCTCTGTGCTCACAGTGCGGAACCTGCTTGGGAGACTCTCTCTCTCTCTCTCTCTCTGCCCCTCCCCTGCTTGTGTGTTCTCTCTCCCCTCTGTCAAAATAAATAAACATTTTTTTAAAAACTTACATCCTGCTTTAAGATTATTTTAAGTTTTATGACAAATTATGCATTATCATAAAAGTTTGTAAAGTCAACAATATTTTCGGAATATGGTATTAACGGCCACATACCGCCCTCCTCATCCCTACCCCTACCCCTACACTGCCCTCTGCTCGACCCACACGAATCAGAGAAAAAATACACTCTGAATTCAGGAACGTTACTAAGCAATCATAGAAACCATGCTGTATAGCTGTTAACCCTCAGTCTCACCAAACTGCTGACTCCTTATGTTGGCATGCTCTTAAGGCATAATGTTTTTCAAGTGTATTTTGAAGATGGATTTCCTTTATCTCTGGTCTTTTGTGCAAACAAAATTTCAACTCGGCCTACTTCTCTGTCACAGAGGACTCCTAAATCCCAAACTAATCCAGTGGTCCCAGATTTTGGTGTTTCAGACATTCTCTGAAACAATTGGGGAATTCTTTGTTGTTGGAAAAAACTGCTATTTTCAAATATTACTACTGAAAATGAAGGCGGCCTTTTAACTCTTTCTAAAATTGAAAAAGTTGTTCAGGTTTTAACTTGAAAACGCAAAAATACTCAGCTGGAGAAATGGATGTCTAGACCAGACGAATATTTGATTTGTTTCTCAAGCTACCACAGAAGCAACTGCTAGAACAGTACCCATCACGGGGAGAGAACACTTCCAATCTCTGAAATCCTAACTTAATATCCGCAGACACTTCCCCAGAGACCATCATTTCTACTTTTGTTCATTTTTTATCTGAAATAATGTAGTAATCATATCCCCTGGTCTATTACCTGAAACAAGTTTAGAGAATGAAAGACCAGGGGCATGTGGGTGGCTCAGTCAGTTGAGCAACTGACTCTTGATTTCACCTCAGTCATGATCCCAGGGTTGTGGGATCAAGCCCTGCATTGGGCTCTGGGCTGAGTGAGGAGTCTGCTTGGGATTCTCTCTCTCTACTTCTGCTCCTCTCCCCCACTCACACTCTCTTTCTCTAAATAATAATAATAATAATAATAATTTTTAAAAAGAAAAAGAAAAAAGAATGGAAGACTGACAACTACTATATCAATCTGGACTAATCAACATTGGGAACACCTTGCTAATTAAGATTTAATTTTGTTATGTGATCTGATATGGCCTCTCTCTAAAGTACATTGCTAACAATAAACAATTCATATGTTCAGGGTTTGAGACACCATCCAAGAAAGAACTCACCTCAGGAACTATGTTCCTTTTGTTTTTCCTTTGTATATATTCAGTTTGTTTCTTCATAAAAATAAAAATGGACATTTCTGTTCATTGATCATGAAATGTTTAATGTACCAGTCCCTCTTTGCTGTGTGGCTAGACAGATTCTGCTAAAGGTATTATGCACTTGAAAGAGGTGCACAAGCCACCACAACTGAAAAACAGCCTATACTCCAGCCTTATTTTCAGCTGGGAGCATGTTTTCTTATAGACACAGAATACTGAACACTGGACAGGTCCCCTTGATAATGCCACAGACTATTTAAACCTAAAATGTCAGTGCGATTAGCACCTCACATGTTTGTCTTCCAAATAATGTTGACATGGCCGTGCTATTGCTCAAACTCTTTCTTTTGTGGAATTTTCAATTTCCTTTTTGGAAATCATCAACTATGGCTGAAGCCATTTTTGTCTTGGTGTATGAGAAGAGAGAATATTTTGGGAGATGTCCTTTTCCTTTCCCAGAACTAGGTTTCTGTTCTTCTCTTTCCTCCCCTCTGCTAAGTGCAGTCACCCTGCCTCGCAGATCTGAGGGCTAGTTCACGTGGGTGCTGCCACAGTTCTTTCTCAGAAGTTTTAAAGTTGAGTCACGACTTTCCTTAACTGGGAGCTACACTTATCTCTTCATTAGCCATGTTTTCTTTTTTCTGAAGACTTAACCTCCACAGAGAATTTGGTGTGTGAATACCTTCTCCAAGTTACTCTGGGTCCCTGTACTCTACTCCACATGACGTACACAGGTCAGTTTATACCCAGATTTCAAGGTTCCTTTTCATGTTAATTATTGCATGCCCTTTTCCCCTCAATCTCTGCTCCATCTGATCTTTATAAATCTTTGAAAATATATTTCTTAGGATTTTAGAGTTCTCTTATTCAGACACCTTGCTATGGGATATGTCCACCTTGTAGAACCATGTTAGTTTGATAGCAGCGGGCAACATAAGGGTTCTGGAATTTATTTTGGTCCACAGACATCAAATCACGGACTTACAAAGGGAGAGCTCTGTTGGAAAAATCTCAGTCTCTACCTTTCGCAATGGTTATGGACTTTACGGTAGAGGTAGAAATAAAAGGTTCTGAAAACTCAACAGGAAAAGGCTACTGTTTGGGGCACTTGGGTGGCTCAGTTGGTTAAGCGTCTGACTTTGGCTCAGGTCATGATCTCATGGTTCAAGGGTTTGAGCCCATGTCAGGTTCTACAGTGACATTGTGAGCCTGCTTCAGATTCTCCATATCCCTCTTTCTGCCCCTGCCCTGCTCTCTCTCGCTCACACACACACACACACACTCTCTCTCTCTCTCTCAAAAATAAATAAATAAACATTAAAAAAAGAAAGAAAGAAAGAAAAAGGCTACCATTCTCAGCAGGAGAGACAAAGAGCTTTCAGGAAAGCCGCGATTAAAAGAATAGTGCAAATATGCCATAGAAAGGGCAGCATTCCTTCCAGAAAAGTCACTGCAGATATTCAAGGCTATGAACGCCACAATCTGTAAAAGAAAGTACATCCAGAAAATACAAATAAGAGCTATATTCCTGAGATGTTTTATCCACTGATGATTCATTTTTTTTCGTTACATAAAAAATATTGTTGGGGTATCTGGCTGGCCTCGTGGGTAGAATATCCAACTCTTGATCTCAGGGTTGTGAATTCAAGCCCCATGTTGGGCCTACTTAAAATATATAGATATAGTCATATAAAGTATCTCAGGTAGTCAAAATGTCAAAAAAAATAAGCATTTTATGCAACAGTTATTAACTCTACTTATTATATTAGGCTACCACTTATGTGGCAACCACATTACTGAATTTGGGGATCAGTAGTGAAATCTTCACAATAAAAAATATTGAATTGCAAATTAGTTTGCACTGCTTTTATTTTAGAAACATTTTCTCTATTGAAAAAAAAAATTTTTATGTTTATTTATTTTTGAGAGAGAGGGAGACAGGGTGTGAGCAGGCAAAGGGCATAGAAGAGGGAGACACAGAATCCGAAGCAGGATCCAGGCTCCGAGCTGTCAGCACAGAGCCCGACGCGGGGACCGAACCCATGAACCGTGAGATCATGACCTGAGCTGAAGTCGGACACTTAACCGACTGAGCCACCCAGGTGCCCCTAAAAAAATTTTTTTAATCTTTATTTATTTTTGAGAAAGAGAGAGAGAGACAGAGTGTCAGCGGGGGAGGAACAAAGAGAGGGAGACACAGAATCCAAAGCAGGCTTCAGGCTCCAAGCTGTCAGCACAGATCCCAATACGGGGATCGAACCCACTCACTTTGAGATCATGACCTGAGCCGAAGTCGGACGCTTAACCGACTGAGCCACCCAGGCGTCCCACATTTTCTCTATTTAGATTCTGCCATATCTAAGAAGAAAAATTGGAAACTTTGCCCACCTTGGTATGTCCCAATGAATGAATTGTATTGGAAACAATTTCAATAAATATAATAAACGTTCATCTATTCATTCTTTCAATAAAGAGGCATTAGGTACACACTTGGCTCATGCCAGACACAGTGCTAGTCACTGGGGCTACAACGATGAAGTGGACACAGTCTTTCCCATTGAGCGCCACAATCTAATGAAAATGGAGAAGCAAGGGGCACCTGGGGGCCTCAGCTGGTAAAGCATCTGACGCTTGATTTCGGCTCAGGTCATGATCTCATGGTTTGTGGGATTAATCCCCGAGTTGCACTCTGCACTGACAGTGCAGAGCCTGCTTGGGATTCTCTTTCTCTCTCTCTCTGCCCACCCTCACATGCACACATAGTCTCGCTCTCAAAGTAGATAAACATTTTTTAAAAATTTAAATTAAAAAAGAAAATAGACAAGCAAATAATTATTGCACAATAGAGGACTGTAACTAATTCTTTCTGAGAGTATCAGGGTAGATTATTTTTGAGCTGTCTTAAATGATAAGCAGTTTGCCTGATGGGCAAGAGAAGGAAGGGTACTCCAGACAGAAAGAACAGTATTCGCAGTGATATGAATGTGAGAAAGAGAATAACAAGAACAGGCAACAATAGTTGCTTAATGTAGCTGGATCCCAAAGGGTCTTTGGGAGATTAGTGGGAGATGAGACTGAAGAGGCAGGCAGGGTCCAGGCCATGGAAGGTCCTGAGCCCTGCTAGGGAATTTAGGCTTTATCAAAGTCAGGAGACAGTGAAGGATTTTAAATAAAGGAGTGGAAGGATCAGATTCGCACTTTAGGAAGATGGCTTTGGTGGCCATGCAGTTGGAGTAAACACGGCAGGGTGGGAGACCAGGGGTCAAGATGTTACTCCAAGGGTTCGAGCAAGAATGGTGATCACTAACACATACTGGGTGCTAACCACGTGTCAGTCACTTGAAATATGTTGTCTAATTTAATCCTGACAACGATCCTATAAAGGTAACGTATTAGTCAGGATGGGTTAGATTACGCTGCGATGAGAAACAGCCTCCAAATAATTAAACAAAATAAACCAACCAAAATACTTTGCTCATGCCATATGTCCCATGTAGGTTGGCCAGGGGGCAATGCTCCTCATAGTCACATAGAAACCCAGGATAATGGAGGTTTCGTTTCAATATATACCTCAGAGCAGTGAGAAGAGATCTTCACAACTGTGAGAAGTGAATGTGACTCATTGTCTCTGGGCTCTGAAAGCTTCTGCCCAAGTGTTACACAGCGACAGCCAACTTCAGGGAGGCAAGGAAGCGCCATCCTTGAGCGTCATGTGCTCAAAAGGAGAACCAGGAATATTTAGACACTAGCACCAGTTACTACAATATCCTAGTTCTGAGTACAGAGTAAAATTGCACATATCTGACCTTCTTTTAATGTGACCGTGTGACCTAGTGCAGCCAATGAAATGGTGGAAGCTTCCAGAACTAGGGGTCTTTCAGAACTAAGAACTAGAATATAATTTGTCAGATTCTTGCTTTTCCTCTGCCATGGCAACTGGCAATATTCCTGATAGTGGCTGCTCCGTTAGTCTGGGTTCCAGGGCAAGAAAAACAGATAGCAGAGCCCCTATTGACTTCCAGTGGGCATACAGTATGAGTTGCAGTTGTTGGTGACTGAGATTTGAAGGATGTTTGTAACTGTAGCATTCTTTTTTTTTTTTTTTTTTAGTTTATTTATTCTGAGAGAGAAAGAGAGAGAGCAGGTGCACAAGTGGGGAAGGGGCAGAGAGAGAGGGAGAAAATCCCAAGTAGGCTCTGTGTTGTCAGTGCAAAGCCTGACTCAGAGTTCAATCCCACAAATTGTGAGATCATGACCTGAGCCGAAATCAAGTCAGATGCTTAACCGACTGAGCTACCCAGATGCCCTGTAACTAGCATCCTTAAAAGTTTTCACAGAGATAGATGTATTATTATTATTATTATCATTATTATTCCTGTGTTACAGATCAAGAAAATGACACTCAGAAAAGTCAAAGGATGTGTCCAAAGTTGCACCTCACAGGTTATATAAAGCCAACATTCAAACCCAGGCAATCCGACTTCTGAAACTGAGCTTCAAACTATAGCTAGCAAGAACCTGACTTAGAGCAATGAAAGTGGGGATTAACAGGTGGGACTAGTGTAGTGACGTTTTAAAAGCAGCGTCAAGATTTGCTGGATGATTATGTAAGGATGGGAAAGAAAAAGAGGTATCTAGAATGATTCTCAGTTTTCTGACTTGGAAAAGCAAATGGATGGTGACCAGTAATTCAAACGGAGAATAGAGATTGATGAACAAATTGAGGAGTGGGAGGGTATTAAATTTGGAATTACACTCTTTCAGCACTTTGAAGCTATCATGCCATTGTCTTCTGTTCTCTTTGGTTTGTGACAGGAAGTTGGTCATCTCCACATAGTTATTGCCTTATATGTTATGTGTCCTTTTTCTCTGGCTGTTTTCGTTTTTATTCTTTTATATTCTGGAGATCTAACAATGATGGACCTACGTATGTTTTTCTTTATATTTATATTGCCTGAGGCTCAATTTTTGGATTTGCTATCTTGACATTTTCATCAACTTTGGGATATTTTTGGCCATCATTTCTTTAATTATTTTTCTGTCCCATCCTCATTGTCTTCTCCTTTGGGCCACCAATTACATAAATGTCTGATACTGTCTCACAGGTCTCTGATGATCTATTCATTTTCTTCAATTTTTTTTCTGTTCTTCACATTGGATAATTTTTCTATCAATTGATCTTTCAGTTTACTGATTCTTCTGTCATCTTCGTTCTCCTTTCAAAACCTTTATTTATTTATTTTATTTTTTATTTTTTTATTTAAAAAAAATTTTTTTAACATTTATTTATCTTTGAGAGAGATAGAGACAGTGCAAGTCGGGAAGGGGCAGAGAGAGAGGAAGACACAGAATCTGAAGCAGGCTCCAGGCTCGAAGCTGTCAGCACAGAGCCCGATGCAGGGCTTGAACTCACAAACCACGATATCATGACCTGAGCCGAAGTCGGATGCTTAACCAACAGAACCCCCAGGCCCCCCATTTTTTTTTTTTTAATTTTTTTTTTCAACGTTTATTTATTTTTGGGACAGAGAGAGACAGAGCATGAACGGGGGAGGGGCAGAGAGAGAGGGAGACACAGAATGGGAAACAGGCTCCAGGCTCTGAGCCATCAGCCCAGAGCCTGACGCGGGGCTCGAACTCACGGACCGCGAGATCGTGACCTGGCTGAAGTCGGACGCTTAACCGACTGCGCCACCCAGGCGCCCCATCAGGCCCCCCATTTATTTATTTTTAATGTTTACTTATTTATTTATTTATTTTTGAGAAAGAGAGAGCACGTGCATGCAGCAGGGGAGGGGCAGGAAAGGGGGCGGATCCCAAGCAGGTTTTGTGCTGTCAGCACAGAGCCTGACATGGGGCTCGAACCCACCAACTGTGAGATCATGACCTGAACCAAAATCAAGAGTCAGATGCTCAACTGACTGACCCACCTAGGCATCCCTCCTGTTAAAAACTTTAGTAAATTTTGTAATTTTATTTTATTTTGAAAAGTTCTAGAATTTGCATTTGCTTATTATTATTTTTTTAAGTAGGTTCCACACCCAGTATGGAGCCCAACATGGGGCTTGAACTCACCACCTTGAGATCAAGACCTGAGCAGAGATCCAGAGTCAGATGTTTAACCAACTGAGCCATCCAGACACCTCTCATTTGTTTATTATTTTAAAAAATGTTTATTTATTTTGAGAGAGAGAGAAAGTGAGAGTGGAGGAGGGGCGGAAAAGAGGGAGAGAGAGAATCCCAAGCAGGCTCAGCATGAGATGGTGACTTGAGCAGAAATCAAGAGTCAGGCGCTTAACCAACGGAGCCACCCAGGCACCCCTCATTGGCTTATTTTTTATAGTTTCTATTTCTCTGCTGAGATCCCCTATCCCCTATTTATTTACTCATTAAGATCACATTTTCCTTTATTTTGAACATATTTGCCTTTAATTCTTTGAACATTTCTATAATAGCTGCTTAATGTCTTTGTTTACTAAATCCAATATCTGAGTAATTTTAGGGTCAATTTCTATTTTCTATTTTTTTTATTTTTTGGGGTGTATAATAATTTTTTAACAGTAATACTGGAAGAAACAGGTGTAAATTGTAGAAATTTTAGACTCTGGATTCTGTTATCTTCCTTTGAAAAGTTTTAATTTTTGTTCTAGTAGGTAATTCAATTATTGACTGGCCACTTTGAACTTGTGTAGGTTTTTCTTTTTTTCTCCCCCCCCCCACTTTGTTGGGCTAGATATTCAGAAAGTCTAAGATATCTTCCCAAGCTCCTCTAATTTAATGTGTTCAATCTTCAATCTGTTTCCCCTGTGGCTCTTGTCAAGGCTCAGTTTCAGGCATTGTCAGGGCAGGTCTAGTGCAGGTCTTCCTCTAGGGCAGTGATTCTTGAACTTTAGCATGTATCAGAATCATCTAAAGAGCTTGTTAAAACACAAATTTCTAGGCTTCTTCCCCTGAGTTTCTGATCCAGTAGATCAGAGGTGGGACCCAGAATGTGCATTTCCAACGGACTATCTAACAAACTTCTAGGTGCTGCTGTTGCTGCTGGTCAGGGGACAGCAATCTGAGAACTATTGCTCTAGAATATGGTCCTTATTTTTAAAATGTGTATTTTCTGGTATCTTAGCTGGATGCCTAAGGTGTTATTAAAAAAGTATTAATCTGGCTTTCCAGTTGGGCTAAGCCCAAGCTCTGATGACCCCTATTAACTGCTCAAACTCTAATATCCCTGCTCAGCCTTCAACCTCACAGAAGCTGGAATCTGGTAATCCTAGGATTGTCTCACCCGACACATGTGCAAACAGCTGTTAGCCAAGTACTCACAGAAGACCCCCCTGCCAAGATTTTTGGAGCCCTCCCTCTACAAAGCTCCCTCCTGTCCAGTGTTCTACCTTACAGATTCCAGCTGTGCAGCTGCCCCAAACTCTGATCTCTGCCTGCTCAACTCAGATAGTTCTCTACCTCACTGCTTCCTGGTTGGGAAATTGCCCTCAGATAAAGAACCAGAGTGATTCTGGGCCTCCTGTCTTGAGTTTCTCTTCACTTAGGGACCACAGAGTTGTGCTGCCTGGAACAGTTGACTCATATATTTTGTCCAGTTTAGTATTTTTTAAACAACACTGGGTGGCTAACCTGGTACCAGTTTCTACTCCATCATAGACAGGGGTGGGAGTCCTGGTTTTAGATCTTTTGAATTTAAGGAGTGTTGGACTATCCAGAGAGAGATATCAACAACAAAAAGTTACCCTAGAGATAAAGTTTTGCAATGTATCCGCGTGTAGATAGTAACTGAGACCAAGGGCATGAATCACATAGGAGGTTATACAAAATCAGAAAAGTAGAGAGTCAGAGATAGAATCTTGGGGAACTGCCAATTTTTCATGGGTGAGTGGAAGAGGGTTGGAAAAGAGGCATAGAGGGAGTAGTACAAGAGGCAGAAGAAGAACTATGTCCTGGAAGTCAATGGAAAAGAGTTCTAAAAAAAAATAAATAAATTAGGGGAGGGGGGCACCTGGGTGGCTCAGTTGGTTGAGCATCCGACTTTGGCTCAGGTCATGATCTCATGGTTCATGGGTTTGAGCCCCACATGGGGCTCTGTGCTGACAACTTGGAGACTGGAGCCTGCTTTGGATTCTGTGTCTCCCTCTCTCTCTGCTCCTCCCCCATCCATACTCTGTTTCATTTTCTCTCAAAAATAAATAAATGTAAAAAAAAAATCTTTAAGTATTTCAAATTCTTACTATTCTCCCCCATGTGCTAAGAGGTTTACCAAAAAAAAATTTTTAAGTATATTTCAAGCAACCCAATAATACAGTACAATTATCAATCCCATTTTATAGATGAGGATGAGAATGAAGATGAAGAAACTGACCAGTGAAGTAACTTGCATAATGTCATCCAGCTGGTAAATGGCAGGGCAGGATTTGAATCCAGGACTTCTGTCTCCAGTACTCAAAAACATCACAATGTTCTGCTTCATTCCAAAATAGGAGAGGATGACCAATGTTACCTACCAGGCTGCCCAGGAAGCTGGGGGTTGAAAAGTGCCTATCAGGTATGAGGGCCACTGGTGAGCTCAGCAGGTATCTTCCCAGGCATCTGCTCAGAAGCCTTGCTCCTTAACTGCATTCAGGGGAGACAAGATCCATACTCCAGCCTCCTAAGGGGGTGAAAAGTGTGAGGTGGCTATAACTCACTAACTGTGCCCAAGCATAGATTTACATGCATTTGAACATATCATCAACTCAATTACCTATGCTCAGATTAGCCTCAGCAATTCTTTAAGCTCTCACAGCTGTCTTCAGGTGTTCAGGGGATTATTATGGGGAGATGTTGATCAGCTGTTCTCCAAGGCTCCTGTGGGCAGAACAAAAGAAAAGAGGCTTAGATGTCAGCAAGGGATTTAGATGTAAGTGAGAACTCTGTGAGGCAGGGAGGTCCTGTGTACCCAAGCAAGTGTTTCCAGCTTTTCTGTCTTATTTTGCCCTAAATATTCCCTCCCCACCAAATGAACTCTTTTTTTTTTCTTTCCGACAAAAGAGACAAAAACAATAACAGCAAATTCTTACGTGGTTCTTACTTTACGGCAGGCACTGTCATTAAGGTTTTTACTCATGTTCACTCATCTGATGCAACATGTTGAGATAAATAGTATTGCTATCCCCATTTTACAGGTAAGAAAACTGAGATACAGGATGACTAACTTGCCAAATCCATAAATGGCAGAGCCAACATTTGAAGCCTTATGCCAAAGCCCATCCTCTCAACCACTACCCCATCTGCGAATCTGTAGGTATCGCCCTAGAAATGATAGCAATTTGGCATGGAGGCTGTCATAGATTATTACAAAACGAGCCTAAATGCTCCAAGCCTCCCTGAATCTATGCGTAGACGTAGTCTCCTTTCACGTTGAGTCTGTGCCATCCCAGGGACTTGCCTGACCAACAGCATGTGATGGAAACAACTTTCTGGGACTCCAAACCCGGGCCTGAAGAGGTCTGGAGCATCTGCTTTCTCTCTCACTTTACTGCTCTCTCTTTACTGCCTTGTAAAAAAGTACAGTCTGTCTTCCTGTAGAGAGGACACATGTAGAGAGAAGACTTGGAGGCTGAGGGACCATGTGGAGAAGAACAGAGGCACCTCAGCTAAGAGCCAGCACCAAAGTAGTAAATGAAGCCATCTTGGATCCTTTAGTCCCAGCTGAACTATCCCAGGAGACACCACGTAGGGCAAAGATGGGCTGAACCTGTAGAGCCCGGCCTAAATCCTAATTCTAAAAGGGTGTAGTTTGGGGGCACCCCAGTGGCTCAATCGGTTGAGTGTCCAACTTCGGTTCAGGTCATGATCTCATGGTTTGTGAGTTCAAGCCCCGCATCAGGCTCTCTGCTGTCAGCACGGGGCCCACTTCAGATCCTCTGTCTCCCTCTCTCTCTGCCCCTCCCCTGTTCATGCTCTCTCTCTCAAAAATAAACAATTCAAAGTAAATAAATAAAGGACACTTTTTTAAAAAAAAGGTGTGGTTTTAAGTCACTGTTTCTTTTTTATTGTGGTGAAGTATATATAACATAAAATCTACCATTTTAACCATTTTAAGTGTATAATTCTGTGGTACGTAGTGAATTCGCACTGGTGTGCAACCATCAGCACCATCCACGCCCAGGACTTTTTCATCATATCAGACTGAAACTCTGTCCCCATGAAACACTATTCCTCCCTCCTTCCAGCCCCTGGTAATTGCTGTTCTACCTTCTGTCTCTAGGAATTTAAGTCAAAAGGTTTTAAGGTAGCGACATATAACTTCAGGGAGATACGGACAGCTTTAATCATCTGCTTTTAGAATGTATTATTGTGTTTCTTAGTTTATTAAATATCAGAGTTGTAGAAGCATCAGGAACCCACCCAGAGCTTCGGTTTGTGTGTCATTTGTACATGTAATTCTAATGCGTCATGGTCTACAGTGTTATGGGTGAAATTATAATTATACCTAACATTTACTTTAAAGTTGAGAAGGCAGTTTCACACTTAATGTATCATTCACCTCTCACAACAGCCTTGTGAGGTAGAATTAGTTTTTTCCTTTTATGGATCGGGGGATTGAGGATCAAAGGGTTTAAGTGACTCGCCCAAGGTCACAGCATAGATAGAACAGGTTGGTGTGCAGCCATTTCTTGATCGCTCCTGCTGGGTTAGGGAGATTGGCAGGAGGATACACTCAAAAGACAATTAAACAGCTTGAAAAAGGAGACAAAAGGTTGGTCCTCAAACAACATCTGCTCGCTTGGGACACACCCATGGATATGCCCACAGGAGAATCCTTTGATCATGCTGACTACCAACCAAGATTACTCCCAATGAAATGTTTTATAGGGTGTGGCTGGGTCCCACATTAAGAAACAAATATGCTTGGCTGTATTTTGGGCAGGAATAACATGACGAGGCAAGCCAGGCACGTCCCCATTGAGTAAAGCCACAGAATCATGCCCATTCATAAAAAGCACATAAAAATCAATTCAGTGGGTCACAAACTATCTGTCTATATCTATATCTATATCTATATCTATATCTATATCTATATCTATTTAATGAATACAACATGATGCAATGAATTAGTAAGGGCAGGTGTTTTTCTGAGGAATTTATTTCAGGTGTATTTTATACACATACCTGCATCTTCATAGTCATATTATTTGGGACTTGGGCTACAATACGAAATGTACTTCTTACCATGGTGTGAATGCTTGAAGACCACTGCCCTATTCCACATCTTTCCTGGCCACAGCCTTCCTCGGAGTGCAGAAACAGAATGCAGTCTCCAGGGAAAGTATGGCTTGTCTACATGCACTGGCCTTGTGCAAGCAGTAGAAGAGAGACAGATGCTATTTTAGCACAAGGACAACACTCCAGAGGGTGGTTAGGAATGGCTACAATTGCTATATGTAAAATTTTGCCCATGTGCCCAAGGTGATTTTATGACACACAGATATGATAACATGATTCTAAAAGCACTGGGTTAGTCAGGGAAACTGAGGTTTCACTCTTGGTTCTCCATAAAACACTTGTAACTCCTTGAGATTTTCTGGGCTTCATTCCCTCATCTCTAGCAAGGGGTGTGATCAGACTAAATTATCTTTAGGGAAAGTTTTCAACCAAGAGAAGGAATGCTGATAAGATTTAGGTCACTGCCTCCTCATTTCTCAAGGAGGGCCACTGGGATAGGGAATGCATAGGGAAAGTCAGACTAATACAAAAAAAATGAGTCCAATTTTTTTGTTTATATTTTTTCCAAGATTGATAAGGATAGACAGACACTATCTTTGAAAGGTAACTAACGTACGTTTCTGGTTTGAGACTGAAGACTTACCTTGAGTACCCCATCCAGACCCAGGTGTCTATACTCATGAAACATATATCATTTTAGTTTCATGAATTAAACAATAAACTGTAAATTGTCTAGGTCCAAGGTATAATGGTAAAGTCATAGCACCTCAATCACATATAAAATTTGTCCCTGTAAGCTGTGTATATAAGAAGATAGTTGGAATTCCTAAACGGTTAAAAGCACACGATCATGGTGATTGTTTACCATGAACTGAGGAAACATGATTTCTTTGGTGGCAAGATTCCAATCCTGGAGTCCATGCTAAGGGAGGGGGGCTGGGCCGGTGACCACTGGCAGTTCCGGGACATTAAGAAAGTTTCCATGGCAGAAGAGAAAGAGCCTGGATATTGCCAACAGTCATTGTTTAAAAAGAAAGAAGATGGGGCACCTGAGTGGCTCAGTCAGTTCATCGTACAACTTCCGCTCAGGTCATGATTCCACGGTTCGTGAGTTCCAGCCCCGAGTTGGGCTCTGTGCTGACAGCTGGAGCCTGGAGCCTGCTTCAGATTCTGTGTCTCCTTCTCTCCCTGTCCCTCCCCCACTTGCTCTCTCTCTCTCTCTCTCTCAAAAACAAATCAACTTTGGGGTGCCTGGGTGGCTCAGTTGATTGAGTGTCTGACTGTGGCTCAGGTCATGATCTCGCGGTCTGTGAGTTCAGGCCCCGCATCGGGCTCTGTGCTGACAGCTCAGAGCCTGGAGTCTGCTTTGGATTCTGCGTCCCCACTCTCTCTCCCAGTCCGCTGCTTGCACTGTCTCTCTCTCTCTCTCTCTCAAAAATAAATAAATATTTAAAAAATAAATAAATAAAAATAAATCAACTTAAAAAAAAATAAAAAGAAAGAAGAGTTGTAGAGTGTCAGCAATAGTGGCTCTGCATCTGTCAGTAGCAGCCACAAGATAGGTGCAGAGAGTTCTGAAGAGCCCTTCTCGCCTTAGACGTGGCCCAAGAAATGTCCCAGAAGCCCGTGCTTCTTGACATGCTGGGCTGAATTGAGAGTATTTCCAGGTATGCTCAACTGGGTCTGGGAATGACATGGGAACCTGCAGCTTTGTTTGCAACTTACGAGTAGAAATTGTTTTTCATCAAACAGAAAATATCCTTGTCTGTTTGAATTTCAAACAAAGTAATGTTATCTGGGGACTGATATAAGAAAATTCAGTCTCATTGGGGAAACTCCGCACCTTTGTACAATTTAGGGAGAGTATAAAGGAATTGTTTAAATTGCTGCATGTTCTCATGGTATAGAGAAGTTTGTGTGATTTAACGACTCATTTTTTGTTCATGGTAATTTTTCTTAGAACATATTCAAACAAGATGCCATTTAATACACTTGAATATTGCCTAACTGGAATGATAAAAAGCACAGATGGGCACAAATTGAAGAGGAAAGTAAGAAAAGATTTATTCAAGGGCAGTGAATTATATTATTAGGCCGGTGACTCCTAACCCTCCCCCCAGACTAACACCAAGCCCAGCTTATCTAAGTCAGCCAAAGGAAATTCAATCTTAGCCTTTACTATATATTGAGTACATTCTGGCTGACATTGTAGACCCTGTTAGAAATCTGGTTGGTTTCCAAGCACATGCAATACTAGAATGAAGAAATAGTATAGATAGCAATCTCATTTTTCTTTCTCTCTGAAACATTGACAATGATTCTTTGTAGAATGTCTCAGGACATTCGAGGAAGTTATCCACAAACATTTTGCAGAAATCTGTCAAGAGCTGATTATTGTAATTTATATTATGTGGATATTCCATTTCACATGCTTCATGTGTTGCAAGATGAAAACATGCACGTTAGACAATGGGGTCTATAGGCTGCCAAACATAATGAACAACCAGGAGTCAAGGTGCAGGTTTGAAGTGTGATGTTTTCAGCTCCTGAGAGGACAGAATGACGACCTTAGGTGACACCACCTTAGGCAGAACCACCAGACACACCCGGATCCCTTCGGAAACAGAGCAAACATTAACTAGCAAAATAGGAGAAACCCAGGTAGTTGCTCAGAAACCCTTACAAATGTGTCAGTTTTTGCGGGATACGCCACATTAACCTTCCATGCTATGCCAATAGGAATGTTACAGACACTTGAAATTCATAGATAAAATTCCAAACCCTTATTTCAACAATTTAGCACTGATCTGTCACCAAAGCACCATTGTAACCAAGGCCCACACCATAGGCAGGATTCAGTGCTCTTCCCCATCCCCATCCTGCAGATGAACTACGGAATCATGAAGTGTGTGAATAAAGATGCCAAGGCTGGGGTCCACTCCCAAACTGGACGATAACCCTTTGGGAACTGACCACGGGGTACAGTAAGAAGGCTTCATCACGGCATCACACAGCACAGCAGATTTGCCTAATTTTCAGAATCAACCACCCAAGGCTGTTTTAGATTTTTTTCTTTGGTAAGTCTCAAGTCCTTTTACTGTATGGGAGAGACAGATATAGCTCATTTAATTCTACTTGCTATAGAGTTTTTTGGGGTTTTTTTTTAGATTTTATTTATTTATTTATTTATTTATTTATTTATTTTGTGAGAGAGAGAGAGACAGAGAGAGAGAGAGAGACAACACACCCAGGCAGAGGAGGGACAGAGAAAAAGGGAGACAGAGAATCCCAAGCAGGCTCTACACTGTCAGCATGGAGCACAACAGGGGGCTCGAGTCCATGAACCACAAGATCATGACCTGAGCTGAAATCAAGAGTCGGACACTTAACAGACTGAGCCACCCAGGTGTCCCAAGATTCTGTTTGTAAGTAATCTCCACACCCAATGTAGGCTCAAACCTACAACCTGGAGATCAAGAGTCACATGCTCTACCAACTAAGCCAGCCAGGTGCCCAGCTATAGAGTTTTCATTCAGGTTTTCACCTGTGCCTACCTACTCTTTCCTCCAGAAATAGTAGACCAGTCTTACCATGTCTCTTAACCTGCACAGAAGTCTCATGCTTGCAAACGACAAACGAACACCAGGTTCAAGTCTCCCTCATACTCTTCAACAGATGATGACATTTTCTTTCATAACATTGAACTGTGTACGTCAATCTTAATTAAGCTATTTGCTTGCTTGGGTTAAAAATATGTGAAGTACATTTAAAAGCACTTCTGGATGCACACGTTTAAAATAAGCATTATTTATATGCTTATACACACATACACACATGTCTATACAAAACCAGAGCAAACAGTTTTTAAAAAGTAAATTTCTTTTGACAGCCATAATTTAAAGTGGTCACCACGACTGTGTGAATCCATCCTTCTTTGGCTAAGATAATTTAAATGACTAAAGGTAGTGAGTTTGTCATCCCATGAAAACACATCGATAATTGAGTATCTCTCTACAGACAATAGTGTGCTGATGGTTTCCATAGAAATGCAAAGTCCAAAAATGCATTGAAGTTCCTTTCCT
This sequence comes from Lynx rufus, assembly GCF_022079265.1. Classification (NCBI taxonomy): domain Eukaryota; kingdom Metazoa; phylum Chordata; class Mammalia; order Carnivora; family Felidae; genus Lynx; species Lynx rufus. The sequence goes on from NW_025814845.1 coordinate 30,960,063, forward strand.
CACCTCTGTTGAACTTTCCTTTCATTACTGGGTGAAGAGAGATCACTCTATCATTTTGTCAGGCATTTGAGAGATGCCGCCATTATGTTTCTGTTCATAACAATCTCTACGTGGGAAGAGTATTATATAGTCCGCGGAGTATGCACCGATTATTGTCTCCCGGTCCTCACAAGATCCTTGGGGTTGGGCAGAGCACAAATATTTATTTCTATTGACAGAAAGGAAGCTGAAGCCTGTAGAGTTTAAGTTACTTGCCTGAGGCTATGGGACGCGCCAAGTCACAACCTGGGATTCAAATCCAGACCTTCTGAGTCCTCATCCACACTCTTTTCTTTACTTTGTGCTAAAATAAATACATAAGTAAATAAACAAAAATAAAAAAAAAATACTGGTGCTTTTGAGACAGACTAAAAATCTTATTTGCTTGGTTCCTCCTTTAAAATCTAAAAACAAGAAAGAACTCACCAGGTGAATTTGACACGTGACGCCTCTGTGTTACAACTAACGTAGGGACGCTTATCCAGAGGACTCGCAGTCTATGCATTGAACGGGCGGGATGAAGGATGTGGGGGACAATTTTATGGTGGCTGCCCTGTGCGCATGCTTGGAGGAGCTCCAAAGCTCTGCAGTGGGGCTGCAGCCACCAGATGCCGCCCCCACACCGCCCAATCTACCTCATGGTTCCCAGCCATCCTGTCGCCTCCCTCATCCTCGGCACAGCACGAGAGTAGGGGAGAAGGAGGTTGGCACTGGAAAGAGTTGGTACTCGGCAAAGGGTTGGCACAGTTCCTTGCAGATACTTGAGGTGGGGACAGAAACAGAAGATGGGAGAGATCGGCCACAATCCCTGAAACTTTCCTCAAGAGAAGGTGACAGGAAGCTTTTGCATAAAGTAGCAGAACATGGGGTGCCGCTCCTGGCTCCCCAAACTATAGTCAGTGAGTTAAGGAAGGAGTGGGAGAGGCCTTCAAGTCCACGCCTCCCTCATTCATTCACCTGTTCATTCCACAAATAACCATTGAACACCTACAGTGCGGAGGATATAGTAGGCAACAAATCACAGTCCCTGCCCTCACAGAGCTCACGTTATCGTGGGGAGAGAAACAGCAACCAAATAAATAAGCAGAGCATCAGCTGGTGATACATGCTGCGGAGAACAGGAAAACCAGCTAAGAGGAAGAGGGGCTCTCGTGGGGAACAGGAGATACTATCTTATGTATGTTGGTCAGGGACTGATAATGACATTTAAACAGAGACTTGAAGAAAATGAGGGAAGAAGTCATGGGGATATCTGATGGAAAGAGAATTCCAGGCAGGGGAGACGGCGAGTGCAAAGGCTCTCCTACAGAGAATGGTTGGCATGTTTAAGGAGCAGCTAGGGTGCAAATGGGGTTGGAGTGGCATGAGGGTAGAAATTGGAGATGTGGTCAGAGAGATGGTGGGGCCCAGGCCATACGGGGTCTTGCAGGCCAGTGTTAAACTTGAGTGAGACCGGGATGCATGGGAGGGTTTTTAGCAGGGAAATGATAGGATCTGACTTTTTAAAGTATCCTTCTGGCTGTTCTGTTGGAACACATCTTGGGGCTATGCCATGGAACATGATGAAAATCTATTTCATTCTTAAAAGACCTTGTGTATTACTCAATTGCCTTCACGTTTCCAGATTGTTTTCTATGCTTCTCTCTAGACAGGTTTTCATCATTTATTTTATTTTCAATCATCGGATTCTTTATAATAGTCTGATCCTCTCATTATCCCTTTTCACCCCCCAACTTAAAACTTTCTGATGGCTTTCACTTGCACTCAGGGGAAAGTTCAAACTCCATCCGCTGGCACGAAAGGTCCCATAAGATTGAGTACTCACCCACCTCTCTCCTCATGTGCTCTGCTCTGTCTTCCTCTTCCTCTGCAGTGGTCCTCTTTCAGTTCCTTCTAGTTCAAGGCCTTCCCCCAGATTCGTTCTTCTTCTTAATATGTTCTCCCTATCTCTGCGTGGTTCATCCTCATGTATCCTGTGCTCCAGAAATTTGTTGGATTAGTTCGTTCACCAATCAAATGTGGCACTAAAAAAAATGAAGTCACCTCTGAAGCCACTGTTTGGAGTTACTTCTGTTTTGGAAGTAAGCCCAGGATTCACTATTACAGAAATTTGATTCACTATTATTTTATCAAGTTTTATTTATTTAAGTAATCTCAACCCCTCCAATGTGGGGCTTGAACTCACAACCCTGAGATCAAGAGTTGTCTGTCCCCCCCTACCTGACTGAGCCAGCGGGGTGCCCCATTCAGTATTATTTAAGATTATATGAATATACTTGGGAGTAAATATATGGATATTAATAAATTACATGCTCACATTTTGGAATACCTTTCCTAGATGTTATCATTCTAATTCACCTTTCTACATCATTGCAGCACAGTAAATTACATGAAACATCTTGTTAAATAAAGACTTGTCATAAATTGTAGTGTGGTTCTTGATTTATTATGGATTTCCCCATTTGGGTATCTTATTAACAATCTGAGAGGCTCATCTTTCTATGTTACCAGAACTATTTTATTTTGCCTAATTCTTTGTCAATGCCTTTTTAAATTCTGCAGTTGTGCTGTTTAATATGTTACCCTACCCATACATGTGGCTTTAAATTTAAAAATTCTAAGGGGCACCTGGCTGGTAGAACATGTGACTTTTGATCTCAGGGTCATGAGTTGGAGCCCCATGCTGGGTGCAGAGATTACTTACAAATAAAATCTTGGGGCACCTGGGTGGCTCAGTCGGTTAGGCATTTGACTCTTAATTTTGGCTCAGGTCATGATCTCACGGTTCATGGAATTGAGCCCCGAGTTGGGCTCTGTGCTGGCAGTGTGGAGCCTGCTTGGGATTCTCTCTCTCTCCCTCTTTCTCTGTCCTTCCCCTCCCCTGTGCACCCATACTCTCTCTCTCTTTCTGTCTCAAAAAAAGTATGTGGTAGGGGCACCTGAGTGGCTCAGCTGGTTAAGCCTCCAACTTCAGCTCAGGTCATGATCTCGTGGTTCATGAGTTCGAGCCCAGTGTTGTGCTCTGTGCTAACAGCTCAGAGCCTGGAGCCTGCTTCAGAAGATTCTGTGCTTCCCTCTCTCTCTGCCCCTGCCCCACTTGTGCGTGCTCTCTCTTTCTCTCAAAAATAAATAAACATTTAAAAAATTTTTAAGTATATTTAAGAATATATCTCTATATATTCTTATTTATTCTTCATAGGATTAAATCATGAGCCAGCTCAGGGAGGCTATTTTATAATATAACTGTAGTAAACCAGAAATTTGATGCCCCTTGACTCAGGTTTCCACACTCAACTCTTGGATCAACAGGCAAAATGTAAATGAGTCCCAACCCCATTAGATCATGGAGACCTCTGGTGCAAATAAAAGACGATTCATGCCAGTGTGGATCTTTTCAGAGTCTAGAGGGCTTACAAGTTCAGGTACCATGGGGCATGAACCTGAGAACTAGACAGCCAGGGGATGTTCAAAACGGGAACCAAACAATCTATGGGCATAGTGTTCTTTATGGAAAAACAGTAATTTACCCTTTATCATCTACATTATAGAACTTACAATATGTCCCCCAGAGATAGTCTGCTTTAGAGAATTACATACACAAACATGCTATAGTGAGCACACAGACACACAGAGATACGAACAAGATGGGAGATGTTTTGCAAGTATAGAAAGCAGAAAACAAAGACCTTTAAAATGTATTTTGAATAGTACTTAACAGACCATGTAATTTAGCGTAAGGCTTGGTGGCTGAGAGTAACCAACAGTTTTAAGTGATGGAAAAACTGCAAAGTGAAAGGCAATTTCAAATAATGTAAGAAATCCTTTACACGGTCATAAAACAGTGAGCAATTTATTTTTTTCAATAGAAAATCAGTTTTTCTTCACTCCCACTAATAATTAGTAAACAACTACTTAAAGAATATTGGGTTGAAGCAAAGTCACCAAATTGGTGTCTTGGCTTAGCCCTTGAGCTAAAATATGTTTATTGCCATTTTACAGATGGGAAAACTAAGGCTCAAAGAAGTTAAGTACTGTATTTCCTGGGTAATAAGTGGTGGAACGAAAATTGAAACCTGAGTCCCATCAGCTCAAGAATTCTACACTGACTCCCTTCCACGTAGAATTGACTATGACTCATTTTTCTTTGATTTTTGTGGTTAAATTCTGAATGAAACCAGAATAATAGAACATCATTTTTAAGAACCAAAATAATTGAAGGAGCATCCAGGACATTTTCTATGCAAGATCATCTTAGTTTTTAACTCACAATATTCTCTTATCTTACCAAATTTACTTTAAAGATTATGCTTCAATCCATGGGAAATATCTGGAATTATGTTTATTTATTTAAAAGTCTAGGGGTGGGGCGCCTGGGTGGCGCAGTCGGTTAAGCGTCTGACTTCAGCCAGGTCACGATCTCGCGGTCCGTGAGTTCGAGCCCCACGTCAGGCTCTGGGCTGATGGCTCAGAGCCTGGAGCCTGTTTCCGATTCTGTGTCTCCCTCTCTCTCTGCCCCTCCCCCGTTGATGCTCTGTCTCTCTCTGTCCCAAAAATAAATAAACGTTGAAAAAAAAAATTAAAAAAAAAAAATAAAAGTCTAGGGGTGCATGGGTGGCTCAGTCGGTTAAGCGTCCGACTTCTGCTCCGGTCATGATCTCATGGTTCGTGAGTTGGAGCCCCACGTCGGGCTCTGTGCTGACAGCTCAGAGCCTGCAGCCTGCTTCGGATTGTGTGTCTCCCTCTCTTTCTGCCCCTCCTCTGCTCTCTCTCTCTCTCTCTCTCTTTCTCAAAAATAAATAAACATTTTTAAAAAGTCTACATGTATTTTCACTTCATATAGTTTAATGAAGTTCTTTATCCATTAAATAACCGAAAGCAGGGGTCAGCAAACTTTTTCTGTAAAAGGCTAGTTAGTAAGTATTTTAGACTTCGAGGGCCATATGGTCTCTGTCACAACTACTCAAGTCTGCTATTGCAGCATGAAGGCAGCTCTAGAACATACATAAACAAATTAGTCTGGCTATGTTCCAATAAAATCTTGTTTGTGGACTCTGAAATGTAAATTTTATACATAATTTTTTATGCCATGAAGTATTCTTCTTTTGGTTTTCTTCAACTACGTGTAAATATAAAAACTACTGTTAGCTCATGGGCTATATAAAAATGCATGGTAGGCTGGATTTGGCTTATGGTTCATGGTTTGCCAACCCTTCATCCAGAACATGCCTCAACACCTGTAGAAACGAAGAAACTCGTTTAAGAATATAGAAGAACTAGGGACTATGCTATATCTTTTTTTATCTTTACTCAGCTTAATGGACTGTATCTTATCATAAGGAAATAAAAATAATGAAAGCCACTAGAGAGTAATTTAATTATATGTGAGGAAGGGGCATTTTAAGATCATTAGCCAGAGGTACTCTGAAATATTCTTAATAAAAGCAAAGTCAGAATGCTTGCCATTATTACTCCACATGCCTTATCTATAATGGCAAAAACACAATGCACTCCTTCCATTAGTAATGTTTCCTTCCCTGTGCCAAAAAATGGTATACTCTTATTAAATGTTGCACTAAGTATTACACTAAAGAACAAGGGGGCAGGAAGAGAAATAAGCTAAACATTTTAATTATAGTATTTGTTCTCCCAATCTGGAATTAGTAAACTTAAAGGACACATCTGGGGGCACCTGGGTGGCTTCATTGGTTAAGCATCCAACTCTTGATTTCAGCTCAGGTCATGATCTCAAGAACTGTGAGATTCAGGCTCGTTGGCTCCTTGCTGTTTGTGAGATCCAGCTCCCACTGTCAGTGCAGACCCTGCTTGAGATTCTCTCTCTCCCTCTCTCTCTCTCTCTCCGCCCCTCTGCTGCTTGTGCATGTGCTCTCTTTTCTCTCTCTCAAAATAAATAAATAAACGTTAAGAAAATAAAGGAGGGGCACCTGGGTGGCGCAGTCGGTTAAGCGTCCGACTTCAGCCAGGTCACGATCTCGCGGTCCGTGAGTTCGAGCCCCGCGTCGGGCTCTGGGCTGATGGCTCAGAGCCTGGAGCCTGTTTCCGATTCTGTGTCTCCCTCTCTCTCTGCCCCTCCCCCGTTCATGCTCTGTCTCTCTCTGTCCCAAAAATAAATAAACGTTGAAAAAAGAAAAGAAAAGAAAAGAAAGGAAACATCTGCTTTAATCTTCTCCATTAATGGATAATTTATGTATAATCTCTATATAATTAACATATTGTTACTTTGAAGATTTGCTTACGTCATTCAATATTTATTGAGGGTTTACTATGTACCAGACACTATTCTAAGCTCCGAGTATATTGTAGTGTACACAAATTCTCTTATATCTTCTTTCAGAGGAATGTACAATATAAGGTTCTCCACATTGACAAAAGTTAGCTATAGTCCACTAGCATCATGCTTTTTATATGACAATCGACAAAATGAAAAAAAAAAAAAACTGGTAAGTCACCTTATTAGTTCATTCTTTATTATAACGTGCTTTGAAACATAAGGAATCAGTTTCTTTGCTCATCCATAAGGAGCAACTCCTCATTGTTAGTTTTATCATGAGATTGTAATAATTTAATCACATCTTCAGGCTCCACTTCTCATTCTAGTTCTTTTGCTTTTTCCACCGCATCTGCGGTCACTTCCTCCCCTGAAGTCTTAAATCCCTCAAAGTCATCCATGAGGGTTGGAGTCAACTTCTTCCAAACTCCTGTTCATGATGGTACTTTGACTCCTCCCGTGAATCGCAAATGTTCTTTAAGGCACCTAGAATGGTGAATCCTTTCCAGAAGGTTTTGAAATTCACTTTGCCCAGATCCATCAGAGGACTCACTATCTATGGCAGCTATAGCCTTACAAAATATATTTTGAATAACAAGACTTGAAAGCCAAAACGACTCCTTGATCCATGGGCTGCAGAATGCTTGTTGTGTTAGCAAGCACGAAAACAACATTAATCTTGTACATCTCCCTCAGAGCTCCCGGCTGACCGGGTACACTGTCAGTGAGCAGTCATATTTTGAAAGGAATCTTTTTTTCTGAGCAGTTAGCCTCAACGGTGGGCTTAAAATATTCAGTAAACCGTGCTATAAGCGGATGTTCTGTCATCTAGACTTTGTTGTTCCATTTATAGAGCACAGAGTGGATGCAGCATACTTCTTAAGGGCCCTCGGATTTTCAGAATGGTAAGTGAGCACTGGCTTCTGCTTCCAATCACCAGCTGTATTAGCCCCTAATGAGAGAGTCAGCCTGCCCTTTGAAGCTTTGAAGCCAAGCATTGACTTCTCCTCTCTAGCCATGAAAGTCCTAGATGGCATCTTCTTCCAATAGAAGGCTGTTCGGCCCACATTGAAAATCTATTGTTTGGTGCAGCCACCTTCATTCCTTACCTGAGCTAGATCCCCTGGATAACCTGCTGGAGCTTCTTCCTCAGCACCTGCTTCTTCCTCAGCTTCTTCCTCACCTTACCCTTTTCTCTATGGCTTCTTTCTGTAAATCTCATGAACAAAACTGTGCTAGCTTCAGATTTGCTTCTGCGGCTTCCTCACCTCTCTCAGCCTTCATAGACTTGAGGAGAGTTAGAGCCTTGCTCTGGTTTAGGGGAAGGTTGTGGCTACTTTGATCTTCTATCCAGACCACTAATATTTGCTCCGTATTAGCAATGAGGCTATTTCACTTTCTTCTCATTCACATGTTCACTGGAGTAGCAGTTATTTTCCTTCAAGAACTTTTCCTCTGCATTCACAACTTGACTAACTGTTGGCACAAGAGGTCTGACTTTTGGCCTGTCTCAGCTTTCAACAAACCTTCCTAAACTGAATCATATTTCTAGCTTTTGATTTAAAGTGAGAGACGTGCAACTCTTCCTTTCACTTGCACACTTAGAGGCCATTGTTGGGTTATTCATTGGCCCAATTTCAATACTGTCGTGTCTCAGGAACTAGGGAAGCCCCAGGAGAGGGCGAGAGACCAGGGAGTGGCCAGGTGGCAGACCAGTCAGAACACACACAACCTCTATGGATTAAGTTCACTGTCTTACACAGGTGCTGTTCATGGTGCCTCCAAACAATTACAATAGCAATAGCAAAGGTGGCTGATCAAAGATCACCGTAATGATTACACTAAGAGTGAAAAAGTTCGAAATGTGACGCAGAGACACAACGTGAACAAATGATGTTGACAAAATGGTGCTGCTAGACTTGCTCGCTGCAGGGGGCCACAAACCTTCAACTTGGAAACACACACGTCTGTGAAGTACAATAAAGCAGAGGGCAATAAGATGAGGTATCTCTGTAGTAGAAATTTAAAAGACATTTTGCGACAATATGTCTGCTCAACTTTTTGCTACACTCAAAGAACTTCACATCAACTTTGTCTTTCCCCCACCTCTTTTATTTCTCCCCCCAATTTCTATGTCAAATAGGCCGAGAAAATCTGAGAATGACAAAAGACAGGGTCGTGTACAGGAACATAACCAGGTGAAACAGAGGAAATATCGAGGTTAAAACCTGGGGCTTCTATTTTTAAAAATCCTCCTTTACCCATCACAAATTTAAAGAAACCATTAATCAGAAAGGTAGCTCCTGCTGTAGAGCAAACCCTGTTAGTCACACACAATATTTGTTTAAAGTGAGCAAAAAGAAGGGAACATTTTTTTTTCCTCTTCACTCTCACAATACAAACATAAAAAACTAGAAATACCAGATGGACCTGGAGGTAATTAATGCACAGTAAGCTGAACGTTTTTACCAGCAATGCCACTTTATTTGTGCAAGAAGCAGCTATAATTAAAATGTAATGATTTAAGTAGGCCACTGGGTTAGACGGTAGACTTCTCCTTGAATAAGTTATCATTTTGTCTTTCCACTTTTTTGGTTCCCATCTCCTGGTCTCGCTGACATCACATTGTTCATAGAACTCATGCCTTTATCAGTGTGTGTGTTTTTTTTTTTAATTAAAAAAATTTTTTTAATGTTTATTTATTTTTGAGAGAGAGAGAGAGAAGAGACAGAGCATGAGTAGGGGAGGGGCAGAGAGAGAGGGAGACAGAATCTGAAGCAGGCTCCAGGCTCTGAGCTGTCAGCACAGAGCACGATGTGGGGCTCAAACTCAAGGATTGTGAGATCATGACCTGGGCTGAAGTCAGACGCTTAACCGACTGTGCCACCCAGGCGCCCCATCAGTATGTTTTTTCCACTTCTGATTTATGGTTTGGGTGGCCACTATTTTTATACTTTTCCCAAAACATTTAGTGGCCACTGAAGGGATAAATGCAGAGTAGCCTTTGGGGAGTCGGGGGCCCAGTCAGCATGTCCTAACTTGTCCAACAACACCAAGACTTACTCAAAAGTGAAAATCTGAAATTGAAATGATCCAGGGCTGGCCAAGGGCCACCCTTGTAGTTCGAATCTGGTTTAGGCAGACCTGGAGCTAACCAGGACCTGGCATGCTAATGGATACTGAAACTGGCATAGTTCCAGCCAAACACAGGGAGCAAAGAGATGGGGAATGTTCAATGACCATATATGGGCAGCCCCCTCCTCAGAACACATTTCAAGTCCCACTTCACCTAAGCCTACACTTGCTGGCTTCTTAATTTTTTTTTTTTTTTCACCACCAATGTCTTTACTTGTTCAAGAGTGATGTCTTTATTTTTTTTTTTTACTTTTTTTAAGTTTATTTATTTTGAGAGAGACAGAGTGGGGGAAGAATGGAGAGCAAGAGGGAGACAGAGAATCCCAAGCAGGCTCCATGCTGCCAGTGCAGAGCCCAATGTGGGGCTCGGACCCACGAAACCGTGAGATGATGACCTGAGCTGAAAGCAAGAGTTGGACGCTTAACCGACTGAGCCACTTAATGACTACATACATTTGAAGTAGCTTAAACAATATTTGCAAGATGTGCAGCTGTCATAGTGGGCTATGAAAAACTCTGTGATTTCTTTTAATGAAAAGGTCACAGGTACTAATACTAGCATGATGTACTGCCCACATTCATTATTGAAGGAAATGCTGCCTTTTGTGTAGAGGTTAGTGAAAACAAAACTTTAATTTTTTTCATCCAGAATCACGTTGAACGCTACCAATGGACCTCAGGCTAACAATCCCTGAAAAGTTTGAAAACAAACAAAAATCCAACTAACAGAGTTGAAAACCCAGCTGCTGCCTAATAAAACAATTTCCAGGTGACGGGGATGCTCCTTCTCCTCCAGCCATTTTATTTGCAAATCTCAGTCCTCGTTGCTGGGTGAAATATTATTCTTGTGCATTTTGTCTTCCAGTGATCCGTTGCTGTGGGTTCCAGGTGTGTGTTGCTGTTTCTGAGTATTAGAAGGCACACTCAGAGTAGATCCCTTTCTGAAAGAGACATGTCACACAAAGACAATTATTCAGATAACTTACTTCAAAGTCTCCAGAAAATTTTAGGAAAAATAAGATGCTTCTCTTACAGATTAACCCCTTCAATTATCCTGCTTTCGGCTCCTTTAATTGAGGGGAAAACATCTTGGTTAAAAGCTCTTTGTACCCCAGTCAAATACTTTTTTGATGAACCTATAATTAGAGGTCAACAGATGAGGTTCTAGAAAAGCCTAGCTTTGAGGTGATTAAGATTAGGCAAAAAGGAAAAGTCCTGAGGATTACGATCTGGAGTCATCTTCAATATTCATTTAAAAACAATTTTTAAACGCTTATTTATTTTTGAGAGAGAGATAGAGAGGGTGTGAGAGAGGGGCAGAGAGAGGGGGAGACAGAGAATCCCAAGCAGGTTCTGCACTGTCAGTGCAGAGCTCAATGTGGGGCTAGAACTCAACTGTGAGATCATGACCTGAGCCAAAGTCAAGAGTCTGATGCTTAACCGACTGAGCCACCCGTGCACCCTGTTGTTCGTTTTAAAAAATTTATCCTATTAGGAGAATTGAAACAAATTGTGGTCAAGAAAACTGTTATTATTGCCAGAAATAATAGCAGCATTAAGAACAACAACATCAATTAAGTCACTACCTTCATACAATGAAAATACCACCACAAATGTTAGTGAGAGGGACTTTTAAGTCTTAAACTTAGGCAGTCATTTCTTCTTTTTTTTTTTTTTTGCATCAAAGTAAGTTCAAAAATCTCAATTAATGGATAAGGAAACATAATTTCATACATATTCCTGGTTTAAAAAGAGACACTACAATATACTAGTCAAAAGAAATAGTGATGTAAAAGCATAATGTCTAAATACTTTTATAAATGATCGATACCGTTAGTGCTGCTAGCTGAATGACCTTTATATTTATATGAGTACATAATGCTGCAAAGAATGTGTAAATGATTTTAATAGTTTTCAAGGACACACTGCTTAGGTAGACAAGGAGAGTATTGTGCTTTATTCTAAAGCAAAGCACAAATCCGGAAAGTTAGCTCGTACCCAAAAAAATGCTTTCACGATAATTATCACACGTGCAAAGAAAGCTTTATTTTTTTAAGGTACTGATGTAAACTGGGGCCTTGTTCTTTGAAAATAATATTTTGCCTAACTTGAAAAGTTGAAGAAACTATTAAAAGTTGTACTTGATACAAACCTTGACATTTAGACTGGGGCAATCTGAATTCTAGGTATAACTGTCCAGAATCATAAGCAAACAAGTTACCAGATAGCTACAAGGTTCCTGACAAACCAAACCATTGAGAAACTGCTTATTTCATAAGTAATTTTCTAGTTAAGTGTAAAACTGTTGATTTCATTTAAATTTGCAGCAAAATATAAACTTTAAAAATTGTATTTTGCCTTTTAGTATTACTCTGTGTACTTGCTTGCCTTCAATTAATTGGAAAACCAATGAATTTCCCTGAAAAAAGTAACAGAACTAAAATTTGGTCTGAAAGCCACAACTCATAAATAAAAATTATATTAGTTCAATAGATGCAACACAATTCTATTAAAAATCCCATCTGGTTTCTTGGTAGAAATTGATGTTTATCCTAAAATTCACATGTAAACTCAGGGTACCAACAACAGCTAAAACAATCTTGAAAGAACAATAAATAAAATTGGAGGACTCACATTTCTCAATTTCAAAACTGACTACCAAGCAACAGTATTGAAGATAGTGTGGTACTGGCATAAGAGATATGTGTAGATCATTGGCATAGAATGAAAGAATCGAGAAATAAACTCCCATTTCTATGTTCAATTGCATTTTGATAAGGTTATCTAGACCAGAAAGGACAGTGTTTTTATTTTTTTTTCCAGATTCATAATATATTGTACAAATTGAGTATCGCATTATGAGTTGTCATTAGCTTCTCCAGGCATGGGAATTTAACAGGTGAGGCACAGTTTAAGATCCATTTCTGTTGCTTTCACAGCTGGTGTTTTTTCGACCTTAACTTGAAGTATAAGAGTTGAAATATTTTTTGATACCAGTGAAATGGAGTTGGGCATCAGTTTCTGGACCTGCCATGATTTCAAACTTGCAAAAGGCAACAATTCCACTGGTTGTGTAGAAAGGACAGTGTTTTTAAACAAATAGTACTGGGACAACTGGGTGTCCACATTCAAAAGAATGAAACTGGACTCCTACCTCAAAACATATGTAATAATCAACACAAATGGATCAAAGTCCTAAACGTAAGAGCGTAAACTACAAAACTCATAGAAGAAAAAAGAGTAGTAAATATGTGTGACCTTGGGTTAGGTAAATTTCTTAGGTATGACACCAAAAGCACAAGCAACAAAAGAAAAAAGAGATAGACTTCATCAAAAATCTAAATATACATCGTCAAAAGCAAAACATTTAGTGATGCAAAGGACACTACCAAGGGAGTGAAAACACAACACATAGAACAGAAGAAAATATTTTCAAATCATTTATCTGATAAGGGACTTGTATCTGGAATCTATAAAGAACTCAGTAACAAGAAAAAAATTTTAAATGGGTACAGGATCTGGACATTCTCCAAATGGATGTTTTTCCAAAGAAGATACACAGATGGCTAATGACCACATGAAAAGGTGCTCAACATCACTAATCATCAGGGAAATGCAAATTAAAATCACAGTGAGATACCACTTTACACCCACTAGAATGGCTAGACTAAAAATAAACAAAAACAAACAAGACCAGAAAATAAGAAGTGTTGATGAGGATGTAGAGAAATTGGAACCATACACTGCTGGTGGGAATGTAGGATTGGTGCAGCCACCGTGGAAAACAGTCTGGCAGCTCCTGAGAAAGTTAAATGTATAGTTACCATTTGAACCTTCAATTCACTCACTTTTAGGTATACACTCCAGAGAAATGAAAATGTATGTCCACACAAAGACATACATGAATGTTCATGGCAGCATTTTTCATAATAACTTAAAAACAGAAACACCCCAACTATCCACAGACTGATGAATGGACAAAGTGTGATTTATCCATACAATGCAATATTATTTGTCCAGAAAAAGGAATAAAGTACTGATGATATATGCTGCAGCATGGATGAACCCTGAAGACATCATGCTAGGTGAAAGAAGATAGTCACAAGAGATCACATATCATGGGATTCCATTTATGGGAAATGTCCATAATAGGCAAATCTAAGAGACAGAAAGTAGATTTGTGGTTGCTTAAAGCTAGAGGAGATGGAAAGACTGTGGGGGTAATAGGTAAAAAAAAAATAGTGTTTTTTAGAGGGAAGTGATGAAAATATTCCAAAGTTGATTATGGTAAAGATTGCACAACTTTGTGAATAAACTAAAAGCCGTGAATTGTATCCTTTAAATGGGTAAATTGTATGGTAGGTGAATTATATGCCAATAAAACCAATACAAAAAAACATTATTCAAATGACCCATTATCTTGATAGCAGACAGATTGTTAGGTTCCTATGAAAAAGATGCAAGGTGCATTCATCCATTTATTCATTCATCCACAGGCATGGAATAGGAAATAGGAGGATGAGCAGGTTTGTGGCTAAAATCACTCTGGGACATGTTGAGTTTGAAAAACCAGTGGAATACAATCCAGCAAGAGAAGCCCAGCAGGAAATCAGAGATATAAATCATTATGTCAGGGGAGAAACTTATGTTGAAGTTATAGATTGGGGGTCATTTGCATATGCTTATAATAGTTAAAATTATGAATATGTAGAAAATGTGTGAGGCAGGAATTTTTTTGGGAATTGTAAAATATATGGAACATAAAATTTACCGTCTTAACTATTTTTAATTGTACAGTTCAGTGGTGTTAAGTAAATCCACACTGTTGTGCAACCAATCTCCAGATCTTTATCATCTTGCGACACTGAATCTCTGTACCCATTAAACCACTACTCCCTATTTCCCCTTCGCCTCAGTTCTTGGAAACCACCATTCTACTTTCTGTTTCTATGAATCTGACTAATGTAGATACGCATATGAGCATTTGTCTTTTTATTATCTATCTATCTATCTATCTATCATCTATTACCTATTTACTTATTTTTATATTTAATTTTAAGTAGGCTTCACACCCAGTGCAGAGCCCAATGCGGGGCTTGAACTCATGACCCTGAGACCAAGACCTGAGCTGAGATCAAGAGTCAGATGCTCAACTGACTAAGCAACCCAGGCGCCCCATCATATGAGCATTTGTCTTTTTGTGACTGATAACATTTCACCTGGCAGACTGTCTTCAGGGCTTATCCATACTGCAGCGTGTCTCAGAGTTTCCCGCCTTAAGCTAAATGGTATTGCATTGTATACATACACCACATTTTATTTATCCATTCATCCGTTGAGGGACTCTTGGGCTGCTTCCCCTCTTGGCTATCGTGAATAACAAATATCCCTTTTCAATCCTTTTGGTATATATCCTGAAGTGGAATTGCTGGATCATATGGTCATTCCATTTTTAATTTTTTTTTTTTATTTTTAACGTAGTTTTTTTTTAATTTAATTTTTTTTTTTTAATTTGCATCCAAGTTAGTTAGCATATAGTGCAACAATGATTTCAGGAGTAGACTCCTTAGTGCCCCTTCCCCATTTGGCCCATCCCCCCTCCTACAACCCCTCCCGTAACCCTCAGTTTGTTCTCCGTATTTGTGAGTCTCTTCTGTTTTGTCCCCCTCCCTGTTTTTATATTATTTTTGTTTCCCTTCCCTTATGTTCATTTGTTTTGTCTCTTAAAGTCCTCATATGAGTAAAGTCATATGATTTTTGTCTTTCTCTGACTAATTTCACTTAGCATAATACCCTCCACTTCCATCATGTAGCTGCAAATGGCAAGATTTCCTTCTTTTTGATTGCGAGTAATACTCCATTGTATATACATACCACATCTTCTTTATCCATTCACCCAGCGATGGACATTTGGGCTCTTTCCATACTTGGGCTATTGTGGATAGTGTTGCTATAAACATGGGGTGCATGTGTCCCTTCGAAACAGCACACCTCTATCCCTTGGATAAATGCCTAGTAGTGCAATTTCTGGGTCGTAGGGTAGTTCTATTTTTAGTTTTTTGAGGAACCTCCATACTGTTTTCCAGAGTGGCTGCACCAGCTTGCATTCCCATAAAATAAAAAAAAAATTTAAATGCAAATTAAAACCATAATGAAATATCACCTCACATTTATTAGGGTGGTTACTATAAAAAAAAAAAAAACAAGCATAAAATAACAAGTGTGGGCAAGGATATGGCAAAGTTAGAACCTTGTGCTCTGTTGGTGGAAATGTAAAATGGTATAGCTGCCATGGAAAGCAGCATGCCGGTTTCTTTAAAGGACCCGAAGTGGGCTCTGTGCCGACAGGGTGACAGCAACCAACCTGATGTGGGGCTTGAACTCACGAACTGCAAGATCATGACATGAGCCAAAGTTGGATGTTCAATCACCTGAGCCATCCAGGCACCCATTGTTGAGGGATTCTTAATTTAGGGTACGTGGACCACACCTAGTGTGAATGGGTGGGCTTTCAACAGTCATGAAGGTCCTCATACTGAAATTCTATGTGTGGGTAGGTTGTTTTTCCTCAGAGATTCTCTAGCTCTGACCACATTTGTTTCCCACAGAGAAAGTAGCCTCTTTTCTGCCGGATTGTGTAAATAATGCATCTAGGAAAAAAACCCCTAAAGAATAAAAGAATGATTCCAAGACTTTTGTTTGCTTATCGGTTTATTTATATCTTCTGTCATGCAAAGACCATCACTGTTACATAGTCAACTGTATCTATCTTTCCTTTTAGAGTTTCAGAGTTTTTCAGCCTTGGTTAGAAAAGGATATCTCCTCAGCCTTTAGACAGAGCATATAGGAACCTAGATTTCTTTGTGTGATATCTTTATTCAGTTACATTTTTACATTTAAGTTTTTAATCTTTCTTGAATTTATTTTATATTAGTGTAAAATGGAGGGGCCTTTAAATTTTCTTTCCTTAGGTAAATGACAGCTATTTTAATCTCTCTGTCTGCCAAAACTTATAAGGTGATGTAAATAATATTGGTGCTGGTAGCTATCCTATTTTTTAGGGAAATGATTTTTTTTGATTTGCCACTGCATATTTGCTTGCTCAGTTTTGCTGATCTTAAGGATATTTAAATAGTTTCCTTCTATTCTTATTTTTCTAAGAGATTTTAGCAGGAATGGCTGCTGAATTCCATCAAATAAGTTTTTAGCATTTATTGAAATGCCTATATTTTTCTTTTTTATTGATGCATTTGATTATGTAACAGATTATATAATAATGAACCATTCTTGTATTTCTGAAATAAATCCTGTTTGGTCATAATATATTATCCTTTTGTTACATGGATTTTGTTTGCTAATATTTTATTTTGAATTTTTGCGCTTTTATACATAAGTGAGATTGTTCTATACTTTCCTTTATGTTGTTATATTTTCCAGGTTTTGGTATTAAAGTTTGCTGTTTTATACAATGAATTAGAAGAATATCATCTGGCATGGTAAATAACCTTGTAATTATCTCTTCTTTGAAAGTCAGATAACTGGGAAGCTATCCGTATAGTTTTGGTGGCTTTGGTTTTGTTTTGGACAGAAGAGGTTTTTCATCACCTGTTCAATTTCTTTTCTAGTGATCGATCTGTTCACATTTTCTATTTCTTTTGGGGGTCAATTTTACTTGCTTTTTTTTTTAATGAGGAAATTAGTCATTTCCTCTAAATTTTCAAACTGCTGACATAGAATTGCAAGAAGTAATTTTCACCCATCCCTTTAGTCTCTCCTATATGTGGGGATATGACTTACTTCTCACTCCTCATTTTGCCTCTTCTGCTTCTCGCAGTACGTGTGAGGAGGGTGAGGTTTTGATTTCACTGGTCTTTTCAAAGAACGAGATTTTAGATTTAAAAGACTTAGTTCCTTTAATGTAATTTTTTAATAATGGTTAAGTCTGATAAACTTTCGTTATTTTCATTTTTATATATAAATTTTAAATTTTGTAAATTTATTTACATAATTTTATATCCTTACATGATGTCCTTCACCTTGTTTGGTGCTTTCAACTTAATATCATTTGTCTAGTGTTTTTTTTTAATGTTTATTTATTTTTGAGACAGAGAGAGACAGAGTGCAAGTGGGGGAGGGGCAGAGAGAGAGGGAGACACAGAATCCGAAACAGGCTCCAGGCTCCGAGGTGTCAGCACAGAGCCCGATGCGGGGCTCGAACCCACAAACCGTGAGATCATGACCTGAGCCGAAGTCGGACGCTCAACTGACTGAGTCACCCAGGCACCCCTCATTTGTCTAGTATTAATATCACCAACTCTACTTTATCTTTGTATATCCCTTCTTCTTTTTTTTTTTTAATGTTTATTTATTTCTGAGACAGAGAGAGACAGAGCATGAGTGGGGGAGGGGCAGAGAGAGAGGGGGACACAGAATCTGAAGCAGGCTCCAGGCTCTGAGCTGTCAGCACAGAGCCCGACGCGGGGCTCAAACTCCCAGACCACGAGATCATGACCTGAGCCGAAGCCAGATGCTCAACCGACTGAGCCACCCAGGCTCCCCTGTATATCCCTTCTTTGATACTCTGTGTAGGCATGTTCCTAGTAATTATCATACAGCTGACTTTTGCTTTTTTAACCAAATCTGGCAGTTTCTTATTTAAAATTTTTTTTAATGTTTATTTTTGAGAGAGAGAGAGAGAAACAGACAGAGCATGAGTGGGGGGAGGGGCAGAGAGAGAGGGAGACACAGAATCCAAAGCAGGCTCCAGAATCTGAGCTGTCAGCACAGAGCCGGACATGGGACTTGAACCCAGGAACCATGAGATCATGACCTGAGCTGAGATCAAGAGTCAGTCGCTTAACCACTTAACCGACTGAACCACCCAAGTGCCCCAGTTTCTGCTTTTTAATGGATACATTCAGGTCATCACATCCAATGTTCTTATCTTATTCTTTATTCATTAATTTAATTTAGATTTTGATTCCGTTTCTTTTTCTCTATTTTTGCTCATTTCAACAACTTAATATACGTTTCATTTTCTCCTTTGTTAATTTGGAGTCTCTTCTGTATTTTTTTCCTATTCCATTAATGGTTACTTCCCTTTTCCTCCTCTCTGTATCAGAATATGTCTTTAGTATTATTTGTAAATAAGCCACCCCCCGAGATGCAGTATATTCCCCACCATGATGTTCTAATCTAGCCTTCCCTCCCCCACCCCACCTCCACCTCCCCTAGCTAAGATCTTTAGAACATTCTTAGTCACTTTCTTCCACTGTTCTCCCCGTCCCTCTGAGTATCTGGTACTCCTCCTCCTCCTTCACAGGCTTCACTAGCTAGAAGACCTTTTGCCTTCTGGCCTCATTGTTAAAAATCTTCTATATAAAGCAACTAATGAGGTCATCCTTACCTATTTCATGGAATGGTTGGAGGCTAAACTGGGAAATCTGTGAAAGCACTTTGTAGACTGTGAAATGGTGTACAAACACCAGGGAGAGAGGATTTGTAAAGAGGAACTGGCCTGTCTTGATCTCAATGGGCAACTGTAGACAAGGTGGGATTATAGTCTTCATGCTTCTGTGGCTTCCGTGCCATGAAGAAACGGTGCTCCAGCTCTCTTATTGGGCACAAATTCCCCACTACTGGAGATTGACTTCTCTCAGCTAAGGCATTTTATTAAAGGGCACATGCATTTAATGGATGCGTCTTAAAGGATGATATCCTAAGCTATCAGAATCTATTAACATCTGAGAAAGCAGACTAGTTTGCGGGAAAGGAACTCTGAGCAGAAGGGTTCTGATAGGATGGGCCAGTTTTGAAGCCTGGAAACTGCCTGCAAATGGCTCCAAAGAAGGTATCTGCAAGGAGGAACTCCAGACAGAAGACTCAGGGATCAGGCAGTACCTAAAAGAAGAGAAGGTAGGAGATGAAGTGGCACATTTTGACTTTTTGGCAGCGTTGTCTCCTACCTGCACTGAGAAGTTTGTGGTGTTACATCGACTCATGCCTGGACAGACACTCTATCAGCACTGACATACAGGAATATGAGAGCCACGTGTATAATAGTAAAACGTTCTAGTAGCCACACTTTTAAAAGTAAACACAAATGTGAAATTAATCTTCATAATGTATTTTATTTAACCTAATGTATTTATAGTATTTTTATTTCCACATGCCATCAATATGAAATTATTACTGAGATATTTTGCATCCTGTTTTCCTACTAGGTCTTCCAAATCCAATGTGTATTTTATACTTTATACGTATCTTAATTTGGACTGGCCACAGTTCAAGTGCTCAATAGCCACACGTGGCCGGTGGCTGTCTGATTGGACAGGAATGCTCTCTGGTGACGTTGGTAAATTCAGCACAGTCCCAGCCTTGGTGGAAGTCACCAGTCAGATATAGCATTCTTTTTTAATGACTCCTGGTGTGGTCTCCCAGTTCTTGTTACCAGAGCCTGACAGATGAGTCCTCAGTTAGGGCTGGCATCCTAACAGATGGTAAACCCCAGGAGAAGGTCAGTTTTATGAGGGTAGGGCTTTGTTCTATTTTACTCACTGCTATATCCCAATACCTCCAGTAGTACCTGGAACATAATCGGCATTCAATATACATTTATTCAATGGATTATATTAGTTTGTCTTCCTAGCTGTAAAGCTAGCATATACATCTCATTTCTAAAATTGTTTTTTAATGTTTATGTATTTTTGAGAGAGAGAGACAGAGTGTGAGCAGGGGAGGGGCAGAAAAGGAGGCACCCAGAATCTGAAGCAGGTTCCAGGCTCTGAGCTGTTGGCACAGTGCCCAATGTGGGGCTCGAACTTACAAGCCATGAGATCACAACCTGAGCTGAAGACGAACGCTTAACCAACTGAGTCACCCAGGTGTCCCAACACAGCTCATTTCTAATAATTATGTGTGTGAATAACTTTATTTGTTTTTAAGAAACTTATCAAACTGTATACTTTATTATTTTATTTATTTATTTTTTAAAGTAAGTTCTACCCCCAATGTGGGGCTCGAACTCATGACCCCTAAGATCAAGAGTCACATGCTCTACTGACTGAATTAGCCAGGAGCCTCTGTCTGAGAATAATTTTAAATTAAGCCCAAACATTATAGAGAGAATATTTTTACAACTTATGAACTAAAAGAAAATCCTAAATCAGTTTTAAAATTAAAAGGAGCCAATCACTCCATTTGTCACACTCTTAGTGTTACTACTGAATATGCATTTTAACCTTTAAAGATTTTCTAGTGGGCATTACACTATAACAAAAAGAGGAAATCAACCCATGATCATATTTATTATAATGCCTATCACCCCATTTTTTGCTAAATATGTTATTATAGTATTATATAGTAAATCTAAGTATTTTGCAAAGTTGTATAATTGCTGCCTGTTCCATAATTCCCTGAAGAAGGACAGATCTGATGAGTGGGTGTATTCATAACAATTGGTCACAACATTTCAGAGTGAAGTCATTGCCTTTTGGAGTTGTTTTTTTTTTTTTAAGGCCCTAATAGAACTTTAATAATTAAGATCATTTTCATAATTATTATAATAACTATTCTTTGTTGAATGCTTATTATAAGAATGATGTGAAGGGTTTCATGTACATTATTTCACTAAAACCTTAAAATAATGCTAATAGTCACTTGCTTAAAGTGATCCAGCTAATACATGATATAGTCAGGATAAAACCCTGGTCTGCCTGGCTCCCGAGTCTGGAATCTTGTCCATTCCGTTAGTCCACCCTCCCCAGTTTTGTAGCGAGAATACTTAAGCCCTGACAAAATTCTGTGATTTATCCCAGATTATATGGCTCAAAAGTGGCAAAGTCAGAATTAAAATCCACATCTCCTGTTCTCAGGGCCAGATCCTCTCCTCTATACAACACAGTCTGTCCATAAGCAAAGCTTGAGGCATGTAATTTATTCAAAACATATCTTTTAAATCATTGAAATAAAAATTTGATCTTCACTTGGAGAAAAACAGTGATTACTGATTTTTAATCTATTTTGCCATTAACAGCAAAGTAATATGTTTAACAGCTACGGTGGGGATTGGGAAAGCAGGATCAGGGCACTAAGTAGGGCACATAATCTTTGATTTTGGTCCCAAACTAAATGAATAAAATGAACCATTATCTGTGAAAGTGGTCAGTGATTAAATGTTACTAGCAGACGAACTCCACAGAAGGCCACAGAAAACCTTGGTGGAAGCTAAGAAGCATGAAATATGATTGAAAAGGGAGAAAGCTCTCCTGGGTTCACAGACTGGAAACAATCTCTCCAGATTCCTCTCGAGGGCTCTTCCCACACCTTCTACCTACATCTTTGAATCTCCACCACCTGGATGGCTAGGGGCCAGTTAGGGGCCAGCTGGGGGAATGTCCCAGCCCTGGGTGTTTTCAGGGCTGACCCGAGAACGGTCAGCTCTGGAAAGCAGCAGGTGCCTTGTCAATCTCTATAAACCCCAGGAGAACTTAGAACAATGGCCTTCTCAGTCCTGGCAGTCCTGGCGGCTCTCCTCAAGGCCACCTCCCTTCCATTTAAGTCTCTTTTTATTGAAGCCAGTTGAATGCTGTCTTATCCGCATTAAGGGGGCTAGGGCTGCTCCCGGCTACAATTAGATTTTTATGCCACCTGGGCATAGAAGCTCACTTCATTTCCAATGTCCCACCATTCCGGTAGAGTTTTTACTTTGAAGTTCACAATTAATTTGGGGCCAGCAAACTATTAGATGAAAGGGAAACTACACTGGTACATAACAGTAAAATACTAGCTGGGTTACAAGGCCAGTGCAAGAGACACGGGGACTAATCAGCTGTGGGAGGTATGTCCCCAAGCGTCTAAGCTCAAACAACTGAAATTGTTCCTATAACTCCCCTTGCTGGCCAAACGAAGAGTGACACAAGAAAAAAAAAAAAAATCTGCACACTTCCTGCTCTCCCTGATACCTCCTCTCTCTCTCACTGCATATCTGAATACCTCAAGGTTAGAAAAAAAAAAATGGTAAGAAAAAAATCTAGCGTGAAGGGACTAAAATCGATAGCTTTATTTGCCATGTTTTTGATGGATCAGCTATTCAAGCGGGAAATGCACTTTCCCACTCTGATGAAGAAGAAAGTATCCTCCCCAGTATGACAGTGTTCATGGCATTCACCTTCACTTACCTCATAAGCAAGAACAGAAGTTACGTAGGCAAGGTTTACATCCATAGCACCAGGGAGTCTGGCTATTTCAAAGCCATGACATCCAGCTCATCTCACACATACTGTGTGAAAATGAATTGTATTTGTTGAATCTGGCACTAATTGTGATGAATTGCAAACACAAGAGTACCATCAATTCAATTATCTTACTGAAACGACATTTTTAATTCAGAAAGAAAATTCCTGCAACATAAACGTGTTAAGAAATGAAACACTGGCACTGTACTCAATTTACTTAATCTTAGGGAAAGGTGACATGGGGAAGACAGTCCACCGACTACACAGATTTCTGACAGTTCTATTGTTTAGAGGCTTTGGAAGGTATAAGCAGGTTTCAGCTATAAAAGCTCATTGTCCTTTGAAATTAAAGTGATAGTTCCTGTGCCCTAAAGTCTTTTCTAAATTTTTTTTTTCAACGTTTATTTATTTTTGGGACAGAGAGAGACAGAGCATGAACGGGGGAGGGGCAGAGAGAGAGGGAGACATAGAATCGGAAACAGGCTCCAGGCTCTGAGCCATCAGCCCAGAGCCTGACGCGGGGCTCGAACTCACAGACCGCGAGATCGTGACCTGGCTGAAGTCGGACGCTTAACCGACTGCGCCACCCAGGCGCCCCGCCCTAAAGTCTTTTCTTATAACAGCAGATTTGTCTTCTTGCTGTTCCGCCATCAGTAACAATCCCATCTCTAGGTGAGCTTCTAATGATATCCATAAACAAATTCTGTATAATCCAGGAAGAGTCTTCTTCTTGGTGGGAAACTACTCCAGAAATTACGTGTATTTGAAGGCCATTTTGAGATTTTACATGAACTCTCTGAAGTTTCCCCTCTGTTATTTAGTACTTCTTTTTTCATGTTTATTTTTGAGAGACAGAGCGCAAGTTGGGGAGGGTCAGAGAGAGAGGGAGACACAATCCAAAGCAGACGCCAGGCTCTGAGCTGTCAGCACAGAGCCCGATGTGGGACTCGAACCCATGAACCTGGAGATCATGACCTGAGCCGAAGTTGGACGCTTCATCAACTGAGCCACCCTGGCACACTGCGTTATTTAGTACTTCTATGTTCTAATAATTTGCAAAATGATGTTTTAATGGCAATTATATTCACTATTGATGAACTACAGTTCATCAATGATATTCATTGGTGATGGTCCATCAGTTAGCTAATGCTAAGCAAAAGATTTTCAAATATCAGATCATTCCCACTAAAATGTTAAAAAACTGTTCCTGCTTCACCTCATTTATGCCGTGTGTTTAACAATGATGCTAAATTCTTCTGATGACACTGGACATCGAATCTTTAACATAGGATGTCTAAAACAAGGACAACAATATAGTCTTTGATGGTCAGACCAAACTGGAGCGTTGAATAAGACTGAGGGGCTTGGATCTAGATGATGCATTCCAAAAGTGGCATTGCCAAATGGGAGAGCTTACTTGCAAAAATGAGACCAGGACAGTAAGGGCACTCGGAGCACATAATACCAGGAAAACATGACTCCTTCACCTTGTCCTTACCCACCACCTTCTCCTATCTTCACCTCTTTCCCTTTACAGTTTGAGGTGCCGTGCCCCATTACTGCAGCTACTTTCTTGCAAACAGCTTCATTATCCTTGCTCCATTTACTTCTTCCATCACAACTGCCAGGCAAGAGAATGGCTCTGAATCAAACCACCTATCTACTTCTCTGCTGAGATCCCCAGGCTACTGAGCTCATGGGAGAAATCATACAACTGCATGCATCACATTGATTCTACCATAGACCGGTAGTCTCCAACCTCAGCACAGCCTGGTAATCATTCAGCATTTCCCTAAGTAGTTCTTTCTGCCATGCTCCACAGAATTCAACCTCTCTTCATTTTCCCTGAACCTCTGACACCAGCATTCAATCTTCCCTTCTACCCAAAAGACAAAACAGTGCTATTGGGTTAGGTACTCCTTCCTTTTCATACCCTGGCCAGTGGTATACTAGTAAATGACCAATAACTGACTCTTTGGGTGTTTGGGGTGTGAGGAAGTTCTGATTTATAGTGTTTATCAGTTTCCATGGTGTAAATATTCCCACAGTGGCTGAATTCAAGCTTTTGATGTATACTAGCCAGCTCTCAAAATTTCTGAAAATTTAACTATTGGCTGCCATGAGCTAGTAGAAGCTGGGTCCTGCACACACTGCATGATGCCCAGAAATTTAAATAGGTACAGAACATCTCCTTCTTCACCCTCTGTTATAGGAGATGTCTCTCCTATTCTCCAATCTAAAGTGAAAGACTCCCTCCTGCCTTCTATAAGTATCTTTTTCTATCTATTAAAATCCTTCTCTTGGGGCTCCTGGGTGGCTCAGTTGGTTGAGCTCCAACTTCAGATCAGGTCATGATCTCATGGTTCATGGGTTCAAGCCCTGCATTGGGTTCTGTGCTGACAGCTCGAAGCCTGCAGCCTGCTTCAGATTCTGTGTCTCCCTCTCTCTCCGCCCCTCCCCGCTCATGCTCTGTCTCTCTCTGTCAAAAATAAATAAACATTAAAAAAAAAAATTTAATCCCTCTCTTGTGCATTTTCAACTTCCCCCTCTTTATTGGCTAATTTCTTTTTTATCTTTTTGTCATTCAATTACCTAACTCTCTCCCATGCTTTTCATTTAAGGAAACTTCATTTTATTCCACATTTCTGTCCAGCGATGTTGCAGACCCACTTCTCCAAAGAATTGTTTCCATTGTCTTCTCTTCAGATCACTCATCTACTTACTGGAATCTGGGTTTCCACTGAAATCTCGAAGTTCCTTGTTACTAGATTCAATAGAGAATTCTCAGTCCTTCTTCTACTGACTTCTCTTTCAGCATCTGACACATTTGACCACTTCTTCCTCTCCTTGGCTTCTGGGACACAATGGTTCTCTGATTCTACTCCTTCCTCTTGGCTTCGGTCTCCTATGCAGGCTCCTCACTTTTGTCCTTTTCTTACTTGTTGGTGTTCCTCATTATTTTATTCTGAGATCCCTTCTCTTCTCATTCTACTTGCCCAGGACTTCATCTCCTCCCAGGCCTTCAATTACCATCCCTAAATTAATGATGACTCACTGATGCATGGCTCCAGGACATTCCTTCTCTTGAACTTTAGACATGTACTACCCACTGCCTGCTAGACATATTCTTTTGGATATCTCCAGAGGCACCTCAAGTTTAACATTTCTAACACGGAAATCTCCCCAGATCTCCTCCCCTTCTGTGCTCTCAGCTCAGTGAATGACTGTAAGTTGCCCATGCCAGAATAATCCTTGAATCCCTCTAATATCTCATAGCCAGCAATCACAAAGTCCTGATGATTCCACTTCCAAAGTATCTCTTCCATCTCTCTACCTCTTATCATCCACAGGGCTACCAGCCTGGTTCAGTCACATTATCTCTCCAAACTAGTCTCCTTGCCTCCAGGCTTGCCTCATCCTAATCATTCTCCATTCTGCAGTGATCTCTTAAAAACAAATCTGATCGTGTCACTTGCTTCCCTAATCACTTCTGTTGCTTCTCCACTGTTTCTAGGACAGAGACCAAACTCTAATATGACCTATGAGTCTCTGTGTGGTCTGACCCCCATTTCCAAGCCTCTCCTTGCCTCCTACCTTGTTCCCATTGATCTAAATATTTTTCAGTTCCTAAACATGTTATGAGCTGTTTCATCTCTGGGCCTTTGAATATATGGTTTACTTTGCTGGGAACACCATAATTTACTTCCTGCTGCTTCCCATCCCTCTACCTCTGACTCTTACTCATTGTTAGAAGTTGTTCCCTACATAAGTGCCACTGACCCAGTTCTCTTCACTTTTGCAACCATTGCATTTAATCGTTGCATTGAACCATTGCATTTAACACAATGATTGTTTTGTTGCCTTGTCTCCTTCATAGGTAAATAATCTCCATGAGGACAGGAACTATGTCTATGCTCTTCACCACTGTATTCCCACTGATTTTAATCAAGAAACCGCATGTCCTTAACATCACTCCACATCTCCCCCACCCCCAGCCCCTGGCAACCACTAATCTACTTTCTGTCTCTCAGGAATTCACCCCCCTAGGTAAGTTTGTGGTAAGAAATATTTAGCCTGGACCTATATAAGAATATTAAGTTAGTGATTCATGGCAAATTCATGGCACCCTCTTGTGCCTTATTTTCCTTAACTTTGAAAGGATGCCTACTTATTCAAGAACAAAGTCCATAAGATGGTGTGCAGTGTTTAATAAACCACCTATATATCACTTGATTTCCTGTGCAATTTTGTATTGCTCCATTTCCTATCTCTTGTTTTGGTTAATTCATAGAATTTTCAATTTCATGAGTGTTGGCTTCTGTTGCTAGAAGCAAAGCTTCTCATTATGCTTTGAAGAATCTCCCATTCTGCCAAGCTGGCTCCTTGGGTCCCTGCCTTCTGCTTAATTCCTCCTTGTGCTCTAAAATAGGAGTTTCATCCATTCTGATCTCAAGGAATTTGGATCCGTGCAAGGTAACATTTTGAAACTTGTCTTACATACAAAGTTGTATTGCTCTCATTCAAAACCTATCTTTTGGGGTGCTTGGGTGGTTCAGTCGGTTGAGCATCTGACTCTAGACTTCAGCTCAGGTCATGATCTCACTGTTCCTGGGATCCAGTCCTGCACCTGCTTGGGATTCTCTCTCTCCCTTTCTCTCCACCCTTCCTCTCATTTGCTTGTGAGTGCACATGAGTTCTCTCTCTCTCTCTCAAAATAAGTAAACATTTTTTAAAACCTATCTTTTAATTAAGACATTTTTAGGTTTTTAGTTTTTGTTTTCAGAAACAGGTAATTAAAAATAATAAAAAATAATAGATATTATTATTTTAAGGGAGAGATACATCTACCATCTCCAAGAACTTCATGGCTGCTTTATGAATTGTAAATGGAGAGAAAGGCTAATGAATCCAACTATTTCCCAAGGATCATATTTAACATTAATTGAGACTATGAGGTACCAGGGACAATGCTAAAATTTTTTTTTTTCCATTACTTCATTTAAACTCAGGGCAACCCAACAAAGTAGGAATATTGCTACCGTCCTTTTACAGGTAAAGGAAACAGAGATTAAATGACTCACCTAATGTCAGACAGCTAGTAACTAAAGATGAGGACCTTGGTGGTTCTCTGAACTATAGAATCCAAAATCCAATATTGTTCTTCCTGGGAGAAAAAATTAATTGTAAAGTTAAATGGTAGTTTAATCTTATCCTGAAAAATAGCATTAACTTCTGATTTTAAATGTTTACAGTATCGAATTTGAATATATTCTTGATAATAGAAAAATGTAGATATCTATGTATGTTTTGTTTTGTTTTTATTTGAGAGACAGAAAGCACAGCAAGGGAGAGGGGCAGAGAGAGAGAGAGAATCTTAAGCCGGCTCCGCTCTCAGCCCAGAGCCTGACACGGGGTTCCATCCCACGACTCTGGGATCACAGTCTGAGTTGAAATCAAGAGTGGGATGCTCAACCGACTGAGCCACCTAGGTGCCCCTAAATATGTCTGTATGTTTAAACATGGGCTGTTTGAGAAACGCTTGTGCTTCCTAACCACCAATTTCATTGCTTCTCCATTTGGAGTGTTCACACGATATCACAGGATAGGACTGAACCCGGGAGGTAGAACAGTGAAAAAGACCAGCTCTTAAGATGACTAAAATCCCTCTTATTTCCTTCCCATACATAACACTAGATGCATATAGCTAAATTGTGTCTTATTTTCCTTTTTGTAATAATTTCAATTATCACAATTTGAATGCTTGGCCCATAGTAGGCACTCGCTAATTATCTACTGAATGAATTGATTTGCCCTTTTTTGGAACTCTATGGCATTTACTTCCTAAAGTCAGGACCTGCAAAAAGAGAAGCTTAACACCGAAGAATACCAAGAGACATTCAGCATTGTAATTTTAGGAGTTTGTACATTCCACTCAGTCTTAAATATATGCCACATTTGCTCTCTAACTGCTTTAGCTATGTTAGTCTTGTTTCCTTAACCAGATTTTTAAGCAAGGACTGTTATTCAATTCTTATCTGAGCCTCGTGGAGCCTAGCACAGTGCTGGTCTTAGATAGTCTATCAAAATGCACATCACATTCTCTTACAAATAGTAATGGCTTAACAAATATCCGTTAATATGATTATGAAAATTATTTTCAAGGGACGCCTGGGTGGCTCAGCTGGTTGAGTGTGTGACTGTTGGTTTTGGCTCAGGTCATGATCTCACAGCTCTGTGGGTTTGAGCCCCATGTCCAGCTCTGCCCTGGCAGTGTGGAGCCTGCTTGGGATTCTCTCTCTCTCCCCCCCTCCCCCACTTGTGCTGTCGCTCTCTCTCTCTCTCTCTCAAAATAAATAAACTTAAAAAATTTATTTTCAAGTTGACAAATTTTGTTGGAACCAACAGCCTCTTTCCTTCTAATTTTCATAAATTGCAACTTCATTTTTTTCCCCAGGTTAACGTAAGTATAGCAAGCAAATTATAATTTTGTAATTTATAAATTTTATAATTTATAAAATTTTAAGCCAAGTAAATATACAAAGTGTAATAGCATTATAAAGAATTTCTCGGGGCGCCTGGGTGGCTCAGTCAGTTAAGCGGCCGACTTCGGCTCAGGTCATGATCTCGCGGTCCGTGAGTTCGAGCCCCGCGTCGGGCTCTGTGCTGACAGCTCGGAGCCTGGAGCCTGTTTCAGATTCTGTGTCTCCCTCTCTCTGACCCTCCCCCGTTCATGCTCTGTCTCTCTCTCTGTCTCAAAAATAAAAATAAAAACTTTAAAAAAAAAAAAAAGAATTTCTCTGCTGTCATCTATATGTTTATAAACCAGGCAAAATTAATTTGATTGCATGGTCTAAATGGGTTTGATCTTAGCCATATACTAGCATTTTTTTTCCATACAACTTTTGATTGAAATATAATTCAAATGCTTAAAATTCAACTTTTTAAAAGTATATAACTCAGTGGTTTTAGTTATTCACAAAGTTGTCAACCCATCACCACTATCTAATTCTAGAACATTTTCATCACCCCAGAAAGAAATCCCATATCCATGAACTGTCATTCCTCCTTCCCCCCAACCCTTGGCAACCACTAATCTACTTTTTTTCTCTGTGGATTTGCCTATTTTGGACATTTTGTTTAAATGGAATTATACAATACGTGGCCTTTCTTTTTTTTTTTTTAAGTTTTATTCATTTAAGTAATCTCTGTACCCAAAATGCGGCTCGAACTCATGACCCCGAGATTACGAGTCACATGTTCTTCTGACTGAGCCAGCCATGCTCCCCCTATCGTGTCTGATTTCTTTTACTGGAGTGATGCGTTTAAGGTTCATTATATTGTATTATGTATCAGTTCTCCATTATTTTTTGTGATCAAATAATATTCCATTGTACAGATAAACTACATTTTGCTTACCTAGTCATCAACTGATGGACATTTGGATTGTTTCCACCTTTTTAGTGCTGCTATGGACATTCATATACAAGCTTTTGTTTGAACACCTTTTTTTCAGTTCTCTTGGGGTATATATACCTACAAAAGGAATTGCTGAGTAAAATGGTAATATTATGTTTAAGTTGTTGAGGAACTACTAATCCATTTTCCAAAGCAACTGCACCATTTTACATTCCCACCAGCCGTGTTTAAGGATTCCAATTTCTCTATGTCCTCCCTAACACTTATTATTTTCTTTCTTTTTTTTTTTTATTCTAATCACCCTAGTAGTGTGAAGTACTTTCTCATTATGGTTTTGATTTGCATTTCCCTATTGACTACTGATGTTGAGCATCTTTTCATGTGATCTTTGGCCATTTGTATATTTTCTTTGGAGAAATGTCTGCAGATCCTTTGTCTATTTTTTAATTGGGTTATTTGTCTTTATTTTTGAGTTGTAAGAATTCTTTATAAATTCTGTATACAAGTCTCATATGAGACATATAATTGTAAATATTTTATGCTGTTCTATGGGTTGTCTTCATTTTCTTGATAGTGACCTTTTACAACACTAAAGTATTTACTCTTGACGTTGTATATTTAAATTTTTGGTGAACTCCAATTTATCTAATTTTTTGCTATCTATTTTAGTTGCTTATGCTTTTGGTGTCATACCTAAGAAATCATTACCAAATACAAGGCCACAAATGCTTACTCCTGTGTTTTCTTCTAAGAGTTTCATTGTTTTAGCTCTTACATTTAGGTTTTGATTCATTTTGTGTTAATTTTTTTTTTAAGAATTGCATTTTATTGAAATTTTTTAAAATTTATTTTTGAGAGAGAGAGAGAGCAAGAGAGAGAGACAGCACATGAGTAGGGGAGTAGCAAAGACAGAGGGAGTCACAGAGCCGAAGCAGGCTCAGGCTCTGAGATGTCAGCACAGAGCCCCACACAGGGCTCAAACCCATGAACCATGGGATCATGACCTGAGCCGACATCGGACACTTGACCAACTGAGCCACCCAGGTGCCCCTGGGTTAATTTTTGTATGTGGAACATGCATTAACATGTGTGATCATATGCACTATCTATTGAAGTTCGTACAGAAGTAGTTCAAAGGATTACAGATATAAGTAGTGGGAAGTGACAGTTTTCAAGTAATCAGAACTCACAGCAAATATATTTAATCTTTAAAAAAATTAGTCTGAAATTTTCCTGTCTTGAGGGTAATAAGTAAAAATATAGTAACAAAACTTTCTTTGTATATTACATTAAACTCAGTAGATTTTCATAGCATTTGCTTAATCTTTATCAACAGATATTCCTTCTGTATTATTTCTGGCAGGTAAGAGAAATTTTGATACATTCATCATACAATATCTTCTATTTTCAGAAACATAGCTAAATTTAAGTTGTTCTGTTCAAATGAAGTAGAAAGAAAGAATGAGCAAGATTAGAACTACTTCCCTATTCAGAAGCAGAGTAATGTCAGGTATCTATTCATCAGACCTCCTGAATACCTTTCCAGAACAGACATTTCAATTTGAAAGAATTTTAACAACAGTCTCAACTGCATGCCCAGAGAAATGGAACAGACAGCAGGAGTTTTCAAGAAAAGAACAAAGAGACAAAAATCAAGCAGGTTTGCCAACAGTAGGTCCCTTTGTTTGAAACAACATGAGGACTTTGTAGCAATTCCACCTTAGAAGTTTTCTATAAACCAGAGTTTGAAATTCATCTTGGGGATGAGGGCACTGTTAAATTACTGGGGTCAAATGTATCACAGTTACGTTAACATTGCTTATTTTCCAGAATCATAATTTATAGTAATTCTCCATTAAATTCAGGTTTCTGAGAAAACAAAATTGAAATGATTTTACAAAGTACATTCTCCTAAAGGAGAGATTGATTGCCTGATTGATTCATTGATTGATTACTGCCCCCAAGGAGAGTTTGTTTTGAAAAATTAATTAAAAACTACAGTTAGAGAGGTTTTTCCTAGAGATTGAAATGGAAGTTATTTTTAGTTTTTAAATAAAATTAGGAAGATCGGCTGTGGGACATTGGTGGCTCCTGAAATTTAATTCACTTCATGTTGTCAAATGCCCTTTCAGTAATCGTACCTTTCATCCTCAAAAGAAAATCTCTTTCAGCATCTACAGGTGAGAACGTTTTGATGTGGCACATATACAAAATCATATGTGGCGCTGAGATTGTTCTTTGGGGACAGTGGTGCCCAATCTTTTCTCACTCTCATTCTAGTTGAAATTTAAAATGCTTTGTTATCAGAAGGTTTTTCCATTTAAGATTGGCAGCAATTTGACAAGACTATAGACGCAAGCGTGCCTTTGCTGGGGAACGATCGCTGTGCGTTTTCTTGCATCGTGACAGTTGGTGAGTGTGCCTTTCCTTGGATTCTCTGAAATGATTTTCGGTGACACTGGCTTGTTTTTGATCTGAAGACGTACCATGGTCTCTTGCTTTTCAAACTGGGGTTCCAATGTAAGCTTTGTGACGGCAGAAACTGCCTTGTCACTGCTATGGCCCCAATGTCTAGAATACTGTCTGGCATGGTGCTTGAGAAATAGTTATTGAATAAAAGAGAAGAGGAAGGAGGAGGAGGGAGGGAAAGAGACGCAGAGACAAAGAAGAAGGGAGGAAGAAGAGAAAAGAGGAAAGAAAAAAAGAAGCAGAAGTAAAAGAACTGGTAGCGGAAGGGGAATGAATTGATAGCACAACACAAGGAATATGTGGATGTGAGGTGGGTAGGAGGGAGGCAAAGCTAGAGGAAAAACATAGGGAAGATCAATTTTACCCAAGGAAGTGAGATGGGGAAGAGAAGATTACATCAAAATAAATAAAGAGACACCTGGGTGGCTCAGTCGGTTAAGCATCAGACTCTTGGTTTCTGCTCGGGTCATGATCCCGCGGTTCGTGAGTTCAAGCCCCACGTCAGGCTCTGTGCGACAGCATGGGGACTGCTTGGAGTCTTCTCTCTTCCCCTCTCTCTGCCCTTCTCTTGCTCGCTCACATGTGCGCTCTCTCTCTAAAAATAAGTAAAATAAACTTAAAAAGAATTTAAAATAAATATAGATATGTGGAGGAAGATGCAAAATTTGCATTAGGCAATAAATTGTATTCCCTGCCTCCACAGACTCATAGAATCTCAATTTGGAAAGGCATCGAAGAAGTCATTTTGTCACATCAGCCATATCTGATCCCTCAATCCAAGATTGGTGAACTTTTTCTGAAGAAAGTAAGATATTTTAGGTTTTGAAGGGCATAGTCTCTATCACAACTGCTCCATTATGCCATTGTAGCATGAAAAGACCATACACATACACAGTATGTTAGAAAAAAAAAATGTGTACAGCTTTGTGTCAACAAAAAACAGGTGGCGGGACAGATTTGGCCTGTGGGCTATATAGTTTGTTGACCATACCTGCATATTTTCTACAATATTCTGACAATGCTTATCACCTCTGTCTGCATCTGCAGTGACAGGGAACACACTTCTTTTCAAGGAAAACTGTTCCATTTTTGTATGACTGTGGTTATAGAAAGGCATTCTTTATATTGAGTAAAAATATGCTTTTGGTGTTATTATGGACCGAATGTTTGTGTCTCCCTAAAATTTGTACATTGAAATTTAATCTCCAGTGTGATGGTATTTGGAGGAAAGACCTTTGGGAGATAAGGAGGTCATGAGAATGGGGTCCTCATGAATGGAATTAGTGCCTGTGTAAGAGGACAGAGGGCCAGCTTACTTTTACACAACAAGAAATCAGTAGTCTGCAACCCAGATGACGGCTTTCACCAGAACCTAACCATGCTGGCACGGTGATCTGGGATTTCCAGTCTCCAGACTGTGAGAAAGAAATTTCTAAGCCACCCAGTCCATGGTACTTTGTTACAGCAACCTGAACTAAGCCAAGTACTATCTTCGTGTTTATTTGTTTGTCATTGCTGTTTAAGATACTCTAACCTAATGATTTAGTACATGATACCTTTTTTTTTTTTAAGATAGCTTCTGCTTCTAGTTAACATGAAGTAACAAGAATGTGATTTACTCACCCGTCTGAAACAACTAAAAACTCTAAACAAAATGTAGGAAACAAGATTCAAGGAAACAAGCATTCAAGATACTGACAGTAGGCAACAAAGGACAGGGATCTCTGCCGGATAGGAAACAAATGAGGGAAGACTATAGCTGCCTCCAGCTTATTGCCTAGAGTGAATTTCCAGGACTCAGCTAACTGGGAGCCCGAGGGGAGCCCAGCCATCTCTCTGAGTTGAGGAGATGGGGGTGCAAGTTTGAGGGAGCCAAGGCCAGTAGCACTCGCAGAGCAAAGCACAGGATCAGAGAGCGTGGCCCAGAGGGACAACTCTGGAGATGAGCAGAGGGGCCCCTTTAGTATTCGGCTGAGTGCTGCTCAGTGAATGTGTTGTGAGGAAATTACCCAAGGTCAGGGAAAGAACCACCTGAAGAGATTACAGGGAAGAGTAAACAGTTCTTGGAGCTCGTCAAAGGCCAGAAATAGTTCCTGTTCCTAACAGCCAGATTGGAAAACCTCAGAATTCACAGATACGGTGTAGAATACTAAGATGAGTCTTGCCTCAGTAATGGGGGGAAATTATTCCCAGGCCAAATGCTGCTCTGGTCATGGATAAATGAACTTCAAGTTAGATCTGAAAGGATCTAAGTGTTTCCAGTATGTTTTTCTCTATACATAACTACCTATGATAAATTTTAATTTATAAATCAGGCACAGTAAGAGATTAACAATAACTAAAAATTCAGTAGAACAATTATAAAATATACCGTAATAAAGGTTATTTGAACGTGGTCTCTTTCAAAACATCTTATTGTACTGTACTCACCTTTCTCACGATAATGTGAGATGATAAAATGCCTACGTGATGAGATGTAGTGAGGTGAATGACACAGACCCTGTGACATAGTAGTAGGCTATTATTGACCTTCTGACAGTATGTCAGAGTGTCATCTGCTTCTGGACCTTCGTTGACCAAAGGTAATTAGAACTGCAGAAAGGGTGGGGCTCCTGGGTGGCTCAGTTGGTTAAGTGTCCAACTCTTGATTTCAGCTCAGGTCATGCTCTCAAGGTTTGTAGGTTCGAGCCACACATCAGGCTCTGTGCTCTCTCTCCCCCTCTCTCTTTCTCTGCCCCTCCCTCACTCACACTCTCTCTCTCTCTTTCAAAAATAAATAAACAAACGGGGGAAAAAAAACAAACCCTGCAGAAAGTGAAACAATGGAAAAGGGGAGACTTCTGCAAATAAATGGTGAGAATACCCAGCCATAGATCATCCTTGCATTCTGAGAGCACTCAATCCAGAGTGAACGCTGCTTCCTGGGACTCTACCACAAATCACAAACTACAGCCCCAATCCTATCACAGGTCTTTTTATACCCTGTTCCCCATGGTGTGCATTCCCCCTCACTGCAATGAGTGATAAACACAACCTCTTCAACTGTTGATGTGTTCTTGGTGGCTTTGACTGGAAGGCATTGCTATTTCAAATATATCATTTAATGTAATCTTCATAACAAGAGCATAAGCCTGAGTTTACAGAGGATCCTAAGGTGCCTGGAGGTTAATTTAATTAGAATTATGAGCATAAAGAGACAAATCAGGGATTTTTTTTTAATAATTTTTTTTTCAACGTTTATTTATTTTTGGGACAGAGAGAGACAGAGCATGAACGGGGGAGGGGCAGAGAGAGAGGGAGACACAGAATCGGAAGCAGGCTCCAGGCTCCGAGCCATCAGCCCAGAGCCCGATGCGGGACTCGAACTCACGGACCGCGAGATCGTGACCTGGCTGAAGTCGGACGCTTAACCGACTGCGCCACCCAGGCGCCCAAATCAGGGATTTTAACACAGGCTTTTTGTATGTTCCTCACTATGTTGAATGACTGAAGATGGGGAGCAAGATAAAGAAGAAAATAGGGGCACCTCGGTGGTTCAGTCAGTTAAGTGTGCGACTTCAGCTCAGGTAATGCTTTTGCGGTTTATGGGTTTGTGCCCTGCATTGGGCTCTTGCTGACGGCTCAGAACCTGGAGCCTGCTTCAGATTCTGTCTCTCTCTCTCTCTCTCTCTCTCTCTCTCTCTCTGCCCCTCCCCTGCTCACACATTGTCTCTCTCTTTCTCACAATTAAACCTTAAACAACAACAACAAAAAAAAATTTTTTTAAGAAAAAATAAAGATATTCAAAAAGAGACAAAAGATTTTTTTTCTCCTGTTCTTTAACAGTCACTTTCATGGAGCAACATCTCCATCTTGTGATATGTTATAATGCAAGTTTGTAACTAATTGGATTTTACAACTATAGTCAATCATTCGATGCAACCAAGATTTAAAAGAATTATTTTGCTATTTGCGCTATAGGCAAAATAAAATTAAGCCATTCAATTAAAAACCACAACTAATGAGAAAAGAAATGTTTTTTATTGTTATCTATGGTACTTTTTTTCTCCTGAGAGATCACCCTATTGTATGCTTTCACTTTAAAATAATGTCCTTGGGTTGCCTGGGTGGCTCAGTCAGTTAAGCAGGTGACTCTTGATTTCAGCTCAGGTCATGATTTCATGTGGGATCGAGCCCTGTGTTGGGCTCCACAATGAATGTGGAGCCTGCTTGGGATTCTCTCTCCTTCTCTCTATCTCTCTCTCTCTGTCCCTGCTCTGTTCCCTCTCTCTCTCTCAAACTAAATAAATAAACAATTTTTTAAATGTTAAATGTTGGGATGCCTGGGTGGCTCAGTCGGTTAAGCATCTGACTTCGGCTCAGGTCATGATCTCACAGCTTGTGGGTTCAAGCACCATGTCAGGCTCTGTGCTGACAGCTCAGAGCCTGGAGCCTGCTTCGGATTCTCCCACTCTCTGCCCCTCCCCTGGTTGCGCTCTGTGTGTCTCTCTCTCTCTTGAAAATTAACATTAAAAAAATTTTTTTTGTAAAAAAAAAATAAAATGTTAAATGTCAAAAATAACATATACAGATATATCCCTTTACTTTTTAAAAGATAAGTAGTATCAGGGTGCTTAGGTGGCTGTCAGTTAAGCATCTGACTCTTGATTTCAACTCTGGTCATGACTCACAGTCATGGGATGGAGTCCCATTGTTGGCTCCTGGATGAATGTGGAGCCTGCTTTGGATTCTCTCTCTGCCCCTGCCCCCTTCAAAATAAATAAATAAACTTAAAAAAAAAAAAAGATAAGTAGTATCTGCAAATAAGGTACTACAGAAGATAAGATGAATTCTTCTGTTTTTCATTCATCAGTTGTAACTGACCTAGATTGCTTAAATATGAGACTGCAGCAGCAGGAAAGAAATAAAGTAGGAAGAACTCATTTTAAAATGATTAGGAGCCAGATAGAAGATAGAAGGGTGGAAGAAAAACACTTCATGCTGGAGCATGTGAATATAGTAATAAATATATTCCTAAAAAATCGTACTGTCTGAATTTTAAGAAAATGTTTTCTAAGTTGCTTGAAAGAGTATAACTGAAAGTTTAAGACAAAGTAGCATTGGCATATGGAGCAAGTATTGTACAGACATACTTACACTAAAAAAATTATTTGTTGATTTTCTAAAATTCAAATTTAACTGAACAGCCCGTATATATAATCTGGCAACCCTAATTGTACATCCATTAAAAAAAATAAGAAAAAAAGCATAGACAACTCATCAGTTTACCAGCAGATGGCTCTCTGAATCTAGTTTAGAATAAGATAGTATACTTAAACCTAGTGATGAGTCCTTATTGTCTCAGAGTTTTTGTTGTTTTGAGTGTTTCATTGGTCTGGTGTGATTGGGTCTGGTGTGGTGGGGGAGTAGGAAATTTTTATTTAGTTATATAAAAACAAATTATCTTTTTTCACCATTTCATATGACTCTTCATGATCCTTAACTTTAGAATATGAAAAGGAAATAATAATTTAATTTGCAATATTTTTTCTTTTATATTTGTGCAAGCATTTATTTTTTATTTAAAATTTTTTTAAGTAGGCTCCACACCCAGGGTAGAGCTAAACACAGGGCTCAAACTCACAACCTAATCTACCTGAGCTGAGATCAAGAGTCTGACATTTAACCAACTGAGCCACCCAGGTGCCCCTATTTGCTCAAGCATTTAAATGCTAAGGCAACATGTATAATTTCAGTGAAAAGTGACTCTGACATTTCACAAAGTAATTCTGTGCCTATTGTTTTATGTATTTTGAGCTTTGGGTCAGGGATCTCCATAAAACCATACCTTTACCTCTTTCACGCATTCTGATTTGCTAGGATATTCGAACATTGAGGCATGAGCGTTGTTTCAATTTAAAACACACATCCAGAGCTCCCAATGAAATCACTGATTCAGCAGAATTTTGACTTGCCACAATTTTACTAAGCTTTTGCCGATGCCAAAATGTCTTGATATGTTCAAGTCTATGACTTACTTTCTAAGAAAAAGTATTCTAGAAATAATTATTGTCTTCAAATCTATTTTGTCTGATAATGGCAGTCACTCAAGCCTGTCTTTTGGTTCTCGTTTGCATGGCTTTGATTTTTTTATCTTTTCACTTTCAACCTATTTGTATCTTTGAATCTAAAATATTTCTCTTGTAGCCAGGATATAGTTGGATTTTTAAATCCATTCTACTAACCTCTGCTTTTTAATTGAGTATTTAATCCATTTACACTTAATGCAATTACAGATTAGGTAGGATTTATATTCACCATTTTTCTATTTTTTTTCTGTATGTCTTATGTCTTTGTCCTTTTATTCCTCCATTTCTGCCTTCTTTTGCAAAAAAAAAAACCTTTCAAATAGATTATTAAAAAAATTTTTTTAATGTTTATTTGTCTTAGATTGAGAGAGAGAGAGAGAGGGAGAGATGGAGCACAAGCAGGGGAGAGACAGAGAGAGAGGGAAACACAGAATCCAAAGCAGGGTCCAGGCTCTGAGCTGTCCACACAGAGCCCGATGTGGGGCTCCAACTCACAAACCGCAAGATCATGACCTGAGCCAAAGATGGACTCTTAACTGACTGAGCCACCCAGGTGCCCCTTGAATAGACATTTTAAATAGACATGGGTAAATAAATATTAAAATAGATATTTAAATATCTTTCCCCTATTGACTTTCTCAGTCTCTTCAAACCCTTCTCCACTTACTTTTTTCTTAGTAAATAAATCATAGACTTCAACATATCAAGAAACAAATACAAAAAAACAAAGAGACTTGCTTGGATAATGCAACTAATGACAACATTAGGACTAAAAAACAGGTCTTCTGATTCTATCTAGTTTCAAAGTTCCCACTACCACTGTGCGATGTAAGTGGACTGAGTTCATCTGTGACAAGATCCCTCTAATGTCTTTTTTGCCAGTTTTGAATTTCTTATATTTTCTCCCTCTTGTTTCAGAGGAAGCATTGTTTCTCTAACTCTTTTTTTTCATGTTTATTTATTTTTTTAAATAATTTATTCATTTTTTAGTTTACATCCAAGTTAGTTAGCATATAGTGCAACAATGACTTCAGGAGTAGATTCCTTGATGTCCCTTACCCATTTAGCTCATCCCCCCTCCCACACCCCCTCCAGCAATCCTGTTTTCCATATTTAAGAATCCCTTATGTTTTGTACCCCTCTCTGCTTTTATATGATTTTTGCTTCCCTTCCCTTATGTTCAT
This sequence comes from Lynx rufus, assembly GCF_022079265.1. Lineage (NCBI taxonomy): Eukaryota > Metazoa > Chordata > Mammalia > Carnivora > Felidae > Lynx > Lynx rufus. Next base: position 30,999,895 of record NW_025814845.1, read on the forward strand.
CTGTTTTGTATCTTAAAGTCTTCATATGAGTGAAGTCATATGTTATTTGTCTCTGACTGACTTATTTCGCTTAGCATAATACCCTCTAGTTCCATCCACGTAGTTGCAAATGGCAAGATTTCATTCTTTTTGATTGCTGAGTAATACTCCATTATATATATATATATATATATATATATATATATATATATATATGTATGTGTGTATATATATATCTTCTTTATCCATTCATCTATTGATGGACATTTGGGCTCTTTCCATACTTTGGTTATTGTTAATAGTGCTGCTATAAACATTGGGGTGCATGTGCCCCTTCGAAACTGCACACCTGTATCCCTTGGAAAAATACCTAGTAGTGCAATTGCTGGGTCATAGGGTAGTTTTATTTTTAATTTTTTGAGGAACCTCCATACTATGTTCCAGAGTGGCTGCACCAGTTTGCATTTCCAACTATCTAACTCTTGAATTCAAATCTCTTAACACAGTGTTTCCACAAGTGCAGAGGCAGCACCATTAAAGGTATGGAAGATGGGGCACCTGGGTGGCTCAGTCGGTTGAGTGTCTGACTCTTGGTTTCGGCTCAGGTCGTGATCTCGTAGTTAGTGAGCTAGAGCCCCATGTCAGGCTCTGCACTAACAACGCAGAGCCTGTTTGGCATTCTCTCTCTCTCCCTCTTTCTCTGTACCTCCAGCTCTCTCTCTGTCTCTCAAAATAAATAAATAAACTTTAAAAACTAAATAAAAATGTATGGAAGAGGATTTGAAGTGATATGCTGAATTAGTATTGAATAACAAATACACACTAAGAAAGCTGCTTTATCCAAGGCTCTTTTGATCCTTCTGATGAGGAGAAAGTCTCATTTTTGTATTGGTGTTTAACACCTCTCTACCATTGCCCATTTTCCTTTTTAACTGAGGGAAGTCAACCTTATTTTTTTTTAATTTTCTTTTATGTTTTTGTTTTATTTTTGAGAGAGAGACACAATGTGAGCGTGGAGAGGCAGAGAGAGAGGGAGACAGAATCTGAAGCAGGCTCCAGGCTCCAGGCTCCAAGCTGTCAACACAGAACCCTACACAGGGCTCAAACTCACTGTGAGATCATGACCTGAGCTGAACTCAGGAGCCCAACCAACTGAGCCACCCAGGTGCTCCGAGAGCAGTCAACCTTAAGCCTTGAGCCTTGATACCCAGCTTCTAACTAGAATTTAATAGTATTATTTTATTTTTGTTGTGATGATTTTCATTTATGGCAATGATACTGATTTTCCATTTATAATTTTCTATTGATGTAAAACTGTGATCCTGATTTAAAAGAAAATATTGAGTAGGGGCGCCTGGGTGGCTCAGTTGGTTGAGCCTCTGACTCTTGATTTCGGCTCAGGTCATGATCCCAGAGTCATGGGATCGAGCTCTGCATCGGGCTCCGCACTGAGCATAGAGCCTGCTTAAGATTCTCTCTCTCTCCCTCTGCTCCTCTCCCCTTCTTATGTGTTCTCTCTCTCTAAAAAAAATAATAAAGTAAAATAAAATAAAATAAAATATTGAGTAAATTGTATAAATGGTAGTATATGGATATGGAAAAATAATCCACTAAGGTGGTGCTTGAATGACCAGCTCTGGGAAAATACTGTGTTGGTGCAATCTATTATAACAGTTGTCTATCATAACCTTCCTTTCTCCTGGGCCACAAAAGACAGTCAAGGGCTGGGATGATAAGCCTCCTGAACCTCCATTCCCCATTGCATTCCAGGTAACTCAAACTCTTCCTTAGTGCTATGTCATATTTGGCTTCTAAATTTCAGAATGTTGTTTCTAATGGTTCTGTCTCTGAACTGCTAGGGTCTGGACTTTTATTCCTCTCCACTTGCCTCACCCTTCAGGACTCTGCTCCATCCTCGTTGTCTGCTGCTTCCAAATTAAGAAAGACTTTTTTCCCTCCTCTGCAAGTGGTTATGGCTCTTTTGGTTAATCTTTGATGGGCTTGTGCAATCATATTTTGATTTTTCCAAAGGCATCTTTACACTATCATCTTACCACTTCCTTTTCAAGTTGTTTGGGACAAATTTCCACAAGGAGCGGGGAAGAGGACACTTGAGTAATGCTACCCTCTATGATATGCAAAGTATTCCTTCACACCAAGCCTCACCCAGCATCAGAGGATGATGTTCACCCATGTCAGAGTGAGTTTCCTGCCTTCTTGGCATCTACCATTCTCTTCTTCTCTGGGATGGGATATTTCAGTACCTGACCATCAGTCTCCAGATGTAGCTTACCCAGGGGGTCTTGGGGATCCTCAGACAAATAGGGCTCCTGATGCCTGCCCTAATGCCCCAAAGTTCCCAGTTGGATATGGCTTAGGTCCACAATGGAACACTAGGTAACTTTATAAAAGAATAATGAAAAGCATTGTTGCAAAAAAAAAAAAAAAAAACAAAAAAAACAAAAAAAAACAAAGAAAAAACCAACCGACCATTATTTCTAAGTGGCAATAATTATAAATTGAGTTCTGATGTTTAAAAACACAATTTCATTTCTGTAGTAAGCTTCAATGGAAATAAGCACAGTTTATATGTCCATATTAACTTGAAGCAAGTGAGAAAATGTACTTTGAATACCTACTTGGCTAATATACACTGGCTGCTAGCTACTAGCAAGGAATGTTAATTTACAAATATTTCAAATACTCTACCCCCTGGGGAAAGAAAATCAGTCCTTTAAGTTCTTTTAGTAGAAAGCTCCAGGTAACTAACTTTTAATTTTCTACACCATCTCTGATTTGATGTTCTGATCATATTACAGAGAGCAACTTAAACAAAGACCACATTTTTTACTGCCTTGTTTTCACAGCAGTTGATCCACACACCTATCTCTATGGTGACTTTTGTACTGTCCTCTCTGAGATTTAAGTCCACAATGAGACCATTAACCAGATGTGAGAGGTAAGAAGGATTATACACATGATTAGAGTAAATAGTAACCATGAATTCACTCACCCACAACTGTTGGCTTAAGCTTTACTTTGGGGATGGAGACTCTCATTAAATCTTGTTTTCAGTACAGCGAACTGTCACTTACACTGACCTATCATGGAAAAATAAGAAGTTCCTGAAATTATATTTTAAAAGACAATAATATTTCAAAGTTTATAGCTAGCTATCATCTCACATTTTCAGCAAATTTTACTGTGTACTGTGTGATGCATGGTAAAATGTATCATGACCCCTAAGGCATCTTCGTATTTGTAATCTTCTGTGCATGTGAAAGACAGTGATATTTTGCTAGTATCTGGGCATAAAATGATATTACATGTAATAAAAATAAAGAGATAATAAAACTATTTAAGAGTGTGAGTTTTATGGGCTATGTGGTAGTGAGATGACAGAAGGAGGGGGAATACAGTATGTTCACAAATATTTATAATAAAAATTGAAGGGTGCTCAAGTACAAGTATATCTATTCATTAATTTCTTGAGGGTTAAGGTCCCTGATCATTTCCACACATTCATTTTTACTTCCAGGGCCAAACATAATGCCAGATACATGGTAATGACTTAATATATATTTGTTACTTGACATTCTGGGAATAATGGAAATGAGACGACTAGCGGATGAAGGGGTCAGAGATAGAGGCCTATAGAAAAGACTGCTAATTGTTCCCCAGTATCCATTCTTCTTCCATAGCAACGGTTCCCTTGATTTCTAGTTGGACACAAATGCAAACCCCCTTTGCTGCTAGGTATACCATGTGACTAAGTTCTGGCCAATGGAATGTGAGCAAAAGTGATGTGTGTACTTTTCAGGTTATGTCCTTGAAAGGAATGGGCAAGCCCCCCCTTTCCTCTTAGTTCCCCCAACCACTGCTATGGTATGCCAGGGTGGTAAGCCACACTGGACTAAGTTGAGAAGAGCAAAGCCCTTCCATGGAGCCTAAAATAGGAGTGTGGGCCCTGACAACTTTGTGGAGGACAGCCGCTGTGCCAACAGGACTTTATGTGAGAAATAAACTGGTTCCATTGAGGCCAATGGTTAGTTTGGGTCTCTATCACAGTGGTTAAATTCATATCCTAATACAATCAGGAAGGATTTATAGAGGCAATGCTTGCACTGAGTTTCAAAGATTGAGTAGGAGCTCACCAGGTGGACTCAAAAAATTACAGTAACCATATTAAAACCCTCTGGGGAGGCTTATATTTGTTCCCAGTTCCATGCTAGAATTTGGAGGGTGGGACAAATTTGATCGTTTGTAGGTCCACTTCAGCAAAGTCTTTCTTTGCAAGCAACTCCTAGAAAGGAGGGATGCGGTTTTAAGTTGGCAAATACCTTTACCCAACTTGCCCTGGAAGACTCCGTCTAATGTGATATCCATTGTTCTAAAAAGTATGAAAATAAAGTAGGCTCGTCTTTTCCCACCTTTTCTTCAGTAGCTCTACACTCATCTGTTTTAACATTTCCTGCGCCTCTGCCCAACGCGCCAAGGCGGGTGCTTTCAGCGACACAGAATTCTTGCTTTCAAGAAGACCGACCTGGAAGTGTCGGGAAGAGGGGGCCACTTGTGGTTTTGGGGAAGTCGAGGACCCTCGGGACGAAGCGATCCAACTGCGCAAAGGGTCTGGGGCTGGCGTCGCGGAACTCTGGAGGAAGAGCAAACTGGCTGGGTGAGAGGCGGACCCGGCCAAGTCCCGCGGGAACGGCCCTCAGCTGCGTCGGGCCACGCTCCCGGTTGCCACGGAGACGGGGTCGCGGCCGGCCGGCTGGCCGACCGCGAGAGGTGGGAGAGGCCGACCCTTGCCCGGCCTGAGCCGTGGGTCCAGCCGCGCCGCGCTCCACCCAGCTCCGCCGCCGCGTCCGCGAAGGGCCACTGAGCGTGACCTGGGGAGGCCAGAAGGCGCGCTCTGCTTTCGGGAACTGGAGCGAAGCGAGCGCCGGAGGTCGGGGCCCCCCACACCCCGAACACGGTTGGTGGGAGAGGCTGCATTTAAGCCAGAACTGCCTTCCCGGGCCGCCGCCGGCGCCCCGCCGTCCCAGGCTCCCGAGGGCTCTGTTCAGAACCGGCCTTCGGTGCCCCAAGTGCAACGGCTGCCGCGTCTCCGTCCCCGAAGCCCCGGGAAACATCCGCCCTCCTGGGTAGGGGGCGCCCGTGGGGCCGCAGACGCGGCTCGTGGGGAGCGCTACCCCCAAAGGGGCCTAGGGAAAAGTCGCTTGGGAGAGGATTCCCGAAACACCTTCCCACCTCCCCTCTCTCTGAGTGTTGGGGACGTTTGGTTAGGTCTTGTACGGCCCCAAGCATGGGACGCTCGGATCCGCCAGTAGATGCCACCTCTTAGTCTTTCAGGCCGCAACGAAATGGGCCACCAAGTGGGTCCCGCAGGAATAGTGATTTACCGAGATAACCTTTTATTTTCACAGAGACGATACTTAAGGTACAGGGAAAAACCATTTCCTGGAACATCTGAGTTGTAATTCGATCTTGAGTTACCGACGACAGTCAAGGGGCAAACATGCTTCGTGCCACGAGTGAACTGGAGTTTTCGAACGAAAAAAATACGGAGGAGATCTCCCAGCTCGCTTCCCTGGTGCTGTCAGGTGACACATCAACCGGCGAAAAAAACTCAACTGGTTTACCCGAAAAAACTGGCTATCCGGACTCCGTTTACATTATGGCAGCAAACATTTTTCAGGGTATTCGATTCGAAAAGTCGCCAGAGAAAGTCTTAATAAAGTATGGGAATGAACCCCTGCGGTCCTTGCCGGAGTCTGAGGATGAATCCTTTCAGCGTTCGTCCTATGAGCTGGCTTTCAGTGCTCTGAAGTGTGAGTAGTACCAGTCTCAACGATCGTCACTAAAATAAAATAATGAGAGAATTTGTGGAGCGTAGTCCCCTTCCCGCCCTCTGGTGCACACCAGGTTTTGTTTTCACATATTTGTGTAACTTTGGTCAGATGCATGTCAAGGAATTTGGAGAGTTCCAGTAAAACAAGCTCTTTCAGGCCAGAACTGTTTTTCACTGCAGATTCCCTGTGCCTAGGAGGGTGCCCGTCCTTAGATGGATGTAATGCACAGTCATTAAATTGAACAAGGAAACAATTCCATTAACAGGAAGAATAAGAGTCCACTGAAGGATCCAAGTACAGTTACCCCCCCCCACCACCTTGGGTTATTTCTTGGCATTTTCTATGTTTACCTCTTGTATATTAGTGTATGAACTTTCACAATTATAAAAACCAGTAAGAGAGGAACAGAGATGGAGTAAGAAGCCAAGGTACAATATATTAAAAATGAATATCAAAATCAAATCAACCCAGATTAAGATGATCCCATTCATAGCCAATAGCCTAAATTTTGAGAGCTTATACATTTATTCCTCCAAACTTCTGTAGAATTCCCTGTTCTAATTTGCCTCCAGGGTTTGAGATGCAGTGTTTCAGATTCGCTCAGTGGTGGTTAACTATCCACTTCTGTGTGTGGAGCTGACTCTAGGACAGAACCAAATACTGTTACTGTGAAAGCAAACAGTGGCAGGGTCTGGAGATCTTTGTTTTTGTACTAGCAATAAGCTTTAAAATAAGTTTAGAATCTTCTGATTCAGACACCACATTATCAATTGCTCGCCTGTCCCCTTTAAACTATAATGTTTATACTGGTTTGTAAAATGAGTGAATGTAGTTCCAAAAAGAAGTTCCAGAAATATTTGGAGTATTAACAGCATGGCTGAAATGATAAGCATATGGCTTCCTAAAGAGACACCTTGAAAGGGCAACACTAATTTGCATGCATTTCCTTAGTATTAGTACTTACTGGGCCTTCCACATTCTTGCACATAGGCACTTACCAGTTGTTTAGTTGAACTAAAATGCCCCGTTCATTACTTAGACATGAATATATATTTTTGGTAGTCTGCAGATACAAGGCAGCTCAACTCTGAAGCCAGAAATTTGTCAACATAGAGAAAAATTTGATGTCAAAAGGCATCTCTTTAATTTCCATTTCTTTGTTTTCTCCTGCTTGTGGGTTTTTTTCTTTTTAAATGTTTTAACCATTTTTTTCTTTTCCAGTGTAATCTTTCACATTATTTCATCCATTCCTTCTATCTGCTTTGAAAAAATGTAGTTTTAGAGACCAAAATGTTGCACTTTAGATAATGAGCCAAATGAACATTTTTACATTTTCTCCTTGTAACAATGAAAGGCAGACTGGGCATCTACGTTAATTAGTTGGTATTTAATGTTAATGCCAAAATTCTATTATAGACAATTTGTTTTCCTAATGGAATATTGAGTCTTAGATTTAGGAATCAATACTAAAAACCTGAAATTATTTTGTATACAATTAATGCATTGACTAGATGGTCATGCTATAGTGATATGTATACTTGATTCTCCTTTTCTTCCTCTCAGTCTTTATTTCTGTTTTATGAAAGGGCTTTGTGACTATTTTATGTTTTTTAATGACCCAGAAAAATCCCATTAAGATAAAGTATTGTCATAGACCTTTACAAACCTGCCTTTGCTCGAAATGTTTGTTTTTTTAAATTCTAATTCTAATGTAAGCTGGCTTTGGTTGTTTACTTGGTACAAATATTTTTTTCTTCTTAAAATAATAATATATTGCTTAAATTATTATCTGAATAATTTCTGAATGTTCAAATAAAATCAAACCAGAATTTCTAAATGTATTAGATTTCCAAGATAATTAAGAGCCTGATAGTTTGCTTTAAGACAGTGGGGGCTCTGTGCATTTCCCTGGTAGCTTCTGTATAATCAGTGTTCTACCAGTACTTTCACATGATATCTTATAAACTCATATTTGGTTTGTACCTTATAGGTTCAGAAAAGAAAACTCAGGATTTCTTCCCTGCAGTTTTTTTATAGGAGCAGTAAAGCTAAAAATGTTAATGTATAAACTAAAGAGAGCTTGGGTAATGATCCCTTTTATTGGTGAAGTTGTGAATAGGTGGTGTGTGTGTGTGTGTGTGTGTGTGTGTGTGTGTGTGTAGAAGTATAAGGAGAAGGAAAAATGACAGAAAATTCCTTCATTATATAAATGTTAAGTATACTCCTTTGGCTGTGTTTTCAGTATTTCGGTTTTATTGTTTACTCTTTTGTTGATGTCCTTTGTGTATAAGCTCTTTCAAAGGAGAGAATGTATTTATATCTGATTAACCTTTTGAAGGTTTAAAGGGCTCAGTATGTTTTTTTGAGGTGAAGACAACCACGATTCCTGCTTTACTAAATAGCCCCAAAGTCAATTTTCTGTTAAAGAAGGTAATGAAGAGTAGCCGATTCCTTTTAAGTTTTATTTCTATCAAAGAAATAGAGTACTAGCAGCTAATTTGTTTTTTCAAAGAATCTCTGGATGTTTCAAGAATTCTAAATATTAAAAAAAAAAAGAAACGAAACCCGGAAAATGATTTCTTAAGAAATAAACTAACGAACCACAAATAAAGAAAACAGAAAACTTGAAGAAAAAGATGTCCCTGAAATTGTTGGTATTATTCCTGGCTTAATTTGTTCTCCAACCTAAGTATATATAGTAGTTGGTGAACTTTCACTCTCAGGAATTGACTGTGGCATTAGCCTGGCCATTTCAGAATCTTCTAACCTGTTAGTGAAAAACCTAGTAAATTCTTAATGTATGGTTTTATTATGGCTTTGGTAATTAGTAATTGTAGGTGGGGTACGCAAGACCACCATCAGGGTCGGTGATTCACTGGAAGGATTTACAGAACTTATCACATCCATTATGCTCATAGTTATAGTTTATTATAGTGAAAGGTTACTTAAAGTCAACACCAGAAAAAAGTGCATTGGACAGAGTCCAGGAGAGACCTGGTGCAAGTTTTCTACCGTTCTTTCCCAGCGGAGTCTGTGGACAATGCTTAATTCTCTTAGCAATGGTAGGACAACAGGAATGAAGTATTGTAGTATGTGAATGTAGTACCGAAATATAGGAAAGCTCACCCAAGCCTTGCTGTCCAGGGTTTTTATTGGTGTCAGTCATGTAGACAAAGAGTGACTTTGTGGCTGACCTTACTCAGTCTCTAGTTCTTCCAGAGGTCAAGCTGACACCATGTTGCCCACCAACACCCCGTGTAAACACAGACACTGTCATCAGGCAAGCTATTCCAAAGGTTTATAGAAGTTATCTCCCCAGAGTGCCAAACCTTTCTTTGGAGTGTTCAGGGTTTGGCCATCCAGGCCTGCTTAGTTGATTTTTTTTAAGTTTATTTATTTATTTTGAGAGAGAGAGGGAGAGAGAATGAGCGTGACTAGGGAAGGGGCAGAGAGGGAGGGAGAGCGAATCCCAAGCAGGCTCCGTGCTGACAGCTCAGAGCCTGATGAGGGCTAGATCTCATGAGATCCTGACCTAAGCTGAAATCAAGCTTAAGCAACTGAGCCACCCAGGTGCCCCGTGCTGAGTTAATTCTTGATTGTATAGTGATTCATTAGAAAAATAATCTAGATCAATAACCTCTTAAGCTCTGGTTGTCATGTAAGAGGTAAATGCAATTTTCTTGAATGTAAATAATAATAATACCTTATATTTACATAGCTCTTTGTAATTGACAAAACAAAATATCACTTGCTACACCAGTTCTTTGAGACACAAGATTCTCATTTTGCAAATGAAAAAAATTGAGGGAAACTCAAGAAGAGATTAAATGATATACTAAGGAACCAAGCAGGAAGAAGGTTAAAAAGAGGAAGTATTTTATCTGATTGGAAAGGGTGGTAGAACAAGATACCCCATCCCTAATCCTAGTTTTTTATGGTTCCATGTTGTTGTTGTTTTCTTTTCAATTTTTATTTAAATTCTAACTAGTTAACATATATGGTACAGTTGGTTTCAGGTACAGAATTTAGTGATTCATCACTTACATGTAACACCTAGTGCTCATCACAAGTGCCCACCTTAATACCCGTAACCCATTTAGCCCATCCCTTCACCCACCTTCCCTCCAGCAACCCTCAGTTTGTTCCCTATAGTTAAGAATCTGTTTTATGGTTTGCTTCTCTCTCCTTTTTTTTTGTTTTCTATGTTCATCTGTTTTGTTTCTTTAATTTCACATATGAGTGAAATCATGTGGTATTTGTCTTTCTCTGACTGACTTATATTTTGCTTAGCATAATACCCTGTAGCTCCATTCATATCATTGCAAATGGCAAGATTTAATTCTTTTTTATGGCTGAATAATATTCCATTGCATATACATATATACACATGTATATGCATATATGCATCTATTTGCATATACAAATATATATATATACATATATATATATATATGTATGTATATACACACACACAAATATATATATATCACTTCTTTATCCATTCATCAGTCAGTGGACATTTGGATTCTTTTCACAGTTTGGCTATTTTGATAATGCTGCTATAAACATGAGGGTACATGTACCCCTTAAAATCTGTATTCTCGTATTCTTTGGGTAAATACCTAGTAGTACAATTGCTGGATCCTAGGGTAGCTCTATTTTTAACTTTCTAAGGAACCTCCATACTGTTCTCCAGAATAGCTGCACCAGTTTGCATTAGCACCAGCAGTGCAGGAGGGTTCCCCTTTGTCCGCATCCTTGCCAACATCTGTTGTTTCCTGTGTTGTTAATTTTAGCCATTTTGACAGGTGTGAGGTGGTATCTCATCATGGCTTTGATTTGTAATTCCCTGATGTTGAGTGATGTCAAACATCTTTTCGTGTGTCTGGTAGCCATCTGGATGTCTTCCTTGGAAAAAATGTCTATTCATATCTTCTGCCCATTTCTTAACTGGCGTATTTATTTTTGAGGTGTTGAGCTTGATAAATTCTTTATAGATTTTGGGTACTAATCCTTTATCAGATATGTCATTTGTCAATATCTTCTCCCATTCCATAGGCTGCCTTTTAGTTTTGTTGATTGTTTCCTTTGCTGTGCAGAAGCTTTTTTATCTTGATGAAGTACCAAAGTTTGTTTTTGCTTTTGTTTCCCTTGCTTCCAGCGATATATCTAATAAGAAGCTACTAAGGCTGAGGTCAATGAGGTTATTGCCTGTATTCTCTAGGATTTTGATGGTTTCATGTCTCACATTTAGGTGTTTCATCCATTTTGAATTTATTTTTGTGTATGGTAGAGAAAGTGGCCTCGTTTCTTTTGCATGTTGCTGTCCGGTTTTCCCAACGCTGTTTACTGAAGAGATTTTTTTTCCATTGGATATTCTTTCCTGCTTTGTCAAAGATTAGTTGACCATATAGTTGTGAGTCCATTTCTGGGTTTTCTATTCTGTTCCATTGATCTATGTACCTGTTTTTGTGCCAGTACCATACTGTTTTAATGACTACTGTCTTATGACTTTGTCATATAACTTGAAGTCTAGAATTGTGCTGCCTCCAGCTTTGCTTTGCTTTTTCAGATTGCTTTGCTATTCAGGGTCTTTTGGGGTTCCCAACAAATTTTAGGATTTTTTTGTTCTAGCTCTGTGAAAACTGCTGGTGCTATTTTGATAGGGATTGCATTAAATGTGTAGATTGCTTTGGGTAGTTACAGGCTTTTCAACAATATTTGTTCTTCCAATCCATGGGCATGGAATGTTTTCCATTTCTTTGTGTCATTTTCAATTTCTTTCATAAATATTCTATATAGTGTCCAAAGTACAGATCTTTTACCTCTTTGGTTAGGTTTATTCCTAGGTATCTTATGGTTTCTGATGCAGTTATGAATGGGATCAATTCATTGATTTCTCTTTCTGCTGCTTCATTATTGGCGTATAGAAATGCAACAGATTTCTGTACATTGATTTTATATCCTGCAACTTTGCTGAATTCACGTATAAGTTCTAGCAATATTTTGGTGGAGTCTTTTGGGTTTTCTACATAGAATATCATGTCATCTCCAAATAGTGAAAGTTTGACTACTTCCTTGCCAATTTGGATGCCTTTTATTTCTTTTTGTTCTCTGATTGCTGAGGGTAGGACTTCTAGTACTATGTTAAATAACAACGGTGAGGGTGGACATCCCTGTCTTGTTCCTGACCATAGAGGGAAAGCTCTCAGTTTTTCCCCATTGAGGTTGATATTAGCTGTGAGTCTTCCATATATATTTTATTTTCATTACATAATGATTTTGTATTTGGTGATGCCAGCTTCCTTTCCCTGGCATTTACTTCTCTGAAATATTCTTCCAAAATGTTAGTGGCTAGTCTTACTAGTTTTGCCAAAAAAAGATTTAAATAATTTTATTGTTTCCCTCATTCTATACACACATAAACAGCATCTATCTATGTTGTATTATTATAGGAGGGCCTTGATAGTCTTTTATTTTTTTTTTATTTTTAGAGAGACAGAGCATGAGCAGGGAAGAGGCAGAGAGAGAGAGAGAGAGAGAGAGAGAGAGAGAGAGAGAGAGAGCAGGCCCCAGGCTGCAAGCTGTCAGCACAGAGCCCAACGCGGGGCTCAAACTCACAAACCGTGAGATCATGACCTGAGCCGAAATCAAGAGTCTGACACTTAACTGACTGAGCCACCCAGGGGCCCCAAGGCCTTGACATGCTTGAAGTGAAGATTCTAGAGGCCCCTCACATGAAGGAAACTCTATGAAAACATAATAAAAATAGAGAGGAAGAACCTAGAGGAGAATCAAAAGAAGGGACATCTTACACCTTTCTTCCAGAATGGGAAGAATGACAAGATGGGCTCTGTGGATTTTGGGGGTCTAATAAATAGCACTCCTCCTTTACACTTGAATTTGGTCCCACTGAGAGAGGAAAAAATATAGATGTTTGGGGACATAGTTTTAGATCTCTAGCCAAGTGGCTTGCAAATCCTTTACTATTGAGTTAGAGACTTCTCATCTAATCTATGACACGGCTGAAGAAGTGTAGACCTTTCTATTGCACTTCCTGCTGACACATGGCAGAAAATCTTTCCCTAGGGAAGGCCCTTCCTTATTGAAAACATGAAGAATGGAGGTTAAGAGTTCTCTTCAACAGACTAAAGAGAATAGGCTTTAATTAGTGGGGGACAAGGAATAGTTCAAGTTAGTGTGCTGAACTAGATAGGATAGGCAAGGTTTACAGTCTTCAAGTAAATCCTGGTAACTCAAATTAGTCATTAACAATGTGTTTTGTATAGTCATTCTGGTTTGTTATAAGAGGAAGATGAAGAAAGGCAGGCTAATGTTTTGGTAATGAGCATGCACTTTGGTGCCAGACTGTCTGGGTTTGAATCCCTGATTTGCTACTTGCTGTGTGACTGTGACATCCTACTTACCCATTCTTTGTCTCATTTCTTAATCTATAAAACAGGGATAATGATGACACCTAATTCATAGGGTTGTTATGAGGGTTAATTGAATACCAAATGGAGCACTTAGAGCAAGGTGTAGCACATAGAAAGCACTATCTAAAATATACAGTTACCACTAATGTTGATATTACTATACGAGAATGTTACGTAAATTGTCGATATACAAAAGTAATGCATTCTGCACCATATCAAAGGCAGCCCAACGATGTTATCAGTTTTGACAAGACCCCCCCAAAGGATAAATGCAATGTTGGCAAAATCATCATTATTTTTTACATTCTGCCTCTCCTATTTCTTAGGAGCTAAGCGTCTCCATTGCTCAAAATTCTATAGCCTGTTGAGGTCTGTAGTCTCAGAACCCCTTTATTCTTATGATGACCAGATTTTCTGTGACAAAAATTTGGACCCATGCTGAGAATCCCTGAAGTGGTTAGGAACTGGTTTGCTAGTACTTTAGGGTGCAAATGAAACCTTATTTTCCTTATAAGTGAAATGGGGATATTGCTTTGTATAATACAGCCATAATTGGTGGCTCAAATATGGATTAGGACTCTCAAAGGATTTCCTATGAAAATTGGAGTCTATGCTCCCATTAGTCACTTCTTTTTTAGTTTTCCCATCCCCCAAATAAAAACTGAAATTCAAAAGTGTAGTGTGCCTATATAGTAGGTTTTCCACGAATGTTGAATGAATTGAAGCTAGCTAGCCTAGCTTTCTGCTCAACTGATTAAAACATTTATGGGGCACCTGGGTGGCTCAGTCGGATGCGCGTTCGACTTTGGTTCAGGTCATTAACTCACGATTTGTGAGTTTGAGCCCCGCGTTGGGCTCTATGCTGACAGCTTGGAGCCTGGGGCCTGCTTTGGATTCTGTGTCTCCCTCTCTGCCCCTCCCCTACTCACGCTCTGCCTCTCTCTCTCTCAAAAGTAAATAAACATTAAAAATTTAGAGAAAAATTGTTACATGGTCCATATATAGTTTTAAGTAGTTGTAACAAAAGGAACACTCATGCACACTGTGGAGGTTTTTCAATATGTCTACTTGTTTCCCTTTAGTACCTTTGCGGTTATCTTTTGGCCTGAATGTCTCTTCTCCCAGATCTTTCCATGGCTAACTCTTTGTCATTTAGGTCTTAGATTAAATGTCATCAATGTCTTCCCTAGTGAGTCCTACCAAATATTTCAGTAAGAAATAAGACTGATCTAACACAAACTCTTTGAAAGAGGAAGAGGGAACACTTCCCACCTGCTTTACAAGGCCAACATAACCTTGGTACCGACATTGACAAGGACATTATAAGAAAAGAAATGATAGACCAATACCCCTCATAAACATAAACATAGAATAAAACTAAATAAAATATTAGCAAATTGAATCCAGCAACATATAAAAAGGATGCAATATTTAAAATAGATCCTCTTAAATGCTTCTCAAAAGATGTAAATTAAAGGTTGGAATTCCTTTATTACTACTTTAGGTATTCAGATAATGCTCCTTTGACTAGGATATCCCGTGAAGCCTGGGTCCTAAGGGTCCTGGATTCATAAATACGACAAATATCATGTCATTATAATTTGGGTCTTTGTCAAGAATTGAGATATATTTTAATTATGAAAGTAAAAGTAGTTGGTGACACTGTATAAAGTGTATTTTTTTAATGTTTATTTATTTTGAGAGAGAGAGCGCCTGCGTGCATGTACATGCACGTGAGTGAGGGAGGGGTGGAGAGAGAGGAAGAGAGAGAATCCCAAGCAGGCTCTGTGCTGTCAGACGTGGGGCTTGATCTCACAAACTGTGAGATCATGACCTGAACCAAAATCAAGAGTCAGATGCTTCACCGACCAAGCCACCCAGGTGCCCCTAAAGTGTATTTTGATTCCAAAATTTTCATTTTGGTATTCTCAGTAACAGACATTTTCCTTGTCTTGCAGTTCAAGATATTTTGGAAGCTATATTAATAGACAGCTGTATCTTCCCAAGTACCACAATAGTAAGTAGACAACTTTTATATAATTAGCTGTCTCATGATTGTTATTTAGAAAGTATTAAAAAGCCTTTAGATTTAAATCCAACTAGTTTGCTTACTGCTGAGACCTTCAGAATACATCCTGAACTCTCTCCTACTTCTAATACTGATCGTAGTCCTTTCATTGTGATGAACATACCAAATATTGTCTCTTTAAAATGGTTTATTTTTTTATTGTTTTTTTTTTCTATTTGCAAGTTCTCTACCAATACAACCAGGCTGTGTAAAAATAGTCATATTTCTGTTGTCTCATGAAAACATAGTGGAATGGAAAATATTACTATAGATGTTGTTTGTATACTTTTCTTTATGTGTGTTTCCCCTGGTAGCCAGATCATTTGAGCAGTCTTATTATTGTGATGCTGTATGATTTTCAAGATAGAAAATTTCAAGCTCGTTTCCTTTCTGATAATGAAGAACCCATAGCAGAAGTTCAAGAAGTAGAGAACCTTCTTAACAGGTAATTGTAAAAGTGCAAAGGATGTTTTCTATGAAATAATTATTAGTATTTTCATTGGTATACGGTATAATGTGTAGATAAGTTTCAGAAACTTATGGAGAAAATATATAAAAGTTCATGTGTCTTGAGTTCCTTTACAAACAGCCTTGAACAGGTTAAACATTCTGTTTAAAATCAAGTTGTTTTTGAAAGCTTGAACTGTAAGATCCAACTTGTAAGTATTTGGAAAATCATGAAAAATTCCTAGTAATGTTTTAGCACATACATAAATTAAATTTGATTTGAAACACCTATTATTTATTTACTTACCTTTGTTTACAGCTCTTTTTAAAAATTTTTTTTTCAACGTTTATTTATTTTTGGGACAGAGAGAGACAGAGCATGAACGGGGGAGGGGCAGAGAGAGAGGGAGACACAGAATCGGAAACAGGCTCCAGGCTCTGAGCCATCAGCCCAGAGCCCGACGCGGGGCTCGAACTCCCGGACCGCGAGATCGTGACCTGGCTGAAGTCGGATGCTTAACCGACTGCGCCACCCAGGCGCCCCTGTTTACAGCTCTTTAAAATAAAAATCTAACATGTATCAAATGGGAAAATTCCACTACTTGGGCAAATTAAAAAAAAAAAAAAGCTTCAACATAGTTAAGAAAGACAAACATGTTTTAAATTTAAATTTGTTTTCTTTTTAGCCTAAATATTGGCAGAAACCTACCATGGGGATAATAATAGTACCTACCTAAAAAGGTCGTTCGGAAAATTAATTAAACAAATGCATGCAAAATGCTTAGCTTAGAGCCACACACATGGTAGATGGTCAATAAATGTTAAGTGCTACTGTGGTTAGGGCTTTTGTTATCGTGTTGTTGAACCTTAATGGAAAGCAGAATATAGCAACAACAACAATCTTGTAGGAAGATTTTTACCTAGTAAATAATCTGAAACAGTTATCAGTAGGATATCTGATTTTATATTGTTATGGGAAATCCAAGCAGTTTCATTTAAATTATTGAAGGCTGAGACCAGAGGATTAAGAACGGTGTAATAATAATAGCTTACATTTACTGAGCACTTAATATGTGTCAATCACTGTTGTAAGGAGCTCTTGTTAATAACAACATACGAGGAGGATACTGTTAGCAACCTGTATTTTGACACATGGAAAAACTGAGGCATAGGCAGGTTACAGGAACCTACCTATTGCTATAGATCGGAGAAGGGAGAAGCCAGATTCAAATTCAGGCCAAGTGTTAACCATTTATATGCTACTACTCCTTCCACTTAGGATAGTGAGGTTTGGCTGATGTACTCTGGAAGATTAAAGATAAGACACAGTCATATCTCATGTCAGATGTAGCCATAGGAAATTTTAAGATGGCAAACAGCAAGAGCATTCAGAGGTACATGCCTCTGTGTTAGATAAGTAAGATCTCACCCCTGTTTACTGTGTGGGGTTTTGGGTAACCACCTCACTGCCCATCCCACTAGTGGGTAACCTGCCTCCAACCACAGGTGTCCAAGATGGGTACAAGTACATCAGAGAAAAATTGGTGGAGCAGTATGCCATGGGACAAGCTCAAAGTTTCAGGTTTGCTGAGCTTCTCTCAGTTTCTGTTTGACTTAGCAGGACTCGGGAGACATTGATGGAAGCCCCATCTTAGTCTCGGTGAACCTAATGAGAGCTGAGTTTAGCCTGGGTCAGCCAGGAAAGCCATAGGGCTCTCACCAAGTAAGAAAGACCAGACTATGCTTTCAGCAGCTGCAGACTTTTAGCTGAATGCTAGCAAGACAGGTATGAATAGGACAAGCAAAGACCGTGGCTCAGGAGGCCAGAGGAACCAGAAGATCCTACTGTCTAAGGATTCCTGATCCCCCAGACTTTTCCCTTTCCCCATCATACCATGCTACCTCCTGCCTTGACACATACCGGTTACATTCTTGTCAGTGCAATAGTGTTTCCCCTTACACAAACCAATAAAGTCTTATATAATGCAAATCTTACTCACAAATTGATCGGTTTACCAAATTAACCAATTCATAGTATATTTAATTCATGATATGCTATAGGAGAAATGCATGTATAGTGATTGAATTGCAGAGAATAGTAGAGCAGTATACATGTATAAAGATACCACCAGAGTGTTTTAATCAAGAGTCTCAGCTTTCAAGTAACAGAAGCCATCTTCAGTTAGTTTGAGCAAAAATGATAAAGATACTGGGATGTATCATATAAGTCAAAGACTCAGAAAGAGAATGAAATCAGGAATTGGAAAGATTAGGACTTTCTTTATCTCTGCTTTTTAATCTTTTTATTATTGTTACTTTTTAATTTACATCCAAGTTAGTTAGCATATAGTGCAACAATGATTTCAGGAGTAGATTCCTTGATGTCCCTTATCCCTTTAGCCCATCCCCCCTTCCACAACCCCTCCAGTAACCCTCTGTTTGTTCTCCATATTTAAGAGTCTCTTATGTTTTGTCCCCCTCCCTGTTTTTATATTATTTTTGTCTTCCTTCCTTTATGTTCATCTGTTTTGTTTCTTAAATTCCACATATGAGTGAAGTCACATGATATTTGTCTTTCTCTGACTAATTTCGCTTAGCAGAATACCCTCTAGTTCCATCCAGGTAGTTGCAAATGGAAAGATTTCATTCTTTTTGATTGCCGAGTAATACTCCATTGTGTGTGTGTGTGTGTGTGTGTGTGTGTGTGTGTGTGTGTATGTGTATACAATATATATATACCACGTCTTCTTTATCCATTCATCCATCGATGGACATTTGGACTCTTTCCGTACTTTGGCTATTGTTGATAGTGATGCTATAAACATGGGGGTGCATGTGTCCCTTTGAAACAGCATACTTGTATCCCTTGGATAAATACCTAATAGTGCAATTGCTGGGTCGTAGGGTAGTACTGTTTTTAGTTTTTTGAGGAACCTCCATACTGTTTTCCAGAGTGGCTGCACCAGTTTGTATTCCCACCAGCAGTGCAAAAGAGATCCTCTTTCTCCGCATCCTCGCCAACATTTGTCCTTGCCTGAGTTGTTAATGTTAGCCATTCTGACAGGGTGAGGTGGTGTCTCCTTGTGGTTTTGATTTGTATTTCCCTGATGATGAGTGATGTTGAGCATTTTTTCATGTGTCGGTTGGCCATCTGGATGTCTTCGTTGGAGAAGTGTCTATTCATGTCTTTTGCTTATTTCTTCACTGGATTATTTGTTTTTTGGGTGTGGAGTTTGATAAGTTCTTTATAGATTTTGGATACTAACCCTTTATCTGATACGTTATTTGCAAATATCTTCTCCCCTTCTGTCGGTTGCCTTTTAGTTTTGCTGATTGTTTCCTTCTCTGTGCAGAAGTTTTTTATCTTGATGAGGTTCCAATAGTTCATTTTTGCTTTTGTTTCCCTTGCCTCTGGAGACATGTTGAGTAAGAAGTTGCTGCGGCCAAGGTCAAAGAGGTTTTTGCCTGCTTTCTCCTTGAGGATTTTGATGGTTTCCTGTCTTACCTTTAGGTCTTTCATCCATTTTGAGTTTATTTTTGTGTATGGTGTAAGAAAGTGGTCCAGGTTCATTTTTCTGCGAGTTGCTGTCCAGTTTTCCCAGCACCACTTGCTGAAGAGACTGTCTTTATTCCATTGGATATTCTTTCCTGCTTTGTCAAAGACTGGTTGGCCATACATTTGTGGGTCCATTGCTGGGTTTCTATTCTGTTCCGTTGATCTGAGTGTCTGTTTTTGTGCCAGTAGCAGACTGTCTTGATGAGTACAGCTTTGTAATACAGCTTGAAGTCCTTTCAATCTTTTTATCTCTGCTTCTCTCTTAGTATCTGCTTCAGTCTCTTTTTCTCTTCCTATCTGCCTCTGTGCTTCTCTAGTCTACATGGAAAAAGCCCTACTCTTGCACCCCAGTTCCTGAGCTTACATGTTACAGCTGTCTTGTAGTATCTTCATGTAGACTAACTTATTTTATCATCTCCATACACCAATTCTAAATTCTAGCTCCCCCATGAATTTGATTGGCTCCGTGTGGTTCAGGTGCCTTCCTTTGGGCCAATTCCCCGTAGCCAATAGAGTGGGATTCTGAACTCAGACAGGACATTGACCTGTAGCTCAACCTCTGTAGATCTTCTGGGGTTTAGGGCTGGGTGCTGTTTTCCCCAGGGAAGTAGAATCATTGTCAGCTTGAAATGTACCTTACTAAGTTTCTACTGAGGGGATAAAAACTAATTTTAGGAGGTGAGAGAGGAAGTAATTATTTAGCAAGAAACTGAATAAGAATGATTTCTTTCTTATGAATATTCTGCTTGATCTTTGTTGTTATTGTCTCTACCAGAGATCCTTGTGTTTTATATTCTACGTACCAACTTGTATCTTTTCCTTCATTTATTCATGGCTTTGGAGATATAATCCAAGATGACACGTATTATCATTTTTGACATATGCAAAGTCCTTATGAACTCCTTCCTTGTATAAAATCAATTGTGTTTTTAATACTATGTGCACGGGTTAAATAAAAAGATACCACAATCTCTTCCTTTCTTACTTCCCATGCCCTCACACTAGCCCAAAAATCTTCCTGCCAAATAATTTGTTGGACTTTTGTGAGGCAGAATTGGAGAATGAGCAGTGAAAGACTAGAGAGGCAGCAGCAGGGGAAAGAGTTAGTACTCTATCCTCCCAAACCACCCAAAACTACTCATCCTGAAATCTTCCACATTACATTCAGGTGCCAACATCTGCCTAGACACATCCTTGATTCTTCTTTCCTCCCCATCCCTGTGCCCATACCATACCTAATGCTGTAACTCCATTTGGAAAACATGCTTCATGATCTACTTCTTTCCTTTTCCACGACTACATTGCAATTTTCCAAGCCACCAGCTTACTACACTAGCTTCATCATTGATTTCCCTGCCTATAACTCATTCCTTCCCGCAATCTGTTCTCCATGGCAGGTAGAGTGAAATTTTTTTAAATATAAATTATTTGGTCATGAGAGAGTATCTTGGGTTAGACTTACTGGACAAAATATATGAGGCAAAGATTTGGGGCATTAGACAAGAAGCAGCACAGAAACTTGATCCCTGAGAAAATGAGACCAAATGAGGTAAGCATTAGAACAGTCCTGGCTTTATGCCTCAAGGTACTTTCCAACTGAAGTACAGGAAGGGGGATCCCAAGAGGAAAACGGTAGTCTCACTAGGAAAACAGAGATCAGAATTTTGGAAGGTTGGATGATCATTTGTCTTTCCTTCTTTATTCTATTAAAGTGGTAAGGTAATTTATATTGAATGATTTATGAATGTTAAAACCAATCAGGCACTTAGGGGATAAATTACATTTGCTCAGATATATCCCTTTTCTTGTCTTCCCCAATTCTTTCATTCCCAGTTTCTCATTTGCCAAAATACTCCCTGAATACTTGTTCATGGGCTTGTTTAAAAAAAATTTTTTTTTAAGTTTTTTAAAATTTATTTAAGCAATCTCTACACCCCACGTGGGACCCGAATTCACAACCCTGAGATCAAGAGTTGCATGCTCTTCTGACTGAGCCAGCCAGGCACCCCTGTTCACGGGTTTTTATATCTCATATTCTTTCCACACCTTCTTTGGAAATTCTTAGGCTATTTCACTTAATTAGTGAATATTCTGAAACAGTTGTCAGTATGATGTCTGATTTTATATTCATAGGGGAAATTCAGGCAATTGACTGAATTATTTTTGGCATTAAGAAAATATTCAATTAATATTTAAAGGGAAACAGATAAACACAATACACAAAAATAAATTTGGAATGGATTAAAGACTTGAATGTAAGAACAGAAACCATAAAACTCCTAGAATAAAACATAGGCGGTAAGCTCTTTGGCTTATCAGCAATATTTGTTTGGACCAGTCTCCTCAGGCAAGGGTAACAAAAACTAAAACAAATAAACAAAAGCCAAAGTAAATAAAAGCTTTTGCACAGAGAAAGAAATCATCAATAAAAAGGCAAGCTACTAAATGGGAGAAGATATTTGCAAATCACACATCCAATAAGAGGTTAATGTCAAAAATATATAAAGAACTGACACAACTTAATATAAAAAAAATACAACTGATTTAAAAAAGTGGAAAGGGCTTGAACAGACATTTTTCCAAAAGAAGGCAAACAGATGGCCAACAGGCACATGAAAAGATGTTCAACAGCCTACTCATCAGAGAAATGTAATTCAAAACCATCATGAGATGCCTGACACCTGTCAGATTGGGAATTATCAAAAAGACAAAAAATAACAAGTGTTGGCAAGGATGCGGAGAAAAGGGAATCCTTATATGCTCTTGGTGGGAATGTAAATTAGTGCAGCCACTATGTAAAACACTGTGAAGGGTCCTCAAAAAATAAAAATAGAACTACTATATGATCCAGCAATTCCAATTCTGGATCTTTACCCAAAGAAAATGAAAACACCAATTCAAAGAGACATGCTCCCTTGTATTCATGGCAGCATTATTTACAGTAGCCAAGATATGGAAGCAATAGATGAATGAAGATGTAAGATATATATATATATATATCTTACACACACATATATAATGTGAGCTCAGCCATATATATGATTTATATATATATATAAACTCAGCCATAAAAATGAAGTCTTGGGGCACCTGGGTGGCTCAGTTGAACCACCCAGTTGAATCAAGTCCAACTTGATTTTGGCTCAGGTCATGATCCCAGGGTCATGGGATAGAGCCCCACGTAGGGCTCCACACTGAGCATGGAGCCTGCCTAAGATTCTCTTTTTCTCCCTCTGCCCCTCTCCCCTGCTTGTGTGCACTCTCTTCCTCAAATAAGTTAAAAAAAAGAATGAAGTATTGCCATTTGCAACTACATGAATGGACCTAGAGGGTATTATGCTGAGTGAAATAAAGACAAATACCATATGATTTCACTTATATGTGGAATCTAAAATTTAAAACAAGTGAACACACAAACAAAAAACAAAAATAGACTTATAGATACAGAAAACAAAATATCAGTTACCAGAGGAGGGATTGGGGTGAGCAAAATGGGTGAAGGGGATTAAGAAATATAAACTTCCAGTTATAAAATAAATAAGTCACGGGGATATAATACATAGCATAGGGAATATAGTCAATAATATTCTAATAACTTTGGTGACAGATAACTAGACTTAACATGGGGATCATTTCATAATGTCAAATGATATATACCTGAAACTAATAGGATATTGTATGTCAAGTATACATCAATTAAAAAATAATAAGTAAATAAATTGAAGGAAAATGGTGTACTAGGATTCTGTTCTGCCAACTGATAGTACCCCAACTCAAACAAGATTTGGCAAAAGAAAGAATTTATTATAAGGTATTTCATGAAGGATTGAACATTGAAATGGCAGAAAGGGCAGTGATGTGGCTATGCTTCTACTCAGTCCTGTGACTTAAATATCATCAGGATCCTCTTTGACTGTAGTCACTGCTCTGTGTGCTTTGGCTTCATTCTTTTCTCTTTCTTTGTTCCTGGATTGGGAAACTTGGCTGCTGACAACTCAGGAGCTTTACATCTTACAGCACCAAACACTAGAAAGACTGGCTTGATTCTGTCTTGCTACATCCAAAAATTGCTTGACCCTGCCCTGAGTCAAGTGCCCACCCTCTGCCAATCAGCTGTGGCCAAGGAGACTGAGTCACTTAGGGACACCTTCCAAGAAAATTGTATGACTAGAAGGAGGAAAGGAACATTTTCAGGAGAGGGGGATTTCTATTCCCAGAAGGAAAGCAGCAGCCCTTAGAGTGCAAACCAGTAGGTTTCTACTATAAAAGGAAACATTGATATGCTAAATGTGTCTGCTAAGGGCAAGAACTTCGCATTTACTAGGTATAATCATAGCCCCACCATGATCAGCTGCTAGTCAGAATAACATTCCCTGACTTAGGAAAAGCAACACAAAAACATATAGGAAATATGCCTTTTCTCACCTATGTGGTTGTGACAGAGACATGATATTCCTGAAATATAGGCTTTTCATTGTTATTTTATCCTTAGCAAATTGCATTTCTCCACTACATCATGAATCATCACTGACTTAATAACCCACATGGTTTCTTATGAAAAATAAGAGAATAAAACCTATTATAAGCAAGTGATTTGGATATTTTCTTTTGTATTTATGTATTATCTAAATATATTAGAACATATTTCTGTTTACCTTCTATCCATTTTTTCTCTTAATTATGTTTTTTCAGTGGTCTATAGGAATAAATATGAAAATGGTATACCCCCCTTTTTTTCTGAAAAATACTGCAACTCCTTTATTATATTTAGAAATCCAATAAACCTCTATTTACATAAAATAATTAATGGAAACATTGGGAATAATTCCTTTTTGCCATTATTATTAGATTTAAAGTTTTTTGGGACATACTGTATTAGGTATAATTTGATATTGTATATGTTTATTTCATTTGAGGCCTAGGATACTGTTACCTTCCTTTAGAAGCAGCATATACTTTTGTTACTGGAAGGCTGCAACTAGACCTGGGGCACTAACAAGCCCAGGTGACTTAGTATTCTGGGGTTGAAATGATTGGAAGCTGGGCTTCATTCCTTGTGAAGGCCAATTATTCCTTTTTACTTTATTCCTGGGGTTGTCTTTTGGTGACCCAGTTCAAAGCCTGAGGACATTATCAAAGCCCCCCTCCCATAAAGTTGGCATGCCTCAGATTTCCATTTTTGTTCCCTATGGCCAATGAGTTGTCTTTAGCTCTGCATATCTCTCAACTTCTCAGGCATGTATTTCAGAATTGGCAGATACTTTTTCATATATGATGCTTCTTCTACTTGGAACACTGGACAGCTTGTCTCATATACCCCCTCATCCCTTATTCCTGGCTAACTCCTACTTCTACCCTTATGGCTTAGCCTAAATGTGATTCCT
The DNA here is from genome assembly GCF_022079265.1 of Lynx rufus. Classification (NCBI taxonomy): domain Eukaryota; kingdom Metazoa; phylum Chordata; class Mammalia; order Carnivora; family Felidae; genus Lynx; species Lynx rufus. The sequence continues at coordinate 31,024,617 of NW_025814845.1, forward strand.
GGGAAACTTTCCTTGACTCCCCTTGAGTCACCATAGTATCCTGCCTTCCTTTGTCATAAATACTTATGACATTGAAAATTAGTTGCTTTGTCTCCCCTTACCAGACTCTACATTTTGTGATATCAGGAACAGTGTCTTCCTTGCTTATCCCTATGTTTCTGGGACATAAAACAGTACCTGGAATATAGTAAGGAAGAAAATATTTGTTCATGAATTAATTGATATTTCTCTATTCTTAAATGGCCTTCCATTTCCTACAGAAAACATTCCCACTTCCCATGCATGGGTATATAAGATTTTTGGTGATTTGAGGCCTGGATCTCTCACCACCCCATATTCTACAAGTATGCTTTGCCGTTTAACATCTCTGTATCTTTATTGTACTCTGCCTTCTGTGTGTCTTTTCTCCTTTTGTGGTCTGGAAAACTCTTGTTCCTCCTTTAATAGTTCAAGTTTCTCCTTCTCTTAGAAGTCACTTTGGGCTGATTTTTGTTCTTTTTCTGATACATTCAATTTGTTCTTTATCTGTGTATCTTACAACATTCATCACGTTGTGCTCTAATCGTTTATACGTCTATTATACCACCAAATTATAAGTTACATAAGGGTGGAAGCCCAGGTTTGATCACACTTCTTAGTTAACAATATTAAAAGAATAGGCGTATTAATTATTATCACTTCTTGAATAGCTTGACTTGGAAGTACATTTTCAAAAGTATCTTGGCTACAATTCTGTAAGTTAGATATTAGTTCCTAATTCCTAGTGCTTAGAAAAGCTAAATAACCTATCTAATGTCATGTAGCTAGTAATTGGTGGAACCAGAATTTGAATCCAGGTAGTCTGATTGCAGAGTCCAAACCATACTGTCTGGAGAGACAGAGGGAGAGAATGGCAGAGGGAGAGGAAGAAGGGATGTGGTGTGCTATTAAGAGGGGCAAAAATAGTTCCATGTGTGACCAGATTTGTGGATGGGAGTGGTGGGAATGTGGAAACTGAGGACTGAAGAGTTGGTTCAGGTTAAATTATTAATATCCTAGTGTATCATGATAAAGAGTTTAGATTCCGTCCTGTAGCTAATGAGTTCATTTTGGATGTAAGCTTAGAAATTACCTAACTACAATTTAACATACAGAAAGACAGCTTTGGCTGTTTCCTGGCAAACAGAGGTAATTAGGCAACCCTCTGTGATAACGTTCAAATTATAGCAGGAGGTGGACTTCTGGATCCAGAATGTTGAGAATGGTTTTTGCTTCCATTTTCATCATTGCAGTCCACCTACACCTGTGGAAGAAGTTTTTTAGTAACCACAGGATGTTTCATTTATAAATGTAATACATGTCTGGTTATCTTAATAGCATTTGGATTTGGTCTTTATCCTCAATCTGATATTGTGTATTTATACAAAAATCTTTATAACTGTATATATACTTTAAATTATTTTTGTGCGATTAAATTATATTAAAATTCACAGTCTGAGCTCCATCAGTTCAGTTTCTGACTCTTGATTTCTGCTCAGGTCATGATCTCAGGGTCATAAGATTGGGCCCTGCATCAGTCTCCGCACTGGACATGGAGCTTTCTTAAGATTTTCACTCTCTCTCTCTCTCTCTCTCTCTCCCTCCCTCCCTCTACCCCTCCCCTGCTTGTGTGCACACACACTCTCTCTCAAAAATAAACAAATAAACAAATATAAAAAAAAATAGGGGCACCTGGGTGGCTCAGTTGGTTAAGCATCCACCTCTTGATTCTGGCTTGAGTCATGATCTCATGGTACATGAGATTGAGCCCTGTGTCTGGCTCTGCCCTGGTGGTGTGGAGCCTGCTTGGGATTCTTTCTCTCCCTCTTTCTCAGCCCCTCCCCTGTGCTCACCTATACACGCTCTCTCTCTCTCAAAATAAATAAATAAACATTAAAAAAAAAAAGTGTGCCTGGGTGGCTCAGACAGTTAAGTGTCTGACTTTGGCTCAGGTCATGATCTCACATTTTGTGAGTTTGAGCTGAGTTTGAGCCCCATATTGGGCTCTCTGCTGTCCGTGCAGAGCCTGCTTTGGATCCTCTCAGGGCACCTGGGTGGCTCACTGGGTTAAGTGGCAGACTCTTAATTTCTTCTCAGATTCACGAGTTCAAGCCCCACATCGGGCTCTGCTCTGTTTTTTGTTCTGGGATCATCGGAACTGGGAAGGACATGATACAGATTCATGACAGTTCCTTAATCTTATTAAGAATACACTGTTGGCAACTATGACAATAACTAGCTATAATGAGTATCTGCCATGTGTCAGGCACTGTGCTGAGTATTTTACACACATGGTTGGTAATCACCACATTAAGGTAATGTGACCACGTTCTACAGATGAGAAAACAGGCTGAGAAAAGAGATTCATTAATAAACCTGAGGTCACACAGCTAGTAAGTGACAGAAACTGAATTTAACTTCAAATTTGTCTGACTAAATTCCACACCTCTTTCACTGTATAAAATTTCTTTCAATCAACAATTGAGATAAATATCTGAGGAGATTCATATCAGTACAGAAGCAGCAAAAACTGAAAAAAGGAAGCAGGATTATCGGATTTCTAATTTTAAATATTATTTTATACTATGAAAATTTTAAGTAGAATTACAGAAATAGTTGTTAGAATTCTAAGTCTAATTTGTGAATTTTTCTAGTGGAAAATTGATAGTCTTGTCTTCAATGCAGTAGTCACCAAAAATGGATTTTCTGTCTCTAGTTTTAAGATAAAATTGGCTGCAGCATTGGCAAGATGTCGAATCAAACACGATGCCCTTTCAATTTACCACATTCTTCCAGAAACAGTTAGGAACCAGGAACTAAGGGCCTCCACTTTGCCACTTTATGCTTGGATAAATACTTGTAAAATCAGGTAAGAGTTTTAGTCAAATCCTTTATTTTTATTTCAAGTTGCTAGCCTTTCTAAATAATGTGATAAGAAATACTACCTTTCTCCTCGGTGGACATGTCTAGGGGAGTGACTGGGAAATCATGATTTAGTTCAGGATCTTATCAACAAATTCCCTGAAAACTGGTACAGTGTCTCTGAAAAACAGTATGGAGGTTCCCCAAAAAGTTAAAAATAGAACTACTCTATGATCCAGCAATTACACTACTAGGTATTTACCCAAAGGATACAAAAATTGGATTTGAAGGGGTACATACACCCCGATGTTTATAGCAGCATTATCAATAATAGCCAAACTATGGACAGAGCCTAAATGCCCATCAATTGATGAATGGATACAGATACAATGGAATATAACTTAGCCATCAAAAAGAATGAGATCTTGCCATTTGCAATGACATGAATAGAGCTAGAGGGTATTGTGCTAAGCAAAATGTCAGTCAGAGAAAGACAAATACCATACAATTCACTCATATGGGGAATTTAAACAAACAAAAAGATGAACACATGGGAAGTGGGGAGAAAAAAAGAGGGAAACAAACCATAAGAGACTCTTAATGATAGAGAACAAACAGAGTTGATCGAGGGAGGTGCATGGGGGATGGGCTAGATGGGTGATGGGTATTAAGGAGGGCACTTGTTATGATGAGCACTGGGTGTTATATGTAAATTATGAATCACTGAATTCTACTCCTGAAACCAATATTGCACTGTATATTAACTAACTAGAATTTAAATAAAAATAAAAATAAAAAAAACACCAAATTTCTAAATGGTAATTACATAAATATGTTAACTTTTCTGTCTTTAATTATCTTTTAACTTATTGTTGGCTAAAATTATAAGTTCCATTAAATGCAATAAATGCAGTGATACTTTTTTGGGGGGGGGGAAGATGGTAATGTTAAGTGCATTTTTAATATATTTTTAATTACAACCTAATATTGCATATTTACAGCCCTGAAGAAGTTTATTATAGTTTGAAGAAAAGAGGCTATAATAAAGTCAAATCTGTATTGCATATTGATGATAAAGTCTTTGCTGTGGACCAACATTGCTATGATGTCTTAATTTTTCCATCTCATCTTAAAAATAATCTTCTAAATATAGATCTTTTCAAAGATTATAAACTTATATTTCAGGTAAACATTTACTTTCATTGTGATTCTCAATAATCCTACTTATTCAAAGAATCTCTCTACTTAAAAATAAAACCTAACATGGGGCACCTGGGTGGCTCAGTGGGTTAAGTGTTGAACTCTTGATTTTGGCTCAGGTCATGATCTCATGGTTTGTAAGATCAAGCACTATTGGGTTCTGCTTACAGAGCCTGCTTGGAAATCTCTCTCTCCCTCTCTTTTTGCCCCTCCCCCACTCTCTTTCTCTTTCTCTCTCAAAATAAACAAACAAAAAAAAAAACACTTAAAAAAACCCTAACAAACTGATTATATTTTTATAGATGATCAAAAAGGTTAATAAAGCCTAATTTTCAACCTTGAATAAAATTAATACCCCTACAATCAGTGTTCCTATTGTACTCTAGCATCCTTGTCCCATGTAAAGTTATGAAGAACATGTTCTCCTTCTGAAACTCTATAGACAGGGATAATTGTATTGCTGGCAGCTGAAAGGCTGTAGTTTTCTCTTCCAAGGGAGGATTTAAAAAAATGCAATGAGGGGTAACTGGTGGCTCAGTCAGTTAAGTGTCCAACTCTTGGTTTGGGCTCAGATCATGATCTCACAGTTTTGTGAGGTCAAGCCCCTCATTGGGCTCTGTGCTGGCAGCTTGGAGCCTGCTTGGGATAATCTCTCTTTCCCTCTCTCTGCCCCACCTCCCAATTGCACTATCTCTGATTCTCTCTCAAAATAAATAAATAAACTAAAAAAAAAAAAAAGTGCAATGATACCTTTTCTACCTTCCATTTCTGGGGAAGATGCTAGTACCATCCTGAATTTGAAAATGCAATATGTAATACCTTCCCATTATTTCCTTAATATGGCCTTAGAGCCTTGATTTGTAAGAGGTATATGATGACTATCAATGTAGGGAGAGAATATGAGAAATAATGTGGTTTCAACAGAATGAAAAACAATTAGATTCAATAGAATAAAAAAATCCTCAGATTCCAATTCTTGCCTGAGATTTACCTTGTTCTTCTCAGTTTTATCCCTTGACAGCATCCATATTCTTGGGTAGAATGTCTTGGCCTTTATTCAGTAGTGATACCCTGCTGAGCACTGAGATCAACTACAAAAACTCATCTGTCTAGCCCCCTTTTATAAGCTTGTCAACCATCTTGTAATATCTGTTAACTAGCAGCAATTTAAGTGATAGTGTAATGGGGAAGAAAGAATGGAAGTAGCTGATGAGTTTTCATCAAGGGGTAAGAATGGGAGCTGTAGTAGGATATCACTAATCTATTAATTACATTTTGGGGATTTTGGCATTGTCTTAGTACTATATAAAAGTTAAATGATAACAAGGCTAAACAAAGTTCAGGTCTTTGTTTTAAATCTGTTTATATCAGTTATTTTTGTTAACTTTGTATTCTAACATATATTAAGGTGTTTTAAACTCAAAAGGATTAGGTATCTCAACACTCCTACCAAGTACTTATTTTACCTAAGCAAAAAGAAATCAGTTCATGCCTCTTGTCAAACCCTTTGAAGTTCTAATCATATCGTTATCTTGTAGGACAAATCTCGAAGTCTCGCTGTCCATTCTGTAAAGGCTTTATTAAATATGGATGATGATATCTTAATGGTCAATACAGGTTCATGGTACACAGTTGCCCATATGTCAATATTAACAAATAATAATACCTCAAAAATATTTGTGTGTGGAGTAAAATCTCAAGCTAAGGATCCTGACCTGAAGAACCTTTTTACAAAAATGGGATGTAAAAGTATGTATAAATATTTATTTGTTTGGTAATTAATGTTATATGAAATTTAGAAATGTCAAAAATATTTGAATTTGTTACCTTTTGTAACATAAAAACTCTTTATATACTATACTCTTAAAATCTTCACTAATTCATATTATACCAGGCCCTTCTCATTGTTTAATATTGGTTAAACAACTATAGTTGAAATGAATGCATATATTGGCACTTTGGTATGTTGCTTGGCATTAGCTACTGTATAATTTGAAGTTCAAACAATAGTTAAAGTAGGTGGTACAAATTATCATCCTTTAATATATAAGAGCACAGTCAAAGAAGTGCTTGACAGTGTTAATATCTAGGATTAGAAGCTAAGTCCCTTAGGCTTCTTATTTTCAAAATCTTTTTCATTGGATCATGCTGTGACCAAAGATAACATTTTATTATAGGTTCAGTGAGGCTGAAAAACTAAGCAAAACTTTTGACAGATTCACATCAGATCAAGGTGATCTGGGATTGTTAGTGCCAGATGTAGCTGCCTACCAGAAGCAAAAGTTAATTTCCTCTGGAAGAAAATAACATCATCCTAGGTCTCATATTATCTCCTAATTGTTTTCAAATACAATGTCTGGCACTCATTAAAAAACAAACCAAAAAAAAGACAAACAGGAAGAAAAGATATGACTGATATAAAGAGAAAAATACTACAATAGGAGCAAATCCACAAATGGTCCAGATACTAGAGATATCAGATGTGGACTTTAAAATAACTATGATACATATGCTAAAGAGACTAAATGACAAGTTTCAGAATTTCAGTAGACAACTGGAAACCGTAATTTTTTTTAAGTCAAAAGAAAATTCTAGAACTAGAAAATACAACATGTGAAATTAAGAAGTAAGTAGATTTAACAGTAGATTAGGCAGAGCTAAAGAAAAAATAAGCTAACTGACAAACCACAAAAATATCCAGACTGAAGCAAGGGGAAATAAAGGGTTAATAATATGGAAAAGATCATAAAACACACATGGGACCCAGTGATTCAGTGATCTTCCATATGCTGTGATGGGAACACAAAGAGGAGAAAATGAATTAAGAGATGATATTTGAAATTAAGGCTGGGAGTTTTTCTTTTTCTTTTTTTTTAATTTTAAAAAAATGTTTATTTTTGAGAGAGAGAGGCAGAGTGCAAACTCTGTGAGCACAGAGCCCGATGCACAGCTCAAACTCAGGAACCATGAGGTCATGACCTGAGCTGAAGTCGACACTTAACCACCCGAACCACCCAGTGCCCCAAGGCTGGGAATTTTTCAAAATAGATGAAATGAAGCCACAGATTCAAGAAGCCCTATGAACTCCAGTAAGAATAAATATATAGAAAACATATTAGGTACATTGTGGCATAACTGCTGAAAACCAAAGATAAAGCAGCCCAGGTGGTAATATATATTACCTTTAATGGAAAAGCAATAAAACTAAAAACTTAACTTTTTAACAGAAATAACTGAAACCGGAAAACTATTAATGTATTCATAGTGCAGAAAGAAGCTACCAGTTAGATTTCTAAAGTCAGCAGAAAGTCAGTGGTATGTGTTATATCTGGGGCAGTCAATACACAAATAATTAAATAATGTTTAATAGCTAAGAAGGGGAAGAAAAGGGAATATGGAGTTGAAATACCAATTAACATAAAAAAGGTAAGACAAAAAAAGGTAAGACAAATAGGAAACAGATTAAATACTTTAAAAATATATGTATTTTTATACATATATATTTATGAGAATATATATGTATAAATATATTTTTGTTTATAAGAGAAACCCTTTACATAGAAGGATATAAAAAAAACTTAGAAGGACAGAAAAAGATATACATTACATATACCAACAAAAGAGCTATTGACAAAGTAGATTTAAATAAGAAACATTACTAGAAATATAATTATAACATGTTCATCAGGAAAATGAAAGAGTATGAAAGTAGTATGTGCTTAATAACATAATCTCAAAATGCATAAAGCAAAATTATCCAGAACCAGCAGAAAACATACTCTGTATATAGAAAATCCTTAAAAAAATTGTATGAAAAAACTATTAGAACTAATCAATGAATTGAAAGACACAAATATAAAAAATCAATTATTTCTATACACTAGTAATAGATAATCAAAAGGTGAAAGTAAGAAAACAGTCTTATTTATAAAAACATCAAAAACATCAAACTTCCTAATCAATGTTGTATTGTGAGTCATAGGCAATACGGTAAAAAAAGAAAGGAAGAAATAAAAGATATAAAAATTGGAAAGGAAGAAATAAAACTGTTTTTTATTAATAGGTTACATAGTTATATATGTGGAAAATCCAAAATAATCTGCAACTAAACTATAGATTTCACAAATGATTTTTGTAAGGTTGATAGATACAAAGTCAGCATACAAATACAATTTCTACCTACCAAAAATGAAAATTTGAAAATGAAGCAGGTATCTTTTATAATAGTACCAAAAACCATAACACATTTAGGAGTACATCTAATAAAAGATGTGTAAGACCTCCTCGTAAAACTATAGACCATTACTGAAAGACCAAAGACCTAACCAAATCTAAGAATAAATCATGTTCATGAACTGAAAAATTCTTACAAAGATGACCTTTCTCTCCACATTGATCTTCATGGATTGAGTTCAATCCACGTGACACTGTAGATTACTGAGATTTTTTTTTTCAGTAAATGGGGGTAGAAAAAATGAAACTGACCTGTACTTCACGCCGTCAACACAAATGTAGAGTCTCCTAGAATTTATTATAGGAGAAACTCTTAATGACTGGGATTGGCAGATTTCTTAAACAGGACACATAAAGCACTAATCATAAAAGAAAAGATTTATAAATTGGACTGTAGTAAACTTTTGAAAAATTTTAAATTTCTGTGCATTAAGATTAAGAGAGTGCAAAGGCAAACTGTAGAGAGGGAACATATAAACTAGTGAAGAGTTTTTATCCACAGTGTAAAAAAAATTCTTACAAATTAACAGTGAATAGACAACCTAACTGGAAAATGTGGAAGAGACATGACCAGGCATTTCACAAAAGAGGATATCCAAATGCCAAAAAGAAAAAAAAAAAAAAAAGTGAAAGTCGTCAATCCCATTACTAATCAGGGAAATGCAATTAAAATCACAACTTACCGTCACATGTCCACAGAATGATTAAAATGAAAAATATTGGCAGTACCATGTACTGGCAAGGTAAAGAGCATTGGGAAGGCTCAAACACAGCTGATGGGACTGTAAACTTGTGCAATCACTCTAGAAAGCTAGCATTAATCACTAAAATTGAATATGTACATACCAATGACCCAGCATTTCACTTCCAGTTACCCTCTGAATTTTTACCTAGTTACCAAGAGAGAATAGGAACCTCTAAGTAACCAAGCAGTGGAGGAAGGGAAGTTTCTTCTTTTAGAAGTATTCTAGCTAATATGAAAAAGGTATGACAGAATTAAAATAGGTGACAGAATTAAAATAGGTCTATTTTGCAATCTCTTTGCTGGTGCCAGAAAGATAACTTAGTGGATAAATATGACATCACTTGTGAAGTAGTTTTGCTCCCCTCTCCACTCTCTCCACACTCCCCCCACCAAAAAAAAGGAAAGAAAAAGAAAAAAAAAGCCAGAATCTAATTAAGCTTCTAAAGATCCAACTAGTAAGTTATAAGAAGCACAGAACACAGGAACATGTTAGAGTACACTCTAGGGAAGCAATTAGCAAAATCCAGACTGTAGAAAAGCTGTCCGTAGTACAAATAACCATGTTTCATTAGGGAATAACTTGTAAAAAAAAATGGAAAGGGAACCTATCAATAAGAAGAAATTTAAAATAAGGCTTATCAACTAATTGCAATGTATGTACTTTATTAAAATCCTGATTCAAACAAATTGTAAAAAACTTTTGTCATGTGTGAGACTATGGGGAAATTAGAGCCATGATTGGATGCCATTATTTTTTAATGATGATAAGGAATTCTTATTTTTTTAAATTTGTGTGGTTATATTTTTAAAGGAGTTCTTTTAGAGCTATGTGGTGAAATATTTATAGATTTAAAATAATATGGGTTGGGGTGGAAGTGGGTACAGATGTAGATGAAACAGGATTGGGCATGAATGGTTCACTGTTGAATCTCCATGATGGGTACTTGAGAATTTATTATGTTTTTATGTGTGTTTTTGTATGTTTGAACTTTTCCAATCGAAAGTTAAAAATAGAAAGAAAAAAAAAAGGAAAAGGCCCACTGATTAAAAAAAAAACAAAACAGTTTCAAAACAGACAGAATAGGAAGATGAACAGGGTGATCAGACAAGAGAAAGGGGGTGGGGGAACAATTTTAGTGATGACTCCTTAGCAGGTGAGGGGACTGGGAGTCATTGCAGAAGTGGAGGGGTGGCCTGAAGATAGGGACACAGATTATTATACTCAGTGAGGGCAGACTTCCTTCCAACTAAACTAAAGTCCTTAAGGAACATTAGACTGCCTCATAAATGCTACTGATACCCATTTTTTCTCTGAGGAAGATGGAATATAAAAGGAGATTACAATGAGAAAGGGAAATAACCAACACTGAGCATTTACTATGTGCTAGGCACCATACTAAACTGCTTTATTTCAGTCTTCACCACAATTAGATGAGGCAGGCATTGTTATCCCATTTTATGAGTGAGAAAATGGGGGCTCAGAGAGATTAAGTCATGCAGCTAGTAAATACCGAAGTTGGGAGTCATCCTTGGGTGTCTCTGCCCCCAAAGCCCATTTCCCTCCACTATGTCATAGTATTTTAAAAGAATCTGAAGTTCAGGGCACCTAGGTGGCTCAGTCGGTTAAGCATCTGATTTTGGCTCAGGTCATGATCTCATGGTTTGAGCTCTGTTTTGGGTGAGCTCAAGCCCTGCTTCGGGCGTATATGAGCCCTGCCTTGGGTAAGCCCTGCTTCTCTATCGCTCTCTTTCCCTCTCTCTCTCCCTCTCTTTCTCTGCCCCTGATGGGATTCTCTCTCTCTGCCCCCCCCCCGCCCCTCGCTCACTTGTGCCCTCTCTCTCTCTCTCTCTCAAAAAAAAAAAAGTAATCTGAAGTTCAGAATGAAAAATTATATTTTATGTAGGAGATATTTAAATTTCAAAATTGTTCTCTCAAGTGAAGGAGAAAGAATTCATGTGTTAACTCTGATAAGTTATCAGAGAAGAATAGCTCTCTTTTCTGACTATATGAGATGACTTTTTGTGAGGCTGAGGATTTAAAAATGAAAAATGATAGGGGCGTCTGGGTGGCTCAGTCATTTGAGTGTTTGACTTCAGCTTCGGCTCAGGTCATGATCTCATGGTTGGTGAGTCTGAGCCCTGCACCTGGCTCTCTGCTGTTGGCACCAAGCCCGCTTCGGATCCTCTGTCCCCCCGTCTTTCTGCCCCTTTCCTGCTTGCCCTGTCTTTCAAAATAAATAAACAGTAAAAAAAAATGAACAATGATAAATAGATCTAATTACATACTGTATTAAGATTTTTAATGAATATTTTTGCACTAATTGTTCTGTTTTTTTCTCTCCAAGATATTGAAATACTTCATGAAGCATTTCTGAACATTGAATCAAAGGATCATAGATTGCAGAAAGTTAAAGTGATTCTGCTGCTTCCTCGCTGCTCAGGACTGGGTGTTAGTAATCCAGTGGAGTTTATATTAAATGAGCATGAAGGTACTTTAAAAATTTTTCATTTATAAATTATTGAAATTTGTTGATAAATGTCAAAAATAAAATTATTTAAAATCACTAAAATGACATATCAAATATATCTTATTAATGAATAGCTACCATGTATAGAGCACTTACAATGTGTAAAGTACTTTACATTCATTGTTTCATTGAATACTTATAGCAATCCTTTGTGATATGGGCAAGGGGGAATATTAAAATTACTTATTTATTTATTATTTATTTATTTTTGAAAGAGCACAAGCGGGGGAGGGGGAAAGAGTGGGGAGAGGGTCTGAAGCAGGCTCTGTACTGACAGGCTGACCGTAGTAGTGAGCCCTATGTGGGGCTTCGACTCACAAAGCGTGAGATCATGACCTGAGCCAAAGTGCCCTAAAAACATTTAATAATAGGGGGCGCCTGGGTGGCGCAGTTGGTTAAGCGTCCGACTTCAGCCAGGTCACGATCTCGCGGTCCGTGAGTTCGAGCCCCGCGTCGGGCTCTGGGCTGATGGCTCAGAGCCTGGAGCCTGTTTCCGATTCTGTGTCTCCCTCTCTCTCTGCCCCTCCCCCGTTCATGCTCTGTCTCTCTCTGTCCCAAAAATAAATTAAAAAAAAAAATTTAATAATAGGAATGATGTAGGTAATCAGAACACATGTTGGCCAGTATGCTCTTCTGGTATATACCAGTGCTCAAGATATAGGCATTAAAGGGGCGCCTGGGTGGCGCAGTCGGTTAAGCGTCCGACTTCAGCCAGGTCACGATCTCGCGGTCCGTGAGTTCGAGCCCCGCGTCGGACTCTGGGCTGATGGCTCAGAGCCTGGAGCCTGTTTCCGATTCTGTGTCTCCCTCTCTCTCTGCCCCTCCCCCGTTCATGCTCTGTCTCTCTCTGTCCCAAAAATAAATAAACGTTGAAAAAAAAAATTAAAAAAAGATATAGGCATTAAAATTTATCAGCATTTTATAGATGAAAATACTGAGGCTCAGAAAGATTAATTCATTTTTATAAGGTCACACAAGCTCTAGTTAGTAGCAGAGCTAGAATTCAAATTTAGATCAGCCAAACTCTACAGACTGTGCTCTAAAATGATCCCAATTAAATTATAATCACACTATTTCAAACTCAAGACTTATATGATCCCTAGTATGTATGTTTTCTGATATTAATACTTCAGATTAAGTATTAATTCTAGAAATACTTTACTTCTTTAAGAAATTATAAAATATTAACATTACCATTTATTGAGCACTCATATATAAGGCACTGAGCTAAGCACTTTGCTTTATTTCACCAAATCCTCACAAGAACTCAATGAGTTAGTTACAGTAGTGTCCCCTTATCTGTGGGGATTTGTTGCAAGACCCCCAGTGGATGCCTGAAACCATAGATATCACTGAACCCTATGTATACTACATTTTTCCCTGTACATATGCCCCTATGATAAAGTTCAGTTTATAAATCAGGCACAGTAAGATATTAATAACAACAATAATAAAATAGAGCAGTCATAACAATATTCTGAAATGAAAGTTGTGTGAATGTGGTTTCTTTTTCAAAATATCTTACTGTACTGTACTTACCCTTCTTGTGATGATGTAAGATGACAAAATGCCTACCTCCATGATGAGATAAAGCCAAGTGAGTGACGTAGGCACTATGATGTAGCCTTAAGTTCCTAGTGATCTTCTGCTGATTCGGCAGAAAAAGGATTATCAGCTTCCAGGACTGTGGTTGACCTCCAGTAACTGAAACTGCAGAAAGCAAAACCATGGATACTGTACTCTTACTTCTACATTTTACAAGTACAGAATCTGAGGCCCAGAGGTGTAGAAGTGTCCCAGGGCCATGTGACTAGCGTCAGAGCCCAGATTCAAACACAGCAGCTCTGACTCTGAGGCTGGCACTCTGAGCCACTTTTTAAACCACAGTGTATGGCCGTGCATTGACTGAAATGCATTCTTACTGTAATCTGTTCCTATTGAAAGCCCTAGTTGAATGAGGTTAACTAGAATATTAGATAAGGAAGACATTTCACCAACATTCAGCAGATAGTGAATACTTGCTTTCTGTTTCTAGCAAGGTCAGGATCAAAAGTGAGAAAAAAAATGGAGGGAAAGAAACTCATATTTATTGTGCACAAGTATGTCCCAGTCACTATTCTAGGTGGCACCCATCACTATCACTTAATATTCACAATAACTTTTTGGGGATAGTGTTCTTTTGTTATCTCTGTTTCACAGTGGGGGAGGGGAACAAGACTCTGAGAAATCTCACAAGTTGCTTAAGGTCACGTAGCTAGTAAATAGAGAAACTGGGATTCAAATTCAGATTAGTTAGCACATTCCACGATACCGGACAGTCTGGAACTGGGTTTACACTGCACCCCGTGGAATTTTTGACTTGCTATGGAAAATGTCCTCGCAGTGAGAGTAAAACAGAATAACCAAGTCAAGTGGAGAATAGTGAGCTGAGAAACTTTCTATGTTAACTGGGAAATAATCAAATTAGAATTAGTAGACATAGGAAAAGAGGGGAGGAGATAGCTGCAGCTATAATAGACATAGCAGTGAAGAGAGTTAGAGCTCCCAACTGAGAAACTCTGGCCTTATTCTGGGTCATTTTGAAGTGGGAATGCAGAAAAAAATAAACCATAGGTAAAAATGAACTCGGGGTTGGGAAAGGAGCTCAAAGGGAACCACAAGAGATGAAAAGGGAGAAAGTAAAAAGTTTCCTGGGGGCGCCTGGGTGGCTCAGTCCATTAAGCATCCAACTCTTGATTTTGGTTCAGGTCATGATCTCACAGTTCATGGGATGGAGCCCCGCATCAGGCTCTGTGCTGACAGTGTGGAGCCTGCTTGGGATTCTCTCTCTCCCTCTCTCTCTGGCCCTTCCCTGCTCTCACATGCACTCTTTCTCTCAAATAAACTTAAAAAAAATTTTTTTAAAAAGTTTCCTAGGTATTAGCAATGTTCTGAAAGCTTTGCTGAAGAGGCAAGAGGATAAGCCAAGAAGTCGTCTGTGGCAAACCTGGAAAAAGGAGGGTTTCCTCTGAGGAAGTAATAGCCAGAGCAAATAAGAAGCTGTTGACCTAGTGCCAAGGGTAGAAATATGACTAATAAGTTTAGTGGGGATGAATTGAAAAGACTTGGATACTAGGTGGAAGGGAAAAATCATGAATTAGTTTGAAAAACATTTTAACATTGAAAAATGTGAGAAACATTGAAGAATACATGAAATTGTTCCTTGCTAATAACTGGGAATTATTTTAAAATGGGATGAAGCAATAGCACTGCTAGGAATTTACCCAAAGAATACAGGAGGGCTGATTCGTAGGGGCACATGTGCCCCAAGTTTATAGCAGCACTTTCAACAATAGCCGAAGTTTGGGGGCACCTGGGTGGCTCAGTCGGGTAAGCGTCTGACTTTGGCTCAGGTCATGATCTCCAGGTTTGTGAGTTCGAGCCCCACATCGTGTTCTGTGCTGCCAGCTCAGAGCCTGGAGCCTGCTTTGGATTCTGTGTCTTCCTCTCTCTCCGCCCCTCCCCTGCTCACACTCTGTCTGTCTCTCTCTCTCAAAAATAAACATTAAAAAAATTTTTGAAAATAGCCAAATTATGGAAAGAGCCCAGATATCCATTAACTGATGAATGGATAAAGAAGTTGTGGCATATATATACAATAGAATACTACTTGGTGAAGAAAAAGAATGAAACCTTGCCATTTGCAACAACTTGGGTGGAACTGGAGGGTATTACGCTACGTGAAACAAGCTAGTCAGAAAAAGACAGATATCATATGTTTTTTCATAACAAATGTGGAATTTGAGAAACTTAACAGAAGACCATGGGGGAAGGGAAGGAAAAATAAGTTACAGAGAGGGAGGCAAACCATAAGAGACTCTTAAATATAGAAAACAAACTGAGGGTTGATGAGGGTGGGGGGTTGGGGGGCCGGGGAAAATGGGAGATGGGCATTGAGGAGGGTACTTGTTGGGATGAGCACTGGATATTGTGAGGTGAATGTGATAACCACTATGCTACAGAAACATGGATGTTGTATGTAAGTGATGAATCACAGGAATCTACTCCTGAAGCCAAGACTACACTGTATACACTGTATGTTAGCTAATGTGACAATAAATTATTTAAAAATACGTACAATAAAATGGGGTGAAAGAGGTAAATTGATGTGGTTTTATAGTATAATAATGTATAAATAGTCCTTTTAAAAGTGGTGAAGAGAGAGAGAAAAATGTGAAGTGTAAAAATAAATTGGGAAGAAATGGAGTTTAATTAACCTTTACTGATATTACTAGAATGGGGAACAGCCAAATATATGGCATAAATAATTGGCTCTCCTACTCCAGGGACTTACTGAGAGGCAGAATAAAGAGAAGTTAGAAGTTTGGACTCTGGTCAGATTTCTGAGCTAAAATATGGCTCTTCGCCTAGTAGCTATATGACCTCAGATAAGTGGTTTAATGTATGTTTGAACAGTTTTCTTAATGTTAAAAGGGATAATAATGTTTCAGGGGGTTGACAAATAAAATACCGTATACAAAGTAGTATTCAATACATCCTAGTTAATATTATCAAGAAGTATGTTTTGAAAATTTTTTAAGTTACTTTAAGAGCTTCTTGATCTGTTTCTTAATCTATGTAGACTAGATTTACTTCTCTGAATTCTTTCCTTCCAAAATTTCTTTCGGTGAGTTAATGTCTTTAACTGTATCCTTTTGTGTTCTTTCCTACTCAGCTCTGATTATAGCTCATCAGTTTCTGCCTTGGAAATAAATCTTTTTTCTTTTCCTCTATTAGGCTCCACACTTACAGCATTCTCGCTTCTGTGCCTAAATGACAGAACCTAATCTAAGTTAGCTTGTAGGATGACTATCTCAGAAGAACTTAAAGAAGAAAGAAAAACAATACTAAAACCAAACTAAACAAAATTACCCTTATTTTGTTTTTTAATTTTGACTCAGTGTTTTTATAATACTCTTTATTTAGTTTTAATAAATATTTTTCACAAAAACTGTTATTAATAGGGAAAATGGTTGGGGCGCCTGGGTGGCTCAGTTGGTTAACCATCTAACTTCAGCTTAGGTCATGATCTCCCTGTTCATGAGTTCAGGCCCCACGTCCAGCTCTGTGCTGACAGCTCAGAGCCTGGAACCTGCTTCAGACTCTGTGGTTCCCTCTCTCTTTTCCCTTCCCCTTACACTCTGTCTCTCTCAAAAATAAATGAACATTTAAAGAAAATAGGGGAAATGATTGAAAAATTAAACAATGTGATTATAGCAATACATGAAAAATACCTAATAGTGATATATTTAAAAGTATTTCTTTGCTTTTAGATACAGGTTTACTTAAAGATTTCTCTCAAGGAGGTACATCAGAAGATAAACTTCACATTCTTGTTCAACAGCAATATGAACAGCTAACACATGCAATGAAATGTAAGTTTATTATCAGTTCAATCTTAAAATACATTGTAAATCTTAGAAACATTAATACTTCATTTATCTATTATAATCAGGCAATGAAGTGTGAGCCATAAGTGAATTTTCCAGAACACTCAGCCTTAGCACCTTCCAATATCAAAGTATTTATTTTTACCAATTCAACCTGTCTTTTATTATTTTTTTAAATGTTTTTATTTATTTTTGAGACAGAGAGAGACAGAGCATGAGCAGGGGTGGGGCAGAGAGAGAGGGAGACACAGAATCCGAAGCAGGCTCCAGGCTCCGAGCTGTCAGCACAGAGCCTGACATGGGGCTCGAACTCACAGACTGTGAGATCATGACCTGAGCCGAAGTCAGATGCTCAACTGACTGAGCCACCCAGGCGCCCCTCAACCTGTCTTTTAAAAATAGATGTTGTACTATCATTTGTAGCATAGGTTAGCAAGGACAGTTTCTTAATGCTGGAGTAAAATAATTATGTATATCCATGATGGAACAGTTTTATTTTCTCTGTTTCTTTTCTTTGGCTTCTTATTTGATGTAATTTTTCTGTTGTCATTGTGCCTGGCCATATTCTACAATCCAAATTTTAATCAAACTCTTAAGTCTCTTAGTGTTAAGTAGAGATTAATAGAGAAGTACAATTGTAAATAAAGGCTGAGTAAGTTGAAGTCTGAGTAAATGAGGTCTTTAGGTATTTATTTTATTGTTTCAATCACTCCATTTAGATTTGAGTAGCATTTAGATTTTGAGGAGCATTGCCCTCAAATGGATATGGATATGGAAAATGGAGAAGTCTCTGAGAAATTACATAAACTATTATTAATTCAGTGCATGTTTATCAAGTGCCTACTCTGGGTCAGGCATTATGCTGGATGTTAGGGATATGAGTGTGAATAAATCCTGATCTCCAAAGGCTCAAAGATAAGTATACAGGTATAGATAATTCAGTACATAAAGATATAACATAATGAGGTAGAAATAAGGCAAATGGTAAGCACAGAGCAGGTCTGCTTTTTTAGTTGATGCTCTAATAAACATTAATTTAAATATGATAATATGTAGGGGCGCCTGGGTGGCTCAGTTGGTTGGGTGGCCAACTTCAGCTCAGGTCATGATCTTGTGGTCCGTGAGTTCGAGCCCCGTGTCAGGCTCTGTGATAATATGATAATACGAATATGTATATATATATATATATATGATATATGAAATAAGTTAGTTGGAAGATTAGAAAGTTGGTAAATAATTTTTTGAATTTTTTGATGCTTTCTCTGACTACTTTGTTTAAAATTACAGTATTATCACCTACAACTATCCTCCATCCCTGCTTTTTCTCTACACTGTTTATCAACCCCTAAAGATACTATATGATTTTCCTATGTATCTGTGTCTTATCATATCAATAAAACATGGCGAAGAATCTCCCCAAGGGCAGAGATTTTTGTCTATGTATCTTAGATGCTAGAATAGTGCTTAGCTTATAGTAGGTGCTTGATATGGGTGAATAAACGAGTGAGTTGCAGGTAGTAGTATTATCTCACAGATGAAAAATCTGAGAGTTTTAAGTAATTTTCCCAGCATCATATAGCAGTAAGTAACATAATTGGGATTCACATCTAAGTCTGTTTCTACAGTCCTTTTAACTAGTTATGTGATATGACTTGTGGGAGAATGGCTGAAGTATCAAGCTCATGGTAATCTGCACTATTATTTGTGTTTGTAACTAGGTCAGTCACGTTGATTGTATTTTCAATTTCCAAACAGATCAATGAAACCAGGAACTGGTTCTTTGAAAAAAATTAATAAAATTGATACACCCCTAACCAAACTTATCAAGAAAAAAAGAGAAAGCACCCAAATAAACAAAATCACAAGTAAGACAGGAGAAGTAACAACCAACACCACAGAAATAATAAGAGAATATTATGAAAACTATATGCCAACAAATTGGACAATCTGGAAGAAATCAATAAATTCCTAGAAACATATAAACTACCAAAACTGACACAGGAAGAAATAGAAAACTTGAATGGACCAATAACCAGCAAAGAAATTGAATCAATAATCAAAAATCTCCCAATAAACAAAGTCCATGGCCAGCTGGCTCCATAGGAGGAATTCTACCAAACATTTAAAAAAGAGTTAATATATATTCTTCTCAAACTGCTCAAAAAAATAGAGATTGAAGGAAAACTTCCAAACCTTTTGTATGAGGCCAGCATTACCCTGATTCCAAAACCAGATAAAGGCTCCACTAAAAAAGAGAACTACAGGGCTACCCAAGTGGCTCAGTCAGTTAAGTGTCCAACTTCGGCTCAAGTCATGATCCTACAGTTCGTGGGTTTGGGCCCCTCATCAGGTTCTGTGCTGACAGTTCAGAGCCTGGAGACTGCTTTGGATTCTGTGTCTCCCTTTCTCTATGCCCCTCCTGTGCTTGTGCTCTGTCTCTCTCAAAAATAAATAAATGTTAAAAAAATAAAGAGAACTACAGGCCAATATCCCTGATGAATATGGATACCTACCTAAATTGTCAACAAAATGCTAGTGAATCGAATTCAACACTACATTAAAAGAATCATTCACCACGGTGAAGAGGGATTGACTCCTGGGCTGCAAGGGTGGTTTAACATTGGCAAATCAATCAACATGATATACTACATTAATAAAAGAAAGGATAAGAACCATATAATCCTCTCAATAGATGCAGAAAAAGCATTTGACAAAATACAACATTATTCATGATAAAAGCCTTCAATAAGTAGATTTAGAGGGAACATACCTCAACAGAATAAAGGCCACATATATAAAACCCACAACTAATATCATCCTTAATGGGGAAAGACAGAGCTTTTCCTCTATGGTCAGGAACAAGACAAGGATGTCTACTCTCACCACTGCTATTTAACATAGTACTAGAAGTCCTAGCCTTAGCAATCAGACAACAAAAAGAAGTAAAAAGGCCATGTAAATCAGCAAGAAAGAAGTCAAACTTGCACTATTTGCAGATGACATGATAGTCTATATAGAAGACCCAAAAGACTCACCAAAAAATTACTAGAATTGATACATGAATTCACTAAAGTTTCAGGATACAAAACAAATGTACAGAATTCTGTTCCATTTCTAAACACCAATAATGAACAGCAGAAAGAGAAATTAAGGAATTGATTAAGGAATTGCACCAAAAGCCATAAGATACCTGGGAATAAACCTAACCAAAGATGTAAAATATATATACTCTGAAAACTATAAAACACTGGTGAAAGAAATTGAAGATGACACAAAGAAATGGAAAAACAATCCATGCTCATGGATTGGAAGAACAAATATTGTTAAAATGTCTATGATACCCAAAGCAAGCTACACATTTAATGCAATCCTTATCAAAATACCACCAGAAGTTTTCACAGAGCTAGAACAAAGAATCCTAAAATTTATTTGGAACCACAAAAGACCCCGAATAGCCAAAGCAATCTTGAAAAAGCAAAGCAAAGCAAAGCTGGAGACAGCAAAAATTCTGGACTTCAAGCTATATTATATTCAAGCTGTAGTAATCAAAACAGTATGGTACTGGCACAAAAATAGACACATAGATCAATAGAATAGAATAGAAACCCAGGAGTTGACCATGATAGGTCAACTAAACTTCAACAAAGCAGGAAAGAATGGGAAAAAGCCAATGGGAACAAGACAGTCTCTTCAACAAATGGTGTTGAGAAAACTAGACAGCAACATGCAAAAGAATGAAACTGGGCCACTTTCTTACACCACACAAAAAAATAAATTGAAAATGGATGAAAGATGTAAATGTGAGACAGGAAACCATCAAAATCCCATTGGAGAACACAGGCAGTAACCTCTTTGACTTCAGACATAGCAACTTCTTATTAGATAGGTCGCCTGAGGCAAGGGACACAAACGCAAAAATAAACTATTGGTACTTCAAGATAAAAAAGCTTCTGCACAGCAAAGGAAACCATCAACAAAACTAAAAGACAGCTTTCAGTATGGGAGAAGATATTTGCAAATGACATATCTAATAAAGGGTTAGTATCCAAAATCTATAAAGAACTTATCAAAATCAACACCCAAAAACCAAAGACGAAATGGGTAAAAAAGGACACGAACAGACAGTTTTCCAAAGAAGATATCCAGATGGCTAACAGACACATGAAAAGATGCTCAACATCCCCACTATCAAGGAAATACAAATATGTCTAAATACTAAATCATTTAGTCAGAATGGCTAAAATGAACAACACAGGAAACAACAGGTGTTGGTGAGGATGTGGAGAAAGGGGAACCCTCTTGCACTGTTGGTAGAAATGCAAAGTGGTGCAGCCACTGTGGAAAACAGTATGGAGTTTCCTTGAAAAGTTAAAAATAGAACTACCCTATGATCCAGCCACTACACTATTTACCCAAAAGATACAAAAATACTGATTTGAAGGGATACGTGCACCCTGATGTTTATGGCAGCATTACCAACTATAGCTAAACTATGGAAAGAGCCCAAATGTCCATTGACTGATGAATGGATAAAGAAGATGTGGCATCTATATCTATATCTATATCTATATCTATATCTATATCTATATCTATATCTGTATCATCTATATCTATACATACACACACAATGGCATATTACTCAGCCATAAAAAATGAAGTCTTGCCATTTGCAATGATGTGGATGGAGCTAGAGAGTATAATGCTAAGTGAAATAAGTCAGTCAAAGAAAGACAAATACCATATGATTTCACTCATGTGGAATTTAAGAAGCAAAACAAATGAACGGGGTGGGGGGTGGTGGGAAGAGAGAAGCAAACCATAAAACAGATTCTTCACTATAGAGAACAAACTGATGGTTACTGGAGGGGAGGTGGGCAGGGGAATAGGATAAATGGGTGAGGGGGATTAAGGAATGCACTTGTGGTGAGCACTGAGTATTATATGTAAGTGATGAATCACTAAATTCTTCACCTGAAACTATTACACTGGAATTTATATAAAAACTTGAGAGAAAAAGAAAAAAATTTTCAATTTCCATACAATTCAGTTAGATTTACTTTACTTATTGGCCACAGACTACGTTACTAATACATGTTTTGAAGAGGGGAATAATGCAAGCATCTATGGAAATCATTCCCATCAAAACCATGTGGTATTAGTATCAAATAGATGTTTGGAAACATAAGTCTGTTTAGGATTGTTAATGGGGCCATTATTATTAATTACCACCTTCTTTGCATATAGTTACTAAAGCTCAAGCAGTTGTTTATTGCACGTGTTCAGTTTATCCAGAAGAAAATGAAGGTGTTGTTAAGAAAGCACTGGAATTTCAAGACCATGGGATTAAAGTACAACCTTATAGGTAAGAAAGGAAAGGATTGCTCTGAACTCAAATATTCTGAGCATGAATGATTATGATTTTTAAGTTATTTAAAGACGTTCCACATCCTTCTTGTTATACTTTAACATGACCAAACAACCTAATTTCTTACAACTATAACAGATTCTGTAGTCGTTATGATGGATTGGCATGAGCATTCTCTTGTACTACTAAAAATTCTTTTTGTTGTTATCGTTGGTAAAGCTAAATGCATTTTGGCTTTGAGTTGATTGATTTGTGGATAATTGGGCCTGAACTTTATATCCCGAGTTATGCATTTATGCCTCAGTGCAGTACAAGAAAAGTAAGTAAAATAAACTTAGAAAGGAGACAGAGGGGCACCTGGGTGGCTCAGTTGGTTAAGTGTCTGTCTCTTGATACTGGTTCAGGTCATGATCTTGTGGTCATGGACTCATGGTCATGAGATCGAGACCTGCATAATCTGCACTGAGCATGAAGTCTGCCTGGGATTCTCTCTCTCTCCCCCTCTCTCTGTTTCTCTTTCGCTTGCACACACACACACACACACTGTCAAAATAAGTTTAACAACTTCAAAAAAAAGAGGAAAAGCAAAACTATTTAATTGGATATTTATTACCTGAAAACACATTTCTAAGCTCCTTGTAGCCTTTGTCCCTCACAAGGACTGAGGTAAAAATAGCCTAACAATTCAGGTAGCTTCTGGGTAAAATGCTGCAATAAAATAGAGGTAGAGAGGATAAGCAATAATATTCCATCTAAACTGTGGACATCAAAATAAGGAATAGATCTAAAAATATATGACACCTTGGGGCACCTCGGTGGCTCAGTTGTTTAAGCGTCCAACTCTTGGTTTTGGCTCAGGTCATGATGTCATGGTTGGTGACATTGAGACCCATGTTGGGTTCTGTGGAGCCTGCTTGGGATTCTCTCTCTCTCTCTCTCTCTCTCTCTCTCTCTCTCCCTCTCTTTCTGCCCCTTCCCTCTCTATCTCTCTCTCTCTCTCTCCCTCAAAATAAATAAATAAATAAACTTAAAAAAATAAAAGGGGGCGCCTGGGTGGCTCAGTCGGTTGAGCGACCGACTTTGGCTCAGGTCATGATTTCACAGCTCGTGAGTTCGAGCCCTGCATCGGGCTCTGTGCTGACAGCTCAGAGCCTGGAGCCTGCTTCGGATTCTGTGTCTCCCTCTCTCTGCCCGTCCCCCACTCACACTCTGTCTCTCTCAAAAAATAAACATTAAAAAAAAAAAAAAAGATGTCCGGTACTATGTTGAATAAAAGTGGTGAGAGTGACATTCTTGTCCTCTTTCTGACCTTAGGGTTAAGGCTCTCAGTTCCCTGTTGAGGATGACATTAGCTATGGGTTTTTCATATATGGCCTTTATTATGTTGAGGTGTTTTCCCTTTAAATCTTTGTTGAGGGTTTTTATCATGCATGGATATTGTACTTTGTCAAATGCTTTTTCTGTATCTGTTGAAATGATCTTATGGTTCTTATCCTTTTTTCTTATTGATGTAAAGTATTATGTTGATTATTTGCAAATAGTGAACCACCCTGGCAACCAAGGAATAAATCCCACTTCATTACGGTGAATGATATTTTAAATGTATTGTTGGATTCAGTTTGCTAGTATTTTGTTGAGAATTTTTGCATCTATTTTCCTTAGAGATTAGCTCCTTTAAGTTTGTTATTAACTGTTTTATGTATTTGGGTGCTTTCATGTTGGGTGCATAATGTTTACAATTGTTGTATCTTCTTGTTGGATTGCCCCCTCTATTATTGTATGGTGTCCTTCTTTGCCTCTTGTTATAGTCTTTGTTTTAAAGTCAATTTTGTCTGATAAAAGTATTGCTACTCTGGCTTTCTTTTTTAATTAATTTATTTTGAGAGACAGAGACAGAGACAGAAACAGAGTGAGCGGGAGACAGAGAATCCCAGGCAGGCTCTTCGCTGCCAGCGCAGATTCTGATGTGGGGCTCAAACCCACAAACCATGAGATCATGACCTGTGCCGAAACCAAGAGTCTGATGCTTAACTGCTTAACCAACTGAGCCACCCAGGTGCCCCGCCCCTCTGGCTTTCTTTTGACATCTGTTTGCACCATAAATGTTTTTCTGTCCCCTCACTTTCAATCTGCAGGTGTCTTTACGTCTGAAATGGGTCTCTTGTAGGCAGCATATAGATGGGTCTGGTTTTTTATCCATTCTATCACCCTATGTCTTGTGATTGGAACGTTTTTTACATTCAAAGTAATTATTGATACATATGTCTTTACTGCCATTGTATTACTTGTTTTGTGGTTGTTTCTGAAGATTTTCTTGTTCTTGTCATTCTCTCTTTCATGGATTGCTGGTTTTCTTTAGTGATAATTTGGATTTCTATCTCTTTATTCTTTGCCTATTACTGGTTTTTGATACTGTTAGGTTTGTGTATAACATCTTCTGCATGTAGCAGTCTACAGTAGGTTGATGGTTGTTTCAGTTTGAACCCTTTCTTTACTCCTATCTTCCCCATGTTTCAGGTTTATGGCATCATACTTTACATCCTTCTATTTTGTGAGTTCCTTTACTGATTTTTTAAAGAAGTATTCATTTTTGCTGCTTGGTGTTCCCTACCTTCATACTGTCATTATTGGCCTTTCCTTTCCATTCCAAGAGTCCTCTTTAATATTTCTTGCAGGACTGGTTTAATTGTCACAAACTCCTTTAGTTTTTGTTTGGGAAACTCTATCTCTCCTTTGGTTCTGAATTGCAGCCTTGCTGGATAGAGTATTCTTGGCTGCAGGTTTTTCCCATTCAGCACTCTGAATATATCATGCCATTCCTTTCTGGCTTGGCAAGTTTCTGCAGAAAAAGCCATTAATAGCCTTACGGGGTTTCCTTTGTATGAAATTGTCTTGTCTTGCTGCTTTTAATATTGTTTTATCACTATATTTTACCATTTTAATTACAGTGTGTTGGTGGAGTGCCTGGCTGGCTCAGTCAGTAGAGCATGCAACTCTTGATCTTGGGGTTGTAAGTTTGAGCCCTATGTTGGGTGTAGAGCCTACTTAAAACAATATTAATAATAAACAACAGTATGCCTTGGTGTGATCCAGTGAGTATCCTTATGATCATTGCTTTAAATTCTCCATCAGGCTTGTTACTCTGTTTCACTTATATCTCCAGCTGTCACCTTCTCTTGTTCTTTCATTTGGGACAGATTCCTCTGTCTTCTCATTTTGTCTAAGTCTCTGTGTCTATTTCTCTGTGTTAGGAAAGTTAGCTACGTCTTCTGTTCTTGAGGGTAATAGCTTTATGAAGAAGAGGTCCTATAATGCCCTGCAGTGTAGGGTCCCCTTTTCCCCAGGGCCTGGCACTTCTGGGAGTGTCTCCAATGTGTTGTGTGTGCTCTGCTGTTGTATCCTGACTGCTTTATCCATCAGGCCAGTTATCTGCAGAGACTCTCTGTGCCTGTTGTGGGCAGTGTTTGGTTCCTGGCCTGAATATGGTGCATTTTAATTAGGTGTGCTCTGATCTGCTTGGGAAATGAGACATATCTCCACTGTCACCAGAATTGAGGCCTCACCAAAACACCTAGGTCAGGAGATGTGGTGTCATTAGGGGTTTGGGCCAGTCTTCTAGAGGAGGGGGCCTACCACACTGAGACTGAGGCGAGCATGACTGGAAAGGGCAGTTCTTCCAGATGGCAAGGGGGCAGGGCTTGGTTTAAGCAAGTCAGGTAGCAAGTGTCCAGTGTTGGTGCCATACTGGTACCTGCAGGTGGCCCTGTGCTTATGTTGAGGGGCTGCGGAGGGAAATGACACTGGCCAATGTCTTTGTTCCTGGAGGGGTCTCTCCATTGAATGCTGCCTATCTGGGACAGGCTCCAAGATGAGCAAATAACCTCCTCGCTCTGTGACCCAGGTGCTCTTCACATTGCTGTTTTTGCCTGCTTCTTTCTCTCCAAGAGCAGCCCCAGTGTCCTCCAAGCTCTCCTTTAAAACTCCTCTAAAACTCCAGGCTCTAAGCCTTGCTGGTTAAAAGAACTCACAAAATTTAGGCCCTTTCACTTTCCAAGTCCACTGCTATGGGGATTTGTCTCTCCTGTACATTTCCGTGTGCTAGTTTGTCCCTCACCCTTCTCTGAGATTACAGCTCCCAACCCACTGCAGCACCATGATCCATTTCTCTCCCAAGCCAAATCTCCGCACTTCCTGCTTTGTAGCCTCTTCTCTGCCTTTGGTTGTGGAGTTTGTTCTGCCAGTTTTCAGATTGATTTCTGGAGTATTTAGGATGACTTGATAGGCATCTAATTGTACTCGTGGGACAAGGCAAGCCTAGGGGCCTCCTATTCCACTACCATCTTCCAAGAACCCCTATAGACCTGTATTTAAAGGGCTCATGTCTTTAGGTCAGGTCCATCCTGATAACATGCATAGCTTAAGGTTAAGAGACCTTAATTACATCTGCAAAATTCCTTTTGCCATGTGTCTTATTTTCCTAGGCTCCCACAACAAACTATCCCAAACTTGGTGACTTATAGCAAGAGAAATTTATTCTCTCAAGGTTCTGGAGACCAGAAGTCCAAATGAATGTCAGGTGTTGGCAGGGTTGGTTGGCTTCTGGGGCCTCTGAGGAAGAATCTGTTTTATGCCTCTCCCAGCTTCTGGTGTTCACTAGCAATCTTTAGTGCCCTTGGCCCGTAGCTGTGTCACTCTAACCTCTGTCTCTGTCTTCACATGGCCCTCTTCCCCTGTGTGTCTCTGTATCCTCTCTCCTTATAGGGACACCAATATTGGACTTAGGGTCTACTCTACTCCAGTATTACCTCCTCTTAAATATCTGCAAAGACGCTATTTCCAAATAAGGGCACATTCTGGGTTTTGGGTGGACATGAATTTTGGGGAGGACACAATTCAGCCCCCAACAGTCCACTCTGCCCCCCCCCCATTGATGTCTGTCTCATGTGTGAAATACATTCAACTCACCCCAATATCCTCAAGTCCTCACCCATTCCAGGATCAATTCTAAATCCAAAATCTCACCTAAATATCATCAACTGCATAAATCCCAAGTGTCATCATCTAAGTCAGGTATCCACGAGACTGGATATGAACTTCCTTTATTATTCAGAGAAATGGCCTGTAACCTGGAGTTTAGAAATAAATTTGTTATGTAGGGGTAATTGTAAGGTAACTTAACCAATCTTAATTAGGATTATTACCATTAGCAAAGACAGCATATATAGCTAAAATATATATTTATTAAACACTAACTGAATACTTACTGTGTACCAGACACTCTTCTAGGTGCTAAGAATATATTAATTAAAATTGACAAAATCCCAACCTTCGTATTTACATTTTGGAACTAAGTATGTCCAACTTGTTAAGAAATCATTATTTTTCGTAAGAATTTTTTTACCTTATGTGAACAAATTGTTTTTGAGGATTTCTATTTATGTAGAGCACATAAATAGGCCTCAGAAATTCGGTTTGTTGGTTACAAGGTTGGTGAGAGGAGGGACTAGCTCTCTTGCCTTTAGTACCTGCACAGCTATTATGCTTCAGCTGAGTTCAGCATAAACACTTACTAAGCACCACCTTCTGTGCCACTTTTGGCATGTCATTTGAGGTCACGTGTCTGCCTGCATCCTAAGTGACCTCTGCATCCCTTTACTCACCTTATGTCCCAGCCACATGGAAATACTTGCTGCACCCTGAACATTTTTGTGATACTTGCGTTTTTGTTTCCTTCTTTCTGCCTAGAAGTACCTTCTTTACCTTATGGGAAACTTATCCTTCAAGACACAGTACCAGTGGTTCTTCCTCTGTGGAGTCTCCACGTGCGCTATCCTGTGGCCAGAGTTAATTGGGCCTTATTCTGTATTACTACCTCATTTTGTCTCTCCTTGGCTCAGCATTCTTATTGGGTCTTCTTTATATTATTACAAACTGATTAGGGGGCGCCTGGGTGGCTCAGTCGGTTGGGCGTCTGACTTCGGCTCAGGTCATGTTGTCACGGTTCGTAGTTTGAGCCCCACGTCCGGCTCTGTGCTGACAGCTCGGAGCCTGGAGCCTGCTTCAGATTCCGTGTCTCCCTCTCTCTCTGCCCCTCCCCCACTCACGCTCTGTCTCTCTCTCTCTCTCAAAAATAAACATTAAAAAAAAATTTAATAAACTGATTAGTTTCTCCAACCAAATTGTAAACTATTGAGAATTAATTGATCTTTATATGCCTTGCACATAGTAGGCAAATAGTGAATGAATATAAATTTAAAATGATTTTAAATCACTAAGTCTGTACCTGAAATTAACATTACATTGTATGTTAACTGACTGGAATTTAAATAAAAACTTGAAAAAAATGGTTTTAAAAACTTTCAGAATATATCAAATTATTAATAAGAGTTCCTGATATTTTAACTTATATGGGAAAATATTTATTGCCTTGATTAAATATATTTTAATTGTAAAAGCATGGGAATATAAGAATTATTTATTATTTATTACTATTGAATGAGAAATTAAATAGTAAATATAAAAACCAAAATGTTACCTTACACATAATAGTGATTAGAGACCTTACACCAAGTCTTTTGTTATATGCTTTCTTGAGCACTACATAACTCATCCGTTAATACTCAAAAAGTAGTTGAGAAGAATAATGTAGTGAAAATGACAGGCCATATTTTTATATTGTAATTGTGCAAAAAGTAACCAGAGGAAGGAAGTCATACTTTTTTGTATTTTGACATGTGAAAGTAAAGGATTTTTTTCTGTTCCACCTTTGTGATTACTCTATGTATTTACCGGTTTTGATAGAAGTCTTTTTGTTAACATACAATTGAGTTGGAAAAGAGTTTCTAATTTGTGGAAAGGCTGGTATTCTTGGCATAGTTGGTTAGAGATGGAGGCCTTGGCAAGCATGATAAATTCTGAACATGAAATATTAGAGCTTTTAACTTATAATAATATTATGATGCTTCAGCATTTTAGGCTTATTGGGAATTTTTGTTTAAATGATTAGAAAACGTAACAGAAGAAAAATTGTTGCAATCTAGTGTCTCTCTCGATTGGCAAATGAGCCATTCTAACTATTTCCTGTTTGCTCTTATCTCCTGCAGGCTTAGTCCTCCTGTCCTTCCACTGTGCTCCTTAAAGGAAATACATTTGTCTACTGATAAGTTTTTCAGAATGGAACCATCTGAAATTACCAATGGTTGTTTTCTTTCTGTTCTAACAAGGGAGGTAAGGGGAAAAATCCCAATCCATGTTATACTTTGTTAAGAATTAAGAAACAACAAAGCCTCATAAAGAGGAACCTAGGAATTTTGTGAACATTTTGTAATGGTGTGTTTATTTCATAAGTAGCTAAAAGACAGGAGAAAGAATTATTACTGTGTGACACAAAAATCCCTATTTTTTTTAAGTTTATGTTTTTAGTAAGCTCTACACCCAACGTGGAGCTCGAACCCACAACCCCGAGATCAAGAGTTGCACATTCTTCCGGCTGAGCCAGCCAGTGCCCCCCAATCCCTTTTTCTGTCTTTCTATTCCCCCTGAGGGTTCCTCCCTTGCCTGCTCTCCACTCCCACTTCTCCAAGCACTTTGCCACATCTAGTTCATCTTAGCTCACATGGAAAAAATAAGCTCTGTAATTTTTTTTTTCTGTCAGATTTACAAATGGGGAAGTTCTGGGGCACCAGGGTGACTCAGTTAAGCATCTGCCTTCAGCTCAGATCATGATCTCATGGTTCATGAATTTGAGTCCCACATCGGGCTGTCTGCTGTCTGCAGAGCCTGCTTCAGATCCTGCCCTCCTCTCTCTTGCCCCTCCTCGGCTCTCTCTCTCTCAAAAATAAAAACTTAAAACAACAGCAACAAAAAAGAAAACAAATGGGGAAGTGTAAGTCTAAAAAAAAGTCATTGACTGAGGTTTATGGGCTATATTAGGGACTCAAGCCTAAAAACCATTTCTTTTATAGTAATAGATGCACTTTTATTTTTACTGAAACACTGAGAAAATTTGTAATATACACAATAGTTAACGCCTACATTTAGTAACTGCTTCTTTTGATTGTAGCGGGACCCATCTGAGGCAGTGTCTGTGAAAGATGTTTTGGCCCGTGCTGCAGCAAAGGGTCTACTGGATGGAATTGAGTTGGGTAAAGCTTCAAAACGGGAGAAGAAGAAGAAGAAATCAAAAATACCATTGTCAAAAGCCCCCACCAATGATAGTAATGACATCCAAAGGAAAATTGCTGAATTCCTGAATCGAGAAAGTAATGCAAATGCTAATCGGTCAGAGACATTAGCAACAAAAACATCTCTTCCACAGAAAAATACAACTACAGCTGGTTCTTCCTCGCATGTCAGAAAACCCAACAAGCCCACCAGCAATCCTTTAGTGCCTACATTTATGAAGAACACAGCTCAACCCAGACCGTATGAACGGCAGACAAACTTTGTAAGATCTCGCCCAGAAGACAGAGTGATGGCACTGAAACCTGTAGAGATTGTTTTGCCTCCAGTAATGTTGCCATTTTCAGGTTCCCAAGGGATCAAATCTCAGATACCAACTCAACATTTTTACTATCGTTGGGTTGGACCCAAGACTGTCATGCCCAACTACTTTCCCTCACCATCAATATCCAGAAGAGGGGAAAAGCCTAGAGAAAACTTACCTTCCTCCCTACTCAGGCATCCTCGACCATGGCTTTGACCATCTTGTGTTTTTTACAGGGGTCAAGAGCAGTTCGTGTTTTTTCAAAGTCTGATATTTCTCTGAGGTTAGCCATCCCTATACAAGATACTCATCCTTTTGGCCACTTAGTATCTTCTAAAGGTGCTATTAACTTCAAGAGAATTAAGACAAGTGAGAAATAACAATGTAGGCACTTCAACAAAAGCAGAATTCCTACATTTCAACAGCTCAGTGCTGATCTGTTCTAGAATGTCCAGCTTAGACTCAGGATCAGCTGTTAGAACTTGTATCCCTCTTGTTAACTTTCAGTCTGGACTCAGGACACCAGTTTTAAGAGAAAGCTGCAACAATTTTTCCTGACGGGAAACACTGTCTGCCTTATAACAGACTTGAGGTGGTTTACTAGAGTGTAGATACGGAAAAGATGCTGGCCTCTCACACTGACTTTATGTTGCTTTTTCAGTATCCACCTGCGGTTTGACATTTTCAATCGCTGTGGAGGTTGATTTTTTTCTTAAATATCAAAATATTCTTTAAACGGTGGGGGGGGGGGTGGTGTCATGAGTTTTTGTGATGTGATTGAGATTGAGTAGGAAGAACAGGAGGTTCCGAAGTTCCAGGTGTGCACAGTTCAGAAGTACGTTAACAGCGCAAAAACGGTTTCTCATCGAAAGAGCTTCTGGGATCCTGAGCAAACTGAACACAATCAGCTATCCCTTCTGCCAAACATGGTTGTAAAAAAGTGACTGTACACAAATTTCCATCCAAATAGTAATAATTCTGAGGAAGAGGCAAAACTGTTGACTGCAAGTGACACCTGTTATTGAAGAAATCCATAAAAATGTCTGATTCTGTTCAAAGATCAGGTGAAATGCTAAAATCTACAAGTCATTTCAAATGGTACACGGTAATCAAACTGGTAAATCATCTCTGATGCACAACTGAAATATATTGTAGCACTATGTTAATTATATTAAAAGTCAATTCATCTTGAATGTATCATCCATTGCCTACCAAGAATTGGTATGATTATCATTTTGGGGTCTATTGATTTTTTTTTTCTTCATCATGGAAACAGAAATTGTTTGACATTTAATCAAGTTACAACTATGAAACCTATTGTTTAAAAACATGTTCATAGACACAACGTTTGAATATAAAGTTCTATTTTCAGAATCTAGTCGTGTTGAACAGTGTTATGTAAATTCCTAAATGTTCAATTCAGGTGGCATGATTTCAGTAGAGTATTATCTTCTTCAAGATGAATTTTTAGGTCTATTTCAGCCTAATACCCTATCCTTTATTTTCTCACTTGAAGTGAGGCTCAACAAAACGGCGAATTTCATTTTATTGGTAATAAATCTTTATTTTAGCTAAAAATTTACATAGAATGTGTCAACGAAGAAAGGGAACAAGCCTTCGTATACTTGGAAATTTCAATCCTCAAAGAATTCTCAATTATGACTCTCAGCAGGTCCAGAAGTGTTTTAAATACTCAGCTTATTTTACTGACTGCAAAAATAAAAAACGATAGATTTCTTTGTTCCGGATATGGTGTCTCTCCTCTTGCTCTGGCTTGGAGCACTCCGTGCCCCGAGGGCACTAGTGCAGCTGCAGTGAACTTTGTTGGGTGAAGAGCTGGAGTGTTTTCCAGGGAATCGCTCATTCCCCCTGTGCTCTGCCCCTGCCCCAAGCTGCAAAGGATGCCACTGTCCATGAGTAGCAGGTCTCAGACCCTTATTTTCTGTGATGTTCTGAAAAGGAAACTCTCATTGTGAAGGAATAGTTCAGGCTGTTTTCTGAGAAGCTTGTGATTCGTGTCGCATCACAATGTAAGCCACTTATTTTCAGTATCTTACCTAACACGCTTGTCACTGTTCCCTTCAGAAATATATGGAGATTCTGAATGGTTCGTTAAGCCTGTAGTTTTCTTCTTTGAGAGTCTTCTGAGAAGGACGTGATCAATTATTTAAGTACTTTTGTGGAGTAAAAAGGGAAAAATGCTTTGGATACAGACAACATGAGGGATTGAGTGAAGGAGAATATTGATTACACGGACATTTTCCTTTCTTGAGCTTCTTACAGGGAAGTGCTGCAAAAATCTAAAATAGATTTGCTGGTATTTAGATTCTCCAATAGCAAATTTTATCTGAAATTACTTACCACTAGTATAATACCTGAAACCGAAATGAAATTTCGTTCCTTCACAGTAACTGCCTTTGATAGAGTAAAAGAGAAACCATGGGGCGGAAACGCAAGAGGAACCAGAAAAATGGGTACATACTCTACATTCTGCTTCTCTTCCACGTCTGACAGTTGAACTAGCCCAGATTCAACTGGTTTTTCTGGCTACCTTTGCTTTTGGATTTAGTGCCTGTGCAACTTTATTCTTCATTCTTTGACGTCAGACTCTTAAAGGATACGAAAGATAGACTTTCTTAACACTAGACTGCTTACCCAGGCCTTGCGTTGGTGACTCAGGATGCCAGCGGTCCTTCCTGGTCACCAGATAAGAGCAGTGTGATGAATTAATCACTCAGAATTTAAAGTTACTTTCTAGTTCTTAACCAGGTGGAAACCTGCACTAGCAAAGCAGAATAATTTGAAAACAAAATGACTAGCGTGGTGACACTGAACTTGTATTTCCATTCCTGGATCTATAGGACTGAGATGTCAGATAAATGAGCCAGACGTTTTATGCAGCTAAGTTTATTCTCACAACATATTACATTTAAATGTGTCAAAGTGGTCAACAGCAAACGGGGCCGAAAGCAAAACCAAACGTTCTTTCAGGATAAACAAGCCGCTTTGGATGGCAGGGAGTGCTCTCACTGATCGGGTGTGAGTGGAATCTTTTCTCTGAAGCTGAAATAAATTGAACTTCATTTTACTGGCTGTATAACACACACGTCATCTGGGTATTAGGTTAAGGAAGCCTGGCAAACTAGAGAGCTAATGGTTTTACTGGCTACATTGTGCTCGTCTCAGAGAGATGTTTTTCATGTTTGTGAAATCTTGAATCTGTGTTGCAATGCTTAATGAAATGCGTGTGTCATACTAGAAAAAGAGGAAAGATTTAGGGCTTTCGAGTAGGTGACCTTGTGTGGAATCACCTTACCAATCTCTACTCCGTCCTGAGATCGGAGTGGCTCTTTGACAAAGTAGCGGTGCCAACAGTTTCTCACCAGGAACGAATTTTAGTGGAGATGGGTCTAATGTCCCCTCATGCAGTCAGACAGACACGAACGAAAAACAGTGGTCCTAATTAGCTACGGGTGGTCTTCTATCCAGGTGAACAGAGGGCTTGTGGGCACGGGTCTGTCGCCTAGAGGAGATGACAGGTGTTGGGAAGGACATAAACACACAGCCCCAAGCAGTGCTTTAGGTTTGCCACAGGCGTGTTGGCTCTTCCCCTTGAGGCTGCCAAGAGGCGCATATATGAGGTGGCCAGTCTGCGTCTATCTAGCTGCTTTTAAAAAATAAAAGGAACTTTAAGCATGTTGCCATTTCTTCTACATAGTCCAATAAAAATGTGTCTACAAATCATTATAAAACCACCTTTTCGGCAACGTATAGTTCACTGAGATTACTTAGGCCTGGATACCTTGTGAGATACTATCCAGTAAAGAGAATACATTAACACGATAATGCAGTATATTTCAGTAAAAATAGAATAAATAAAATAAAAATATCTTAAGCTGTATTTAACAGGTTAATTAAAAAAATGATAAGACATACAAGGCATAGTGAACATGGCTGCCTGTTTACCGAGTCACAGATACAAAGAATGCATAGATAACTGAATGTCACCACAATATCAGGTAAAACACCGGCATCCGCACACAGGAAAATACACACATACTTTCATACATACTTTTTGGCCATGGCAGAAAGTGTCTGAACGTACTGTTTAACATAATCAATTTTACAAAATTAATTGCATTTAGTATGCAAAGCTATTTTCAAAACAAAATATCTGCAGTAAAGTTTTCAATATGTAAAGGCTATCGTTCATCTTAATGCATCCTATAATTGCATATATAAATCAGTTTGCTACTTAAAGCTAGCTCAGTATTCTTGATCCTGAAAACAAACAAATGTATGCCTTAGAAAATGAACGGTGGGTTCGGGTAGAGATTTCCAATATAAAAGTGGATGACCTGTTCAGAATTTTTATCACACTAAAACCTTTCATTGTGGAGTTCGAGATGAAACATCATCACGATTGAATTTTGAACAGCTTTTCAAAGGGCACAGTAAGGACTTTCTTAATGCAATAATTTCTTATGATGGCACTGGTTACTTCAGATAGAATAGCATATAGGCTGGTGAGAAGTAGAATTCATTTCTAGAGTGGCATCATTTTGGTCATAACACCAGGGTGCTAGCAAACAGTTCCAGAGTTCTGAGGGAATAGCAGAAGGCCACCTGCTCCATCGTGTTCTCTGGTGGCTAAGTACCATGAGTTAGGAATGTGTCTATCACAAGTAACATCATCTCTGGAAAACCTTGTAAGTTGAACAGGCCGCACAGCGTGTAGAATCCTGTCCTCTACAACACATTTGAGGCACACTGCAGGAAAACAGTCCTGGACTGAGAGAGGGCGATGGTTTTATGATTAATATCACTGCGTGAGTAATTGGGACATATTTCCCGCCTTCTACAGGGAATTCTAAGATTTCCTGACAATAACTAGATATGCCCAGAGTAATTTTGGAAAGACTCTTCCTCACCGATGTAAAAGCAACGTAACTTATAGCACAGTTGGGAAGCGTGGGCTTTTGTCCCGGCTCTCTCACAAACTTTCGAGAGATCTTAGGCAAGGTGATTGAGCCTCTTGGTACTTTATATTTTTATTTCTCAAATGTGTTTAGTACCTTTCCCTACCTTGTAAGGCTCAAATGTGATAAGAATGTGGAAACCATTGACAAGTACACAGCAGTGGGTAAATAAAGTGCTCCTTTTAAAACCGGATGTTCTTAACGCATTGATTTTGACATTAAGAAGCAAATAAGACTAATATTTAGATTGGTCTCCTTAGCAACTTCCTTTTAAAACAACAATGTCAACAAGAGTCTAAATCTGAGTATCTTTGTAAGTACGTGAGAAACGTGAAGCAGGAAACTGCTATTTTGGGGAAACTTGTTAATAAGCAGTCCGTTGTTGCTATGTTTATTTTGCTCTGATATGAAATTTTTAAATCTTGAAAAAATGGAAAAGATATAAATTTAAAAATATATCTAGTAAAGTCCAACAAATCCCAATATTAAATACATAAATTCAAAAGGTTCAAATTTAATGTAATTTGTTGCCATGGACAATACATGATGGACAGACAGCTTTCTGGGCAAAAAGCATTAGGGTAAGAC
Organism: Lynx rufus; assembly: GCF_022079265.1. Classification (NCBI taxonomy): domain Eukaryota; kingdom Metazoa; phylum Chordata; class Mammalia; order Carnivora; family Felidae; genus Lynx; species Lynx rufus. Next base: position 31,061,049 of record NW_025814845.1, read on the forward strand.
TGAGCTAGATACAGAATCCTAGTGGGTTTCACTAGGAGGCGGACTAACAAAATAATGTGGTGGTGGAGATCCAAAATATAAATGACATTTCCTCAACTCCAAATTGCATATTGGCTAATTAACAAACTAAGGATAAAAGGCGTACGAGGAAGATTTCATTTTAATGTTTATGTAGAGAATGGCCAGAGTGAACTATAATTCTCTAGCTGCATTGTACAATATAAGGCAGAAGTTTGAAACATGTCCTACCCGAAATGCATTAGGATTTTCTTAAATCTTTCTTGTTTTTAATAATCAGTTTGAAAACCGTCTAGAAAGAAAGGCTCTTTTTTGTTCAATTTTAATTTCTCAAATTTGGTTTGTTTTTCAATTTTCAAGTTTCACTTTTTCCCCAACATCCCACAAAACAGCTGCAGACATGAAATGGTGTCCATGTGTCAAAGGGCTTGTCAAGGAAAGCTGCCGGTTGGTTTCTGTACTGATGCCAACAGCCAATTCTGTCAACCCAAAGGTTCAATTTCATGAAAGACTGCAACAAAAACCCATCATCCTAGTTTTACAGCAATTCAATGGTATCTGGTACGCAGTGGCTACTCCAATGTTGGCAACAGGGCCAAGTGCTGCAGGACTTAAACATTTCTTGTGACAGATCCAGTCAAGAAGACAGTGAAACTCAGGCGTCATTCACTCCAAGGACTCAGCGTTAGTTCACTAGGAGGGGTGTGGCCACATTCTTCTCCGTGTGTGTGAAGTTAACGTTCACGATATTTACAATAAGAAAAAGACCTTCCACTGCTCATGATGTATCTTACTGATAGCAAAAAAAATTAGTCATGCTTCTTTTCATATCACATGATGGTGGCAAGACGAGAGAACATGCTTGTCTAACACTGTTTGGTTAAGGATAAATTCTCTGAAGACAAAGCATCAGCAACTGAATGGAAGGCCAGATATCGTTCATCTTCTTTAGTGTAGCTATTCAATCTTCAGGTAAATATTACAGAATCCTGTAGCATAAGCAGCTATGGCGTTTCTGTGACAGGGCGTTTCTGTTTCAAAGTGTCAATGAGGGATAAGACCCCTCGTTTTACATTGGTTGTGACTCTTCTGGTCACTGAGTCTGCTGGCGGAGGAGGTGGTCGAACTTTCTGTGAAGGCGGCCTGGCTACCAAGCACTTCTGGTATCGTAACTGAAATAAAACAAAAATGTTTTATGGTCGTTAATGATGTATCATCCTTTCTTGTTTAATTTATGATTTGATGACTTAATGCATCACCAATACATTTACTTGCAAAACTTAACAACCTAGCTCCTACGCATTAATCCAAGAGTTTTTTTTTCCCCTTTTTAAAAAGTATTTATTTTGAGAGAATGTGTGCGTGAGAGCGCGGGAGGGGCAGAGAGGGAGAGAGAGAATCCCAAGCAGACTTGCGCTGCCAGTGCAGAGCCCAACGCAGAGCTCCATCTCATGAACCATGAGATCGTGACCTGAGCTGAAATCAAGGGTCGGACACTTAACCAACTGAGCCACCCAGGGGCCCTAAGTTTATTCTGTTTCCTTAATGTGGGTATTTTAAGGGCTCTTATGATCATTAGGCTCAGCAAAAGTGTTGTGGCTTTTGCCATCCTTTTCTTCCACCCATCTCCACCCTCTACTTCTTCTCTTTATGGATTGGCTGCAATTAATATGCCAAACAGTCGAAGAGCTAATGAAAAGGAAGAGGATTGGGAGAGACAGTATTAGGGTTTTGTCGGAGACACGTACATCTTTGTATGTGAGGTAAGTGCTCATGGCTACCTGGGAGACAACATGGGAGAAAGGGCACAGTTTGAATCTAGGTTCTACCATTTATGGGAACTGTGTGACCCAAGCAAGTTACTCAATCTCTGAGCCTTAGTTTCTTCAATGTAAAATGGCAGAAGACTGGGACCTTTACAGAGGGTGTTATGATTAGGGAATACTTGCAGCATGCTGAAAACAGGCCTACCAATGCAGGAGGCATTCACAAATGTTTGTTCCCCTTCCTGTTTCCTGCTTTAATAAAAAAGAATGATGTATAAAGATTTTAGGGGCGCCTGGGTGGCTCAGTCGGTTAAGCGGCCAACTTCGGCTCAGGTCATGATCTCGCGGTCCGTGAGTTCGAGCCCCGCGTCGGGCTCTGTGCTGACAGCTCAGAGCGTAGAGCCTGTTTCAGATTCTGTGTCTCCCTCTGTCTCTGACCCTCCCCTGTTCATGCTCTCTCTCTCTCTGTCTCAAAAATAAATAAATGTCAAAAAAAAATTAAAAAAAAAAAAAGATTTTAGGATACATTTTATCCGCGAGTCTAAATCCTAATGGATTTAAAAATTTTCAGTAATCTCTACACCCCATGTGGGGCTCGAACTCACAACCCCAAGATCGAGAGTCACATGCTCCAACGACTGAGCCAGCCAGGCACCCCTAAATCCTAATGGATTTTAAAGTATCCATTAGCACTGTTGGCACCATAGATAGTTTCTCTCCTTCTGAAATATAACACAGTCCACCTAGTTTTCTATTAATGAAAAGTAATTCTTCAAAATTAGATAAGAAGGTTAAAATTTACAAAGTATGTTTTTTCCTAATCTAAGCACTTTAAAGTAATTCCATGGCTGATTTTTAAAAAGCTACTTAAATATTAATAGGTTCTTTGGTACAGGGTGAAACAGGTTGACGTTTCCCCATGGGAAGCATAAACTATCCACAGCAGAACTCCGAGTCACAAAGCCCAAAGGCCACAGAACTAGCCCCTTCAACCCCATCATACGAGAAACGATTTACCAAATCTCCTCTGCGTAAGGCATCTTGCCAGGTCTGCAACGCAACCCAAACCGCACACTTCCAAAGCACAGATTTATAAACGGGCAGGTGTGCAACACGGTACACTGGACCGGAAATCTCTAGCGTTAGGCAAGTCCAGTGTGAATCAAAATGGCACCTGATGGGTTTCATTAAGGCTTCCTCTCTCATTCTAAATTTCACCAAAACATCTTCAGCTGGGCCTATGCCACTCAGCTGCAAAATATGCCTAAAAATTAGGTGGATTCAAAAGAATGTGTTTACAATACAGATATTTCAGGTGATAGAAATTCACGTGGAGAGATTTCGGATGGAGAATCATGCAGATTTAATTCAAGAGGAAAGCCATGGAGTTAGAAATGCTGGACTCTGAGCGTAAAGAAGAGGCCGATGTCATCAGCATGACTCATGCTGGATTGGCTGAGCCACTTGAGCTGGCTGCCCTGTTGTAATTAAAATTATAAGCACATGAATAAAAATTGTTCCTAAGACAGAAATAAGTCTGGGAATCAGACAACAAACCGTAACCAGTGATAAAGCTAATTATTTAATTGTCACCAGCATTTAAAATGTACAATTACGGCTGACAGCCATTCATTTTATGACTAAAACCATCTGTTATGATCCCTTTTCAATTTCAGGAAATAACTAAATAGTCATCCTCCATTTTTGCTTGACTGAATGCTTTCATTTTCTATTGTCCCCTTCATCCCATCTCGGGCTCTTGTGCTGGGTCAGAGATTCGTCGTGACTCCTCCACCAGCTCTGCCCCCACCACCCCCACCCTGCCCCTTCACATGCAGGCAGATCTGAATTAGCATCTGGCTCCGCAGTACTTGAGGGGAAAATGCCCCTCTGACAAAGGACTGTGGGAAGAAGGATGCCAGATCATGAGCACACAGCACTAGCTCTTACCCTCCCTCTTCCCTCCGTCCGTCTCCATTCAAAGGTGCCTTTTAAAGGAAAAGTCAGCAGACTCCCTCTCCTCATGACTCATCATTGCCAACTACAGCCCGCCTCATCCTTTCCCTTCATTCTTAACCTCAGTGATGTACTGTATGTAGAAAAACAGAGAACTCTCCCAGCCTCCATGCCACCTGTCACTCTTGGATTCTTAGCATCTGACTAGTCTCAAAGTCACTGCGACCCAATCAGGAGGCTAAACCCCAACCCTAGGTTCTTAATCTACCACCAAGACCTCGCCCCAACTCTTTATATGACCCTCATTTCAATCCACCTTCACCAGCTCATTTCCCTCAGCCGAAAAAATGTGCAAATCTCCCCCCGCCCCACCCATCATACAACAAGCAGCAAACCCCCTTACTGTTGCGCTACCCCTTTCCTGTCAGACTTTGGTCTATTTTAAGGCCTCCACTTCTTTTTTCTCCAGGTCACTTTTCAGTCTAGTGTGGTCTTATACTTCTAGTTAGAGCATCTTTTACACTGCAACAGAATTTTGGCTTATGTGTCTCCTCATATACTTAAGCTCTGTAATGTAAGGCTCATCTCTCAGCCCTACTGGAACTTCCCAGAGTCCAGCCCACAAATGGTGGATTGAATTAAATGAAGAACAGGTGCTTCAAGTTCACCATTCCGCATCCCCAGCCAGGCAATTCTCTACAACATCCCAAGTCATCTACTCCTGCTTGTTCTCCTGGTTTAGACCCTCTGACACCCTCATGTGACCAGTAAAATGGCTTCTTGGCTGATCTCTCCACCTCAACCTTATCCTCTCAACCCATCCTCTAACTTCGGTGGGTTTTGTTTTTGTTTTGAGTTTGCTTTTAAAACCTAATACCAATTCATCTCTCTTGCTTAATAATCTTTGCTGAAGATAAACACGTTGCCATGATATCACAGGCTTTTTATCATACAGACCTGACCTCCTTTACTTGACTCCAGCAACCGAACCTGCTGTTGCTAAGAATCACCATCCACCTCAGGTTTCGGTGCCTACATTCATACTGTTCCCTCAAATTTTCTAGAACTTTTTCAGCGTCCAGCACAATAGGTGCTCAAAGGATATTTGCAGAATGAATGATGAGGTGTTTTTGTTTGATATCATATACATGGTGCAAAGAGAACTGGCTGTGTCACCTCAAAAACTCGGGGTTGCGGGGCACCTACTTGGCCCAGTCGGTTGAGCGTCCGACTTGGGCTCAGGTCATGATCTCCCAGTTGGTGTGTTCGAGCCCCACTTCGGGCTCTGTGCTGACAGCTCAGAGCCTGGAGCCTACTTTGGATTCTGTGTCTCCCTCTCTCTCTGCCCTTCCCTGCTTGCACTCTTTCTCTCAAAAATAAATAAACATTAAAAAACAAACAAAAAAACCCCCAAAACTTGGGGTTGAACACAGGCTTTGTCTTGTCAACTCTGTGCCCTGAGGCCCGCTCTTTCTTCTGAACCTCTGTTCTGTCATAAAGAAAACAGAACAACTACCTTACAAATGGCTGTTTTAAGGATTAAGTTCACAGATATAAATTAAATAAAATATGTAAGAATGGTGGGCTTAAACCAACTATCTGAAATAAAAATCATTCAATACACTGCAATTTTTTTAAGTACCAAGTTCGTTCTAAATAGCACCAATTCATACATGACCAACATTTCCTGATCACCTATTGAAATTAATTAGAGATCAAGAATTAAGAATTTGTGGTTTTGAAGATCACTGCTTTCAGTGATACTGGAAATCTCCACAGAACGTCGCTCCGCCCAGTCCCGCTTCTTGTAGGTGTCCTGGCCTCTTGAGATGGTAAACCGCTCATCGTGACTGTGTCCACAGGAATGAGGGTGTTATACAGCAAAACATCACTTTAGAGATTAGACATATTTTCCTTTATATTAGTAACTCTGTGCTAATTTACCGCATACGAGACAAGAGCAGTGGTGTGGGAGGTCCAACAGCTCCCTGGCGTGTGACTACTCACCATGCAGGCGGCCTGTACCGCCTCAGACACGTTACCCGCATTAGGCTCGCACCAGAAAACGTGGCACTCGAAACGCTGGTTCCCGGTGTCCATGATGAAGGCAAATGTATGAACATCCTTCCCGACGCCCATGAAGGACAGGAATCGCACGCGGCACTCCACTAAGATTTCCTCTTCATTCTGCAAGACACATTGGTCAGCGCCCACTCTCTCTGTGAAGCCAGGCAAGAGTTATAAAATAAACATATTCACTTCTTAGATCATAGAATTAAGACTGGAGTGGCCGTGTAGAGACACTGGTGTTAAAAATACATAGCTCGACTGGATTTAGAAAGGACTGTTTTCCTAGAAAGGCGAGTTTCTAAATACGTCCGCAGCAGCCATCATTGCTATGTGGGCGTCTCACTGACATTTAATCCCGCTCTGAGCTACACTCTCCGTGGCAGGCGTGTTCTGTTGCTGTCGGTCCTCTAGGCTCCAAGCCTGCGTGTTCACTGTGGGTAGGAACCCTGCCATGTTTACTATACTTCTTTGGTTTTGCCCATACAGGGCACCCAGTGGCTCAAAACCCATTTGCCCAAGTGAACCCGCTGGAAACCTCAGAGCAACCAGGAGAAAAAGCCATGGGATGGCTTTCCATCCAGTTCTCCTTCCCATGCTAAATACCACGTGGAATCATATTTCTATCTAAAACTGTGTACGAAAGCTGCCAAATCACTTTGTTCCCCACAAACCGGTCCCCATATGGTACCCATATGATGCAGTGTAAAGAAATGTTCGGAATTCATTCTTACGAACACCACGTCCTTTGCAACAACCATATGTAGTTTGTGAATTAGTAAACACATCCAGAATGTTGACTTCTGGATCATTAACATCTTGACTTACTAAATATTCACTCAGGTGCTATGGAACTCCTTAACAGGCAAATGAAACTAGCCTGAGACGCCACGAAGTTTTCTTGGGAGAGACGATGTTTAGGTTGAGATCCCGGTAAATGTTGGGTAGGCAAAGGCGTGGAGCACAGAAGTGCTTGTAGATGCTGAGTCAGAAAAGGCTATGACGTGTTTCAAGACTTAAGGAAATCCAGCCTGGCAGGCTGGAGAGGCAGGCAGGGTCAGTGAGCATCTTACTCCTAACTCCTTTGGAGAAGGTGAATTGGGCTTGAAGGTGACCTCCTAGTGGACAGAATCAGGAGCAGGCCAACAACCTGCGGTCTTTCCGTGGCAGGTGCTTCACAGTGGTGGAACTGAAAAGTGGTAAAGAGTCTGGAGCAGACTGCCCGGATCAAGTCCTGAGCTTGCCACTTCTAGCTGTTGTGACCACGGGCAGTTATTTAACCTCGCCGTGCCTCAGTTTCATCGACCATAAAATTGGGATAATTTGGTTCGAGGCTAACGCTGGCCTCTCTGGATGACCACCGGCCTCTGCTACTATTGACAGAACAAACCAAAGACCCTCCACGACAGAAGCATCTCCTGTGCCCCAACTCCAGACAAATAGCCCAGGTAATCCTGAAGCCTGGAGAGCAGCCAAAAAACCACTCCCCGTAATGAGTTACTGCTAGCGTCATAGTTACCTCTGGCAAATGATTTTAATCTCTTGGGCCCATGAGGAAGAAAGAATGGGGAACACCAGGACAGGAGCTTCTTGGTTCAGAGGAGAGCAAAGTTATGCAGAGATCCAGACACAAAGGACAAAAAGCTGTTTTATAAATGCAGGCTATTTTAATTACAAGTAAGCATAACTCCCTGGAGGTGAAGCCTTGGCTATGTGTCTAAGTTTCATGGAAGATTACTGTATCCAGAGTTTCACTGTAACCCAGACAGGCCAACTGCATCTACGATCCTTCTTACCTTTTCACTGATGACAGTCACAGTAGCATCGGCCACATTCATGTTCACTGACGGCCAATCCTCCTTGTTAGATGAGGTCATAAGACTTTCTATGGCATTGTTCAGGGTATCCATTCCTGTGGATGGAACAGATAATTGAAAAAGGTCCTAAAGCCACTTATCACTCTCCAATGTGGGCCCAAATCACCCAGTAACAGCTACACCCAAAGTGATCTTTTTTTTTTTTTTTTTAAATAGTTCCAGGAGACATTCTATTTGAGCATTTCATTGCTTGGGGGGGGGGGGTGGGAAGCCAGCTTTTTCAATAGAAAGGAGGGCCATGAGAGCCTCCAGAGATGTGCAGTGTGTGATGTCCTGTCTAACTGGACCATGGTACTACTTTCTCTCCAAAGATTCCCCAGCCCCAAGTATATAAATAACACTGAAGCAAATGCTACCTTTTCCTAAGCAAGGAGGCTGGGAAAAAGGAACTGAACAGAAGCCAGCAACTGCCAGAATACTCCGATCTTCCTCCACCTTACTCTGCTACTTGAACAAGGCCAAGTTTGGAAGGCCCTGTACGTGAATAGAATGCACTATACCAGGGGGCCCTTTCGCTGAGTGTTCCCACACCCGTTTTTTTGTGGCAGTGTGAGGGGGTAGGTCAGATAACAACTTTGAGATATAATTCATCTATAATTCACTCAAAGTGTACAATGCACTAGTTTTTAGTAAATTCACAGAGGTGTGTAATCATCACCACAATGAATTTTAGAACATGTTCATTTCCTCAAAAAGGAACCCTGTACATTTTTGGGGTCACCATCCATTTCTTTCCAGCCCCCTAGTTCTAGGCAATTACTTACTTAATTTAATTTCTATCCCAAGAGATTTGTCTCTTCTGGACATTTCATATACATGGAATCACACAGTATGTGTGATTTGTAACTGGCTTCTTTCATTTAGCATATGGTCTTCGTGGTTCATCCACGTTGTAGCATTTATCAGTACTTCATTCCTTTTTTTTTTTTTTTAGTACTTCATTCCTTTTTTTTTTAAAAAAAATTTTTTTAGTACTTCATTCCTTTTTTATTTATTTATTTATTTATTTATTTATTTATTTATTTATTTATTTATTTATTTTAGTACTTCATTCCTTTTTACTGCCAAATAAAATTCCACTGTATGGTAGCATCACATCTCATGAATCCATTTGTAGTTGAGGGACATTTGTTTCTACTTTGTGACTATTACGAATGCTGCTACTGTGAAAGTGTGTGTGGACAGATGTTTTCATTTCACTTGGGTATGTGCCCAGGAGCAGAACTGCTGAGTCAAATGGTAACTCTGTGAACTCTGGAGGAAGTGCCAGACGTTTTCCCAAGTGGCTGTACCACCTTACTTTCCCCCCCGAGCAGTGCATGAGGGTTCAGGTTTCTCCACAGCTTTTTCCGCCCAGGAAAAGGGCACATCTCCCCGCCTCCTTTCAGCTCGGTATGGCTAAGCAACGAAGTTCTGCCCCCGGGGTGGGAGCTGACTGCCGTGTGTGCTGCTCTTGGATCACACCTTGGAAGGAAAAGCATGAGGGCTCCCTCAGCCCTTTCTCCCCGCCCAGAGGCCAACGAGGACTGAAGCAGAGATGGCCCCAGGGATGGAAGGCCCACTTGAGAAGGGCAGAGCCCTGGCTCATGCATCTCTGGCCTGCTGGGTACACCAGAACTATGTGTCTGCCTTGTTGAAGTCCTTGTATTCTGGGGACCACATGACGAGCAGCTTATTAGCCTGCCCTCTTTTGCTCTTTTGATTGGGACTGTTCATGTGCTGTGGCTGGTGACAGTGCAAGGGCCTAATTCAAGCCTAGGAAAGGGAGCAGAACAGTAGATCGCACCCGTTGGGGAGGGTGGACACCTCCCCCAAGCTCCCGAACACTTGCACAGTGAAAGGACATAAATGTTTCACATACCGACGGGTTTGTCTACGGGTAACATGCCCAAGTACTGCACGTGGAACTTCTGGACCAGCTCAGTCTTTGGTGTTGGAAAATCTACTACAGGGAACAAAAGCAACAGATCTTTGTCAGTGGTTCCAACGTACACATAAAACACAGCCACCACCTGTGCCACAACAGCCTGTCTCTAGAGGGAGAAGCGGCACACCTGCTCTGGGAGAACAGCGGGTCTTCCGCCACACACAGGGGCTCTGTCAATCAAAACCCCATTCAACTTTCGTTTCTCAGCAGGGAAGCAGGAACAGTTAGTTCTTGGTGTCTTAAAGCTGCTACTGTCCTTTTCATGCTAAATAACAGTTGTTGATGTCCTGTTAGGTGGTTGATGCCCAGAGAGAATTTACTCACAAGGGGCACAGAGACAGGAAAAATAACTAAACAGAATCCCCCCAAATATCAATATATATTTTTTTATTTTATTGAGGTATAATTGACACACAACATTATGTTAGTTTCAGGTGTCTAACACAGTAACTTGATACTTGTATACATTGCAAAACCATTACCATAAGTCTACTTAACATTCATCATCACAGTTACAAAAAAAATTTTTTTCACATCAACCCACATATTTTTAAGCTAGCTGGTTCTTATCCCAGGCTGTACAGGAGTTATAAAATCACTAAAGACAATATTCCTTTTTTTTTTTTAATTTTTTTTTCGTTTATTTATTTTTGAGACAGAGAGAGACAGAGCATGAACGGGGGAGGGGCAGAGAGAGAGAGGAAGACACAGAATCCGAAACAGGCTCCAGGCTCTGAGTGGTCAGCACAGAGCCCGACGCGGGGCTCGAACTCACGGACCGTGAGATCATGACCTGAGCCAAAGTCGGACGCTCAGCCGACTGAGCCACCCAGGCGCCCCAAGACAATATTCTTTAATCTCGTCCTTTTTTGTAGCAATGAAACTCATCCTGGCCTTTTGTGCCTAACCCTATTGACACAAAATGAACTCTGCGCACAGGAGGCTCCCTGGGGCTGGTTCAGTGTGTGTTTGCTGGGTTGAGCATGGTTTTTAAGGAGACTAGAAATGGCCGGGAGCCCTGTGAGACCTTCTGGCTCTTGACTAGGATGGACAGCACCATCGTGAAGACAGCAGATGCACTGACCTACCTTGCAAGGGAACGTCGAGATTCACATTGGTTCTTTCCTGTAAGGAACTGCAGGCCAGGGCTTTGGCATTCTTCCGTTCGGCCATAATCTGAAGGGGGGAAAAACACACTGTGGTTTGTGGTTACAGACGCCCTGCCTGCAGCTATTCCAGCCAGCAAAGGGTCTGAGTGGACTTTGCTTCCAAGCTAAGCTGGCTTTACATACAGTCTACTGCCTGACTTCCCACCCCCGTACTGCACACATGGAGAACTGTGCTCATTTTCCCCAGGGGTAACCGGTGAACGACTAGCCCTCAGAGCCCCCTGATTGTTTGGAACTCATTCCTCCACTCACCTGGCTCCTACCTCTAGTGAAACAACCCAAACAAATATCCTCTGCTGGCCCACTGAGGTCAGTGAGACATGCACAGTAACGGACTTTTCCCACTGCTTCTGAATGCTGGCTGTTAGGTACCCTCTTCCGGGCCCTGGGGATAACGAATGAGTTCAAATCCCACCTTCGCTACTTACTAGCTGTGTGATCTTGGGCGAGTCACCTGACCTCTTGTGTCTCATTTCCTCTTTGCATGTTTATGTCCCCAGTGATAAGGTTATGTCAGTTTTGTCAGTGCTCAGCAATATTAGCTGATCGGGGTTGTTATTCTTAAGCTGTTCAATCTGTCAGCTGCCTACCACACTGGTTCTCTTCTGCTGGGGGCACTAACATCTCCTTTACTGAAAAGTCATCACTTCTCACTTCTGTTTACACAGTGCTGGTGTGGCTTAGGAGCCCAACCTTCGATGACCCAAAAGGTGACTCACACCTTCATTCCCAGCCCAAGCTTTCTGAAAATTCCAGACAGAACGAAAGTCACTTCTTCTCCAGAGCTCCACTCCACCCTTGTCTCGGCCTGTGCCTGGGACAGCAGGCAAGGAGGCGGCTGAGTTTAACAACATCAAATTTTTACTGAGCACGTCCTCTGTGCCAGGCCGTGTTCTGGGGGCCTTACACTCCCCAAGGACAAAGATTTTTCTTTTCTGTTTTAGTCTCTGCTGTGTTCTTAGAACAGTCCCTGGCACGTAAATAGTGTTCAGCAGTGCCTGTTGCAGAAATGGAGGAAGAAAATGGCACCTGGGGAGTGTGCTGTAATGCTATAACAGGTACAGCCGGGCCCAGGCTTGTTGATGCACCAGTGTGAATCTGGGCTGGGATAAACAGTGGTGTCAGGACCAGCACCCATCCTGTAAGTCCTGGTCACCTGCATCAGAGCAGCAGACTGGTCCCAGCTCCTACCCCCCCCCCACCCCCCCGCCGAGGAAATGTGGCTGGCACCTGCTTTGTCCCTGTTGCCCAGCAGTGGCTACAGCCTGGGCATGGCTAGCTCAGAGGGGCTGTAATGAGGCTGGGTCTTGACATCCGCCTCAAACCAGAAAGGTGACGTCCAGCAGAGGTGACGGTGAGGTCTGGTGTTTAGATTCAGTAAGTAAGTTTGGGGAGTAGAAAGGCCTGCCTGAAGGGCATCTGTGACAGTGTCCTGGGGACCTGGCTAATCACTATCTGAACACAAGACGGCAGGTGATATGGTTGCTAAAAATATCAATCACCCCAGTATTGCATCTTTGGAGGTCAAGGGACAGAGTGGCCCATGGTCTTTTCTCTACTGGCTCACCCTTAGAACACTGTGTTCATTCAGGGGGAACCAACTACAGTACGCTCAGAAGCGGGTGAGGGGCCTGGTAACCACGTGACCCAAAAGAGATGGGGGTGGGGGTTCTGGAGAAATGAGGGAGACAGGACAGATACTTGTCCAGCACTTCTAAATGTACAGGTACAGTTCACAGCTTCAAATGTTTTAAGTAATAAAGGGCTTCCCAGCAAACAGACAAGATGGAGGCATCTTTCCCTGTTGCTACAGATTTCACATCTCAAGTAAATACGCGGAAGTTCTAGAGAAGAGGACTTCAGGTCTACACAAGAAAGAACTCTGTAACAGTCAGCGCTGCTCATTTTAATAGAACAGCCTCCTGAAAAGTAGGGGGCCCTGTGGATGGAGGTCAAAGGAGGGACCAGGCAGAGGGTGGGGATGTTTCTAGCAGGACTTCTCTGCTGGAGGGAAGGAAGGCTAGTCCCGAGATGCCCGACTGTCTGTCCTCATTCTGAGGCTCTGTGACTCTGGTTAAGGAAGCAGGACCTCCCCAGTGTGAGACACTGACCACGGCCCTGCCTCACAGCCGGTCAGTTTCCATGAGCAGCTATGTGTCCTCCTGGAGTCAGTGTGGGTTCACGGCAACTCCCGGCTGCCTGCATTTGCACAGACACCCTCCCTTCTCCCTGTGTTTACTCTCCGATCAGGGGGCCCTGTCTTTGGAAAATCTGCCCTGACTCCTTTCCCCCTTTTCCCAGTTAGGCTCGGGGTACCCATCTCTACCACCTTGCCCGTCACTGTTCTGCCCACCTACCATATCCTCCAAACTGTGGGAGGGTCAAAGGCTCTGCTCATTTTGTGGGTGGAGAGCCATTGAGAGCACCACCTGAAATGCAGGAGTACTTTTCCTGGGCTAAATACATGGTTTGCTCGCTTCTCCCTGAATACAATGCAGGCCCCCTGCCCCTGCCCCCTGCCCCTGCCCTTTCACGGCCCCTTCCCTGCTCAGGCAGTGAGAAAAAAGAGAGGGACTGACCACAGTGTCCTGACCTGCCTTACCTTGGAACAGATTTCGTGGAGACTTGTGGCAATGGCTTTTGCTGGTGTGTCACATCGAAATACATGACATTTCAAAATTCGCGTATCTTTGTCTCTTGCTACGTAAGCAAAATCTCTGTGCAAACAAAATTATCAGTATGTTAGAAAAGGAAACTTTACCAACACACTCTCTAGTGACGAATGTTAGCTGAGCAAGGAGCCGGTATGTCAGTGGTAAACAGAGTATGCGAGGGCTAAAAACAAAATGTAAACTTCAATAGCTACCCCAAAATGGAGGAGCAGTTTCATGGATTTAAGAATTCATTTCTGGGGCGCTTGGGGGGCTCAGTCGGTTAAGCATCCGACTTCGGCTCAGGTCATGATCTCGCCATTTGTTGAGTTTGGGCCCCACGTCAGGCTCTGTGCTGACAGAGCCTGGAGACTGCTTCGGATTCTGTGTTCCCCTCTCTCTTAAAAATAAACATTAAAAAAAAAAAAAGTTTTTTAAAGAATTCATTTCTGAGTAAAAGAACTACAATGTTTCCCAAAGTTAGTGTGCTGAACTCCTGGAAACTCTTACAGCCCTTAATGAAAAACCGAATTCTTGATGAACTTTCTCTCTAGTGTAACAACAAATACCATGATTATAAAAGAGAAAAGGGGCTTGAGAAGAGCATGAATGTGCATGAGCGCTATTATGACAAACGCAGTGGTACAGCAGAGGCAGAACAATAGGGGCTGATGGGTAAACACGTGCACGGAGAATGCGCTGGACCCACAGCTGCAGGAGAAAGCGGACGGGCAGTCACGGGCTGGGCTGTGACACAAGGAGACACCACAGATTGAAATCCCGTCAAAGGCGTTTGATTCTGTTAAGCGCGGCTCCCACTCCAGAGCCCGGGGTGACGGCGGCAGCATGGCACTCTATATCGTCAGCCCAGCCACCTCGGTGGGCGTGCAGCTGGTGCTGCGTGTTAGCATCTGTTCTGCTGATGAAAAGGATATCGACTGTGGCAAGACCTGGCTTCAAAAGAACCGGGCCAAACAACCAACCGTACAACTAAATTTCTTACTGTTCGTACTGGAGGACAGTGGTTTAAAGATCGAAGTGTTTAAGAACAATACTCGCCCAGATTTACCCCATCTGGATCACAACGCGTTCTTTGTGTTTGTTGCTTAAGCCAGGATACTGTCTGTAAATGTAACCACACATGGATTTATTTTTAATGGTTCCTCTTAATAAAAGAACTGGTGGTCTTTTCACAGACCATGACGGCCGCTTTCTTCTAGATATCCTTGGCTTCTTTGGGAAGGCACAGGGATCTACCCACTGGAGGCCACTGGCCATCGTGGAGATGTGGCAGAAAAGCCTCCCCTGCATCGCACGCCATGTGCAGTGGGGGCTCCCGAACCCCGACCCCAGGTCAGGGCACTTCAGCCTCAGCCTGTCCACACCTGGCTTCAATACCTGCTCCCCCCAACCTTCTCCTTCCTCCTGTTCTGTCTCAACTGGTGTCCCCCATGCTAGAACCAGGAGGCCTTCCGGACTCCCCCTCACCCTCTGTACCCAACCCCTGTGTTTGTTTGGCCAGTTTTACCTCCCGAAAAACATCCTGAACCCATCGCCCCTTGCCAGCCCTACAACCTCTCGGGCATTCTCAGCAGGTCTCTGCTCCCTGCCTTTGTGCACACGGTCTCCATGCCCTTGTCACCACGTGGGACCCGGAGATGAGCAGATCACCCTTCCCAGTGCTGCGGTCACAACTTATGCACGTGGCACTTAGCACCGGGTACCATCGGTGTCTGTGTAGGAGCGTGTATTCCCCACAAGTCATTAAAGCTCTGTGAAGACGATCTGTGCCTTATTCATCCCCAATATCCAGTCCAGGCCTGGCCATATAGGTACCGAGTGTTCCTTTCTCTTTCCGGCATGGGGCCTGCAGCACGCATCCTGATCTCCTGAAGGGTGAGCCGGCCCTCAGTCAGAGGCGTCAGGCTACACGGCAGTGGGCTGAGGGGTGGGTCTGGGTAAGGCGCTGGGCCCAGACTGAGCGATGAGCACAGTCTTAAATTTTTTTTTAACGTTTATTTATTTTTGAGACAGAGAGAGACAGAGCATGAACGGGGGAGGGTCAGAGAGAAAGAGGGAGACACAGAATCTGAAACAGGCTCCAGGCTCTGAGCTGTCAGCACAGAGCCTGACGTGGGGCTTGAACTCACGAACCGCGAGATTATGACCTGAGCCGAAGTCAGACGCTCAACCAACTGAGCCACCCAGGCGCCCCGAGCACAGTCTTATTCTACACTGTGTTCCTGATGCCTTTCCATTCTGGTCTCAACCACCATCAAGACAACACGGTACAGTAAAACCTTGGTTTGCGAGCATGATTCGTTCTGGAAACATGCTTATGATCCAAAGCACTTGTCTATCAAAGTGAATTTCAAGAACCATTGGCTCAGTTGGGATCATGTGACATTCCGCGTCATGTACTACTTGTATTGCAAGACATCGCTCCTTTATCAAGTTAAAATTTATGAACAATGTTTGCTTGTCTTGTGGAACGGTTGCAGAGCAGGTTACTCGCAATCCAAGGTTTTATACTGTATTTAAAAAAGAAATGAGAGAGGGCCTCACTTTTGGAGACCATGCTCAAGGGAAGCCCTGTTTCTAGCTCCCAGCTCTCTGGCTTCTTTTCTTTCCGAAATGGATCCTAAAGGAATATACGCGGTGTCTTACCATGCACAACTGTTTCCCTTCAAAATTCCATGTTCGGGGCACCTGGGTGGCTCCGTCGGTTAAGCGAACAGACTCCTGGTTTCAGCTCAGGTCATGATCTCATGGTTCGTGAGTTCGAGCCTCATGTTAGGCTCTGTGCTGACAGCCCAGGGCCTGTCCAAGATTCTCTGTCTCCCTCTCTCTCTGCCCCTCCCCCTGCATGCACGCTTTCTCTCCCTCTAAGTAAATAAATAAAGTTAAATAAATAAATAAAGTTACGTTCAGCTGCGGTCAAATCTGTTTGGTTCTGTGGTCACCAACAACTCTGTGGATTTCTACAGTTCCAAAATTTGTCGCCCCTACTCTCCCAGCATCCTTATTCCAGCCAAGGAGCTCTCCTCTCTGCTCTGGAAAGGCAGGTCCCCACTCATGGCATCTCTTCTCACTTGGCGACCGCTGGTGTCCCTGCACTGTTAGGGGGGCACTGCTCCCTCTACTGCACGGTCCATCCAGCTCAAGAGCCTGCTGGGTGCCAGGACCTTGCTGGTGTCTAAATGCTTATTATAGCATATAAATTCTATAGCACAAAGGACAGGAGCTTGTCACACACTACTTTTTGTAGTTCTTGCACAGATCTAACGTGTCTGTTGTCTCTCAGAGATAGTAAGGCAATGTCAGAGAGCAACGTATCGGGATTCAGGCAACCCGGATTCCAGTCTCATTCCTGAATCCACTGAGCTATACAACCTCGGGCATGGAGTCTAGCCTCATCTCTAAGTGAGAGAGTTGGATTAAAAAAAAAAAAAAAAAAAAAAAAAGGTTTCCCAGGTTCCTGTCTGGCTCTGATATTCTATGGCATAGCTTCCAAGGTCCACCCTGCTCTTCAGGACTGCTGGCTGGCCGGCAAGTGCTGCAAGTGCAAGGTTACCACCAAGGAGGATGAAACAAGCCGTTATCAATAAGCAATGGATCATCCTATCAAACTTCAGCTCCACGCCCTCTGTTCTTTAATATGCAACCCCTCAGGAGTAATTTTTAAAAAAAATTATTATTATTAATCTTCATTTTCTTCTGGCTTCAGGGAAAGTGATTAATGCCTAAGGCAACCATCTGGAACCCACATCTTCCCAGAGGAGAGGCTCAGCCGCCAAAGGCTTTGTTTGGGGGATTCTGACAGTTTTTTCTTTTTTCTTTTTTTTTTTTTTTTACAGCTTTGTCTTTTCTTGTTCCCTCTCAGGTACCAGGCTGATAGATCAGGAAGGTAGGAATCTGTCAGTTTGTGATGGTGAGTGAATCCCATAACTAACCCCTCCAGGTTTTCTATCTGCTTCCAAGGAAAAAAACCAGCATTCTCTCCTCACTGTGGAGGTCAAGTGATCTGTGTGTCTCGAGTCACCCTAAATAGCCGCAAGCTATACACGGAGGTCTGTCAGAAGCAGGTAAGTCCTCTCTTTCAGACCTGGGGCATACACAAGGTGAACAGCTTCCCTTGTGTGCAACGAAGTGCGTGGCTCATCTAATTTCATTATTATTTAGAATGAAACCCAAACGTTGCTTAACTGGTGGTTTCAAAAGCTTGGCTTTCCATAGGGCACTTGGGTGGCCCAGTCGGTTAAATGTCCGACTTCGGCTCAGGTCATGATCTCACGGTTCATGGGTTTGAGCCCTGTGTCAGGCTCTGTGCTGACAGCTCAGAGCCTAGAGACTGGAGCCTGCTTGGGATTTTGTGTCTTTGTTTCTCTCTGTCCCTCCCCTACTTGTGTTCTGTCTCTCTCTCAAAAATAAACAAACATTAAAAGAATTAAAAAAATAAAACAAACTTGGCTTTCCAACATCTGATTTCTGAAAAGGCTGTTGTAATAGAACAATGACCCTTCTAGGATGCTCACCCTTAATCTCCAGAATCTGTGAATATGTCACCTCACATGGCCAAAATGTGATTAAATTAAAGATCTTGAGATGGGGCTGTTATCCTGAATTATCTGGTTGGGCCCAACACAATTACAAGGGAAAGAAGGAGAAACTTTGCTTATAAGTGAAAGAACAGAAGAAGGGGCCACCAGCCAAGGAAAGCAGGCAGCCTCTAAAAGCTGGAAAGACTTCCTCTTGGAGTCTTTAACCACATGGACACCATGATTACAAGTGCGACACTCATTTTAGATTTCTGATCTCCAGAACTGTAGGGGGATAAATTCGTGTTGCTTTAAGCTACCGTTTGTGGTAATTTGTTAAAGCAGCAATTGGACTAATACGGCTGCCACTTGGCTTTATGTTCTAACGAAACTATGAAATGATTAAAGACTTCTGTTTTTAAAAAATATTCAATTCCCTCCACAAATAGCTTCTGAGGCACTATTATGTGTCAGGCACCAGAGATGCAAACACAGACAAGGTTCAGCCTCGGAAGCCCACTGTCTAATGATACGGACGTCCAGTGAGATTTGAGCTGCATCTTTAAGCATAGTAAGAACCTCACCAGGGTAAGAAGGGTAGTGGACGGTTCACAGAAGATTCAATGTGAGCACAAGCAAAAGCATGGAAGTAAGAGAGTCCACAGAGTGGTGTGGTAAGGGGCCAAGGGTGACTGCAGGGAGGCTGTATGTGTGGCCAATCAGCAGTCTGGCCATCTGAGCCTTGCAGTATGGCATGTGACCCCACATGACAGGAGTTCTGAAAACTTTCTTTGGGTGGAACAAAGTGGGTCAAGGGAGCACCCCCCTATGTCAACATAGTAGCAGAGGATGAGCCTGATGCGGGCTAAGTTAGCATCTGTGAGAACAGGGTGGAGGAGACAGATGGAAGGAAGGTGTTGGAAGGATGGCTGACACTGATGGGTGTGATGAGGGGAGAACCCAGAATAACTCTAGGGTCCTTGCTGGACCAACTAAGTGCCCTCACATCGAGGTGGGGAGAGGGGAGGGATTTGGTGAAGGAAGCTCATGAGCTCCATGTTGGGCAGGAAGTGTGAGGTGTTTGAGGGCCTCCAGGTGGCCAGGGCCACCAAGCAGGTGGACGCTTAGTCCCTGAGCTCAGGCCTGTGGTCTGGACTAAAAACATGGACCTGTGGGCAGCAGTAGTCAGGAGAGCAGAAGAGAGTGTAGAGAATGAGAAAAGACAAAACGAAGCCTGGACCGAAAGAGAAAGGCATTAAAAGGCTCGGTTGAGGCAGGAGGGCCCAATGAAAGGGTGGAGAAAGTATTGGGGAGGGGGCAAGCCCAGGACAAGCTGGTCCCAAAGGCATCCAAAAAAGAGGGTTTCAGGAGAAGTCTCCAGGGCTGCAAAGGCTGTGCAGCAGGAGACAGGCTATTCGGTCTTGGCAACCAACAAGAAGGGAGGGAGGTCTGTGGTGACCTTGGCGTCCTGGGCCTTTTCCCTGGAGAAGGGAGTGGGTTCCAGCTTTAGGAGACTGAGGAGTGTGGGACCTTCTGAGTGCAAAAGAACATAGTACATCTGCCTATTTTTTTCTCCCTTAAACTTCTCATTCTGGAACCTCTCAAACACGCACAGAAGTAGAAGAGATAGTCCATGAACTCCCCATGTCCCATCATCCAGTTTCAACAATGATCAAGACATCGTCCAACTTGGCCTTTCAGAGAGACATTTTCCAATCAGTGTTAGGGTTCTAAGAGACCTTATGCTCACATGTAAGAGCACTCCGACCTTTTCTAGAGATCTTCCTGTGTTCTGAGGGGAACAAGAAACCTCCACAGCTATAGTGTTCCTGACAGACTGCAAGCCTACGCTGTTGCGATGGGCCTAGGGCCATGTGGGAATTTGGGAGAAAAAGCACCAGGTGCCACCGGGGGTCACACAGCCAGGCGGGGCCCAAGGTGGCTCTGACACTGCATGAGGGGGAGGGTCAGCCCGCTGCTGGGGCATCTTAGGAACCTTTGCCTACAGAGCCCTCAATGGCTTTCCTGCCACCTCCCACCTTCCCCCCTTCTTTCCTCAGAGCCGCCAGTAGCCCTTGGGCTATACAGCTACCTGGCTTCCACGGCTCAGATGGGCTTCTATGCCTCCCCCAGCGACCGGGTACCCTGGTGGTCATGCACCCCCCCCAGGGCTTTGGTGCGCTCATTTAAAACCACAAAGCTGGTCCAAATGATCTCTGAGGTCCAGTCAGAACACTGCTCCTACTTTTTCCAACAGAGTCTTCCAGATGTCTGAGACATTCTGTCTGACACTCAGCAGCAAGAACCAGTTTTGTCCTTTGCTCCAGCTTGCTCCATTTACAGTGCCGGATGAGGAGCCATTTGCTAAAAGAGGCGCTGTTCCAGTCCCCTGCTCCCCACACATTTATTTTGTGCAGTCATGGGAATCACAGTGTTTCCTTTAAAAACCAGGAAGTGATGCCCCCCTCCCCCGCCACCCAGTATGGTAGAGCAAGTCTTGTGTTAAAAGCCCAGTGTGACAGTGTCATGATGTAGTGATGTCTTACTGGTTTTTTAATAAGTCCCTTTTGTATAAAACAAAAGCAAGAAAGCCCCCAGGAAGTGGAAGGCTTATAGCCGTAGCTATCTGTGCCCCTTCCTTAAACTTGAACAGAAGTGAGCACCTTTCATCTTTTGTTTACGGCGCCCTTGTGTTTCCAACTCTCTACTCCTTTTGCTGTTCTCGTTGGTAATTATTCCCCCAGAGGACCAGCCTCCAGTTCTGCCAGGGAAAAATGTCAGTGCTAAGAAGCTTACATGACAGCCTCAAATTTCTTAATGGCAAGGAAAAAGGACAAAAGAATGCTTTTATTGTTCTCAGTTGAACAGCATTTTAATCACCCTGTAGGGGCTTAATCCATCTTTATGGAATGAATGAAGACATGATTCTTTATTCAAATGGGTTCTATTAAAAAAGAGCCAAGACAGAAGTATTCACCCTTTTCCTCCCTCTCTCCCCCACAACCCTCTTACATAAATGGAATTTGCTTCTGTGTTTCTCTCTCCTCAAAAGGAACTTACAAGGCACCTTCCGACCTCTTAGAGGTTAGCCAGGCTAACGTTAAAAACCCCCGTCTACAGATGCCCAGAGAGGTGGTACCTAGGATATTTCAGTGATATGAAATCTTATTTGCTTATTGAATCAGCCTGTTCCACTGCAGGAATGCTCCTGGTGAGCCAACATACATATTTTTTCCTAAATAACGACCTGAAATTTGCCTCTCTGCAACTCTGGCCTGTGGGACCGAACTTTGCCTTCTTTTTTTTTTTTTTTTTTTTAATTTTTTTTAACATTTATTTATTTTTGAGACAGAGAGAGACAGAGCATGAATGGGGAAGGGTCAGAGAGAGGGAGACACAGAATCTGAAACAGGCTCCAGGCTCTGAGCTGTCAGCACAGAGCCCAACACGGGGCTCGAACTCAAGGACTGTGAGATCATGACCTGAGCCGAAGTCGGCCACTTAACCGACTGAGCCACCCAGGCGCCCCCCGAACTTTGCCTTCTGAAGCAGCCCCACACGAGCCGACCCTGTCAGCTGCAGTACAGCCCAGGCTTGTCTGGGAGTGACTTTCTCCCCTCTTTTCTAGGAGATTCCCTTCCATTCAGACTCTCACCAAATCTCCGCTGCTAGCAGTCCTTACCCAGTCTCCACAAAAAGATAACGCCTTCCATGTAATCTGTGTTTGCTCAGGTCAAAAACATGTTTGATGCTGGGAATTTGTGAAGGCTGGCATTCAATTAATGGGAGTTGTCATTATAAATGAGGAAAAAGAAGTCAAAGAAAAAGCCTCCTTTGAAATCCTGTCTCCTTATCCGAGAGTGATATTTTCATAATTATTTGCATTCATATGAATTATATTAAGACTTGCTGAAATATATAAAGACGCTTTCCTCCCTGCTTATCTTTCTGTAGAATCTTATAAGCCAGAGTTGCTTTAACTGCACAGGACAGGACCCACATGCAAATAAAGACAAATAGCAACAAAGAGATTTGATGCAAACATTACATGTCTAAGCCCTTTATGACCAAGGGCTTTATCCCCACTTTGTGTTACCTGCACAGGGCCCGGAGGGAGGAGGAGTCTTGTTTTCAAGACTGTTTGCACTTCTTTGCCTCAATGCTCTTATTTTCTGACTGGACTTTGAAAATCTCATTTTGGGGGTGGGAGGAAGGGAGAGGAAGAAAGGGGATGAGAAAGCCATCCTCCTAGATGGCCAATCAGAATGTTACACACACACGATTTTTTGTTTTTTTAATTTTACCCACTGGCACATCAGCAGGCATCACTAATTTCACAAAGCTCTTGCTCTAGCTTTGTAAACTCAACTTTCTTTCTCCTTCGCGAGCTTAAGCAGATGCTAAGTACAAATACGCTAGGTTCCTGGGATGCCCGTTCAGAGGGCATTCCAGTAACTCATCACCTGGGTAAACACACATTCTCCACAGGGAATCCTTCACTAGGCACTTCCGTGAGACATATAAGCTGTGTCAACAGATTTGAAATTCTACCATCTGCAAATAATCAAGGTGGCTTTGGTGGACCAGAATTGGTATTCGTATTCAGAGCTTCCTGAATAAATACAGAGGGGGCAGGAGCTAGTGAACATCTTGAGAATATCCTCACCATTGGTTCAGACAGGCCCTCTCATTACTTCAGATGAGGGAGCTCCCATGCCTCATCCTCTGGAAGCTTCCACCACCTCCAGAAGTTACAGCCTCCTCAAAGATAATTAAAGATTCAGTCAAGTTTGCAGATTCTTGTAACCATATCCTCGGGAAGACTGATTCTGGAAGTGTTGCCCACTCAGTCGATGCTGTCTCCCTTCCCTTCCTCACCACTGAGCACTGACGGCTCGGCCCCAACCAGGCGGGAGCTCCCCTGAAATCGACTCCAATGCAAAGAGGCGACTGCCTACATCTCTTCACTTTGCCAAGCAGTAACCACAACCATTCTTTCAAAAAGAGAAATTTCAGAGGCACCTGGGTAGCTCTGTCGGTTAAGCGTCAGACTTCGACTCAAGTCATGATCTTGTGGTTCGTGAGTTCGAGCCCCATGTCGGCTTGCAGCCCGGAGCCTGCTTTGGATTCTGTCTCCCTCTCTCTCTCTGCCCCTCCCCTGCTCACACTCTGTCTCTGTCTCTCCCTCTCTTTCTCCAAAAAAATAAACATTAAAAAAAATTTTTTTTAAAGAGAAATTTGAAAACTTTCCTCTACCATCAAAAACGGAGCTTTAATTAAGTGATTAAGTGTGGAGCTTAAAGCCCCCAGTCAGCCAAATGGGCAGGTTGACACTGAGAGTGCTGGAAACACACACACACCTGAGGTACAAACACCTGCTTTTCGCTTCAGCGTTATACCCTTTCCAGAGTTTGTTCATCTAGATGTGGGAAAGGAGAAGAATCCATATACTTTGACTAATAATCGAGATTGAAATGGAGTCAGTCCTTCTGGCCACGAGCCTGCAGTCAAGCCTTCCCAATGAAACTCCAGAGAAAACGTAATTTAAGCCCTAATATTAATTCTTCAAGAAGCATGATAAGGCTGATACAACATGGGACCCAGCGTTAGTATTTCTCCTCACGTTTACTCCCCAGCATGCGGCTGCGACCCCTCCCAGCCATAACTGAAGTGACCACGTTCCCGTTACACCTTCATCACTTTTGCCCATCGACTTCCCCAAACAGGGCCAAATGCAACAGAGGGTCGGGGGCCCAGATGCAACTCCATACTCTGTTCTACATGAGGACACATAAGAATGATGACGATAGAAGGTTAAACAGAACACAGTTCTGCTTTTCAAAGACAACGACGTCTGTGGGGGTGGCAATATGGCATGAAGAAAGCAAGTGAGCTGTGCCAAACACTTAAAAGACACCACGAAGAGGGAGAAGTGAAAATCGGTTGGTTACCTCTCTCTGAATCCAGGAAGGCATGAGGGAACAGAGCAGAAACAACACGTTAGCATTCACACGGCATCCAGAAAATAAAACAGTCCCGTTAACGGCAACTCCAAGCGCTGACATCCCATCCCTTTTCCCAACTTTGCTGCAACGAATAGCCCTTCGGTGCTTATTTTAGCTGAGCTCTGTCGCACAGAAGTGTGTATTTCGAGCCATGTTACGATGAAGCCAAGAGATGCCAGCTGAGTTTAGAGGCAACATATCAACCGGGGGAGGTAATCAAGCTTAAAATATCACAGTCAAATACAAGAAACTGTTTGCGGTAAACACTGGCAAAGCACTTATCTTCATTTTCCAGCCCCACCTGCTCCCAATAAACAATGTACAGAAACAATGATGTGGATACAGCCTTACCTGTTTTACTAACTTCTGACATTCTATTAATTGAACTACAACATTATAGTCTAGGTACGTTCACTCAAACGCATCATGAGAAGGCAACAGAGCGGGAGTGAGCAGAGACAGCAGAAGGTCAAGGGCAGAGGTGGGATGTGGGAGGGCCGGCAGGGGGAGGAATCATGTGTCAGGGAAGAGAGGACTGGAAGCGGAGAAGGGATGAGAACAACTTTGGGTTTGGGGCCGAATGCTCAGCTGCCCTGCACTGCCAGGGTGACCCTAAAGAAGTCACTTAACTTCTTGACCCGGAGAGCCCACCATCCCCTTGGTCTTGTCACAGCCAATCTGAAAGGGCTTGAGGACCACAGACTTTCTAGATGGGTCACATGCATGCAGGTAAACACAGAGCAAGTGGACTGAAGAGGCAGGGGGCACCAGATAACCAGAAGGAAGGGGAGAAACTCAACCTTCGCAGAAACCTGCTGTTTCAGGTGCCCCGCGGCCAGGGTCACGGAGCGGCCAGCAGGACCCTGCAGACACGAGAGCTCATATCATGGTGTGAAACAGCAAGTACGCAGGGTAGTGAACCACAGTCACGAAGCCGAAAGACAGACCTCTGCATCCTGACACAGAACAATGACCGTGACATATTATCTATCAAGTGGGAAATCAAACAAGCAAGCCGTCCAGACTGCAGATACACGGTCTCATACAAAAAACCAGAAAGTTGGAGTGTGTTTTTTAATATCCACATAGTAACATATCTGGAACATCATAACATGCAAATCGTCAACTGTTATCTGGAGGGAGGGCGTTACGGAGGATTTTCTTTAATACATTTGTTCGAATATTCTCCAATAAGCACATGTGACTTTTGTACTACAGATGTGTAAATATCTACTTCACTATTTCAGGGACCCCACTGCGGTTAGTGCACTCCAAAGCACGGGTGACAGTACTGTAACATAGGCGACTGCCACACAGTGACACCCCAACAACTACCCTTTCTTGAGTTCTGGCTCTGTGTTGCCCAAACAGCAACCCAATGAGGTAAGTTTTACCGTTCTCACTGATAAAAAGGAAAACAAGTTTAGAGAGGTTGAAGAACTTGACGAAGGTCACACGGCGAGTACATGATGAAGTTAGGGTTTGGTGTAGGTCGGCAGGACTCTCTGATCCTAGGCTTCTCACACTGCACCCATGATGGGCACCCCTTCCTCATTCACGGTCCTGTAGAACCACCTCACGGTTTGTCTCCCTAATGGCTCAGAGGGTTACCACGCACAGGTGTTCAAGACAGGAGCAAAGGTTTTGGCAAAGAACCTGGGGCTTTACATGCACAGGGGAACCTCCTTCCTTTTCCTTGGCCTGTGAACTTTTGTTGGGGGAGAAGGTGGCTGAAAATTCACAAGAGAGGAGGCCCTTTAGGCTGAGTACGTAGACAGAGCTGTGTTCAGACCCCTCCGGTAGCTGTGTTCCCCTGGGTACGTTACTCACCGTCTCTTTTTCCCGGGCTCCCTCTATGTGCCAGGCACACTGTGTTAGGTGGTACCCACCCCCCCTTCGAAACTGCTTCCTCATCAGTGCAAAGGGGAGAAGGACACGTGGCTCAGGGTAATCATGAGAATTAAATGAAATGAGACGGTGTGAGTACAAGAGTACCCGGCGTGTAACAAAGTACAATAAACTGCTTCCTTCCAGTTATCTTCACTGAGTCATCTGATGGTTTCATGTCTCAGCTGGGTCATGCTGGGCAGCACTGGAAGTGAAATGTCTCCCATTGGAAGGGAAATCACTGGGGACCCTCTCCTCAGATTTGCTGGGCACTGTTTACCACAGGTTGAGGGGAAGTCACCTGTTGCTCGTGTCCTTCTGTCAAGGTTAGTCTATGGACGTAATTATAGATCATCACCAAAGGATCCGAAGACCTGGGTTCTAGTCCCACAGTGAGCACTAGGTAAGTCTCTTAACCTCTCTGAGTCTCGGTTTCTCATTTCAGATGAGATGGTTTCGTGCTCAGATTTTTTTTTTTTTTTTTTTTTTTTTAATCAGAAAAGGGTCTGTTAGAAAGCTTGGACTCTTAAAAACAAAAAAAGAATGAGCCACTAGCATTTCCCTGGCTAGCTTTCGATTTATACCAAATGCTTTTAATTTTTTACTCTTAATAAAAAGCCTATGCCTACTGTATGGCAAAAACTTTGCCTGATAATGTTCAATCTAGGGGTGCCTGGGTGGCGCAGTCGGTTAAGCGTCCGACTTCAGCCAGGTCACGATCTCGTGGTCCGTGAGTTCGAGCCCCGCGTCAGGCTCTGGGCTGATGGCTCGGAGCCTGGAGCCTGTTTCCGATTCTGTGTCTCCCTCTCTCTCTGCCCCTCCCCTGTTCATGCTCTGTCTCTCTCTGTCCCAAAAATAAATAAAAACGTTGAGAAAAAAAAAAAATTTTTAATGTTCAATCTAGAGACTTTAGAATACACTCTGTTTCTTGTGGGTATAATTATCATGGAAGCCTTGGGTATTAGATTAGATCAGACCCATTATTAGTGATTCACTTAAGGAAACAGCATCTATGTGTAGCCACTGAGTTTTTTTTCCCCTGAAGGCGGAACTTGGAAAAACGGTACTGCAAACTCTTACCAAGGTCCATTCTTTTGGGGTTAATAGACACTGCTTGATTTGAGTATGGAAGTAAAAGCCTGCCACAGATAGGGACCTGAGAGCGATCTTTGAAATGTCTTTCAAAAAATGCAGAAGAGTCAAAGCGGCAGCTGCTTCACTGATTTAACACCTTATAAATTTGCCAAGAAGGAAACATCAGCCCAAAGCTGGGCTCCTGCATGAGGAGCATCCTTCCAGGAGGCTAAGTGTAGACTCAGGCACAAGCTGACTCCCTTCTCACTGTACGAGATGCAGTGCGAAGAATTCAACTCCGGGATTAATTCCACACCAGCCACGCACCCGAGGCCGCCTGATCAGTATGCTCTCAGCAGCTACTTCTTGGGAAAATGAACGTGGGAGTAATTGGCAATGTTTTCATTAAAATAAGCCTGAAATAACAGAACTACTTGGCATGTGTAACTGGGCATCCAAATGAATAGGAAATTCCTCAAAATAAACAGCACACCAGAATGACAATTCCTATTCCAGCTTTTGGAGGAGGACGCGCCTATCCCCCAGCACAGCGGCCTACTTCATATGTGACACACACCCTCTACTTTTCACAAACTGAGCACGTAAAGCAAAGACCTGCCAGCGTGCTTCTCGCTCCATTTTTACAGAAGTCTGTTTCATGCTACTATCTGATGCCTGTCTTTCATCACTGGGGGGGTCCTTGGGTGCCTTTCGAGCACCAGCGCAGACCAGCATTAGCCACAGGACAATGAAGCAAAAACTGTGAATCTTTATGAAAACTTTCCTATCAACTCCTGAACCTGGCTGTCTTATTTTTTCTCCCAGCTTCAAGGTTTTTTGTTTTTGTTTTTCTTCCCTCCCTGACAGTTATTGGCTGTTTGCCCTTGGTCAAGGCCCTTAGGCTCTTTTGTTCTCCAGTTTATTCATCTGTAAAATGGGACTAATAGTGGCACTAACCCCCTAAGAGTGCTGTGAGGGTTATACTCCTTAATCCGTGTAAGGCTCACGGTGTGAGAACATCCAATGTGGACTCGACATGCATACTAAGCAGTGTACTAACCAGGAGGTCTGTGGAGAGGGTCTCCTAACCTGATTTGGATCTTGCAACCTTTTGGAATCTGATGAAAAAATTCCAGAAAGAAATGTGCATGGACCCACAATGTTACGCACAACCTTAGGAGGATGGGGGAGAAGGTTCAATAACCCCTGAAACTCATTTACAGACCCCTTCAAATCCACATCCTGCAGGTAAAAGAGCTCTGAACCGAATTCTGGATTTATGCAAATTTACCATCTGGTGTCTGGAATTTCAGGGAATTCAGCTCCGGGAAGGGCTCTGTCCTTCCCAGGACCAAATGGTGCCAGAAGCACCTGTCTTTGTTGAGTGTGCCTTGGTCTGCCAGCTAGTTTGCTCCCCACCTCCCTCTCCTGCCCCCCAACACCGTGCAGCCTGTTAGCCTGCAGAACTTGCAGAAGCAGGGAGTCAGAGTTCCAACAGGACTAAGTGTGAAGAAGAGGATCTAAAGTGGTATAAGGTTATTGAAATGCAAGGCACATTCTTCTAAACAAAGGACTTTCTCATGCCACTGGAGAGAAGACACAATAGTTACCAGCCAGCTTACTAATGAGGGAAAGAGGGATATTTGAGAGCGACAGGAAATGAGGTTTTGGTGGCTTTTTCGTTCTTTTTTTTTTAAAGTCCCTGTTTGAAGACAGCAAGAATTAACAAGGTCTGCTTTCATTTGGGCTGTGCTACAGTAAAACAACAACAAAACAACCTTGCTTCTCTGAGTATCTGTGAAGACAGAACACACGTACACATACAACTTATATTTACTTCTCAAGTGAGAAATAACTCATGCCATGTTACGGTTTCAAGGTTTAAAGTTTAGGGCAAAATCAAAGGGAAGAATTATGTAAATTATACCCAAACTGTGAAACCATGGTCTGGCTTCCTTCCTGAAAGCAGAGGGAGAGAAACAAAAAATACTCAGAAGGCTCCTCTCTGGCTTTGACACAGTAGAGGGAAGAAGACCAGTCTATACTAGGGAAGTGGTTTCCATGTGAGAAGTGTCACAAGGACATAAAGTACCAGGAAGATATAGACAAGACTCCCAATTAACACCATGGTGAGTCTGTGGGTGAATTCTCTTCCATCGCACGCACCCAGCCGTGGGCAGGGTCTCGTTCGGGTAAGGCGCATTCCTAAATCTGTTTCTAAATTTCCAAGAGGATTTAGGGCTATCACAACACACAGCCAATCCTCCTTTCTTTGCGCACACAGGAGTGCTAGCATAGCTAACACAAAGAGCCAAGACATTTGATCATTTGATTTTTGGAAACTTCCATCTAGATACAAGTACTCTTGATATTCTGTAAACTCAGTGATACCCCAACAAAAACAGACATCAACGCTACGATGACTGACTAATAACGAAATCACAACAGCCGCTCCCATTTTATTGAATGTGCTGCCCACCCAGGCTCTGTGCTTGGCACACGTTATCGCCAGGCTACACGGTTAACTCTGTGTGGGAGAACCAAGATTCCAGGACTTTCACTTTCAAACCCCCATCACTAAAGAGTGGTACATCTACAAATGGAACCTGAGGGTCTGCCTGCCAGGTCTCTCCTCCTTTGTTGTGTGGTTCTAGGGCACCAGGCACCCGAGCCTTCCTCCCTCCCAGCTAAGGGGCTCTCCTCAGGACCCCAGCCCTCGATGAAGACAGGTGGTCTCAGCTCTCCGCTCCTATCTCTATCCTATTGGATTTTTGGTTACACCACTGCTGGACCTGGTGACAAAAAGTAAGTGTGCTCTATTTGGTTTAAATGATGTTCCCAGGCAAAGGCTGAGGGTTTCATCCTTTGCACAGCAGCCAATTATCCTGTTGCTGCTCTGCTTATGATCCCCTCCCAAACCCCCTGCCTCACCCACAACCCGCTGGGCTCCAGCCACACTCTGATCCTTCTCTTCTCTCATACACATGCCTTGACCTTCTGCCCTGGATGACTTATGCCCACAGGTCTCCCACGTGAAGGGTCCTCCTTATTGTCACCACTTCCAAAAAATCCTTCCAGGCCACCCAGTCATTGCCAACACCTGCAGCCATCTAACACTACCCTGCTTGGTCACTGTTCCTCCTTCCACCCCACAAAAAAGTAAAATCTGTGTGAGCAGGAACTTTCCTACTGTGTTCACTCACCACCGTGTAAGTGTTCACTCACCACTGCCTGGCACATTGTGCCACATAATCAGTAAATGATTCTGAATGAATAGAATGAATGAATAACTAAACAGGGTGAACAAAGAACCCCCCGCCTCCTAACTCCTGATCATGTCCGTAAGAACCTAAGGCAATGATCCTGTGAATAACACAGAGTTGGCTGAATTTCTTTTTCCCCTGTTCTGATCATCACAGATGGTACTTTAAAAATGACTTTAGTTCATATTCCGTTTTCATGTCATCTGAAACCACAATGTTAATGAAACATATATCTCATAGGAATGAGCATGGAGGAAAGTTGTGGAAAGATTATCAATCTCTTGTGACTCTATTTGAAAGTGAAACAAATCTATACTTTGATCATCGCCAGCAGAAACCACAATAATGCTTCCAGAGCCCCTAACTAGATTCCTCCTTCAGAACGTTTGTCTAAATGAAAAATGGCTTCTCTGCTCCTGAAGAAATCAATATATAAATTTCCATTGCATATTGATTTCTATAAAGACTTATCAGCTCCTTGGATAATTTTCTTTATATCTGTACTCTAAAAGAAATAAACCTTTGCTTATCACTTAGGGAAAAGACTCCAGACAACACATTTCCATATACACTAAGGCAGAGGACACATGAGGAGCTGGACCACAAAGCATCACAGAACATTCCCGACGAGGCTATCTTGGCAGGAGTTAACTTTTTGACACAATTTGAAAGAATACCCATCTTTCCCATTCAATAAGGTTACTTTTTATATGCGGCTGGTCTCCTTGTTCCAGACTCTTTTTTCTTCTCTGTCGAATATAAGAAATCTTTAAAACCCAAAAACCACAATCTCATCACCGTAGCATTCTATTTTCACTGTCTGAGTTTACCTTTCTTTTATTGTCCATATTTGTTCATATTTGACAAATGCAATAACCGTACCACCTTGAAGAAGCTGAAGTGTGGGCTTGGGATGTTTGAATAATGGTTTGTCACAGAAGCACCCCAAACAGCCTGACCTTCTCCAGGAATTCTGTTTGGAGGCTGGTTTTCAGAATACCTCAAAGCTGGCCAAAAGCTACTGAACTTTCTAACTTCTGAAGGACAAGGTCCGTATTTCAGCTGTCACTGTGGGTTCCACTCTGGTCCTTTAAATCAGGGGTGGAAAACTATGGCCCCAGGATCAGAGACCATCCACCTCCTGTCTGTTCTTATAAAGAGTCAGTGGAACACAGCCACACCCACTCATTTCCCCTTGTCTACGGCTGTTCTTGCGCTATGATAACAGAACTCGAGTGGCTGAATTCACCCACAGAGCCCCAAATATTCAGTATCAGGCCTTTTCCAGAAAAAGCGTCCAACCCTGCTTAGATGACAACCTGATCCAGGGGTTGTAACATACAACGTAGACCAACACTGAGATTAGGACCAGCTAAATGATTTGTGAAGCCCAGTGCAAAATGAAAATGGGAGGCTCCTCGTGAAGAGATTAAGAAGTGCAAGATGGTAAGAGCAGAGCATTAACTTGAGCACGCACTAAACCTGTCCAGCAGCCTGAGATGCTGCAGCAATCCTTGTTGCGGGTGACCAAACTCCAAGGCCAGCTAGAAACTATTCTACCCACATGCGGAAATAAGAGTGTTTCCAATCTGTAGCTTCTTCAGAACCAAAAACACTTTTGCTCAACTGAAATCTTACATGTACATCCAACATGCGAATCAGAGTCAATATGGAGCTCTGCCTCAACCATTTCATTTCAAAAAGGTCATGTGCAGGCTATGGGTTTTTTTTTGGGGGGGGGGCAGTGGTAGGGGGATGGAAATCACACCAGACCTCTTGCAAACAGCATTTTCATGTAACCTGCCAAACAGATGCATGCTTTGACGTGACAGAATCAGGCCAAATCAGCCCCGACTGTCAGCTGCTCTCTCTGCAGCTGCTTTCCATCATAATTATTTCAACTGTCATAATTTATTCATCCCCAGACAAGCTTACGTGTTCCAGGGTAACTAGGCCGGGCATCCAGGTCAGAAGGGCTGGCAGCCCCAGTCATTTCTGCCCCTCCACAAGCCTAAAATTCTGACTGTAGACGGAATATTTTCCACATCAGTTATTTTTTTGCAAAACCAAACCAAAGTTGATTTTAAAACCAAAGTTAACTGACAAAGACACCATAAGCTTTCAAGTTGATAAATCTGAAGGGGGGGGGAGGTGTAAAATAATCCCATCAGAAACCAAATACTTCATTTCTATATTTTACAGGTAACAAGGAGATGGCTTTTCTAGCCTCACAGAATGCTGTTATTTTCCCACATAGTTACTCCTTCTGATTCAAGATACATATGGAACAACTTTTGTTTGGGACAAAATATCCAGGTGTCTGGACTCTGAAGAATGTCCCATGTGAAATAAAGAACTTCAAATGCAATTATCAATGGTTTCTTACAAAACTGGAGCAAAGGTAGAGTTAATTCCGTATGAATTAAAGCTTAAACCTGTCTTTTTTTCTTACTTTGATCCTTTCTTTCTTTCTTTCTTTCTTTCTTTCTTTCTTTCTTTCTTTCTTTCTTTCAAGAGTGCGTGCGCACGTCGTGCATGTGAGGGACAGAGAGAGAAGGGCAGAGAGAGGGAATCAAACTCAAACCTTCAATCACAGCCAAAAAGCCTCATAAAATCATGTCCCCACAAACCTCTTCCACCCCAGCACATACCACTGGCCTCCTTGCTTCTGGCTCCAACCATGCTGGCCTCCTCTCTGATTCTGGAACGTGCTGAGCACTTCTCTTCCTCCAAGCTTCCTACTTCCTCCCCACATGCCTGGCTTCTACTCAGCCTTCACATTCAGCTCAAATATCACCATCTAGGATGGACTGCTTCTTGGTGGTTCTTTTCCCCACTGAACTACTCAGCTGCATTCTCTGTGCCCCTGACCATCTTCCTGGCACTTATAATCTATATTATCTTGCTTCCTACATTGTTCTTCTGGCTTATCTCCTGCTTCTTTGGATCTTGTCTGTCTCATTCCATCATGTACCTCACAAGATGCCTGACACACAGAGGTTCTATATCTGCTGAACAGCAAGTCAATGTATAGATTATAAATATCAAGTACATGTGATGGCCAAAGTTAGACCCTCAAAATAGAAAATGGAGTCTTTTCATCTATACTAATTCATCTGCCCATTCAACATTTCAATTACTTGTGAAGAACATCCTATGCCAGGACCAGAGGAAACCAAAGGTCTAAGAATTTCTCAAAAATATTATATTCTGTGTTTAAAATAGGTGCTTAGAAAAGAACGAGTTACACTACTATTTAATGTATTTTCATGTTAACCCGAGGGATTTGTGGAAAACTCTGGAAACCCAGATGAGTAAGAAGTTACAGGTCATCAATATACTCCAACAAAACAAAACAAAACAAAACAAAACAAAACAAAAACCATGAAAAGTATAGAGAGAGTAAGTAGGGGTTTTCAAACCGTGTTCTAGGTCCTTAAATCTAGGAGTCATCTCTTCACACTTGGGAGAATGTGGACAGATGGAAAGCTTTGCTCAGTCAGTGGTATAGAATGAAGTTCATTTCCCTGAGGGGGTTGTTAAAGATGAAAGCTGTTGAGGTGAGACCAGGAGATTGCATGACAGATAGACAGTTTTTGAAACACACTGGAAGGACCACATCCAAATTAACACCCCTGTTCAAACTCTTTCAGAACTCAGCTTCTGGCCCTCCTTGCAGTCCCAGAAGACCAACTCCAGTGCACGATGACCCACGGTCTGATTAATACCTACACCCTTGGCACAGAGGTGACCTTGGCCCTACTTGTGAACACCTACAGCCCTGGGCTCAGCTGGCCTCCAAGGCAGCAGCCAGCAGCAACATCCTCTTGACTCACCTCAGGGTCATCCACACTACTTCTTAGGTGTGCTCCAGTCCAAAGGATCTAAAATGGATCCTGTGACAATATTATGTGAGCTCTAAGAAAGCAAGGAGGTACTTGGGCAGTTCCCATTTTAATCACTAGGGCCGAGGCCCAGCATATACCAGGTGTCCAGTCAATACCAATTAAATAAATAATCCCCATTGCTCAAAAGCTAGGACCCACTAGAATGACAGAGGAACTCAATGCAGCAGGTGTCAGAGAGGTAGGGTTCCTGACCCACCCAGCACATAGCCTGTGCCTTCATGCTGAGCCTCACTTACTGCTGAGCCAAGAACGATGGTACCTTCTTCGACAATAAGGGCTGATGCTTTGTGGAAAGTCTTCCCCCATCAGGCTTCTTATTTACACTTCATTTTGGACGACACAGCCACCAACAACTTTTACAAAATTATGGACAGGGGGCACCTGCGTGGCTCAGTTAAGCATCTGACTCTTGATTTCAGCTCAGGTCATGATCTCACGGTTTGTGAGACTGAGCCCCACATCGGGCTCTGCACTGACAGTGTGGAGCCTGCTTGGGATTCTCTCTCTCCCTCTCTCTCTGCCGTCCCCTGTTCACTATCTCTCAAAAATAAATAAAGAAACATTAAAAAAAAACCCAAATTACGGACAAAATTTTCAAATAGGGATTTAAAGCTGCTTTCTTCATAATATGTTATGCTTCTAAGTCCCTGGGAAAGGCGTCAGGACACCAAATAACTCCTATCACAAAGCAGTACCAACTAAAAGGCAATGGCAAAGATCTGAACTTTAGGGAGAAAACTTGCAAACTGCTTTTGTGTCAGAGTGAGGATGGAGAAGAAAACTGCCCAATGGTCTAAGGAACCCAAAAAACACAATACAAGGAAAGCGGGCATAACCCACCACTCAGGATTCAAGTCAAGCCAGGCTGCAGCTGCAGTTATAAAAAGAAAAAAAAAAAAAAAAAAAAGACTAATGGGATCGTCTGCTCCTCCGCCTTCTCCCACCCAAGGCATAATGAAGATTCACAACCACACATTAATTAGGGAATCAATAGATGTGCCTGGTTACAATACTGGTACAGGGAAACAGATAATGGAGAGAGAGAAGGCACAGATTCCCTGAGAATGCGATCAAATCTGTATGCACTATTTACATCATGTTTTTCTTTATATATAAAAAAAAACCAAAAAACAAAAAACTCCTTTTTCAATGCCAAGAGCAAGGAGGTGATTTTCTGCATTTTGGGAATTTGAAACATTTTGTCACATGGAAGTCACACAGATAGATATTCTAAACCATATAACTAAAATTGTTTGTAAATGCAGTCTTTTTACACCAAAGCATATTGCTTTTAATCCCAAAATTGGATTATCAAGATTCTAGTAGACAAGAAGATATACATGTGGATTCACCAGAGGGCATGTGAAATGAATACACTCATTTACTCAATCCTAACACTGGCCACAAGAGAAATGCCCAGAGCAGAGCCTCCAAACGGCTACTGCTGCGCTCGTCAATTGGGATCAAAAGCTTCCCGCATCCCACCCCACGCCTCCAATTCACACATTCTTCACCCTTCTCTCCAGCGAGGCAGAAAGGCTCCCCCTTAGCCCTCCAGCTGCCCACGACCAGGCACTTCGCTAAGCGCCGACTCCGGCGAAGGGAGGGTGCAGCCTTTGTCCCGCGGGTCCCCTGGGCCCGCCTCGCTGTCCCCGCGAGCCAGCTCGGGATCGGACCCCGCTCGTTACCTCTGCACGCACCTGCAGACAAAGGCCCGCCGCCCCTTCCCCACGTTTCTCACCTTGGCCTCCCGCGCGGCCCCGGCGCTGGGACGAGGACAGCGGTGACCACACCAGCCAGCCGGCCGTGGCCGCTCGAACCAGCAGCGGCGCGCTCCTTCCGTTTTAAGTTGAAGCCAGTGCCTTCCGCGCCTCCCAGCGTCCGCGCCTCCCAGCGCCGGGCCTGCCCGCGCTCTCCGCCCGCCGCCGTCCGCCGCGGCCGCCCATTGGCTGCTGGGGAGGAGCCGCCCCTCCCTCCCCCCACCCCCTGCCAGGTGTGCCCAGCAGGTGTCTCCCGTAGGGGCTTCCAGCTGCCGGACATCAGGCCCAAGGCAAGCAAGTTGGGGGGAGGGGGCGTGTGGGTAGGTAAATACCTTCATCCCCAACGAGCCCACCCGTTCTAGGACGAACATTTCCCATTTTGGACACTGGGGACTTGGCAAGTTCATTCTGATCTCGCTGAACCGCTTTACAAAGTTGACGTCCTGGGCTTGGCTTTCTGGTTCCTAACAGACCCTGCCTGAACCCTGCCGCGGGGAGTGGGGGCGTAGGGGAGCAGGAGGCAGGAGTGGGAGGGGAGGGAGCACCGCAAGCCACAGCCAGAAAGCCTTTTCAATGTCAAGACAAAGCAGGTCCAAACTGGAGCTTGATAAATGAGGCAGCGAGTGCTGAACTGAGCTTAAAGGTATTTTTCAGATTCCCTGGCAATTTACAGGAAACACTTAACAGCGAGTCATTCACCCCTACACACCTCTCCAATCCCGGCATCTCTTATGGCACTTTTTGTTTACTGCTCCAAGATGACACTGGCATCCCAACGCTACCATCTCTAGTTGAGAATCCGCTCCCCCATACACAGAAGCAGGAAAGTGTCCAGTTGGCTAAGTGACAGCATTTTAAGTGAATGCTGGCCAGTCATTGACTAAAACAGAGTTTGAAAGGGAAATCCAAGATCTCTTACTGTCTATATTCCGTGTGTACTCAAAGTACTTCTTCTAATTGATTCTGGGCAAGATGTTTGATTGGACAATTTAACCAAATGAAATAGGCAGGGGACATCAGCCATGTTTTCTGTTATATTCAAAGTACCATACACTTTTTTTTTTTTTTAAACAGGGAAAGGAATATAATCCACAAAACACACACAAGAAAATCAAGGGAGTGTGTAACTAGGAGTCTTGTCTGGGTTTAGTAAAACACACCACAGGTAGACTGGTAATTCTTTTAGTGTTCGTGTTTTAAAAGCAGATTAAACATCTACTCATTTGTTCAACATTTATTAAGCTCTTCCTAAATGCTGGGCTCTGTGCTGACAATTCTATTGTAGGCTTTTCTGGTGATCAGTTGTTTTTCAAGGAGGACATGTTTTAACACATGGCATATCTGAATCTATGACCAATAATTCCTCAGCTATTTAGAAATGCTGTTTACAATGAGCTGCTCTGGCAACAACTGTGTGGAACACAGCTTCCACTGGAAGTGGGGGTGAGTCTTGGGCTTGGGGTTCAGCAGTCAGAACAGGCATCACCAAATCTGGAGATTCGAGCTGATTTCACAGAATCCCACCTGTCACCCCTTCGAGGCTGCCCTTCTTTCCTTACGCATAATTCTAGGGAGTTTGGTTACTTGCCTATAGGAGGGTGGAAACAACAAATGAGAAGCAAAAGAGCTGCCAGATGCCCGAAGGTAACAACACAGTATGACAGCTGAGCGTCCCCTGGCAGAGAAGTCGTGCTTGACAAGTCCTGCCAACTCTACTGGCCACTGTCCTCTCAAACTCATTACCCTCCCTCCAATCCCATTGCCTCCACCCTATTTCCAGCCACCACCATCTCTCATCTAGATGGTTAGCACAGTCTTCCAACGGTCTCCCTGGTTCCACTCTCACCCCCGACGGGCTACTCTCACAGCTGCCACACGTGTGTCCCTTTAAACAAACAAACAAATCACAAACCTGAGCATCCATGCTCAGACTGTACAACCCTCCAATGGCTTCCCATTGACTGGAGAGATATAGTCCATAATCATTTCAAGGGTCACTGGGGCCTCCTGCGATCTGGTCCTTATTCTCTCTACAACCGATGCTGCAATCACATTCCCTCCTTCTTCTCTCTGCTCCAGCCTCATGCTCCAGTTTCTGGAACATTCCCAGCTACTTCCCACCTCAGAGGCTTTGCACCATCTGTTCCCTCCTCTGGAATGCTCTTCACTGCACCGCTCATCTGGCTAATCCCTCTCGTCCTTCATATCTCAGTCCACTTCCTTGGGAAAATCTTCCTAACTGGCAGTTCATACCCCTACCCTCTCCATTCCCCAGCGTCCCAGATATTTTCTTCACAGTCCTCTTCTCCCTCACTTTATGGTGAGTCTTATACACTTACTGTAGTGTCTGGTTTTGTTTCTGTGTAGTAAAGAATTCAACCTTGACCCAACAGAGGTCTGGCCTTTTCCCTCAGCTTCTGGAGGTAAGCTCTTAGACCATGGCATGTCATGCCTATTACTAGCGTTTTTGTCTGCCTGCAGGTCTTGGGTCAAACTAGATAGTCTAACAATGTGGTCTGGGGCAGGGGCTTTGGGTTACTCGGCATCAATTCCACTTCTGGAGGGGCTAGAGTCTGAGGTCAACCACATGGGTCATCAACCATGCCTATGTGATGGAGCCTCAATAAAAATTCTGAACACCAAGGCTCAGATGAACTTCCCTGGTCAGCAATACTTTGTGCATACTATCACACACTGATGCTGGAAAAGCTATACTGTCCATGACCCCACAGAGAGAGGACAACTGAGGCTCTCTGGAAATTTCCTGAACTCCGCCCTATGCAACCCTTTCTTTGGTTGATTTAAAAAAAAATTTTTTTTTAATGTTTATTTTTGAGAGAGAGAGAGAGAGAGAGAGAGGGAGACAGAGCACAAGCAGGGAAGGGGCAGAGAGAGAGAGAGGGAAACAGAATCTGAAGCAGCTCCAGGGTTGGAGCTGTCAGCACAGAGCCCGACACGGGGCTCGAACCCACAAACCGTGAGATCGTGACCTGAGCCGAAGTTGGACACTTAACCGACTGAGCCACCCAGGCACCCCTTTCCTTGGCTGATTTTAATCTGTATCTTTTAGGTGTAACAAACCACAACTGTGAGTGTAATAGTTTGTAAGTCTTTCTAGTTAGTGAACCTAAGACTGGTCTTGTGGACTGTTCACCATTGTATTTTCAGCATCAAGCACATTTCCTGATACACAGTTAGTACTTAATACAGTTAATAATGATCAAATTTAATCAATTAATTTTTTCCTATAGGTACCTTTTTTTTGTTTTAAAGTTTATTATTTATTTTGAGAGAGAGAGAAGTCGGGGAGGGGGGGCACAGAGATGCAGAGAGAGAATCCCAAGCAGGCTCCGCACTGTCAGTGCAGAGCCTGATGTGGGGCTCGATCTCACAAACCATGCAATCATGACCTGAGCCAAAATCAAGAGTGGGACGCTTAACCGACCGAGCCACTCAGGCGTCCCTTCTAAAATGAGCATGTAATGAACATGTAATGCCTTTACAATTTAAAGAATAAATTTTCATTTTGTCAACTCTTACTCCTGAGTCAAGGTCCAGATCAAAAGTCAGGTCTTCCATGAAGCCTTTTCCTACTCCCCAGGGCTCATCATTCTTGCCTTTGTGTTTCTGTGGCCCATTGCTCTGCTTTCCTAGCAGTCAGTGGTACTGAAACATTTGTTTCTGTGAAGGACTTGTGTTAGATCAATTCTGAATCCCTAGTGTCGGGCGCGGTGCTTACACAGAGCAGGTACACAAAAGGTATTTACAGAATGAAGGGAATTTTTAAAAAAGGGTTTAGTTTATAAAAAGATAGGTTCAGCCATCTACGAAATTCTGATACGTTTTGCAGTTCATTCCCTGAAAAGTAAGGTAGCTGTTACTGCAGTAACTGAGTGTTATCATGGCGTACAACTCCATTATTTGCTTTTTAAAAATAAAAGTGTTCCTCGAAATTATTATCCACTTTAAAAACCTGACATGCTTTAAATAAAAGTATGGAAGCAGATCGCCAAACCTTTAAAAGTCATCTGACTCCCTAATTAGAATGAAATATTACAGTTTATTTACATAATACATTAAAAAAAATAAAAAAAAACAACTACTAATCTTTCTCTCCTCCATACTAACCTAATTGAAAATTCAACCAGCACACTAATAATCTATGATGTCCCCAAGTAGCATAGAAAAATCAATTTTATTTCCTTCAGACCTGCATTTAAACTGGATAATAACTGCTATAATGTGCAACGGCCATAATCCAATTTCAATTTGTTTGATTAGATGAGTATAAACATTAAACAAGAAAGTCACAGGATTGTCATAACAATGTTCACACTGTTAACTCATTATAGAACAAAGCACTTTCATTTGCTACTAGAAAATATGCTGCTAGAAAATATATAAATATGAATTCAAACAATCCTTGAGTACTGTCCACAAAGATCTTTACATTGTCTCACCCAAGATAAAAGCAGCTTTGAACTTGGAGGCCACTAGCAACTCTCCCTGAATTTAGTATAAGGAAAACTCCAAATGATTCCTTAAATATTTGAAGTCGTATTTAAACATTCCTTGGGTGGTTCAGTCGGTTAAGCGTCCGACTCTTGATTTCAGCTCAAACCATGATCTCAAGATGGGCTCTGTGCTGACAGTGCAGAGCCTGCTTAGGATTCTCTGTCTCCCTCTCTCTCTCTGCCCCTCCGCTGGTCACTCACGCACTCTCTCTCTCTCTCTCTCTCTCTCTCTCAAAATTAAATAAATAAACATTCCTTTGTTACCACATTGCATAATTACAAAGGATATCAAAGCAGCACCCAGGTCAGTGGTTCTCAAATTATACCGTGCATACTAATCATTAAAATGAAGATGTCAGGGCTCACCCCAAGAGTATGATTCAGTAGGTCTGGGGTGACCCATGCTCTTCTCATATATGTACCTGAAGGACTCAGAGGCAGGTGGCCAGTGGACTACATGCACTGAGAAATTGTTTCCAGAGAAGGGGACTGGAATTGTGTGGAGGAAGGAAGTCAAACAACACAGATAAAGACAATGGACAATGTGATGTTGTGGCTTTTTCTGTGTCCCCCAACTAGACTCTGAGCTCCTGGAAACTCAACCATGCCTTATTTGGTTTTGGTATCTTTGGTGCCCATCTCAGCAGAGAACACTTACTAAATTAATT
The DNA here is from genome assembly GCF_022079265.1 of Lynx rufus. Lineage (NCBI taxonomy): Eukaryota > Metazoa > Chordata > Mammalia > Carnivora > Felidae > Lynx > Lynx rufus. The sequence continues at coordinate 31,102,097 of NW_025814845.1, forward strand.
TCACTGTAGTAAATGGCATGCACGCACACTCACACTTGCACGGACATCAGGAAAATGCACCAACAGTACACTTCCGGGGGTCACACACAATCCCAACAAGGTTATCAATCAAGCCGGTGGGATGTTTGTGCAGGACCTCGACCTCGATCAGTGCCTTTCAGGCTTCCATGTGCAAATGCATCCTCTAGGGATTTGTTAAAATGCCAACACTGATTCAGTAGGTTTGGGGTGGGACCTGCATTTCTTAAAAGCTCCCAGGTGAGGGGCACCTGGGTGGCTCAGTCGGCTAAGCGTCTGACTTTGGCTCAGGTCATGATCTCACTGTTCATGGGTTCGAGCCCCACATCTGGCTCTGTGCTGACAGCTCAGAGCCTAGAGCCCACTTTGGATTCTGTGTCTCCCTCTTTCTCTGCTCCTTCTCCTGCTTGCACTCTGTTTCTCTCTCTTTCAAAAATAAACAAACATTAAAAAATTTCTTTTTAAAAGTTCCCAGGTGATGCCGATGCTCTAGTCCAGAGACTCTATTGTGAGTGGCAAGAAACCAGACGCAAATGAGCCCAACAATGGCCACAAGGATAAATAAACAGCAAAAAGGAATGTAAACTCAGATCCACAATGAACTCAAACAATAAAAGCCAGGGAGTTGTGCACCAAGAGTAATCTTTCCCAACTTATTTTAAAGGACTGTGTACCTGACGGTTGCCCTTAGAGGAATCCGTAATGTGAATTTTTAAAAGAAAACCTCCTCCACCCACAAAACACCAGATACAGCAGAAGTTTTCCTTGCACTCACATACGGGTGCGACGTTTATTCTAAAAATCCTCCAGGTTTGACCACAGCATCTTGTAATGAAGATTTTGAAAAAAAACAAAACAAAACAAAAACCCAATTCTCCTGTCCAATGACCTGAATTCTTCATGCTCTGCCCTATAACATGCAAGGGCTATTTACAATAGATGTGTACAACAAAAATCCTTGTAAGTGGAAGACATTTCCAAGCCCTAATCAGGGAGCATAACTCGTTTTCTGAATGCAATATTCAGCAGACAGAACCTCCCACTAGACCAAAGACAGTGGGCATTTCCCTGGCATTCACTGTACTACAGAGAAATTGACTTATCCTTCCTCCCCCCACTTCACCCAATAGTTCTCTTGTTCCCATCTGCTAGGGGGTGGGAGGTGAACATCAATTGCTACCCTTTATGATTCAGAATCCTGTGAGAATCAGCTCAGCACTCAATTCTCAAAGTGCATCTGGCTCCATCATCTCCCTATGCAACCCCTTGGAAGGCAGAACTGCAGGGAGGTACAGCGGCCCTGAATGCATGAGGATGAAGAGGGCCAGGCTGTCTCCAGGTCTACTCAGGAATGAAAATGAGGGTCAAGGGAAATGCCTGCTGTCTGGCAATTTCCACAATTAAAATTAGAGAAAAATCACGTTTGTGTTTCTGTATTAGAAACTCAAGCTCAGGGGCACCTGCGTGGCTCAGATGGTTAAGTCTCCTACTCCTGATTTCGACTCAAGTCATGATCTCACCATCGAGCTCTGACGTGATCGAGCTTCAACGAGAAGGAGCCCCAGATGGGGCTCCGCGCTGACTGTAGCCTGCTTAAGATTCACTCTCTCCCTCTGCCCATTCCCCACTTGCACACATGTACTCTCTCTTTCAAAATAAAAGAAAGAGAAAAAAGAAAAGAAAAGAGAAACTAAAGCCTAAACTCATATTAAACCTACGGTTGGGAAAGTGGAGGCAGGGGCAATCACCTCTGGTCTACCACTGGTCTGGTTTCTGTCCCTATAGTTTTGCCTTTGCTCAAATGTCATCCATGGAACCAAACTATATGTAGCTCTGGAATTTTGCGTCTCTTACTTAGCGTAATTGTTGAGCACATACCAGCGCTTCGTTCCTTTTTACTGCTGAGAAATTTCATTGCATGGATGTACCATGGTGTGTTTACCCATCTACCAGTGGCGGATATTTACATTGTTTCCAGTTTGGGGCAATTATAAATAAAACCAATAATAAGAAAATCCACCCCATTTTTTAAAGGCACAAAAACAGGGGCGCCTGGGTGGCGCAGTCGGTTAAGCGTCCGACTTCAGCCAGGTCACGATCTCGCGGTCCGTGAGTTCGAGCCCCGCGTCGGGCTCTGGGCTGATGGCTCGGAGCCTGGAGCCTGTTTCCGATTCTGTGTCTCCCTCTCTCTCTGCCCCTCCCCCGTTCATGCTCTGTCTCTCTCTGTCCCAAAAATAAATAAACGTTGACAAAATATAGAAAGTGTTCATAAACTTAAAATATTAAAAAAAAAAAAAAAGGCACAAAAACATTTAAACAGATACCTCACCAAAGAAGATACATGGTTTTCGTAAGCACAGGAAAGATGCTCAACGTCCTTATTCATTAGGGAAATGCAGGTTCAGAGCACAACGGGTTACCACGTCACACATTTTAGAGTGCTGACATAACAGCGACAAAACCCCACGGAAACCGGGCAACACAAAGTGCTGCCGAGGACGCTGAGCACACGGGGCTCGTCCACTGTCGCCGGGAAAGCAAAGGGGGAGTTACTTCACAGAGTGCGTTGGCAGTTTCTCCAGAAGCTAAACACCCCATTCCCACACAACCCAGCAGTCCCACTCCTGGGTGTTTACCCGGAAGAAGTGGAAACTTATGTTCACCCAAAAACCTACACGTGAATGCTTACAGAAACGTTATTCATGGCTCACGATTAACTTCCCCTTTTTTAAAAGTTTATTTATTTTGAGAGAGAGAGAAAGTAGGGGAGAGGCTGAGAGAGAGGGAGAGAGCCAGAATCCCAAGCAGGCTCTGTGCTGTCAGTGAGGAGCTGGATATGGGGCTTGACCTCAAGAATCGTGAGATCATGACCTGAGCCAAAAACGAGTCAGATGCTTAACCAACTGAGCCACCCAGGCGACCCTTGTCTTCCCTTTTGAGATGAATAGGCAAACTGTCTTTTTGGTGGGTCCCCTGACTAAAACTTACTTCAGTTTTGCAATGTTCACAGACCCAATGATCACAGATCATACCAGTGATCTTTAAAAAGTAATTAGGAGGGGCGCCTGGGTGGCTCAGTTGGTTAAGCGTCCGACTTCGGCTCAGGTCACGATCTCGCGGTCCGTGAGTTCGAGCCCCGTGTCGGGCTCTGTGCTGACAGCTCAGAGCCTGGAGCCTGTTTCAGATTCTGTGTCTCCCTCTCTCTGACCCTCCCCCGTTCATGCTCTCTGTCTCAAAAATAAATAAACGTTTAAAAAATTAAAAAAAAAAAAGTAACTAGGAGAGGGGCACCCGTGTGGCTCAGTCGGTTAAGCATGTGACTCGGCTCAGGTCATGATTTCATGGTTCGGGAGTTCCAGTCCTGCATCCCGGTGAGCTCGTGTCATGTTTCCGGTGAGCCTCTCTCTCTCTCCCTCCCTCTCTGCCCCTCGCTCACTTGTACGCTTTCTCTCTCTCTCTCAAAAAAAAAAAAAAAAAAGGAGATTATAAAATAGAGCCACTTAATTTCTTGGTGGTCACAAAACTCCGTTCTTAGAGTTTGCGGTTGAGGCTGAATCCCATAGGTAAGTTTAATTTTTAATTTTCTTAAGTGTTTATTTATTTTTGAGAGAGAGAGAAAGCACAAAAGTGGGGCAGGGGCAGAGAAAGGGGAACAGAGGATCCAAAGCGGGCTCACTGCTAAGAGCAGTGAGATCGTGAACTACGAGACCATGACCTGAGCTGAAGTTGGACGCTTAACTAACTGTACTTAACCTTGAACCACTCCTTTTCCACACTTTGCCTTCCCTCTTCTATTTATGTGCCCTCATCCCCCAAAGAGATGTCAGCCATGTCAGGAACTATGGAAAGTAAAGCAGATTAAATTTGCCAGCTTTTAGATCCTTTGGTGCTGGAGTTTACATTAAAACATTATTTATAACTGCTAGTATCTGTTTTATCTTCATGTTCAGCAGGAAGTTCCTAATTGTGAAGGACAATGGCATTTTAGAGGAATTTTGATATATTATCCAGCATAGCAATGCTTGTTTTCATAAATAAAGCTTTACTGGAACACAGCCACAGTGATTCATTTCTGTCTTGTCTATGGCTGCTTTTATCTAACGGTGGCAGAGTTGAGTAGTCAAGACAGAGACAGAATGACCCACAAACCCTAAAATATTTACAGTCTTTCCTTTTATAGAAAAATTTGCTGACCCTTGATCTAGCAGAATGGCCTTTTGGTCATTCAATTAATATGAACCATTAGTGTACTATTTGTGTAGACTTGTATAACTACTAATTTGCATAGCATTTTATGTCTTCACATAAGAACAGTTTTGTATCTTCAAACATCAACAAATGTCTGTTCATATCTATCATTTCATTATCCCATGAGCTGTAATAAGTTGGCAATTACTACCATTTCCTTTTCACAGGTAAAGAGGTTCAGAGAGTGAGTTTATAAGAGGTGAGACCAGAACTTGAGCGCAACTCATTCTCCAAATCAGCTCTTGTCACAAAATAAATAAATAGATAGATAAATAAATAAATAAAATACGTAGAAAATAAACAAAACACACAGCACACACAGCAAGCTGGTCATTTAGTGAGCCAGCTAAGATCAGCTTGGATTTTCATCTGCCTTAATGCCCCACTGAGCTCATTCATTTAAACTCAGTGCCACACAAAGTTCACACGTGAGGCTCATGTCCTGAGATGATGTCTTTCTTTTATCCTAATTTCTGGCACTTACAGACTGCTGAAAGGCTTCTCTTTCTTACAAACTGTATCCCTTTCATACACATGAGTTGACTATACTAGTTAATGATCAGACAGTTGATTCGGGTTTCAGGGAAGCTAGAGATCAGATAATTTCTGGGGCTCTTTATGAAAAGGAATACAAAAGTACCTTCCTTTTGCAAATTTTACAAAAACCAGGTGCACTCACTGCTAAACCTTAAAAGGAGCCCTAATTTTTTTAAATTTCTTTTAACGTTTATTTTTGAGAGAGTGAGACAGAGCACCAGTGGGGGAGGGGCAGAGAGAGAGGGAGACACAGAATCTGAAGCAGGCTCCAGGCTCTGAGCTGTCAGCACAGAGCCCGACGCGGGGCTCGAACCCACAAACAGCGAGATCATGACCTGAGCTGAAGTCGGACACTTAATCGAATGAGCCACTCAGGCAAAGGGGCTCTAAATTTGAAGCTTCATGATCATACTAGTAAATCCTCTGTGAATTATCTTCCCCGCTCAACGAAAGGAAGCTCATATATTCCAGACAGAGCTCTTAGTAAGAAGCGGCCCTTTCTGACTAAACAGACTCATTATTCAATTTTGCCATCCCCACTGATTCCTCATAAAGTTGCAAGACTGAAAGCATTCATGCTTAATCTCAGCAAACTCTACAGTCTTCAGTCTAGAGCAGGGGTGTTCAAAGGGTGGCTCGCAGATAAAATTCGCCCCACTTGGGGATTTGTTAGGAATGCAAGTTCTCAGGCTCTACCCCAGACATCCTGAATCACAAACTGTGAGGACGGGACTCCACCATCGTGCTTTTTGAACACCGACAGCGGATTCTGACGCGGCTCAAGTTGGAGCATCTCCGGTCCTCTAGATTGTAGATGCCACACTCTCTGCTCATGTAGAAAACATTTTGAGAAAAAGAGGAGGAAAACTACATCATTTAAGCAAGTTTTATAACTTGTCTTTAGGAACACCACAATCCAATGGCCAATTTCAACGGTAAGCAATCCCATTTTTAGAAGTTTCAGAAAACATGACGTGTAAGATGTGTGAGGATTAACCAGAAGGAGAGGAGCAAATGCTTACAGCTCAAAGTCTGCTTGGACGATTTCTGAGTGCACCAATGTCAATTAAATGAATTCATGACTTATTGAGTGAGTGAAAATGTATATTTAAACACTCCTGATACAGTCAGACTGAATCAGTGTTCTGAACTCTGAATCATCTTAGAAGTTGAAGGAACTTCTCACAAAGAACCTAAATTACTTACTTCAAATAAAATTCCTTATTTTCAAAGACTGGGGGCTGGACCAAATCGATCCTTTTAACCACCAAAGGACCATTTTATTATTTTTAGCCACCAAGGATGTCTTATTTTAAAATGCATTTCTCATACAAATAATAAACGACTCTGATTTGCACCCACACTGCCTTTCTCTGTCAAAGGTATACTTAGCCACTACTCACAACTTCTGGTCAGCATGAGCTAACCAGTGTTGCCCTTCTGAGTTGATATATTTTAATTCCCACTAGAAGCAAAGACCTGTAATGTTTTGGTTGGCTTGTGGAGCTTTGTATTATACAAATGCAAAATTTTCCCTTTCGCCTTTCCTCATCTGTAAAAGGTAAATAACACCTGTCTTCTAAGGCCTGTTCTAAGGATTAAAATAAAACAAACAAAACCCCCCAGATATAATGTAATTAGCATTGCATCTGGCACAAATATGGCCACTGCTATTCCCATGATGATCAAGCTGTTTGACATCTTGAAATGAGCTCTACAGTGGATACTTGTTCGCTTATCCGTGTTGGCCCCCCTTTCTGGGAAATACCACACCACCCAAACCCATGTGGAACAGCAGGTTCCTTGTTGACATCTTGCGTGAAATGAACCTGGCCAGTTAATTTAGACTAAGGTGGGTGACTGGTCTCTGCCGGGTGAGAGTCTCTCCCCTCAGGAATTTGGAATTGAGAGACTACATTCTAAGACTGGCTAGAAAAGAAATCGTTATTTTTTACCATATGAAGCAGAGAAAAGTATGAAGCCAAGAAGAGTACATCCTGACATTACTTCAGACTCTGGGTTCCAAAGGACAACCAAATTGTCCTTTGTTTAAGATCACTCGAATTGTTTTCTGTTGCTTGTAATCAATGGTCTTTAACTAACACCCACACCCCCAGTGTGGTAGAACCACATGAGGTGAGGTCAGTCCCGACCTGATAGTTTGTGACTGCAAAGTAGTCAATGGCAGTTAGGATGGCTGTTTCCTCAGCACATGTCCAAGTAGACATATCTTCCAATAGGTGGGAATCCAGAAAGGGAGTGAGTCCCTTGGCAAAACACTGAAAACTCAGACGAATTAGAGTTGAACATAGCCCATCCAAAGCCTTGGGAGGAGAGATTTAATGAAAAAGGTTTTATGCTGGGGTCTGTTACATGCCAACTGTGGGATTCTGGTTGATTCGCTTTACCTCCTGAGTTTCAGTTTCCCATGAGACCACAACAGCAGCACCAACGGCCATCACAATAATAATGGTGGTAGATGGGTGCCTAGTCCTTATCAGTCAGGGCACAACCAGGAAAACAAAACTGCTATATAAACAGTGCAAACAGGGAGTTTCACAAAACTGGTGATTTGAGTAATGGAAGAGTTGAAAAGCCAACAGGTGACAGGTGGCTGGAGCCACGAAGTGACAACAGCCAGGAGGCCCAGAGAGGGGAGAGGAACCCTTTCTGGCTTTTCACTCCTTCAGCGCTTCCCAGTGGCCAAATCCAGGCACAGCCTGGAAATACAGCCTGGTGGGGGTGGGGCAGGGGGTCAAAGGCCAGCAGGGGAGGGCTAGGATGGAACAGGGGTTCAACCAGACAACTGCACTCACTATGGATGTGCCAGATGCCCGTCCTCAGCTCTCAGTGAGAGTAACCCACTCACTCCTGGGAGGTAAGCAATGTTAGTTCCTGATGAGGAAACTGAGGTACAGAGAGGGTGATGTAACTTGTCCAAGAACACATACATAGTAAGTGGCAGGCAGGGCTGCGATTCAAATCTGGAAAACCCATTTGATTTCTTCCAGAGGTGTGGCAAACAAAAACAAAAGGCCCCATTGTCGCAAGTGCTGTGTGTCTGTTGTTAGTGCAAATGCTTTAAACACTTAATATTCAAACACTGCATTTAGGCTGTTTATCCACAAACTAAACGTCCTGGGTGTTCTTGCTCGTTCTGAACACTGCATACCGCTCTGTGCCGGGAGCCGCTACAAATTCAGCCCTTCTGATTCACAGTCAGGTCCTCAAAACAAGTTCTCCCTTTGCAGCCATGGTCAGTTTTCCAGGCGGACAATTCTCTCCTTTCTTTTTTCCCTCATTAGGTATTTATCAGTAAACTACTAAATTTCGGAGATGATGGTAGGTATGGAGAATAGCCACCATTCGAGCCTTTTCCTCCAAGTTTTTACTTCTTCTGTATATAGGTTACAGGTTGTTGTTTTGTTTTCTTTTTATTATTTTTTTAAACTGAATATAGTTGACACCCAGTGTTACATTACTTTCAGGTGTACAGGATAGTGATTCAAAAAGTTTATACATTTTGTTATGCTCACCACACGTGCCATCTGTCCCCACAAAGTGCTGGTACAGTACCACTGACTATATTCCCTGTGCCCTACCTTTTATCCCCGTGACTCACTCATTCCACAGTGGAAAGCGGGCCTCTCACACTCTCCTTCAACCCTCCCCGCTTCCTCTGGCAGCCATTAGTTTGTCCTCCATATTTATAGGTTTGATTCTGCTGCAAAGTTAGTTACACGAGGACTCGGGCCAATCTGTGCCTGCCTGCCCCATGTCCATGGCAGGTGTTGACCAGCGGATGACAGACTCCTCAGCAAGCCGGTTGTGGTCTCCCGGCCCTTCTCACACTAGCAATTCAGGTCTCTAACATCATTAGGTCAAAGATGGCGTGGGGTGCCTGGATGACTCTTGGTTTTGGCTCAGGTTACCATCTCACGGTTCATTGAGTTTGAGCTCCATATCAGGCTCTGCACTGACAGTGCAAAGCGTGCTTGGGATTCTCTCTCCCTCACTCTCTCAGAAATAAATAAACTTAAAAAAAAAAAAAAGATGGTGAGTAACCTCTATTTACTATTCTGGTAATAGGATAAACATTTCCTAAAAATAAGGCAAATGTCTGAAGAGACTGCCTTATAAACAAAATAGGGCAGAATTTTAGATTGTAGACAAGGAACGTATATGAAACCACAAAGGCTTTTGAGGGAAAAAAAATGGCTTTGGTATTTCTTGGCTTACACCACTGTATTAGTTTCCTTGCCAGTTATACAACTGCTTATTTTTCTTCATAGGCTTAATGCTGTGAAGGCTTATTGCCTGTGGTATTTATCACTAAATACTTAGTAAATGCTAAAACTTACTGGAACTCACGTGCATTGGCACGTCGGCTTCCGGATACTACTTTAGAAATGGAAGAATATGAGGTCACTCTACTATGCACCTGTGTGTCTCTTAAAACGAACAAAGTACAAATGAATATGCACCACACCACCTTCAAGCTTAAATGGCAGGGAGAGAAAACATTCTAGTGTCTAAAAACGTAGACACCAAAGCATGTTATACATCATTTCGGAGAAAGACATAGTTCTCTGGCAATAAACTGCTCACCCATGAAATGAAATACCCCTTCTAGGAAAGGATGATTAATTATTTAATAAACATCGTGTATTTTTAACTTCACTGTGAAAAATAAATGGAAGTGCTCTACGAATCTCAACGGGCAGCACTCTCGGCCTCCAGCCCACTTCGCCCCACATTGTAGGTGCACAGGAGGCGGGGCTCGAGTGAGGGACAGCGGGGGTGGGGGTGGCGGTTCTCTGCCAGGTGCCCATGGCAGGCCTGCTCTCCTGTACTATCTCACCCAAGCTGCATGTAGGTTCTAAAGCCCCCATCTCTACACAGGAGGACACCAAGGCTCAGAGTGAGTAACTTGCCCAGAGTCACAAAGCCAAGAAGAGGCAGATCCAGGATCTGCTGGGGTGTGCTGAACTCAAAAGGTCTTTCCAAGATATCATCATCTGGACCACCCAGAGGAGGGGAGAGCTGAGGAAGGAGAATGGAGGAGCAGAGCAGGGGAGAAGAGAGCTCCAGTAGCAGAGTCTCAACTGTGGTAGGTTGAGAAATGGTCCCCAGAGTATCAGGTCCTAATCCCTGGAACCTGTAAATACTACCTTACAGGGGAAAAAAGATCTTTGCAGATATGATTAAGTTGAAGATTCTGAGATGGGGATATTATCCTAGATTATCTGGGTGGGCTCTAAGTCCAACAGTAAATGTCCCCATGAGGGAGAGGCAGAGAGATCACACACACAGAAGAGGACGTTATGTGAAGAGGACGCAGGGACTAGGGGAATGGCCACAGCCAAAGAACGGCCAGGAGCAACCAGAAACTGGAAGATGCTGGGAGCGGATTCTTCCCAGGGTCTCCGGAGGGAGTACAATCTTGCTAACACCTTGATTTTGCCCACTGAAACGAATGTTAGACTTCCGGCCTCCAGGCTGTGAGAGAATTCATTTCTTTTTTTTTTTTTTTTTTTTTTTTTTTTTTAAAAATTTTTTTTTTCAACTTTTATTTATTTTTGGGACAGAGAGAGACAGAGCATGAACGGGGGAGGGGCAGAGAGAGAGGGAGACACAGAACCGGAAACAGGCTCCAGGCTCTGAGCCATCAGCCCAGAGCCCGACGCGGGGCTCGAACTCACGGACCGCGAGATCGTGACCTGGCTGAAGTCGGACGCTTAACCGACTGCGCCACCCAGGCGCCCCGAGAGAATTCATTTCTGTTGCAAGCCAGCAAGTTTGTGGCAATATGTCATGACAGCCACAGGAAAAGAATACACTGCCCCGCTGGGTACAAGCTGAGAGTTGCCGCTGTGTGTGCCTCAGCCTGGCTGGCATCCAAATACCAAGAGATATACCCCATCCTGGTCAGGGGCCTTCAACTCTTTTTCTAAAGCTTCCTTCCCCCGTCCCGTGTGATCCTCAACACGAGAAACAGCTGGTATGTTTACATTAATGGCTAAAAGGAGTAGGAAAAAGCACTGGTCCAGAGTTTGGGATTCACGGTTTCAGACACAGCTCAATCGCTTTTTTGGGGGTGCAACACTAAGCAAGTCATGTGAAAGTTCTACGTCTCATTTTCCTGATCTGTAAAAGCCATCGTGATATGTCCTTCAGTCTCTGAAAAGATTCAAGGAGATAGTGTACACAGACCCTCAGTAAACTATAAAGCGTTGTATTAAAACATGGGAAGAGTCCTGATTACTCCCCCTTCATTCTCTTCTTCATACAATCAAAAGCATTCTTAAGCATCTCGTATAAGGAGAGTATCATGTTGAGTCACACACAAGGAAGTGTAAGGCACCAGAGCTGGCTGGATTTATCATCTTCCTGGGGAGACATACACACCCACAACATTAAGTAACAGCACAAGGTTGAAAAGATTCGGTGCCAATAATATCTACGTGACTACAGAGATAAAAGAGATTATGGAGCACTGTAGTGGTGTGAATACCTGGTCCCCTTCTTAGGGCAGGAGTGTGTTTCCCCACCCCCTGAAGTCAGGCTCGGTCACGTAACTTGCTTTGGTCAATGAAATGTGAGCAAGACGTTGTTTCCAGGCAGACCTTTTAAGAGTCAGTGCATCTTTTTTTCTTGAGACCATGGCTGGCAATAGTCTAGTCTAGTTAGTGTCTGTATCATCAGCCTTAGACACAGCATGAGGGCAACAACTATAAAAAGCAGTGCCTCCAGTCAATCTGCCATGGACATTTAGCAGAATGAGAGTTGTTTAAGCCACTGAGCCCTTTGGTTGCAGCATAAACTAGACAGTGCTGACTGATACAAAGGGTGACAGAAAGGCTAACAATACAGACGGAACCCAGGCTAAGCCATAGGGCCAGCAATGTCATATAATACTTGACAGGTATATTACAAAGTGACTCATGGGTCTCAAGGACTCATATAATTACTTACTATTCTACTTAATACAACCCTATGAGGAGAGCGACCATGAAGCTTATTTGTAACTACATCCTTGGCACCAACCACAGTGGCTGGCGCATAGTGGGGATATAATAAATGGGTGTCTAATAAATCCCCAGAGAGGTAGATGGGACCACATAACAGAGGAAGGAGGGAGGAAAGAAACCCCACAGCTTGACACTTCAAGGTAGGAATGAGGATGATGTGGCCTCGGGCATGAAGAAGGCCAACACAGATCACCTAAAAATATACAGGTACAATTATGCTTAAGTTATCATTGTAAAGCTTAAAAAAAAAAAGATGGTGTGCCTTCTGGATGATGACAGCCATTTCCATTCTCCTCCTGTCCTGATTAATACACTTCCTTGGTATCATCTGTTTTAATATCATGGTTTCAAGGCCTAAAAGAATGATTAACAACATTATGATTAAAGCGATCGAAGATTCAAAGACTTAAGATATGTACCATTTTTTTAAAAAAAGAATCATTCTAATTTCTACAGCACAGATGTACTAAAACCTGATCTTTTATTTTTTTTTAATTTTTTTTTTTCAACGTTTATTTATTTTTGGGACAGAGAGAGACAGAGCATGAACGGGGGAGGGGCAGAGAGAGAGGGAGACACAGAATCGGAAACAGGCTCCAGGCTCTGAGCCATCAGCCCAGAGCCTGACGCGGGGCTCGAACTCATAAACCTGATCTTTTAAAAAAAAAATTTTCCCTCCTTTTTATTTTCAACCCTTGACTTAGTGAATTTAATGAATAGGATTAGGTTATATCTTCCTTAATAAATATCCTCCATAGCTTCTCTTATGTGAGTAAAAAAGACAAAGCAACTCTTTAGCTAGGAGCTATATGGAGATAAACCAAGACATTTCCTTTAGGCAAGAAAGGGGCACAATCATTGCTAGGCCCCCGAATGTGTGGGGAAAATATATTGAGAAATTCTACACCATCCATTAGATGCAATACTTTTAGTAATCGCCGCTTATCTTTGTAATGGGATCCCTGGTGGTAAGCAAACGGAGTCTGGCAAGCAAGTACCGTGAGGGCTGAGGTGGTTTCCGTGATACTCTTATTCTCTAATTCATGAAGAAAGCCACAGATGTCATTTGGAGTGGTCAATAAATATTAATTAACTGTAGACATACATTTTTAACTTTGTCATTCTTTAAGCTGTTCTGGGATTTTACAGAGGGAAAAATACCCTCAAAATACTCCTGTTACAGAATGCATACCATTTGCCAATTACTGAAAACTTGGGAAACCAGGGGAAAATATCTGTATTTTAAACACCCTCTTGGTTAATGGGGCATTACGACTGGACTCTGTGATTATTAAAATTTATATCCCATGTGCTTCTGTTAAGTGGTTTACAAATAAAAGGCAAGCATTCTATCAGGTTCTTAAGTTAGAAAAATGAAATTTAAAACCAAATGGAAGAAGTAATTCTGTAAATCAATTAAGTTAAATATTAATTTGAACCACATTCAACCATTTCTCATTCAAAAAAACCCAGCAGTCATATGGCTCAGTCTATTACTGAGGTTAAGAATTTAATTTAACTTAAACTGAGAATAAACTGAGGGTTGATGGGAGGTAGGAGGGAGGGGAAAATGGGTGATGGGCATTGAAGAAGGCACCTGTTGGGATGAGCACTGGGTGTTGTATGGAAACCAATTTGACAATACATTTCATATTAAAAAAAATAATTAATTTAACTTGAAACTTTCTGGCAAAAAAGGAAACATGACAAATAATGCAATTTTCACCATTAACCAAATTCTTTTTATTTTTTTAAGTTTATTTATTTATTTTGAGAGAGAGAGAGGTGGAGAGAGAGAGAGAGAGAGAGAGAGAGAATCCCAAGCAGACTTTGCTCTGTCAGCGCAGAGCCTGATGTGGGGCTTGAACTCATGAACTGGGAGTTCATGACCCAAGCTGCAGTCAAGAGTTAGATGCTTAACTGGCTGAGCCAACGAGGTGCCCCCATTAACCAAATTCTTTAAGGGACACCATATTCACTGACTGCAAAGAAAGCTACACTCATAAGAATATAAATTTTCAGGGCACCTGGGTGGCTCAGTCAGTTAAGTGTCTGACTCTTGGTTTTGGCTTACGTCATCATCTCATGGTTTGTGGGTTTGAGCCCTGCTTCAGGCTCTGTGTTGACAACATGGAGCCTGCTCAGGATTCTTTCTCTCTCCCTCTCCCTAGCATGCATGCTCTCTCTCTCTCTCTCTCTCTCTCAAAATAAATAAATACACTTCACAAAAAATATATATAACTTTTCAGTGAGGTCATGGGAGGTGGCATGCTAAGCAAATACAGCTTTGATATAACTGATATAGAGTTATCATTTAGAATCCCTACATCAGGGTACCTCAGTGTTTTCTAACCTGGTGAGCCCCAAACATGTTGATCCTCCGCCAAAGTTCACTGATATGAAGCAAATAATGTGTTTTATGCTCACAAAGTATTAAGTTCAAGATAGCCTTCAACAGCTAAGCTGTGTATTCAGGCCTCTCTCTGAGAGCAGGACATTGCATATATTATTTCTCAAAATGATCTGTCCATGGGATCTTTTAAAAATTAAACAGCAGTTATTAAGCTGGTAGAGTATTGTTCAGTTCAAATATTTTTTTGGAAAAGTTAACCAAGATCAGTGTTATTCTAATTATGATCAGCTAGTGGTCACAAACAGCATTTTAAAAGTTAAATAAATAGGGGAACCTGGGTGGCTCAGTCGATTAAGTGTCCGAGTTTGGCTCAGGTCATGATCTCACGGTTCGTGGGTTCAAGGCCCACATCAGGCTCTGTGCTGAACGCCTGCTCAGAGCCTGGAGCCTGCTTCAGATTCTGTGTCTCCTTCTCTCTCTGCCCTTCCCATGCTCATGCTCTGTCTCACTCTGTCTCTCAAAACTAAATAAGTGTAAAAAAAAAAAAAATTAAACAAAAAAAGTTAAATAAATAGAGGTAGCAAAGGAAAAAATCCAAGAACAGAACATATAGGGAAGATAAGCGTTGTCGTGTTGAAGCTTTGGTTAGTTAAATGTGAAAGACTTTAAGAAGATGGGGGAATTAGGTCATGCCACAAATTACATTTCTTATGGGTTACAGCAAATAGTTTAAAAATCAATGTGCAGAAAATTGGTGACTAAAAAATGTAGGGGTTCACAAAATAATTTTAAATAATTATTCACATAACAATTATTTGCTTAGTTAATCTAACAACTGTCCTTACAAAATTTATTTTCCTGTGGGTAAATACACATGTAATCAGCAAGTTAAATAAAGCTTCCTTCAGAGGTGCTGGGGTGTAAGTCTCCATAGGTTCTGACTGTGAACCCAGAAGAGGGAATGGCTGCTTCAACAGAAGGAAACATAAAGGTTTCATGAAGAGGCTTTCTTTCTTTCTTTCAATGTTTTCATTTCAATTTTTTGAGAGAGAGACAGAGCGTGAGCGGGGGAGAGGCAGAGAGAGAGGGAGACACAGAATCCAAAGCAGGCTCCAGGCTCTGAGCTGTCAGTACAGAGCTGGATGCGGGGCTTGAACTCTTGAGTTGTGAAATCATGACCTGAGCCCAAATTGGACGCTTAACCAACTAAGCCACCCAGGTGCCCTTTTGTGATTCTTGAAAGCTCCTGTGCTTTCTGATGGCTTAATCAGCTGTTCCGCAGATTCTCAACATTTCGTATATTTCTTTGAACTGGCTTTGGCGTCCTGAGGGTTCCCTCAGTCCTGAGCTAAATAAATCTTTGACCTGTTGCTCACTATATATTTTTAAAATTATATTCAAAATAGCCTTGGGGCGCCTGGGTGGCTCAGTCGGTTAAGCGTCCGACTTCGGCTCAGGTCATGATCTCACGGTCCGTGAGTTCAAGCCCCGCGTCGGGCTCTGTGCTGACCACTCAGAGCCTGGAGCCTGTTTCAGATTCTGTGTCTCCCTCTCTCTCTGACCCTCCCCCGTTCATGCTCTGTCTCTCTGTCTCAAAAATAAATAAACGTTAAAAAAAAAGAATATATTTAAAAAAATAGCCTTATTAAGGTATAAATGACATACAATAAACTGCATATATTTGAAATAAATAATTTGATAAATTCTGACACAGATATACACTTGTGAAACTATCACCATAATCAAGACAGTGAATGTATCTAGAACTCCCAAAGATTCCTCTTGCCTCTTTATAACCCCTGCCTTCTACCCCTCTCCGGGTAACTGCCGACCTGCTGTCTGTCACTATAGACGAGCTGACCTTGCATTTTATAGAATTTTATATAAATGAAATCATACAACATATACTGTGTGTGTGTGTGTGTGTGTGTGTGTGTGTGTGTGTGTTGGCGGGGGGGGGGCGCGGTCTGGCTTCTTTCACTCAGCACAATCGTTCTGAGATTCAACCACGTAGTTATGCGTACAGTAGTTGATTCTTTTTTACTGCTGAGTGGATACTCGTTGTATGGATATATCACAATTTATCTTTTCACCTGCTGCTAGATATTTGAATTGTTTCCAGCTTCAGTTACTATGTACTGCACATGAGAGCCTTTTTTTTTAACTTTCTGAAAATTATACTTGGATCTAAGTACTAAGGAGATAGAATCATTAGGGCTTCACTACTCCCTGCAGGTGGGGAAGGTAAGAGGACCCCACGTTGTTTATTCGTGCAGCTGATGGCAGAGTCATAACCACAGTGGACTCGCAGGAGTTGAGTGAATGAATGCACGCATGGAAACAAGTGAATGAATGCATGAAGCTACAAAACAGGAGTATGAATAACTTTGAAAATGGGGTCAGGGGTGAGGCTGACATTCTCAGTTCTGACCACAGATTTGTTTTGGCATTTCAGCAGCAGCTGTGATTAAACCAACAGCAAGGGTGACCCAGCCCTAGGTTAGCTAACTAGGGGCCACCACACTACCTATGACCTTGTGGTACGTATGCAATTAGGAGAGAAGCTTCTTTCAAAGGGATGTGAAATGGACTGCTGAATTTTTCGACTTTAGACACCTGTTTATGGATTTTGGAGCGACTCGTGCCCTCTTATTCTTATCTCTATTCCCATTCCAGTTATGTCCAAAGGAGGACAGGGCAGGAGGGCTGCTGAGGGGCCAGAGCCAGAGGGGAGGGGATACTTTTGATCTGAACTAAATACCTATTTCACAGGTTTGGTAATCAAAGAGGGGATAATGCTTTTTAAAAAGTGGTATCCCTACCTCTGCTGGTGCTCTATGTAAAATTCCTGCAAAACGTATCCCTCACTGTCATTCCCTACTTAGTTCACCTCCTGGGCCAGACCTGGTTTCAGTGCCCACATAGAAAGGTTTGGTTCTGCTGAGCTTAAGATGGAGACTTAAATTTTTCTGGCTTTGTCTCCAACAAATCTGCAGATAGGGGTTCTCCCACAGGGGAGTGGCAGGAAAGGATTACGAGATCAAGACTTGGGAGCCATGAATGATTTTCCAGTAACAAAGGGGCTCTCAACTCCAGCATGACCTGCTCCCTCCCGGGCTGCACAGCTCAGGGTACAGAGCAAGGGCCCAGGAGCTCTGCTGAAGAACGATCTCCAACAGGCCAGAGAGCTCTGTGCAGAAACAACGAGCCCTTGCCAGTGCAGCTGGAGCCATTCAGACTTGGTAACACGGGGTGGTGACTAGGCCTAGAGACGCAACCAGAGGCAGGAGGCACCAGGCCCAGAGAAGTAATCTCCCTCACGGAGAAAGGCAGCCCAGGTCCAGCTGCTTTCTACTCATGGTTGCCTTCCTCCCCGTCCCTCGACTGGTCTGTTTGCCAGGTCCGTAAGCCCTGTCCTCGGCTCTCCCCACCAACCCCACTTTCCTTAGAGCCTATAATTGTGCACCCCTCCCCCAACCTACCCACCCCGGGGACTTTCAAACATTTCTTTCCCTTTGACATGTTTTCAATGTAAAATATCAGACCAAATGACAAAATTTTCTAGGTTTTATTATTTTTCTTATTCCCTCTCTCTGCCACCCAGCTTCTCCAGATACGTGCATGGTGCGAGATCCAGTCTGTCACCCATTCTGTGTTCTTTTATTTATAGTCGAAACGATTATTCCTGCGTTTAGAGAGATTGAGCCTTTCTGTTCTGAACCAACTATGTGGCTCACTTATTTATATCCGGCCTAAAGTCTGATTTAGGATTTCCACTCTCTGGCCGCCATGTCCTTCCCAGCCTGATTCTGCCCCATGGACGTTTTTACCCTGAGAAACTGGGTCCTTGCTTCAGGGCCTGGAGTTTTATCCTGTTTTTGATTCCCTTTTCTCTTCTCTTTTCTAAAGAGCAGGTCCTCGGGGTACTCTGGGAACCAGCCTAGAGGGAAAGAATTTCCAGCTGAAGTTCTAATAAAAAAGACACGGGACAGGTGCCTGCACCCAGGCTGTGGGCTGTAAGAGGGAGAGCAGGGTGACTAAAGAGAGAGGCTGGTGAGCAGGAGGACAGCAGCACCTGGGCCCCAGGGAGAAGCTGGTACAGCTCATGCTGGCTGGTGTATATGACAGCGGTAAGAAGTATCTGAACCCAAGAGACTGGACTGAAAACTCGTTACAGGACAATTTTCACCCATTCTCACTTTTCTCTACTAACAAATAACTCTACCAAATGCAAGTTATTTCCAGGATTTAATTCACAGCCTTGATATTAAAACACCAAGTCTGGCTTAAAACAAGAGCTAGAAGAACATAAAGTCACTGGAGGGAGTGTCTAAACATCAACGGTAGCCTTTGAGGAAGTATCAGCTCATCAGTCAAGACTCACAGGGAACCAAAAGGGACAAATTTTAGATATTTAAAAACAAAGCGATGACAATTTCCCATGTGATTAAATTTCTCCTGAATTTTGTAGAATAGGTTACAGTTGACCCAGGGCAGTCTTTTAAGGAAATACTACTATCTTAATAAAAACAGTACTACTGGGGACAATGCATGACATGTCTATGAAGCCCTGCCATCCTGACAATGATCTGCACTGCAGGTGGACAGTCGGGGACACCAAGAGCCCCCAACATCAGTGCACAGGAAGACCCATGTTTAAATGGCACGTGGTGGGATTCCTACTCCAGTACTGCTTCTCTTGACCTACTGTCGCTTTCAAACACTTGACTGTACCGCACGAGGTGAGAACTCTTGAGTCCCACCTGATGTTCTCTAATTCTTCTCGGCAACTGACTGTGCTACTGTGATATTGTAATAGGAAGACGACGACCAAAAATTCAGTCCCAGTTCCTGGTACAAAACTCCTAACACCCTTGTGGTTTCCTGAATGACAGGAGCAGCTTGTGTTCTAATACTTGGACTGAGTCCCTGGTTCCTGACATGAGAACTTTTAGAACCTTCCTAATCTCCATGGTGCATGGCTTTCTATGCGACTGTTATGGGCTGCCTTTTCCCTCCCCGCAGATACCTTCAGGATGGGGGCTGGTCACCAGAAAGACTAAGGTATGATTAAAGGGCGGAACTTTCAGCCCCACTCCCAACTCCAGGGAGAGGAGAGGACTGGAGATTGAGTTAATCACCAATGGCCAGTGATTTCATCTATGATACCTACATAATGAAGTTTCCATAAAAAACCCGAAACAACAGCACCTGGGTTGGTTAACGCATCCAGATGCCAGGAGGGTCATGTGTCCCAAACTCCCCAGGGACAGAAGGTCAAAGTCCTGTGTTCACCACCCTTCTGGACCTTACCCTATATACCTCTTCATCTGGCTGTTCATTTACAGCTTTCATAATAGACTGGTTATAGTACATGAAGTGTTTCCCTGAGTTCTGTGAGCCATTCTAGCAAATTATCAAACCTGAGGAGGGGTTGTGGGGACCTCTGAATTGTAGACCGGTCAGGAATATGAGAGAGTAACACCCGGGCCCTGGATTTGTGACTGGTGTCTGAAGTCGGGGCAGTCTGGAGAGCTTAAGGGCTCAGCCCTTAACCTGGAGGGAGGGGGGGGTCTGTACTAACTCCAGGTAGTTAGTGTCAGAGT
Source organism: Lynx rufus (assembly GCF_022079265.1). NCBI lineage: Eukaryota > Metazoa > Chordata > Mammalia > Carnivora > Felidae > Lynx > Lynx rufus. The sequence continues at coordinate 31,121,890 of NW_025814845.1, forward strand.
TGAATTAAATTGTAGGACACCCAGAATTAGTATCTGCAGTGAACTTGAGAACTGCTTGGTGTGAAAAACCCACACAATTGGTGCCAGAAGTGTTCTCTGACTAGTAATAGATCATAGGAGCCACGCTATGTTCTCAATCATTGGATTTGCCATGAAGTCAAAAATCTCTGATGATTACATCTGAGTAAAAGGGTTCAAAATGATAATCTGTGCATGAAAAGCAGTGGCTACCCATTCATCTGCAATAATAGTAGGCTTTTACAAATTCATCAACCACCTAATCATTATGGAGCATATGCAACATGCTAGTAACCAAGCTAGGCTCTGGGTTATAACAGTTACAATCTTTTCTGCTCTCTAAAGCACTACTCTGGGGTGCCTGGGTGGTTCAGTCGGCTAAGCATCCGACTCTTGGTTTCAGCTCAGGTCATGATCGCATGGTTCATGGGTTTCTAGCCCTGCATCAGGCTCTATGTTGACAGTGCAGAGCCTGCTTGGGATTCTCTCTCTCTCTCCCTCTCTCCCTATCCTTCTTCCACTTGTGCTCTCTTTCTCTGAAATAAATACACTTAAAAAACAACAACAACAACTTTGTTTAAAAAAAAAAAAAAGACACTAATCCATGTTTAAGTGGGTTGTTAGGCTATTTCTCCACTAAAATTACTCTTCCTTCTGTTCTCGGAATGGTCCAAGTATTCCAAAAAGATCGTGGTGCTTTGAGGACTGACACAGAGAATTTCTGAAGCCAAGCATGATGGATCACCTTCACGCTGCGACCAGAAAGGCCCATTCCTCATCTGGCTTGGGACTCAGGGCAAGTGTGAGATGAAAGTTGTTTAGGGACCATCACCAGAATTTTCCGCTCTCTCTTGACACGACAACCTCAAGCCCTCGCTCTGCTGGCTGGTGTTGAAACACGCTTATGAGAAATGCTGGATTATGCACCGAACCAGTTAGAAAAACGGACGACACGTTCCTGAGAAGAAACCGTTGTTTTCACACAGTCATCAACAGGGACGGCACCACCATGAACGATCTGCTTGGAAATGCCCTCGCACACTCCTTGAGGGGCTTGTTCCTTGGACCATCATTTACAATGTCTTTTCTTAAAGGTGATTCGAAGCTGCAAGTATTAGCAAGCGTCCCAGCATGATTAATAGAAGGCAAGGAAGCCACTTGTAAAGAGATAAAATATAACTACAGTGTAAGCCAGCAAGATGGTCAAGTAAATCCTGATGCCTCCGCTTATCATGGGGCTGTATGAAAAAGAAATTAACTCTAGAGGTCAAGACAATACTGTGGCGCAGGGAGAGAATTATCGCTCTCCCTGAAGACTTTTCTCCCTGAGGCAAGACAGCACACACCCTAGATTAAACTTTCATCAGCACATCTGGAAATTCCATCAATCTTTCATTAAGGTCTGGCTCAGAGAACCCTCTGCCTAGATGTCCGTTAGGAAGCTCTCCACCCTCTATGTGGAGACCCTCCTATTACGCCTAGGGAAGGAAACAACGACAAAGGGGAAATAGAGGTAACTTTTGGAGTAGCTTAAAAAAAAACCAAGGGGCCCACTATTTCTGAATCTCTGTCACCTAAAACAGAACCGCCCTTTGTCACTGGCAACTGCCACCAATTTAGAAGGGAAGTTTCCTTGGCACGAGCTGCACCCACCGCGTGATGCAGCTGAACAGAATGAACACTCATGCTCACTCGCTTGCTCACAAAAGCTTCTCGAATGCCCTCCCCGCAGAAGTGCCCTCTGTACCGTGTGGAAGTGGCTGCCTCCTTTGGCCAGTTGCTAACTCAAGGGTCCACAAGGGAGGGTGTAGCCTGGAGACAGAAACCACCCAGATATCTGAACAAAGAAAATATCATACAAAGAACTGTATGCAGGTAATAAAAATGCAAAAAGGAAACAGAAAGAGGTTACCGTGGAGGCAACATCGCAAAGGGGGATGGAGGGGCGGTGACCTGTAGGGTTGAAGGAACAAAGCACAGAGGTTGGAATTATTAAAAGCCAGAAGCCTGGAGGGGCCCCACGGAGGAGAACACTGAGGAAGTGTTGCCTGGCCGTGCTGGCATCTCCAGGCTTGAAGGAGGGGCCCCGAGGCCCAGGGGCCCAGACCTTTAAAGAGGCACGGCAGCCAGCTGTGCTGGGGGCTCTGAAGAAGGGGCATGATGAAGCTCGTTCCGCATTTCTGCGAATGTTGGGAACACCTCGAAGTGGAGTTTGAACTGATGCAATGGGGTGAAGCAGCTTTTCTAGGGTGATGCTCACAGGAAGCGAAGTAAGGAGCAAGTCTCTTCCTCCTCCAGCCTTGCAGTCTTCTAGTCAGAGCCTAACAGGCAGCAAACCAGACAAGCACAGACGAATTCTGCAGAATCTCGGCCTCAGAAAGCTGAGCCACCTGCAACGGGTGGGTTTGGAGCTGAGACACAGCAGCTTAATACCTGGCTTAGGAAGCAACAGGTCACGGGCTCGAGAAGCTGAGGTGACTGGTCTCCAGACCACGCCAGAATGCTAGTTGTGTCACCTCTTCTTTTTCAATAGTAGTTTCACTTGGCAAGTGTCGACCCAGCTCCATTTCCCAGAGTCCCTTGCAGCTGTGTGTGGCCAACAGGATGTGAACAGAATGTGAATATACGTGAGGTGTGCAAGTTCCAGGTCGTCTTGCAACTTAGAAGACAGTCAGTCCCTGGTCCTGGTCAGACTGGAGGGATGGCACGGTCACCACCTAGAAGGAGCATGAACCCGCATGGCACCGAGCCGCACTGAGACGGTACTGCATGTTGCAGACTGCTACAGATAACGTGTCCCTAGTGTTTCAGACAATGGACCTTAGAACACTTGATGCAGCAGCCCAAAACATACCCTAGTGAATACAAAAAGGGTTAGCTCTAGGACAGCAGCAGAGCTGGGCAATGCTTGCAGGTACCCTGAGGAATGCCGGTAGAACGGAGGTATGGGTAGGAGAGGAGAGACAGTCAAAAAGGACTTTGCCTTTCTTACAACGACCTCCTACAGCAGCCACAAAGATCCTAATTCTGCCCTGCAAGCATTACTATTCTAATGCTCTTTTTCTAAAGGGGAGGAGGGCATCTTAGGTCCCTTATGGCTGGGTCTCGATTCCTCTTTTTCTTTTTTTAAGCAACCCTCTAAAGACGTAAAAAATCATTCCTAGCTCAAAGCCATACAAAAAGAGGTCTCAAGGCCCTACTTTGTCAACTTCCACTTTCATTCTGCAACTGTGGTCTTATCTCTTCAATTAAGAAGCCAGATCTTTAAGGACAGGGACCAGGCCATAGACTTCAAGGGTCTCCCTCCCGATCCCCGCTTATTTTAGACCATCTGTCATCTCTTGTCAGGATGAACAGAGGAGCCTCCTATTCAGACAGATGAAAATCTCAGGAGTCTGGTCTCTGTGCTGTCGGAACCTGAAGGATCATCTAAGGTAAGTCACACCCTCTGTCCTGAGCCTCCTAATCTCTAAAAGAAGTTGGGAGATATTGTTACTAAACTACTTTTTCAATTTAAAAGGCTCTGAGTCAAAGTTTTATGTATTTTAATTACTTAATCCCAGTATTTCTCAGGACCTTTCCTGTCCCCACCCCCAAATTAAGCAGTGTTTTTAAAAGAAATTAAAACAAGACAACAGTGGCAGGAAAACAAGAAGAAGAACTATGTGTAACAAGAGCCTTTTAAAACAACTTAAACCAGGCAGGGTCTTGCTGGCTAAAACCAGATGGGACCATCCTAAGAGACGAGAATATGAAAAAAAATATATATTTGGTATACTTGAGACTCACTATATTCTTTAGATAAAAGTTTCCTGAGATCTTGACCAGATAAAACAATTATGTCAAGGTTAAATTCATTTGGAAATTTATGAATTATCTATTATTAGAAATTATTCATCAACTGCAACTTCTTACTCAACACAGCTCTGGAGGCAAGGGAAACAAAAGCAAAAATGAACTATTGGGATCTCATCAAAATAAAAAGCTTCTGCACAATGAAGGAAACAATCAGCAAAACTAAAAGGCAACTGACAGAATGGGAGAAGATATTTTCAAATGACATATCAGATAAAGGATTAGTATAAAAAATCTACAAAGAACTCACCAAACTCAACACCCAAAAAACAAATAATCCAATAAAGAAATGGGCAAAAGACATGAATAGACACTTCTCCAAAAAGGACATCCAGATGGCCAACCGACACATGAAAAAATGCTCAACATCACTCATCATCAGGGAAATACAAATCAAAACCACAATGAGATACCACCTTATACCTGTCAGAATGGCTAACATTAACAACAACAGGTGTTGGTGAGGATGTGGAGAGAGAGGATCTCTTTTGCATTGTTGGTGGGAATGCAAGCTGGTGCAGCCACTCTGGAAAACAGTATGGAGGTTCCTCAAAAACTTAAAAATAGAACTAACCTATGACCCAGCAATTGCACTACTAGGTATTTATCCAAGGGATACAGGTGTGCTGTTTCGAAGGGGCACATGCACCCCCATGTTTATAGCAGCACTATCAATGATAGCCAAGTATGGAAAGAGCCCACATGTCCATCGATGGATGAATGGTTAAAGAAGATGTGGTATATATATACAATGGAGTATTACTCGACAATCAAAAGAATGAAATCTTGCCATTTGCAACTACGTGGATGGAACTGGAGGGTATTATGCGAAACAAAATAAGTCAGTCAGAGAAAGACAAATATCATATGACTTCACTCATATGAGGACTTTAAGATACAAAACAGATGAACATAAGGGAAGGGAAGCAAAAATAATATAAAAACAGGGAGGGGGACAAAACATAAGAGACTCTCAAATATGGAAAACAAACAGAGGGTTACTGGAGGGGTTGTGGGAAGGGGGATGAGCTAAATGGGTAAGTGGCATTAAGGAATCTACTCCTGAAATCATTGTTGCACTATATGCTAATTTGGATGTAAATTAAAAAAGAAAAAAAAATAAATTATTCTTCAAAACTAGGAAAGAGATGTATAAAGCATCTTCTAGAAAGAGAGGTTTCATAATACAAACTTTAGGCATAAATAATATCACAGGATCAACATTTAAGCTGAGAAAATACTTAAAAAATTTTTTTCAATGTTTATTTATTTTTGAGAGAGAGAAAGACAGAGTGTGAGTGGGGGAGGACAGAGAGACAGGAGGACAGAGAATCTGAAGCAGGCTCCAGGCTCTGAGCTGTCAGCACAGAGCCCAACGTGGGGCTTGAACTCACAAACCGTGATATCATGACCTGAGTTGAAGCTGGACACCTAACCAACTGAGCCACCCAGGCGCCCCATCCGAGAAAGTACTTTATAAAAAACATTTGTGCCCAATGGCTGTGGTCATTGCTATTAATTATGAAGGGATTTTATCTTCATTCTAGCAGGCCCGACAGAATCTCCATTTATGAATAGTTACTTATTAAAACTAATTCCAATTTTTCTTTTTTTTTTTTTTTTTTTTTTTTAAATTTTTTTTTTTTTTTTCAATGTTTATTTATTTTTGGGACAGAGAGAGACAGAGCATGAACGGGGGAGGGGCAGAGAGAGAGGGAGACATAGAATCGGAAACAGGCTCCAGGCTCCGAGCCATCAGCCCGGAGCCTGACGCGGGGCTCGAACTCACGGACCGAGAGATCGTGACCTGGCTGAAGTCGGACGCTTAACCGACTGCGCCACCCAGGCGCCCCCCAATTTTTCTTAAAAACAAAGGCAGCAATCTAGTGTTGGCACTAATTTAAATGAATGAGTTGACTGACCAGAGGAGCATTTTCCAAAGTGTGTTCCATGTGACTGCATTTCCATGAAGAAAAGGGTCCCAGTGAACATCAGCACAGGAAAACCTCCAAGAGGGTCCAGAGTAAAGGGGCTCTTTGCACTTTGTTTAACCCAGTTTCCTAACAGACTCTAAAATCTTGTTTTTCCCTCTCCGGGACAGCATATGAACATCTTACCTCATTAGTTCCCCATAGACATGGCTACGGACGTCACTCCGAAACCCTCTGACTATCCCATCTACACAGTTTCCCTTCTCATGGGAAACAGACGGGATCGGCAGATACTACTGCATATTGGCAACACACACAGGGGTCTGTGTGTCAGATCCTTCCCGGAAGACAGATCCATATCTGCCACCACGGATATGGTGTTGAAGGCCCCCATGTTCAGAAACTATGTTTGCTTGCTTTGGATACCTGTATGACGGAAGAGGGAGAAAGCTGTTTCCCAGGGTCTGAATGAGTAAGAAGAGAGCTGTGGCCAGCAATCAGCATGGGCGCCTGAAAAACAGGCTCCTGAAATCCTCCCACCCATCCTTGAATGACAGCTGGCAGGCTCACAGAGGCAAGAGAGGTGGCTCTCCGGTGGTCTGCCTCAGTCCCTGGGGGCAAAGTGCCAGCTCTAAGGCCCAGGGCCGTTTGTACCTGTGAAGATGCCCTCCTTCCCACAGCAGGAGGCAGCAGGGCAGGTGAATTCGGATACTCCCCAGTACTGCCTTGCATTGGAAATACAAGGCTTATGAAACTCCTTTCGCCAATCGGGAGGTCTGAGAGCCTTGATCTTTATCTTGCTGGGATCAAAAGGAACCAAAGTACAGGGGCGCCTGGATGGCTCGGTCAGTTAGGCACCCGGCTCTTGGTTTTGGCTCAGGTCATGATCTCAAGGTTTCATGAATTCAAGCCCCGTGTCAGAGAGCATGGAACCTGCTTGGGATTCTCTCTCTCTCCCTCTCTCTCTCTCTCTCTGCCCCTCCCCTACTCATGCTGTCTCTGTCTCACTCAAAATGAAGAAACTTAAAAAAAAAAAAAGAAGAAGCCAAAGTATAGACTAGCCGAGAGAGGAGGTAGCTCTCTGTTTGTTGGGCAGCAATGCAGAAGTGCTCTATAAAACACCACAATAATGGCAGGCACAGCCCTCGAGAATAAGGCAAAAAGTTCAGCCCAGTCCAGCGATGACCCACACCCCACAGAGAGCCACCATCCGGTGTGACTGCAGCTTCTTCCATCACCCATGGTAAGAGGGTTCTCCAAATCAACCTTGGGGATCAGTGGGGGGTGTCACGGACAGATCACCTCCCCACCCAAAGTAAACTTACTCCCTAAGAAACTTCTCCAGAGGAAATCAAAAGCCTTGAGATAGTGCTAAACCCAAAATAACTTTAAACAAATTCTGAAATTCCATGGCTCAGTGAAGCACTCTGAATTTCAAGAAAGATTTTGTGCCCTTCGAGCCTCTGGAATGCATACTTTTCTTTTTCATTCAAACCTCAAGAAATCCCCTAGGAGCCCTTGCAAACGAATACACTGCCCTGGTTTGATTTTCTGTGTGTACCTGATCCCACTAACTGACAAGCAGATTATTACAGGGTTAGAGGGGAAGAAAGAGAATGGAATCGTAGGAGCTCGGGCTTGCAAAGCAGACAGCAGAGGGTCAGGCTTGTGGTAAGTTGTCCATAAATGTTAGGGACTGTCACTGGCATTACCATGGTTATCTTATTACTCACCAGAGAACACAGAGCCCAAGTTCCAAGGACTGTGCCTCTTGAGTTATAAATCAAATCAACAAGTCTTTGCTGGGCACCTAGAGTGCTGAGCTGGGCATGTAAAGGGCTGCATTCACCATATCGTCTCTTCCTCACATTTCATTAAACATATCTTTTTAGAATTCAGAGACACGGGGCGGAGGGGGAGAGAAGAAATCCCTTAAGAGAATCCATTTTCTCAGTAAGGAAGGTTACAAAGGAATGCAAAACGGGCTCATTTTTGCAAGCAAAATGAAACACTTTTATGTTTTATTCATGCAAAATGAAAACCCCTTTCCTTTGCAGCATTACAAATTGAATTTGCTCGTGTAAATTGCTGTAAAAAAAAAAAAAAAAAAGAATTAAAAGCAAAAGTAAGTTAAAAAAAAAAAAAAGCAGGAATACAAAGGCCCTTTCTTCTAGGGAATGAAAGCTCAAGGGACCAATGGGGAGAAATAGAACCTTTCACTGGCAAACATATTTTTTTATTTACTGCTTCCAAAAGCAATCCGACTCAAGGGCCCCCAACCCAGTGCAGAAGCTTGAAGTCCTGACAGCCAGTGTGGAACTTGAGGGAATTTCTAAATGACACTTATCTGTTAACACTGAGTAAGAATAAGAAGCAGTTTCAAAAACATGGTTAACCGAGCCCACATTTCAAAAAACATAACCAAGGCAATGTAACCGAATTCATACTGCTATCATTGGGGGGCTGCGGGTGGGGGGGGGCTCTTCTTGCCTTGGAAGTTGGAGGATAACTGAACTCATCGTGTCTGGAACAGCCCCTCATCCCCCTGTATCCAATGATAAGCTGTCCTTGAAACCTGAGGTCTGACTCCTCCCATATTCACCCTGTCTTTGAAAGGAAGCTGTGTAATTAGATGTATCTGCTGGTCTCTGTTCCCTTCACGAATTAAGAGCTAACCTTCATTAACCATTTACCACGTCTCCATCACTGTGCCAGTTAACAATACGGACACAACTGTATATATACACAATATATACAAATGCTTTGTGGCCCCTATTATGATCTCCATTTCACAGATGAGAGAAACTGGGATTCAGAGCTTTTGTCAACTGGATTTTTGAGTATTTTTTTTCTCCCTGAACATGTGGCGTTTGGCCTCAACTTCAAAAACTGGGTAGGCTGAAACCATCATCAATGAAAATCTGCTTATGGTCTAATCTTAAGAAAGGTTAACAATCCCATCTAGTTGTACATGCATATAATGATCTTTACCGAGGCTCCTGCCTTTAAAACAACCTTGGGGGACAGGAACCAGGCAAGAATCGAGCATCCTACACCCTTCCATTAAGGCTAATGTTTTCAATGATGAGCAAACCTCATCAGGTATTTTCCTTGTAAAATTAATCAATTCATATCAACTCATCCCTGTGGTGCTATAGCTCTGGCATGGTTAAGTGAATGACAGACAGGTGTATACGCACAAATTATCCACTCATTCCCCCCAGTGCACCTGGCCCAGCTGTCACCGTTCATCGCTCCATTACAAAAGCTCAAAGACACAACTTGGGGTGCCTGGGTGGTTCAGTTAAGTGTCCGACTTCAGCTCAGGTCATGATCTCGTGGTTGGCGGGTTCGAGCCCTGCCTCTGGCTTTGTGCTGACAGCTCAGAGCCTGGAGCCTGCTTCCGATTCTGTGTCTCCCTTGCCCTCAGCTCCTCCCCCACTCACACTCTGTCTCTCTCTCTCCCTCAAGAATAAACATTAAAAAAAAAATCCAAAAGCTCAAAGACACAACTGTGCTCTTAGGAAGCTTTATCCAATCAGCAGGCACAAGACACTCCCGCTTTCTCTCTTGCAGACCGTTTATTCTTATGTCTGGTTATAGCAAAAATGCTTGTTCTTACACTGATGAGTGCATAACCATTTTTCTTTCTGCTTGGAACCTGAAACTGAATCAAAAGACTACCAAATCTACCGGGGATAAACCAAGGCAGAGCCCCCAAGAGAGGACCACACGACCCAATAAACCAGAACGCCCAGGAATGGAACCAGAATGCCCAGGAATGGAGCCATAAGCCCAGAAGAGCATCCTTCTGTCATCTGGGCTTTTCACTTGCTTTTGTCCATTTTCAACAAAGAAACAACTAATCATCATATGCCTGATCCCTAAATGCTAGGAGATCCTCGGATACTTTGAGAGTTGCCAAAGGTTAGCTATAATTTAAGAGCTGAATGCATTTCATGTAGCCCAATTACTTAACAACGGTATCCAAGTATGAGGTCTGTGGTAACTGCCACTTTATTATTTAGAATATGTATTTGGATTTCCTTATTTCCAGCCATCCTAGAGAACAGACGATTCACAACACATCTAAGAAGTACTTGCTGTAAATAACAAACGTTCAGCAGAATTTCAGAAAAACACTGAATGGAATTTTGAGGTGACCAGACATATCAAATGTTAAAAAAGTTCGGGCAGCCCCAAACCCCAGAAGTTTCTGATCGGCATGATTTAATGATCTAAAACTCGTGGTACAACCTCTCCCTTCACGCAAGCCCTCTAAAAAGGAAACACCAACAGGAGGGCTTCTGAAATGGCTAAGACTAACCCAGACTGCAGAGAAGAGGGGGAAAAAAGGGCAGGGGTCCAGAGAGCCTGGGTGAGTCAGCAACTCAGATGAGGAGGACGTGCAGGAGGAGAAAGATGCAGAACTCGAAGACAGGATCCAGAGTTGACAAAAGGTGTGAGGGGCAGAAACCAGGAAGGGAAGTGGTTTGGAGGGTTTATGAGGCAGGGACAGAGATGTGCTTTTACTCTTTCACGTTTCTAAGGACAGTCTATTGACACCTTTCATGTTCAGTGAGGGACAACAACAGCGAGGCCACACTTTGGTGTGAAGGAAGGACTGGAGGGGGGGGGCGGAGAGGGGAGGCACCAGCGCGGGGTACTCACCGGCCGTTGTCGCGGCCCACGCCCCACACACGGATGCTCGCGATGGGCTGGGAGTGGAGCACGGTGCGGTCCATGGGGTCCACCAGGCTGAGTGTGTCGTTCTCCAGGATCAGGTACATGTCTTTCCCCTGGGGTCCCAAAAGAAAACACGCTCTTTTTCTCGGGAAGCTATGGGTCATGATACCTGCAGCCATCTAGGGACATCATTTCAAGGGGCAGAAGAAACCACCCTTCAAGTCTGTTATTTGTTTTCCTAAGAGCAACATCCTCTCCTAAGCCTAAGTCTGGGGCACCGGGGTGGCTCAGTCAGTGAAGTGTCTGGCTCTTGATTTCAGCTCAGGTCATGATCTCACAGTTCGTGAGATCAAGCCCCATGTCAGGCTCTGTGCTGGCAGGACGGAGCCTGCTTCGGATTCGCTGTCTTCCTTTCTCTCTGTCCCTCCTCCACTCATGCACGCTCTCTCTCTCTCTCTCTCCAAAATAAAGAAACTTAAAAAAAAATGCATGAATCTTTCATACTCCCCCCACACCCAGCTTCTCTCTCTCCGTTTCCAAGTCCTCTCAAATGGATTTAGCCTGCCTTCTACCCAGCTCTTGTTTTTCATTATTTACAATTCTGAATCTTGACTCGGGGAAAAAAGGCTAATGGAGGGGTTCCCTGGAGAATCTGGTCTTTCGCTAACTCCACGCCTGTCATTCTCATCACCTGTCTCTGTCCATCCCTTCCTCTCTGGTCAGACCCTAGCAGGCATGTCCCCGACGGCCTTCCCACAACCATTACCATCCCATCCCTTGGTATGTACAGTACTTTGCATCTATGTGATTTGGTTGACAAACAGCAGGTGCATTTGTGGCATCTCTTGGTACCACAACAGCTAGTGTTTATAGGACTTTATCGCATTGCAGACATTATACCATGTGCTTCGGGCACATTGGTTCATGATCTTTCCGACTTGCTCTGAGAGCTTGGTTTGCTATTATCTCCAATTCACAGACAGGGAAATCGAGGCTTCAAGGTTAGGCAACATGCTCCAGGTCTGACCCAGAAACTGTAAGGCCTTTAGTGACACGGTGCTGCTGTAATGCCACAAGGAGAGGCCGAGGTTTCTCACTGCTTGCATGGCTCTTTAGGGCTTGGCCTCCTGTCTCCTCACATATGTTGGCTCTTTGGGGCCAAGAACACTGGACTATTCAATTTTATTCCCCCTGCAATTCCTCAGGCATCATTTGAGAAATTACTAAACATTTGCTGCACACTAAAAGACGGTGTCCATGGGGCGCCTGGGTGGCGCAGTCGGTTAAGCGTCCGACTTCAGCCAGGTCACGATCTCGCGGTCCGTGAGTTCGAGCCCCGCGTCAGGCTCTGGGCTGATGGCTCGGAGCCTGGAGCCTGTTTCCGATTCTGTGTCTCCCTCTCTCTCTGCCCCTCCCCCGTTCATGCTCTGTCTCTCTCTGTCCCAAAAATAAATAAACGTTGAAAAAAAAATTTTTAAATAAAAGACGGTGTCCTTTCCCCCACCCTTAGCTGAGGGCAGCCCTCTGGTGGTTTTCAGGAGATGCAAGATGGCTGTGCCTCGGAGAGCTGGGAACGGAGAGGGGGCAGGTCCCAGGTGGTGCCAACCAGGTGATGCACACTGGGATTACTGAGAGCTGTCTGGGCATGTCTGGTGCCTTCTCCTTCCTCTCCGTCCTTCCCCCAGGAATGAAGCACTGACTGTAGCCTAAGAGATCTTCAGCCAGACCTGCTAGTGAGTTGCCCCCAGTACAACTCCCACCTGGTAACCCCCACCCCACTTCTGTCCAGCTGCTGCATGGCAAACACCTTGCAGATACTAACACACTCTGAAAGCCTCTGTTTTAATGCTTTATGGGATGTGAGCCATGGTCCCCCTCACTGAGCAGGGTGATGCATTTCCTTTGAGCTAACTCAGCTTAGAAACCCCAACCGGTCCTCCCAAAGGTCCCAGAGGCTGTCTTTGTTGGTTAGTTCTACTGGCCATCTTTACACTGTTGGTCAGAACCGATGCCAACTTCCAGCTGGTCGTCTAAACTGAGAATGGCTGGCTGAGTACGGAGTGTCCCTGAATGAAAATACAGCGTGTCTTCTGCTGGGTCATTCAGCACACTCATAGCTTCCCATGCACATCCTATCGATTTTCTCATTAACACACGGCAGCTCTGGGCTGCCCAGTATAAAGTCTTGCTAATTTTTTGTTACCCCAACAGCGATGTGTATGCAGCCGTCATCTAAAGATGAGACACTCATCCAGCACTCATGACTATATTTTCAGTCAGTCACTCAAACATGTAAGGAGTTGTGCTGTATGTGTGAGGCATGGCAAAAAGGCAGAGCTCATAACCCTAAGCGTTGAGCTATACTTCATATACTATGAACTAGAAACACTGCCTGAAGAGTTTATTATTCAGAAGAGGAAAGAACTGAGAAAAACAGGAATGGCATAGCAGGGTTAAGTAGCAGATTTCTGGCCTGGCTGCTCCCTCACCCTATATCCCCATCCAAAGTTCTCTCTCTCTCTCTCTCTCCTGTAGGAATCCTGCCAAGTGGAGATTGCTTTAGAATTTTACTAAGCTCTTCTAAGTATCTAATGCTAAGTATGGTGGTATTCATCAGTCACTCACACATTAGTATAAATTACTTTCTTCTAAATCCTAGCTGAGATTTGTTCTTTTGGTGGAATAGCATTTTTAACTGAAGGAGATGGCAGGTAGATAATTTGGTGGGAAAGACATGTCTGGGTATTTGGGTGGGAGGTGGGAAGTAATGCAGTGAAAGTATGGGAAAGCCAAATACCAAACAAATGTCCTTTTCTTGGACAGGAGAAAATTTTTCCCTCTTTTCCCCATGCTCAAGATCTGAAAGTCTGGACGGCAATGCAGCCCAGCCCCATTCTAAGGTACAGAGACTCCTCCACAGGAAGCCTTGGGAGCCCCGCTCTCATTATGACACAGCTCCTAGGGTAACGTGACGGGGGCTCCAAACAGCCCATCAAAGATGTCAGGGCTCTGGTGACCCTGGGCATGGTTTAAGGGTCATGGATTCATGCAGCGAGCACTGTTTCCAGGTGCTTCTAACATACCTGCTCCCCAGATCTCCAAGCATGGTAGGCATATGGATTTTCCCGTTTGATATGATTTTTATACGAATTTGGTATTTTTACCTATTACTTTCCTATCTGAAATGATGTCAACTAACATTTCAAAAACAGAATTACCTTATTCAAAGTGAGAAAAGAATATATAGGCATCCATTCTAAAAGCTCAGGTATAATACTGATTTTCAGATTATAAATAAAGCAGAACGTGTTATAAAAGGATAATTTGTCAACTTTTAGAGTACAGGGACATCAAACATTGCTGCGTGCATGTGTAGGGGTCACAGTACCCTTCGAGAACATACTTTCGGAGAGCTCTTCTCTCCTTCTTACATAAGGGTGCATCCGATATTGCATGCAAGTTTCGGGGTTTCGGGGCCCTAGCACCCATTCATACATCTCTGGGGCTCAGAGATACCAGGTCGGACCCTGTCATGTAGACACAGAGAACTGTTCTCTGCCAGGGCCCAGTCCTCGCTGGGATCTTGGCTGGGCTAACAGATAAATCAAAGGGTACACCATGCTCACACTACCTGCCTTTCTGGGAAAATGCACCTGATAAACATCCTCAGTATCACATCCCGCGGAGCTCTGGTGTCTCACAAAGCACAGCAGAGCATAAGCAAGCCTGCCATTAATTATTCCCACGTTTTACTCACCTCTCCCCAGATGCCGACCGTATCCCGGATGTCATTTTTGCAGTAAGAAAGCTGCCTGATGCAGTTGTTGACAGCAACGCTGCTTTTACCAGGGGCGAGGTCCTCCTCTGCCATTTCCACCCATCCCAGGGAACGCACAGCAAAACACTGGAACACAAAGCAGAGGGCATGAAAATACACACTGATCATGGCCCCTCTCCTCCAGTGTGCCAAAATCCCCTGCAAGGTAGCCCTAATGCATCTTCAGTTACTATATCATGTCTGGTCATCAAATTCAGCAAACAAATCCTCCATTGTTGGAAAATTACTGTGACTGTTTTTTACTGTTAAAAACATGTAGTGATAAACAACTTCTTGCCTACTTTTCTGTGTGTGTTCAGATTTTTGTCTCAGAGTGTAGATTACTAGAAGTGGAATTACAGGGCTAATTAGTACAAAGATTTTTAAGCTCCTTTACCTATGATAAGGCATTAAAAAAATTTTTTTTACATTTATTTATTTTTGATAGACAGAGAGAGACAGAGCACAAGTAGGGGAGGGGCAGAGATAGAAGGAGACACAGAATCCAAAGCAGGCTCCAGGCTCTGAGCTGTCAGCACAGAGCCCAACGTGGGGCTCAAACTCACAAACCACAAGATCATGACCTGAGCTGCAGATGGACGCTTAACCGACTGAGCCGCCCGGGTGCCCCGGCATTTTTTTTTTTAAATAGTAAGAAATGCAACACCCATGAAATTTACTACTTGTTAAACACCTAGAACAAGATAATGGGAGAGAGAGAGAATTAAATACATATTAGGTACTTGTTTCTAATATTGATAAAGCAAAATGTGTTTTCTAGTACCCAGAAATGAAGGAAAATAGGGGGAAAATGTGCTTTTGTGATAATAGGTCTCGGGTCCTATAGCATCTGTAATTAGCACCAAATCCTGAAAGCCCACACAATGGACAAGTTCATAAGATACTTTACAGCACAAATTCTTTTAATGGTTTTATCCTTTAGAGATATTTTATTTGAGATCACACTCCTTGTCTTCCTTTTAGAAATTCGTTTCTTCAACTGTTTCAAAATATAGAAAGTATTATATGCACATTGCAGCAAATGAGAAAATTCAAAGATGTATAGAAAAGAAATTCACGGGACATGTGAGGGGTAATTTGGCTACAGATCTGCTTGCTGTCAATCGCCAGGGATGCTAGGTGGCTGAAACGGCGGCGGGGGGGGGGGGGGGGGGCGCTCCCAAGCTGCACAGCACTTGAAGAAGAGCCTTCCCAGCCCAGGCGGGGCAAAGGAGGGGCCCTGTCTCTGCAGGAGCCAACAGGCTGGCTCTCAAAGAGCATCTTGTAAAGTTCCCAGAGTGTACTTCATAACCAGACTGAAGAAGAGGCAGCTAACTAGGTATGAGAAGTGAACAGGATAGCCCAACTGTTGAAAAAGACAGAAAATGCCCACCACCTCCAGAATGCAAACAGCCAGGGTCCCCGGGGAACGGGGAATGTGCCTCGGTTCCTTCCACGACCGCTGCCCTAAAGTAACCTCTAGCTTACTTAGAATACATTTACACTGAGGTTTTGAACCTCCCCCCAACTCACAGGGCTTGGCTGCCAGGGCAGTTCCAACAAGGACCACCGAGGGCGGAAGAACTCCCCCTCCCCGCTGGTGGGAGGAGTCCCTTGGAGGGTTGGAGGCGGGCTCTTGGGAGGGCCCAGCTCTGACCCATAACCTGTGCTAGTATGAAAACCAGATAACCAACCGCCCTGTGCAGTTGCCATCTCCGGACCTGTCTGCTGTCCCAGCTGAGTGTACTTTTGCTTTGATCACTCTTGAATGGTTGCTTGCTTACGCGTGGTTCTGAATTCCTCCTTGGCCAGACTCAAGAACCAAGGCCGGGGAACACGACGACTTACTGCTGACGAAATGAAGAAATGCTACGAACTGTCCCAAAGTGACCACATTCAGTCCAGTTCCACCTCCCCTGTCTCGCCCCCACGCCCTGACAGGACACCTCCTTCCCCGAGTTGCTAACCACGTTCTCTCCGGGGGCTAAAAACCCCACCAAAGTACCCATCTATTTAAGCAAACGGCACACAGGTCCTTCAGCCTAGTGGGGACACAGTGAGGTATCTGCATTAGCACAGGGAACAGAACAGCAGCCCTGAGCTGACGGTGGATAGGATGCCTTCTACAAATACACCACCAAGACAAGGTGTCCCTGTGACAGCTGCAAAAGCTACTCAGCGCTCTGTGTCCGGAGGGAAGTTTCTGGGAGACGCCCTCACACTTCATCCAGTGCAGCGAAACCACTCACAGGGGAGGCAGATGCCCACGGGCACGAGGGCGGCCGTGACCAGTAGGGGGGTGGCCTCTGTCAGTGGCGGGCCCGGCCCATCTGCAGCTCTGCTTCCTCAGCCCGGAGACCAAAGTGTGTTTCTCCTGGCGGGCAAGTCACACCCGCCCACACCATGGCACACACCTTCCCCAGCTCACAACCTCCGGGGGGCAGGGTGGGGGGCTGTGCCCCTCAGTGTCCCTTTCTGCTTCCTGCACGTTAGTGTAACTCACTAACCTCCTCCTTGTTGGTTCCAGCGTGGCCCCACATCGGTAAAAACACAGTGCCACAATGATGGGGTTTTGGGGTGGCGGTGGGGTTGGGAGCTGACGGCCAAGAAAGAATTCCTGAGACGTCTTTTGATGTAAAGACAATGATTTTATTAAAGCGCAGGGACAGGACCCGTGGGCAGGAAGAGCCGCACTATAAGTGTGTGTGTGTAGGGGGGTGACCGGTTTATGGACTGGGGAAGGGGGAGATAAAGTTGAGAGAGTTCCTGAAGGAACTGTCACCTGCTGTCCATGGATTACTGGAGGCCTAGCTGTGGTCAAGCTAAGGTTGTTTTCCCCTCTAGCAAAGCATTAACGTTAAGACAGGAGGGAGTTCCCGGAGAAATGTTATACTCTGCCTGCCTCAAGGCACTGCAGGTTATAAGGAAACTGAAGTTTACCTGCCATTTCCTTCTGCCTTTGATCCCCCCATCACTATGGAGGGAAGGGTGATGTTGGGGCTCCAGGAAACTGAGTCTACGGGGTTTCGGGTTTCGGGTTTCGGGAGATTAGGCTATTGATAAGATTGCCTTTTTCCCGTAATTTACTAAGATATTTGTAAACTGATGGAGACTCTATCAGTTTAACCATTTGTTTTCTGTCCTGTCCTTTGTCCTAGGGCAGCAGGAGGGCCTGAGGAATGCCACACATAGCTCACCTGGGGGCGGGGGAGGGTGCTATTAGCCTGTACTTTGCCCTCAGCTTGCCCCACACTCCCTCCTCAACAACCCACCCAGCCTGCTTTCTGATCTTGTCACATCCCACCTTGTGATGAAAAACTCTGCTTTTCCACCTTCACCAAATAAGCGTGTGGCGGTTTCCCCATAAGCCAACAAGCAGTTCTCAGACACCAGCTGGGTGTCCTACGATTCAACTCCATTCTGACGCCACCTGCAGACAGTCCCACAAGAGTGTCTCTCCTCCCCCTGCCCCACTGCATCCTCCTCCCCCACCCCCCGCCTCCCCCCCCCCCACTTCAGATGCCAGTCACAAGCCCAGGTTATAGACTGTAGGTTCCAACAACTCACTCCTTGGATTCAGTTCATTTATTAGAACAGCTCACAGAACTCAGAAGCATTTTACTTACTAGCTTCCACGCCCGCCCAGGTACCCTGTTCCCTCCAATCTCCATGTGTTCACCATTCTTTTGGGTTTGTATGGAGACTTTATAACTTAGGCAAGATTGATTAATTCAGCAGTCACAGGTGCACTGGTGATGGAAGTCAATCTCCAGCCCCTTCCCTCTCCCCAGGGTCCAGGGGTGGGACTGAAAGTTCAACCCTCTACACACCAGGTTGGCTCCGCTGGCCACCAGCCCCAGCCCTGGGTGCTTTCCAACAGCCAAATCATTAGCATAACAAAAGTGATTAGCATCCCAATCACTCTCAGCACTTCAGGGAATTCCAAGGGTTTGGGGAGCTGTGAGCGGGGACCAAAGGTAAGCACCAAACACAGGAGAAATATATCTCAACATCCAAATATATTTTTTTCTTATAAATCACACTGTCACACATCTCTAGTGCTCTCCTCCTGTGTCAAAAAAGAATTGGAAACTCTCTTGACTTGGAGAACGTTTATATCATCCCAACCTACTTTAACGCAGAAAATAAACACAGCACAATTGTATCATCTGACACAACAAACCAGACATTGTCCAAATGCCAAAGGTATTATTAATTCATTTACTCCTCACGTCAACCCTTTGAAATCAATACTACGTTAACTATACCCATTTTCTAGGTGAGGAAAGAGAAGGAAGCATCAGGCTAATAAGTGGTGAACTCAGGGTTCAAACCCAGGCAGTCGGACTTCTGGGCTCCCACTCTTAACCACTCTCTATCTGTCTGAGATTTTGCTGGAGGAACAGTGTCAGAGAGGGCAACAGAACAGCCAGCAACATCAGCACAACTGTGAGTATATATGGCCCTATGGCCCAGAGCAGGGACAGCCTGGATTAAAATCTCAGCTCTGATTTACTGGTACTGTGATCTTGCCAAGTGATTCACACGATCCCAATTTTTTCCTCATTTACTAAAATGGAAAGAACACGCTGAACATTTGTTGAATGGAAAGAGCAAATGAATAGAGTGCTACAATAAATCTTAACTGGAGTTATCAAAGGGGGAAAGAAATGAAAGGACAGATTTGAAGTCAGGGTGACCACATGTTCCGACCGTCCCCATGATAGTTCTGGTTTATGTTTGCTGTTCTAGCAAAATCACTGAGTGGCTCCTTTTACTCTCAAAAGGGTCCCAGTTTGGATAATAAATTATTATAGTCACTCTAGTCAAATTCCAGTGATTCTGCCTCTGATGTGAAAACTGAGATTTGAAGGGGATACTGTGATACGCCCAAGTGGAAACAGCGTTCGAGATTGACAGAAGCTGCCATCAACAGACCATCTGGTGATCCTGGCAGAGGTGAACGGCAAAATGCCAGTATGACCATATGAATGGTCATATGCCCTTTAAACTAGAAGCCAGGAACACATTTTGCCTGCTACAAAATCCTACAGCCCGTAAATACTCAAAGGAATTTATTAACAATAAGTAGGGAATACTGGCTGCTTTTTGTCCTTTGAGTTCAAGATTTCAATCTAAACAAGCTCGCTGAAACTCAAGGGTATTTTTCTTGGCTAAGAAATGCACATGGTGCATGAAGTGCATTGTTTGTCACACCGATAAAAAGAAAACAAGACCCCTTACTATATTATTACAACGAATTTAAGTAATTTTCCTTGTGCAATCTTGCTGCTGTTGTAATTCAGTTTCTGATCTATAAAGCTTCACCACGGGTCCCCGTGGCCTAAGTAAGAGGAAACAGGTGTAAGGGGAATAGCCGAGAACCACCAGGGAGCGAGCTTGCCTTCCTACCGAAGAACCAAGTGACAAAGAACAGCCTGTGCTGTTTGGTGCTGCCCCCGTGTGGCGAGGAAGGTTTACAACTACCACCACTTTTCCTTAAGCTCAGAAATAATGATACTTAGTGTAATCAGCTCTGGGAATAAACATTTGTTTCAGAGTACGGAAAGAGCCCAAAACAGTCAATCAAAAAAACCCAAATAGTCAATCAAAAAAACCCAAATATTTAACCTTTTTCAAAATTTAAAGAAAAAAAAAACCAATGTTTGCTCTTTGATGTTCCTTTTTCTTCTTTTTCTTTCTTTACTTCTTTTCTTTCTTCCTTTCTTCCTTCCTTCCTTCTTTCCTTCCTTCCTTCCTTTCCTTTCTTTTTAAAATTTTAAAGTAATCTCTACATCCAACATGGAGCTTGAACTCACAACCCCAAGATCAAGAATTGTACACTCCACTGACCAAGCCTGTCAGGCACCCCGATGCTCATTTTTCGGTAGCTCTTTACCAAAAGGGCACAAATGAGTAATGGTTCAGGGAAAGGACAGTGTCATCGTATGAATCTGGATTTAAGTCACAACTTTGGGGAAGTCACTTCAGATCTCTGAGTCTCAGTTTCTTCATCTGCAAGGTGGGAATAATAACAGTACCTATACTTTATAGCATTGTTGTTGGGACTACATGAGACAATGCAGACATAGTGCCTGGAATACAGGAAGAACTTGATAAATGTTTGTTATATTATTGACAGATTTTAACTTTCCTATGTGTGGGTTTTAAAGATCTCTCTAGTTTCACAGACTGCAGCAGAGGCTAGCATGTGGAGATGTGCTGTGGTACATGCAAGCACAGCACCCACAGGCCTCTGTTGAAACACAGAAAACTGGCCCCTGGCCCCACAGTTTCTGATTCAGTAGGTCCTAGTAGGGAGTCTGCAAGATAATCTGAGTTTCTTTCTTTTTTTTAATTTTTAAAATAAAAAAAAAATTTTTTTAAAGATTTTTGAGTGTGAGAGAGAGAGAGCGTGCGCACATGCGTGTGCATGAGCGAGGGAGGGGCAGAGAGGGAGACAAAGAATCCAAAGTGGGCTCCAGGCTGAGCTGTCAGCACAGAGCCCTATGTGGAGCTCGAGGTCAAGAACCGTGAGATCATGATCTGAGCTAAAGTCAGATGCTTATCCGACTATGCCACCCAGGCCCCCC
This sequence comes from Lynx rufus, assembly GCF_022079265.1. Taxonomy (NCBI): domain Eukaryota; kingdom Metazoa; phylum Chordata; class Mammalia; order Carnivora; family Felidae; genus Lynx; species Lynx rufus. The sequence continues at coordinate 31,142,790 of NW_025814845.1, forward strand.
CCCCCGCCTTTTAAAAAATTTATTTATTATTTATTTTGAGGGGGGGAGAGAGTGTGGGAGGGGCAGAGAGACAGGGAGAGAGAGAATCCCAAGTGGGCTCCACATAGTGCAGAGCCTGATGCGGGGCTCAAACTCATGAAGCATGAGATCATGACCTGAGCCGAAGTTGGACGCTTAACCGACTGAGCCACCCAGGAGCCCCGAGAATCTGCGTTTCTAACAAACCCCCAGGTGATGTTGAGGCTGCAGGTCTGGGGGCCACGCTGTGAGAACCATCGCTATAGACAGGACGGCTCCTTTCCTCACCCAAGGTCACGCTGGCCCTAAGCTGGTCCTGAAAGTAAAGCGTGGGTGGAAAGCCCAAGACTGCCACTTACTATTCATGACCTTGAGCACGTCAGTGAAAATCTCCGTGCCTCAGCTTCTTCACGTGATACTCAAATTCCCTGTCTCCCAACAGTCTGTCACATGTGCGGATTAACAGGGCAGAGTTTGCCGCTGCTCCTGTTGCTGTTGTCAGTCATCACTGGCATTAGGGGAACGAGAGTCATGGCTGAATTCGAAGGGACACAGCTCTTGACCCGAGGCTTCCTTCTCTCCCACCCGGTCTCTCCTCCCCGGACGGGAATCAAATTGTCACATCTCGGTTGGAAACACACATTCTGTTTCAATTTCATTGTCTCTGAGTACTGCATTAATAGAGACACATGCCTGGGGGAAACCTCTCCCAGGGAACACGTGTTGAGGGAAAAAAATACAGTAAAAAGCCTTGGTTTCTATGGTCAGACAGTCCTGGGTTTGAATTCCTACATTCCTGTCAATGGGTGCTCAACCTCCGTGAATCTAAGTTTTCACAGATTAAAAATGGTTACAATATAGGCTCACAGAGCGTCCAGGAGATCCAAGGAAAGGAAAGTGGCTGGTGCATTGTGGGCCCTCGGAAATGTTCACTTTCTTCTCTCTCCAGATCAAGGAGGCCCTCTCGTTTCACTCTTTGTTCTCTGGGAGGTGGTCTGTGTTTTTGTCCCGAGCTTTAACGAGGACAAGCAAGATGAGAACACGATAGCAGAGGACCGGGGGGGGGGGGGGGTGCTGTGCCAGGACCAAGATGAGACAAGGGTGGGGGGCGGGGGGGAGACGAGGGAACCAGAGCTGCTGGAGGGTCCAGCCTTGCCTCCCCCCAGGAGAGCCGGCCTCGCTGAATGGCACCGAGGAACACAGTGCTCCAATGAGCCAACGTCCACAAAGCAGCACCTTCATTGCCCAGATCAAGTTCAGTGCCCTATGACTACTGAGCGGCAATGACAAAGAGGAGGATGATACCAGAATCAACAGCCAAACTACACTCGAATTTAAAAAGTTCACGGAGAAAAGGCTACAGTTGGGTCTAGCACTACACATGTAATCTTAGTTAACATTCATTTATAGGACTGACTTCCCATTGAAGCCTAATCACCCTGCAGCACAATAACAACGGTGTATTCAAGTCAATCAACATTTACTGAGTGCCTATTAGTTTCTGGAGACACAGAGAAATGAGTCAGACACAGCTCCGCTCTCAAGAAGCCTGCAAAGGAGCAGACACGAAGTGGGAATCTATCACACGGCAACGTGACATAAAGGGACACAGACGTACACATGCGTGTTGATTGCTCAAAGACAGGGAGTTTGGGACTGATTCCTGAGCGATGTGGTATTGAGCTGAGCCTTGTAGGATGGATGGATTCATTCAGTTAACAAACATTTACTGACACTTTAAGCCAGGTACCAGAGACACATCGATGAACCAAACAGACCAAAAGGCTCTGCTCTGAGTAGTATTTTAAAAAGTTGGAAGGGTGTATTCATTTGGCCATGGCCCCAAAGGTGACACAGCTCTGCTGAGTGAGCAAGATGAGTAAAGGTACATGGTATGCATGAGCATGGTGGTTTAGGGCCCAGGATTTCAAGTCACTGATCTGGAAACAAATCCCAAGTTGGGTGATCTAAGCCAAGTTACTTAATCTTGGTGAGCCTCAGTTTCCTCCTCTGTTGCAGTGAGGACAATGGTATGGGCCTCCTGGGGGTACTGGCATGATTAAATGGAATGGTCTGTGCTCAGTATCTTCACAAGATCTGGCCCAAAAGGGATGGGTGAGAAAAGGGGGCCGCTCTTTTCTCAAGATCTTCGGTCTTTGTCAAATGTGTCAGGATTGGGGAATGCCACCAACAGCCAGCCATTCGATCCTGTTTTGTTTTTCCAACTAACGATCAAGTGGGACTACACCTCAGTGGCTGGAGGTGGAGAGAGACACAGGGCCTGGGGAGGAGCAGAGGAAGAGGGCCTGGGGAGGAGCAGAGGAGGCTCTGTATTCTTCAGAAGGGCAGGCTCTATCTCCTCAGCCTATCTCAGGGGGTTTAACCAAGAGTCTACCGCCCTGGGGATAGGGTCTGTGGATGGGCTTCTAAACCTCCTGAAAATATATTCCAAATTATTTGTGTGTTTCCTTATTATGGAAAAGTGTCCAAAGCTTTCACCAACTTTCCAAAGGCTGTGAGAATATGAAGTGTTTCAAAAGAATTCCAAGGGAGTTAGATACCAGAGTACTCAGTCATCATGACGTCAATTAAGACACATGTATCGGGGTACAAAAAGCTTACCGGTTGGCATCAGAGTTCTTCTCTGACAAGTGGAGGAGGAGGAGGAGAATGGTTCAATGGCTCCACATACGAAATGATCGGGAATTCAGGGGAGAACAGAGGTGTGAATGAAAGGCAAGTGGGTATATAACCTCTAGGGAGGCACAGTCTCTGAGCGGGTGGCTTGTAAAGAGGAGGGAAGTTCTGAAACCCGCACCTGTTTTTGAACGCAGTGTAAGCCCCTGGATTATCCTTGGTGCTCCAGCAGAAGTGAGCTACAAAGCGATGGCTGATGTCCAGGGAGAATGAAAAGAGAAGGGTGTATGCTCCCCTGGGGAGATGCAGGAGAGAAGCAGCAACAAGCAAAGGCCTCAGGGTGGAGCGGGGGAAGTCAACACAAGCCCCAGGGCATGGGCAGAACTTTGGGAAGGACCCCTGGACTTCCTCAGGACAAGAGACTGGCCTTCTCCCCTGGAGCCTGGAGCAGGGTGATTCTGGCTGGTGCCGAGTTTCGCAGAGCTCTTCTGCAGAGCCCTTATAGGTCTGTGTTCTTGGGGCCATGTGTTCCTGCTGCACAAGACTGTGAAGAAGAACTTTTCTTTCTTTTTTTTTTTTTTAAGAAAAAGAGAGAGAGAAGCAGGGCTCAGCTGGGGCTCATGTTTTTACCTGAAGCGGGGCTCGTGCTCACCAACTGTAAGATCATGACTTGAAGTCAGATGCTTATAGACTGAGTCACCCAGGTGTCCTGAACATCTGTCTCTCTTTCTTTTTAATGTTTATTTAATTTGAGAGAGAGACAGAAAGCATGAGTGGGACAAGCAGGAGAGAGGGAGAGAGAGGGAGAGAGAGAAAGAGAGGATCCCAAGCAGGCTCTGTGCTGACAGACCCACGTGGCGCTCGATCTCATGAACAGTGAGATCATGACCTGAGCCGAGATCAAGAGTTGGACACTTAACGGACTGAGCCACCCGGATGCCTCCAAAGAATATTTTTTAATAATCATACAGCCCATATATGAAGTGAGAGTATCTTTTTCAAAATTTTTTTCCATCTTGGTGGCCAGAATAACACAGCCACTTAGGGTACCTTCATGACGTTTGACATCCTCTGTTCCAGATTTCCCTAAGAGTTAAGAACAGCTCTCCACCCCTGTCACTGCCAAGTTACTGTGTGCAATGGAGACGGCCCGAGCCTGATTTCTCTCTCCGGGCCAGTCTTCCGAACGTCCAGACTTCACTGAGAACTAGGTGGCCAGGAAGCAAAGGGCTGTGACGGTCAGTGATGTTCACAGAGACCGTTCTAAAAAAAGCACAGGCTTTTCATGACTCAAAACATCTTCCTTGGATGTTGCCTCCGTAACAGGGAGGTCTTCAGTTAATTGGTGTTTGTGGTCACTACATGGCGGAATATGCATCACTGTCATTAGGGACACCGTTTTTAATATCATGAAGCTTTATTTTCTATCGTCTTTCTTTGAAACACTGAAATGCTTTCCAAGTCCAGCCCCCCGGTGGGCTCTGACTGGAGAGGTGGCTGGGGACTCCAGAGTGGAGCCTGACCCACTTCTCCATCCGGCTGAAGGAAGGAATCAGCCTGATTAATTATTCAGCATGACCCCGGCAGGCAGCGAGGACCCAGAGTGCATTTCTACACGGACCCCAATGAGCGCTTCTGCTGTTCCAGCTGTTTCTCCCGGACTGTGGAAAACATGGCGAGCATTCGGGTACAAAACAAGACGCCTGGCCCTTGGGGCCCTGGGACCACTAGGGCCCTTTACTTTTAATTTCCGCCCACCCCACCCCCCCGCAACCTACCTTTCAGAACAAGACAACGCTGCTGTGTTGTGTACAAAAATATACCCTTTGTTAACATCCGACAGGGCCTTCTACAAAGGGGACAGTCATAATAATAACAGATACCACTCATAACAACAGATCTCACCCCCGTAGCACTCACCATGTGCCGGGCACCAAGGATGGATCTGTGGGGGAACCACTATCTACAACAGTCGTCTCCGTGCCTGTCTGCTTGCTCACTACTGACTGCTGGGTTCACAGAGCGTGGTTCCCAGCCTGGGGCTACCTCTGCCACCAGCAAGTAAGAGGCTCTGTCCCTAGTAAATGTTCTGGAAACATGCAAGGTCAGGGGGCAGGAATAAGACTGACTGCATTCTCTGTGTTTGGGAAATGCCTCAGAGCAGGTGCAATTATAGGGAATCAAAGCTAAGTTATTTCACACAAATTAGGGGAAGGATGTGACGCAGTTAAGGAGAACTTTCGACTCTCCCGCGTGCACAATGTGCAGCCACGCAGCTTCCCCAGATCTAAGGGTTTAGTGATTTTATTTATTTACTTATTTATGTATTTATGAGAGAGAGGGAGTAAGCAAGGGGAGCAGGGGAGGGGAGGGGTAGAGAGAGAGGGAGACAGAATCCCAAGCAGGCTCTGCACTGTTTGCGTGGAGCCCGATGTGGGGCTTGTACCCACGAACCCAGAGATCATGACCTGAGCTGAAATCAAGGATGCTTTAACTAACTGAGCCACCCAGGTGTCCCGTTGCGATTTTAAATCCTTAAATGAACAGGGGCACCTGGGTGGCTCAGTTGGTTAAGCATCCAATTTCGGCTCAGGTCATGATCTCACGGTTTGTGAGTTCGAGCCCCGCATTAGTCTCTCTGCTGTCCAGAGATCTACTCTTCCCTTCTCTCTCTCAAATATAAATAAATATTTAAAAAGCACATTCAATCTTTAAGTGAATATATAAGGATTCTTTCCAAGCACATGTGTCTTCGTTTCTCCCCCTCTGTGCCATTCCCAAGTCAGTTCCTGGCTGCAGGGACTCTTCCTAAACTGTTCCCTCTGCTATATAAAACACGTTTGCTGACTTGTAACCATGCAACATTGAGAAAAGCAGCCGTTTTGGGATTTATAGAAACTGAGGTTTGAACCGCTGCTATACCGAAAAGAATGCACAAGGTAGTCACGCGGGAGCAGGCAGAGATGAGACTTTATGTGTACTTTAAATATTTAACTGTTGCTGGGGTTTCGTCCCTTCGCTACTCCTATTCAGAGGAGACACCCCCCCCCCCCCAGTGTCCCGTCCTCCTCACCGAGAGATCTCTCCTGTTAGGATGATAGTCCACCTGAGCGGAACAGCAGTCTGGGCTCCTTCCTGTCCCCTCGAATGGCCGGACAGGCTGGGGAGAGGAGTCTGAGGCTGTGCCGGAGAGTGGGACAGTGTCACTGCACTGGGTTTGGCTTTTAAGTTAAGACACACGTTTGCGCAGCACTGAAATCGTGACGTGCGTGTGTTCCGCTTTTCGTTTACGACACAAGATGTGTATTTTCGTGCAGCAAGGAAACCCTAACAGCAATATGTCATAAGCATTATTTCTGAGTATTTATTATCGCCTTAAAAGCAATATTCTCACTAGCGCTTAGGTGAGGGGAATTCAGAATTGGAATGAAGAGGGAGGGAATTTCCATTTTCTGAGCTCCTATGTTAGAGGGGCTTTATTAGCTACCCAATTTACTTTAGGCTAATTCTTACAACCAAGTGAAAGGGGTACATTCCCCCACAACCCCCTCCATGTTTGGAAACAGGAAACACGCTTGTAAAGGGACTCTGGCAGGTTCAAGCCTTCATAAAATATTTTTTTAAATGTGACTTGGGGTACTGTCGTAGTCATACTTAACCCTAACGTTTGTGAATGTGGTGTGAGGAGGAGGCTGGAGGGAGGAAGACCAAGGTGGGAGATGCAGTGTCACACACACACATTAATTAGGGGTGTGTGTGTGTGTGTGTATGTGTGTGTACATTACATACTGAGTAGATAAACTCATTTCCCCTGTGTTTCTCCTTTGCTACTGACAGACCACTTTGCTCTGACAGTTTTTTGTCACCAAATATGTGGGTTTTCTTTTTTTTTTTCTCACGCTAAGCAGTTCTCTGTAACACCCCTGGGTGCCCTATAATTTAACCCCATCCTGACACTGTGTACCTGGAGACAGCATCAGAGCCCACAGGTTAAGCGCTCCGTCCCACAAGACTGCCCTACCTTACATGCCAATGGTGGGTCCAGGTTGTCACCTGGTGCTTCTGACCAACTGGCTGTGAATCGAAGGTTCCCACAGCCCCCTCTCTGGGTTTGATTAATTCGCTAGAGTGGCTCACAGAACTCAGGAGACCACTTTCCTTCCTCGATTACTGGCTCGTCATAAAAGTGTAGGGCTCAGGAACGGCCAGAGAGAACAGCTGCATGGCGCGAGGTGTGGGGAAGGCAGCCAGCTTCCAGGCCCTCTCTGACCACACTCCCTGCCCTCCACGCGCTCACCAACCGGAAAGCTAAAGCCCGTGCTTTGGGGACCTTGATGGAAGCTTCATCATGTAGGCACAATTTTATCGTTAACGCCACTGCTATTACTCTCCCCTCTCTGGAGAATGGGGAGGTAAGGCTGAAAATTCCAAGCTTTTAATCATGGCTTAGTCTTTCTGAGACCAGCTCCCCTTCCAGGAGCCCAACAAGAGTCACTTGTTTAGACCAAAAGACACTGCTGTCACCCAGGAAATTCCAATGGGGTTAGGAACTCTATTTCAAGAATCAGGATCAAGGACCAAACAGTAGAACAAAAGATGCTCCTAGCACCCTTAACATGTAGGAGATGATGTTGGTGCTCTGTGCCAGGCACCAGAGGGAGATGATGTATACTTTCTCTTACATATTTAATGAACTTACTCCATGTGACAACATATGAGAAACACGTTATTATTTCTGTTTTACAGATGCGGAAACTGAGGCACAGGGTGGTCATTATGGACTGAACTGTGTCCCCTTTTGAATTCATATGTTGAAGCCCTAACCCCCAATGTGGCTATATTTGGAGACAGGGCTCCAAAGAGGTAATTAAGGCTAAAGGAGATCATGAGAGTGGGTCTAATACGACTGATGTCCTTATAAGGGGAAGAGACACCAGGGATGTGTACATGTAGAGAAAAGGCCATCTGAGGACGCAGCAGGAAGATGCCATCTCAAGCCAAAGAGAGAGGCCATGGGAGAGACCAAACCTACCAACACCCTGATGTTAGACTTCCAGCTTCCAGAACAGTGAAAAAAAATGTCTGTTGTTTAAACCACCCAATCTGTGGTATTTTGTTACGGCAGCCCGAGTCAGCTCAACTTAAGGTAACCAGCTTGGGGGCGGATAAACTTAAGGTGCATAAACTTAAGGTAACCAGCTAGCACGTGGTGGAACTGCCATTCAAACCCAGCTTTGTGGACTGACAGACCACTGGAACCATGCCATGCTGCCTCCTAGGGGCAACGGTAACACTGGTTTTCCTCAAGAAGGGAGAGCGACGCAGGTATACCTCTCTCTACACCGAGGGAACCCAGAGAGAACCTACCACCCTTACCCAACACACAGTGCGCACGTCTTAAGCACACAACAGCTAGACCACACTGACAGCAGAGGTCAGGGAGACCTGCCCCCATTCTAAAGAGGCCCCAGAGAATTCAAGGCCAGAAGTACACTGAGGAGAAGGAAATACCCCCTCCCCCCCATAGGGAATGAGTGCTTCAAAGTTCTCAGAGTACTTACTGCTTCAGGCTGGCCCTGAGACTTCTCAGCGGCATCACGGAGCCTCCACCACAGGCACTAACTAGCCCTGAGGTGGTCCTGGTGCCCTTGCACAGATTGTCCACTGGAGGGCGCCATCACCCTTCCTTCAGTCCTTCCTTCCCTCCCACCCTGCCCGCCACCTTCCCCACCCAACTCCAGTAACAGATCACTGGAGGTAAGGAGTCTCCATGGAGGCAAAGGAAATACAAATGCAATCAACTGTCTGATGCCTGTGCTAAACCCTCTGGGCCACAGCACCGCTGCGGAAGGCCTAGGGTTGTTAGGCTCAGGCACAACCAGTGGGAGAGGCCACAGGGCAGCCTCGTGCCGGGCTGAGGCCTCTGAGTATCATCCTCGGCCAGAGTCCAGCTCTTTCTCCCTCATGAAAGGCTCATGTGCAGTTAAAGAAAGGCCAGTGTTCCATGGCAATTAAAAAGCATTTATGATGCTGGTCCACCGTGATTCTTAATCTGCAGAGTAGGGGTGAACTGAAACCACATTATGAGCAATTTATATGCATTTAAAAATAAAACCCAGAACATCGATTTATTAATTTACAGAGAGAAATGTAAGTCTGATGGGATGCTCCAGTTGGCTAACAAGGGGATTCATTCTCTGGAGGAAATCTAGCCCGGTTTTTAATCACCAGCCCCCTGCTAACTGATGAGAAAAGATGCGAGCAGAGGAGCTGGCTTCAACATCTCAACGGCCAGGATCTTCAGAGATTCACGGCTGGTGCCACAGACAGATCTCCGGGGTTGTAACTTCCTATGTAAATAGTTCAAGTTCACCCAATTAGTCATTTCCTGCCCAGGAACTAGGCTGGCAGTATGAGGCCTATTTTTATCAATGAAAAAGTTGAGCAGAGGTGGGTTCAAACAAGAAACTTAGGCCAATGTTTCCAGAATGTGAGAGAACAAGTGATGTGTATGTGTATATTTAAACATCAACTTCCAGGTAGGTCACCTTGGACATCTTCTCATATAATCACCACTGTCTTTCTAGCAATGACCGTTTACCAAGTGCTTACTCTGTGCTACTTTATACATGAAATTAAGAGTCTAGACTTGTGGACAAGTATGAAAAAGAGTGTACAGGTCACTTTCTAAATGCTGCATCCTGTACAACATATAGCACGACATGTGCTCACAGACCTGTAAGAAAGAAGCCACTTTTCTTGTTTTACAGGTGAGAAACTGAGATTTGGAGAGCTTTGTTGAATTGCTCAAGGTCATATATTAAATAAGCACCTGCTAGAATCTGATCTAAGGCTCAGTCCTCGAGGTGGATTATGCTCTTGATTTTATAGAAGAGGAACCAGCTCAGTGAAGTTTAGCAAAGTGATATAGCTGAGGACCAATGGATCCTAAGCTTGGTCACTATTCTTTGTTCTACGTTAACTGTTCTATAAGCAGGAATGTTCCTTGACACCAGGCCTGTTCTGTGGGCCTCTGGACACCCACCACCCAGAAGAGGGCCCAGCACACAATGATGTGCTCAATAGATATTTGTTAAGTGAAGGCGCTCAAGCTGGAGACCAACTGAGGTAACATGGCAAGAGTAGACCAGATCTGATGGGGAATCCCGGACCACTACTCTCTGGCTGGGGCCTTGGCAAGTTAACTGTCCAGTTTTTGCATCCTTGGAGGGATAACCCCACCCATGCAGGTGGCGGTGAGGGTTCAAGGGGATGTGTGCCGAGCCCTGGCAGAGACACTGACACAGCCATTTTTATTAGAGCAAAATGTATATAGCTGGGACTCTGAAGCCAGAGTACCCAGGTTTGAATCCTGGCTCCACACTTAATTCCTGAGTGATGCAGGGCAATGTACTGACCTGCCCTGTGGCTCAGCTTTATTTATTTCTTTTTGAAAATTTATTTATTTTGAGAGAGAGAGACAGCACAAGCTGGGGAGGGGCAGAGAGAGAGGGAGGGAGAGAATCCCAAGCAGGCTCTGCACGGTCAGTGCAGAGCCTGACGCGGGGCTCGAACTCTCAAATCATGAGATCATGACCTGAGCCGAAGTCGGACACTTAATCAACTGAGCCACCTAGGTGCCCCTGTGACTCAGCTTTCTAATCTGTAAAATGGAGACTGCAGTAGTACTTATGTCCTAAGGAACATTGGGAGCAATAAAATGGTAACATACATCTAATGTGCTTAGAACAGTACGTGGTACGCTTTCAGCGTGTTATCATGATTAGCTCTAAATTATCAACAAATCCTGATCTAAGCCATGCCTAGTGATATAGAAGTCATACGAAAACATGCAGTTAGCATATTTTTGCGAAAATACTTGCTCCCAGCAACGTACCATGTACATTGGTACTATGGCTCCACTCTAAGAATAAAGGGCTAGCTCTTCCAGGAGACTAATCCCTGCCCAGTGCCCCAACCAATCTCGTTCATTAGGAGCTCCATCGTCACTAGCAGGAAGGGCCTGGACTCAGGTTTGCAGACTGGAGCCAAGATTCAAGGGTCCTGGAACACGTGGACTGAGGAACAGCCTGAATGCTTCCTGTGTTTACATTCCTTCGATCTGGGCTCCAACCGGTTCCTGATCGACACACTGGGCACCCAGCTAGACCCAGCGTCCTGTCCTAGAGCTGAGCCCCTTCGCAAAGGCCTGTATTAATTTTCCTTCCAGGTGCTGGTGGGATCTAAACAACTCATTGTCATGATGTCCCCTTGTCCAAACCCTGATTCTGAGCTCAAGACCACTTGAGATGCTTACATGACAAGGACCCACTCATTAAACGGGACCCTCTGGATGTGGGGCAGGCCTGCTGAGCCTTGGACCATTCCTGCACACATTCAACAAGCGACAACGGACAAGTGTAGAACTCAATGTTTTGTTCAACCGTTCAAAAATTCAAAAGCTTCTACAGAAGACTTTTATATATGATGTGAAATGCTCACTCTCATGAAGCGTGGAAGATTGGGGACAAGAAGGATTTCTTAAACCTGACAGCTGGACCTGTCCAGCTAGGGCCCCTGTCAACTCCCCCCAGCCAAATATCCAGTCATGACCCACCTAGAAGGCTCCAACCTGCTGCAGCCCAAGGCCCAGGACAGCTCAGAGTGACCACAAAGCACCTCCAAGAATCGTGATCTGACAATAACCACAGAAACTTCTCCCAGTGGGACTGTGAACATGTTACACAAAAGGGAACTTGTGCTGGAGACATTCGAATGCCAACAGAAGCGGAGTTTGTGGCAGTAAACACCAGATTCACAGCCCACATGCCCAGAGCTTGAGTAAGAGCCCGTGCAAGTCCAGGCCAAGGAGCTAGGCTGGCAGGATCCCACTTCATTCCTGCTGATAAGCAGCAGATGTCTGCACTACTGGGAACCCACTCTTACTCACTGAAAGCGTGAATGGTATTTTAATTTTCCCCTACAGGAGTCTTGGAAGAGACTGGGAGGCAAGTTCTATGATCCACATGGCTGATTTACACTATAGATTATATTTCTGCTGCTGCAAAGTTGAGAAATGTTATTTGCAGAGTAAGCACAGAGCAAAACCATAATGAATACCCAAGTTCTGCACATAAAGTAGGCCACTTTATTTTGCTAGGGAAAGCAAGATGGCCATATGAGCTCTAGAGGAGATGCTGATCCAAAGAAAGGAGCAGAGAGAGCCTGAAGTCAGGAGACAGGCTGTTCCCTCCGGCTGGGGGCCTGGGGAAGCTGGGGCTAGTTAGAGCTGGGACACTGGGGAGATGGGGAAGTTACATACACAATCTCAACTAATAACAAGTCTGCGTGCAATATGGCAAATGCAATACTCAAATAACCAAAGCATCATTCTTAACAACAGTTAGCCAAAAGCATGCTCTCTAGGCACTATCAGAGGCAATTCAGAACTGATTTGACCTTCTACTCTAAAATGTGCCCAGTGGACGACTCCACAAAGAATGGTCTGGAATAAAGCCCTTCCTTGCAATAGTTCAGGTACAAATACAGTCCATCCTTACTATTTGTAGATTCCCTATTTGCAAATTCATCTACTCATTGAATTGTATCTGGAACCCCCAAATCGGTTCTCGTCACGCTTTTGTGGTCACTTGTGGACATGTAAAACAGTGGCAGAACACTGGGGTTACTCCATGTGCACATTTCCCAGCTGAAGTTGAAGAAGGCGATGCTCTGCCTTCTTGTTTTAGCTCTCACGCTATAAACAAGTGTCTTTTTGATGGTTACACAGTGCCTCGTGTTTTGCATTTTTGTGCTTTTTGTTGGCGATTTTGCTGTTTAACATGGCCCTGAAGCAAAGTGCTAAAGTGCTATCCCAGGGTTCCTAAGCGCAAGAAGGCTGCGAGGTGCCTTACAGAGAAAACAGGTGTTAAGTTGAGATAAGCTCCGTTCAGGCACGAGTTACGGTGCTGTTGGCGTGAGTTCAGTGTTAGTGAGTGAACATGATGTATTAAATCAGGTGTCTTTAAACAGAAACACACGTAAAACAAGGTTGTGTACTGACAGGTTGATGAAACTATTATGACCAGAGACTCCCAGGAACCTAGCTCTGCATTTCTCTTAGGAGCAAAGCTTCAGTATTTGCTAATTTAGTGTTGGCACCTTCGAGAACCACCACAAACAATGGGCATCCACTGTATCTGCCCTTCATCCCAGAGCGAGGATGGAGGTGCCCGGGGTAGTGAAAAGGGCTTCGTTACTCTTAAGCTTTCTGGATCTTGTGTAGGATGTAGGCAGGATTAACAACCATGAAACCCATGGGTTATTGTCCTGGTGCTGCTGGTAGCTGTGACCTTCAGGATGTCCCCTGATCATCTAGGCTTCCCTTTCCTCATTGAACAAATAAGAGAGGAGAAGGGGGTGCCAAGGAGGGAGAAGAGTTTGGGCTGAAAGATCCCTCAGGACATTTCCAACTGTGAAATACCTCTCAAACATCTCATCCCACTCCTGTCCCCATGGCTCGCTCACGTGGCCCCAGCCGCACCGGCCTCCAGGCAGATCCCTCCTCTGCCAGGCAAATGCTCACCTCCGGCTTCCCCCTTTATCCACCCGGTGCCCTCCCTCACATTGCACTTGATGTCTCCCTTCTCGGGAGGCCTTCCCTGATTATGTAAAACTGCAATCCTCCCTCCCCTACCCCCACCCCCCCAGCACGATCTAGTTCTCTCTTCCCTACTCGATTTTTCTCTATAGCAAGTATTTTCACCTAATGTGCTTCTATTCCACTTCTGTGTTTTGCGGTTTACCTCCCTCCTCACACAGAAAGGTAAGTTACATGAAGGCAGGAAGTTTGGTCGACAATATCCCTCACCCCCAAGCATGGAGCCTGACTGCGGTAAGAGTTCATTAAATAAGTGCGTATATATAAAGTCGGCTTTGGGCAGCACCTGATGCCTAGTAAAAGTGAGCTATAATTGTCCTCATCACTGGGACTGACTGCAATTTTGTCGTTGGTTTGTAAGAAAGGGTTCACGACACTACTCACCAAGAAATGACAAGTCTGCACTTTTTACAAAGTGAGATGAACGAACTCATTGAGCTCATAAAGTACAAACCTACAAAGACCTTAATTGTAAGCACTGCTGTGATCAACCCCAAAGAGAGCATTTACCATGTTTCAGTTCTCGAGGCTGACTCCTAGAAGTCTGCCAAGTACTCACAGAGGGGAAGCATTTAACCACGGCACAGAGAGCCAGAACACAAGGGCTCTGGGGACCCTGGAAGCCAACCACCTCATTTCGCAGATGAGTAAACCCATGTCCTGAGGGCATCACCCACTAACAAGAACGAGTGTCTGCCTTGCAGGGAGTGGAGCAGACGCGGAAGGTCTGTCTTCAAAAGGTTCCTGCAGTAACCACCGCTTACTGAAACAGTCCCTGACCAACTGGCACCGAGGTAAACGCAAAGATGAGTATGAATGGGTGCTCTTCCAAAACATTTATGGCAACTCAAGAAGAAGGATTTTAAGTAGTTGTTTTAAGGAATTTGCTTTAAATGAGATATACTGCATTCTTAGGGCAGGAATGATGTACACAGAGCTGAGATATTAAAAAGGAGGGCGTTCACAGCAAGAGACTAGAATGAAGGCTAAAAATGTAATCCTAGAGATGACAAGGTATCTGAGGAATGGGTACATCTTAGACTGTATCTGACCAAAGAGGTCCCTTGTGGCTTCTTACAAGCAGGCACGACGCAAGTGCTGCCATTAGCAAGCCTGTTTCAGAAACAAACGCCACGTGGGGAGCCTGGGTTAGCTCAGTAGGTTTAAGCATCTGACATCAGCTCGGGTCACGATCTTCTAGTTCCTGAGTTCAAGCCCCACATCGGGCTATCTGCTGTCGGTGTGGAGCCTGCTTTGGATCCTCTGCCCCCCCCCCCCCACGGCCCCTCCTCTGCTCGCACTCTCTTCTCAAAAATAAACATTCAAAAATAAAGATATATCTTAAAAAAAACAAAAACAAAAACAAATGCCACACTACCAAGGTAATGACTTCCCACTTTGTTCTTCACATGGAGATTGGCAGCTCTCAGCCTGTATTAGCTGAGCCGTGCCTTCCCAACGCAAGATGCGTTTCTATTCGAATGAACCATCTTTGGCCCATGTCGACTTATATAGTTGGTTTCTGTTCCAATATACCGGTGTCTCAAGTAAAATCATGTCTTCACTGGCCTGTGTGGGGACGCAAGGAAAGATGGGTAGGAGGAGCCATAAGAATGCTCAGGGGTTCCAGAAACTGAAAACTGTTCTAAGAGCAAGCATGACTGTGACCAACTTTGGTGATCACACTAAATAACCAAGGAAGGCAGGGACCCAGAGAGTGTTGCAAGGCAACGTCTTCCCAAAAGTCCAGGAGGAGATGTGACTCCACAGTTTGGATCCTGTCCCAAAGCCTTGAGACGGTAATGAGGCACAAGAGAGTAAGTAGTCCACGAGGTAAGCCTTGACAGAGATGGGGTGCAGAGAGGGGAGGCCCTGAGAGAGAAAAACGTGGTGGGAAGGGTCAGAGGAAAAGAACAAGAACTTAGTATTCTGATTTTCACAGTACCCTTGACAGGACAGGGCTCCCAGACCGGGACCAAGCCAGCTAGGGGACACCTGGGCTTCTGACCCCAGAATGTAGCTGGGGTGGGTCTAGTGATTTGGGCCCAGATGGCTGGTTCAAGTTCAAGGAGAAGCCTCATTCCCAAACTCCTCTCTTCTTTTCCTAAACTCCTGTGGTAGAAAGTCAATAGTTCATCTCGAAATGCTCTATTTGAATTAATTCCAGCTCCCCAGTTAGCCTCTAAGCCTTGTTTTCAGAGCTGAACTCAAAGCTTTTCTTGTCCTCTTTGCTTGATCGATGAGGCCCATCAAAAGAAGGTGACTTGCCCACGGAAGACCAGCCTGTGAGAGGCAGGTATGGGTGAGCAGGAGAGAGGGCAGTCTCCTGATTCTCAACACAGTACCCCTTCCACTGTCCCCTGCAGGTTCCCCTAAGAGCCACCTGAGGTCAGAGAACCAGAATATATTTTCTTCTTATATCCTACAATGCCTAGGTCAGTTTCAAGCACATCATTCAGCACTTATATCTGTTTAATTTTTTCTTCTGAGAAAATGCAGTGCATCCAGAAAAAAATCAGCAAAACTAATCAAAGTGTCATGAGCCTTGTGAATTCTAAAGAACAGCAGAGGGAGTCCAGATTAATTTTCACGGATTAATCTTGAAGTATGTGAATGAGTGTGGGGAAAATGCCAACTAAAAACTGTCCTTCCACACAGCATATTGAGCAAGAGGTAGGGGCTTTGGAATTGTAAGGATAATTTGGACAGCAGTAATACTGAACTTCTTCAGGAATAAGATACTAAAATAAGGAACCATCTACCAAAAGGGCTGCCCCGTCTCTGGGGCAAAGCTTTAAAAACAGCACGATGAGTTAATATTCCATGAGAATGCATCAGAGCATTGACCACCCCATCATTCAAAGGCTTTGGGAAGAGCCTTTACAGCATGAAGGAGAGAATGGGAGTTCACACCTGAGTACATACAGGAGTAAACAAAGTATTTGTTTTTAAGTCTTCAGAATATCTTCATATGTGAACAATGTGAGATGCCCAGGGCAGGCCGGGCTAATTATCTTGATTTTACACAGCTTACTCTATTGGGAAAGAAGACCAGCCTTAACTGGCACATCATCACCCCTGCTAACGTATAGGGACTCAGCTCATCTCTGCAGACTTCCCAGCTTTCGTAGAGAGAGGTCCTCAAGGAACTCCAGAGGAACGGGAAGGTGTTTCGCATTTAATGGAACACCAAAATATGCTATGGGCCACTGGGAAACTTTCCAGCTTCCTGTGTCATTTTTTTCCCTGTGTGTCAACTTTTTAAGAAGTTAAAAAAAAAAAAAAGATTTTGGGGAAGATGTTTTATAGGTGCTACATTATTTATTTCTGTGACGGTAGGAGTGCTTTAATGCCGCTCAAGGCAGCTGGCCAGATTCCGCTGCAGTCCTCCCCTTGGCCTCCTTGTAAGGCCCCCAGCCCCTGTGAGGGGGTGGGACAGCCGAGGGAAAGGAGCAAGCAAACCACCCACAGTTCCCTGCAACAGGGGGGCAACTTTGAAGTCAATTAGTACTTACATAGAGCTCGGAGTAAGGATTTTTTTTTTTTTTTTTTTTTTTTTAAGCTAGCATAAAGCCCCTGTTGTTTAAAGCCCAAATCTTTTCAACCAGGACTCTGGAGGCTAAGCCCAGACTGGGCTTTACCCAGGGGCACCAGGAAAGGAACACTTTCGCGGCTGGACTCAGGTGCTTTGTTCCCATTCTGGCGAAACCACCGAAAAATTCTGAACTGATGAACGCTTTACCAAAAATGTGCTCTAACATAAAGGAAAAGGGAAGAGTAACTTGCTCTATGTAAAGTGAAAAGTCACAACCCACACAGAATGCAACCAATCAAAAAACTGCTTCAAGGCTTGTTTTGTCTATAAAATGAGGCACGAGACAACCCCATGGCTTTTATACATGTCATCACGGTCTCCTTTCTGGAAATTAGATTTAAACTCCTCACATAACTTACGTAAGCTGGTCCTATCTGCATTTCCATTAGCAACCACTGTGTTACCAGACAGTTTCCATTTTACCTCTTTTCTAGGGCCTGGGAAACAAATTTATGCTGCTTGTGAGAAGCTATGACACACTGTAAAAACTCCAGTTCCAATGATTCCCAAGCTCAGGGTTTAGAGAGACAGGGTGGTTGCTTCAGACTGAGCATGCCTGGGACTGGCCTCTAGCTGACTTCATCCACCTAGCAGCCAAAACTGGTAACTCACCATGACTGACAGGACTGCTGGGGGCCACTACATCAGAATTTTTTAAAGAAACTACTGGAAGACCAATTATCATACTTCATGTTTAGCTAGAGCTGCAGAGTTACCCAAGCACTGCCGTAACATCTTTGGTCCTCACAGTAACACCGTGAGGTTCCCAGAAAAGGCATGAGCATCATCCTCTTCTACAGATGAGAAAAGCGAAGCCCAGAGAGGTTAAGTGACTTATTCAAAGTTGCACAGCTCACTAGCAACAGAGCTGGAGCTAGAGCCCAGGTATTTCAGCTCCTGCTTGGTAATCTTTCTCCTTGGAGCGTGGCCCTGCATTAGGGACAAAGATGCTGGCCGGCTTTTCCTCTTTTGTCATTCACGGGGAGCCAACTGCCTGGGATCACCACGAATAAGCAAGCAGACAAACACAAACAAAAAAACGTGCACAAAAAACCCCGTATTTTATATTTCCTCTCAGTCTCTGACACAGTTGCACATCTTCAGGGAAACTTGAGCTGGTGGTTCAGAATCCTCAGTGATGACACAGGAGATCAGTGCAACAAACCAGTCACGCTTGCAAGGCCGTGGCACGTCCCATGTTACGGGACAGGGAAGAGAGTCCGGAGCGTGGTCTCAGGAGCCAGGCTCCCTGGGTGCAAACCTCAGCACTGCCATCTGCCGGCTGTGGAACTGTGGGCACGTCACCTACAATTCTGTCCCTCAGCTTCAACTAAAATAGGAGAAACCGAAGCACATACCTCCCGGGGCTTGTGAGAACAGAACAGGGGTGGCACTATGTGGGCGCTTGTTACCGCCATTTACAGAGGTGCCTGATGAGCCTGAAAGACAGAAAACTGAGCTTGCCAGTAACGGCCCGAAAACCACCTTGGTGTATCCGTGCCTTGTACATACCAAGTGCTCTATGGACATTAGCTATCATCATTTTATTATCAGAAAGAACGCGGGCTTTAGAGTCTGCCTTACTCGGGTTCAAATTTTAGCTTGTCTACGTAATAGATTTGCGATTTTAGGAAAGTGACTTAGATTCTGTAAATCTCAATTTCCTCCTCTGTAAAATGGACACATATCACCTTCCTTGCAGGGTTGTTCCAAGAATCAGAAGACCCACAGCACATAACACCCCCAATAGGTGCCCAGCACACGGATGGAATGAGTAATGGGAGTTTTCTTCTCCACCCACCCTCTACTGTTCCCAAATGATGACAGTTTACCCAGGACGTCCATTCATGCTGTTGTTTCTAGATCTCAACTAAAATATGGCAGCAATGTATCAGAATATCTGAAGTCAGAAAGATGAACTTCACATGGCATGTTATGTTACTTACTGAGCGACACTGGCCTATAGCATTAGAGCAGAGGGAAAAAACTGAGCAGTGTCTATAAAAAAGCTCTAGGTCACGACAGATCTCATCTGAACTCACAGCTCTAAAGGCTGTGGCTCTCATGGGAAGGACTTTTTGAGAAATCATATATTCTTGGCTCTAGGTTCCATGTGTCATTTACATGGCCCAACTTCCCAGCTTTGCCAGTGATGGGAGTTATTGTTACTCGGATTGACCATCGGTAATGTGCCTGAAGCAGAAAAGGGGGCTCCAGGCAGGGACCTGTCTACCTCTTTGTAGGCAGCAAGCCCACTTAAGAGAATGGGAGACTATAATAGAATCCAAAGGGACAGATCTCTACTCTGTGCCAATAGAAGGTGAACTAAAGCATCATCTGACTGGAGATCTGGGTTAAGAATATGTTGGTTCAACAGTTAACCACAATCTTAATGAAGTGATTTTTAGTCTAAGGGTCTCAAAGTCAACTGAAATTATCTTTTAAGCTAATTATCTTATTTTTATTAAAAATTTTTTTTTCAGTTTATTTGAGAGAGACAGAGACAGTGCAAGTGGGGGAGGGGGAAAGAGAGAACCCCAAGCAGCCTCCACACTCTGCTAGCACAGAGCCCAACGTGAGGCTTGAACCCATGAAACTCTGAGATCATGGCCTGAGCCAAAACCAAGAATCAGACGCTTACCTCACTGAGCCACTCAGATGCCTCTTACGCTAATTATTTTTAAAGATATAATGGACACAATGACATTGGTTTGATATATTTATATAATATGAACACTATCATAACATTAGCTAATACCTGTTTCACATCACATAATTATCTGTGTGTGTGTGTGTGTGTGTGTGTGTGTGTGTGTGTGTGTGGTGAGGACAATTACAATCTAGTCTCTTAGCAACTCTGAAGTTTATAGTACAGTACTGTTGACTATGATTACCATTTTGTGCATTAGATCCCCAGAACTTTTATCTCAGAGCTGGAAGTTTGTACCCTTTGACCATCTCCCCATTTCCCCCACACCTGAGCCCCTGGTAACCACACTGTTTCCACGAGTTTGGCTTATTTATTTATTTAGCTTGGCTTTTTTAGATTCCACATATAAGTAGTATCATACAGTATGTGTCTTTCTCTGTGTGACTTATCTTACTTAGCATCATACCCTCAAAGTCCATTCATGTTGTCCCAAATGGCAGGATTTCCTTCTTTCTTGTAGCTGTATATAGACATATACACATATATACACACATATAGGTATATGTATAAATATACTATTCTTTATTCATTCATCCACTGACAGACACTTGTTAATTAAAATTATTCATGTGTTGGGGTTCCTGGGTGGCTCAGTTGGTTAAGCGTCTAACTCCTGATTTCGGCTCAGGTCATGATCTCACAGTTTGTGAGTTTGAGCCCTGCATTGGGTCGCGCACGGACAGTGCAGAGCCTGCTTGGGATTCTCTCTCCTTCCCTTTCTCTCTGTCCCTCCCTTGCTCACATGTGTGCATGCACTCTCTCTCCCTCTCTCAAAATAAATAAACAAACTTAAAAAAAATTATTCATGTGATATTCCTTAGTGGACTCATCTCAAACATTGCCTTCAACACGAAGCAACTGAAATTCCATGCACAGTTGTAAGTTCTCTCTTGTAGCCACATTATTACTGTCGTTCTTCAATGAGATTACCGTTTTCTCTGCTGTATTGTTTTCTTTTGCTCCCCTCCCAGGCTGATGGGCCTCATACCTGCTGCACAGAACAGCTGTTGAATAAATATATGCCAAATGAATGGGTGGACGAATCCACAGCAGACAGCTGTTGAGAGCGGTCACTCTCAGCCTCGGACACTGAAAATAAGGAAGCCTGACTATGAAAATGATTTCCTTATAAGCAGCAGAGCCAGGAGTGGAGGAAGAACTCAGGCTCAGATCTTTACGGCTTCACCTTAACCAGGAGTCTTGGGAATGAGCGGAAGGTGTGGCTCAGCTACGACTCAGCATCTGAATCATTCTGACGGTCACCTAGGAGGAGCCATCGTTCCTCTGTGAATTTTATTAACTGCCAATAAACAAGAAATGTTTGCATTAGTACCTCACTACTGGTACTGGTATTATTTCTCAGCCGACAGCTCCAAGAGAACAAGGTCTGGTATCTTTTGGCAATTTTCCAGGTAGCCCCAACAGGCCAGCATCAGGGCCCCCAGGTGGCCCTTTCTGGAGGACCCAGGCCGGCTGGATGAATGCATCGCTGCTGCTTCTGCCCGAGGTTGCTCAGTTCTGTGATTACCGTGGCCGATTCTCTGCCAGGATCCCACAGGGCCAGGTTCACGCACCTGCTGCCCCAGCATCCCCAGGATGCTCATGGCTGTCGCTGCTGCTGCTGGCGGCTGTCTGTCGCCTCACCTGTTTCCTGCTGGCTTCCTTCAGGGGAAGAGGAAGTCTGCCTTTCCTTAATTAGCCTTTCCAGGCATCTGCCACCATAGGGCGCAGCTGCCAACGATGGATAACAATACACCTCGTTTCAACAGTGTCTTCAAAACTTGGGGGCTCCCACGGCTGCCAATTCCTCGACCGCTCACTCTGACAAGCGCTGTGACCAGAAGTTAATAAGGGAAAGGGAGCCGTGGTTCTGCCAGAAACACAGCATTATGTTTGGCCATGTTGGCAAATAAAGGGAGAAAAACAGTTGTACAAACACAAAAGCTGTCCTCTGGGCTGGGAGACGAAATGAGCATCCCAGGCCAAGGGCTCAGTGTCCGAGAATGACTGTCAGCTCTGCTCAATGGAAAACCGTGCTGAACTAGGGCCAGGAAGACTGGTTTTGAATCCTGCTCTTCCCCGACGAGGCATGCGCTCTTGGGCAGATCACTCTGCCTCTCTACGTTCCTCCCGTTC
Source organism: Lynx rufus (assembly GCF_022079265.1). NCBI lineage: Eukaryota > Metazoa > Chordata > Mammalia > Carnivora > Felidae > Lynx > Lynx rufus. The sequence continues at coordinate 31,164,546 of NW_025814845.1, forward strand.
CTCTTAAGACTTGAATGAGATAGTCTGTATTTTCTCTTTGTGAATGTCAACCTAAAAGCCACATACGAGAGGATGAATCTCATTCTGCCAAGACTTGATATGTTCATCATTGGCTCTGTGCCCTGGTTTCTTGATTCAACTGTGTTGATAATGTCCTTCACTAAAGGCATTTTTGTTGAGCGACTGAAATGTGGGAATGACATTTACCGCAGCTTGTACGTCCCAAAGATAGCCGCAACAAAGCCTCCCGTCCTACGTACTCTGGCAATGTGACCTTGCCACCCTCCCTCGAGAGGCAGAGTCCATGCCTCCACCTTGGTTGGGCTGGGACTGCTCTGATCAACAGAATATGGTAGTGATGTGGTGCCACTTTCAGGAATAGCCTTGTCTCACCTGGTGGCTTTAGCTTCCTGCTTCTTAGAAGCCAGACATCACACCACAGGCCCAAAGACCACCACTGTGAGAAACCCAAGCCACATGAAGAGGCCCTGAGAGATGAGCTGCTGGGTGAGGAGAGAGAGAAGCCAAGGAACACCGAGCCACCAGGCATGTGAGTAAGAAGCCATCTTGGAAGTGGACCCTTGGGCGCCAGCTGCCTCCATGTGGATCTGAAAGGAACTGCAGTACTGAACCCTCCCCAAATTCCACAAAACCGTGAGCAAAATAAGTGGCTGTTTTAAGCTACCAAGTTTTGGCATGGTTACATAAGTATATAGGAACAGATAGCAGAAATAATGCTACCTGTAGCAATGGACAAATACGACTGAATTTCATATTAACAGATCCGTTCCTAAAAGCATTTGCTGAAATTGAACACAAATTTATACAAAAAATTATTTTCAAACCTTCTGCATTTATGTTTACTGAATGGGGAAGAATCACTAAATCCTGTTGCAATGCAAGCACCCTTAGGCTTAGCATCATCTCCTTCTGGGAAAACACATGAGCCCCCTCTTACTGTTGGCCTGGGTAGATGCCCCTGGCATGGCCGCTATTCATCAAATCAGCACTTACAACAACGCATCGAATTTGTCTATTTGTTGTCTGCCCCTTGAAGGAGGACAGAGGATATCTATTCCTCTTTGTAACAGAAAGAGTAATCATGGCTAATGCACAGAGAATGCTTATTATGTTCCCGAGACGTTTCCAAGCACTTGACATATATGTTATGTTTATAGCATATCTACTCACTTAATGTTTACCCCATTTAATGTGAAGTAGGTACTGTTATTATCCTCATTCTACAAAAGAGGAAACGGGGGTACAGAGAGGCTAAGTAACTTGCCCAAGGTTACCCAGCTAGGAAATAGCAGAGTCTGGCTTTAAACCCACTCGGTCTGGGTCCAAAATCCCTGAATGCTCTTTACCATTCATAATGCAGCTTCTCCTTTAGCGCTGTGCACTCAATAAATGTGTTTGATGCTTAAATTAAGAAATCCACAACAGAAATCAAATCCAACATTTTCATACAGATGAGGATTTGAAAGAAAAACCTGTGCCACATGAATAAAAGTCAATTATAAGAACTACACACAGACATAAAATCCCACACTAATGCTAAATAATGATAATGAATTTGCTACACAGACCAGAAATAAGTCTGAATGAGTGGATACTCCCTGCCCCTTCCTGTTTATCTGTTTGTGCTAATCTAGTCAGTAGCCCCTAATATAATTACTTCATGAAGATCTACGCTAATCGGAACCAAGGGAGGGCACGGACAAATAAAGCTCACAGAGGCGTCTTAGAATTTCATGTCCGTTCATCATTCACTTCAGAAAGTTCCTCCAGCAAACCCATCCTTGGACTGATTTCCATCATCTCCTTCTCCTTTCTCCCCTTCTGGGGGCAGGTCATAACAGAAGAGTAAGCAGACAAGCAGAGCTTACGCAGAATCCAGCACCTGGTTAAAAAAATCCCCAAGCAGCTGAGCACAGGTGGCAAATGGGCCATAACAGAAGGCGCAAATGTAGAAAGGCTACGTCTACTTCTCTGCAGACGATGCATGAAAACGGTGCCTCAGTTTCAAACTTCTCAGCGTTACTACTTAAGTGCTGCGGGTAGGCCACCACCAGCAGCAGCACTGCTGGAGAGCCTAACAGAGAGGCGGTCCCTTGCCTTGCCCCAGAACAGCTGAATCTGAATTGGCCAACACGCACAGGGGGGTCTGAATGCACTGCAAAGGACTGGACCACGTGAGTCTGGATGACGGTGAGAAGGAAGGGGGAGTCTGTCCTCGAGCAATGACCTTACAGTTCCCTCACCCATACCCACCTCTGACATCTCTGGCACCTCCACCCAAAACACTCAGACAGCCTAAGGTTGACCCCAAAGCTTAGGGAGACAATAACTGGGAGTGGGTAAGCATGATACTTTCTTGGCCTTTAGAGTCAAAAGTGTCTGAGTTCAAGTCCTACTTCCATGAGTTACTAGCTGTGTGATAAAAAAAACCAAACAAACAAACAAAAAAAAAACCAAAAAAACTATGTGACCTATTCAAAGCTCAGTTTCTTATCTATAATACGGGACAATAAACACGATGCCTTGTGTCTCCAGGAAAACTGCACGTGAGTGCCTGTGTGCAGAGCACGGGCTGAGTGTGCGTCTGGAAAAGGGGAGCCAGCAGCCCATCTCCAGCCCTGGAGAGCACTAGAGAGCAAATTACTCTCTTCCCTCCTCCACATTAGAGGACAGATCAGACTGAACTATTTCATCTCCAGATGCCAGAGGTCAGGACTGCTACATTTCATCTGGAATCTTAAAATTTTTCAGAACCGGAGTGACTTCTGAGATGATAGCACGTTGATTTTTAACAGACGAGGAAGCTGAAAGCTAGAGAATTAAATGCCTGCAACAATATAATCTTCCTTACCCAGTTCCTTTATTATGGATTTCTAAGAAGTGTGTTCTAAAGGCAATTCTTTAAAAAAAAAAGGTTTTTTTTTTAATGTTTATTTGTTTTTGAGAGAGAAAGACGGAGTGCGAGTGGGGGAGGGGCAGAGAGAGAGGGAGACAAAGAATCTGAAGCAGGCTCCAGGCTCTGAGCAGCCGCACAGAGCCTGATGCAGGGCTCAAACTCGCAAACTGACAGATCATGACCTGAGCTGAAGTTGGACACAACCAACTGAGCCACCTAGGCACGCCTAAAGGCAATTCTTAAAACCTCTCTTTCCAAATATCCTGGAATTGATTTGTTATACACAAAGATGGGGTGGTCCAAAGCCCAGGAGACTTACCTTTGTGTACTATCTCCACTACTAATTGTTTGAACATAGGAAACTTATTTACTCAAATGTTCTGGGACTCACTTTTTTGTTCACCTGTAAAGAAGGCCCTTCAGATTACCTCCAGTGTCACACTTTCAGCTAAAAGCAATTTAATGATTCCAAATGAAATATAGCCTTTGCTGATTTCTTTTAAGATGTAATTTTCAATTCTTTCCATAAGGTGGCGGAACATCTCCTTTACAGAAGTCCAAGCAGAGGGACACAAAGGGTGAGAAAGAACTCTAAGTAGCACCCTTTTTTAAAGCATTAAGTTTTCTACAATTTAACTATAAATTTTTATTTTAGTGTCGGTCATTACAGTCAGTCTTTTGGCCAACAGTGTGCTACATGCCGTCAAAAAAGGACAGTTTTATGGGGCTACATTTGGATTTTACGGTATTAAAGTACGATGAGCAAGAGGTCAGACAGCAAATTATGAGAATTTAGAAATGCAAGCTACCGGGCTGCCCAAATACGGCAAGGAGTTGCCTTCTGAAAAAATGAAGCACAAGAGGCAATTATCTCCAAAAGGTTTGTGTAACAGGAATTTTAAACCCTTTTTCACATGGAAAAGTAACACAAAATAGAGAGAAAAAATAATTAGAGAAAAATATTTAAGATTACAATAATGAATAAAGTTTTGAATTTAAATGCATAGAACTAAACACAATATGGTACCCCGAAATGAGGTCTTGAAAGAGAAAAAGGACATTAGAAGAAAAAACTGGTAATATCAGAACAAATGTGTTCAGTTAATCATTTTGTGCCCATGTTAATTTCTCAGTTTTGACAAATGTACTATGGTTATTCCACCAGGGTAAGCTGGGGGAAGAGGATTTGGGAACTCTATTATATTTGCAACTTTTCTGTATATTTAAAATTATTTCAAAATAAAGTTTTTATCTAAACAAGCAAAGAGGAAAAAACAGGCAAGGATGGACAGGAACAGAGAGTTTCATAAAGCAATGCTCTTTCTCTATAATTTAAGAAGGGGAAATTTTAGAGGACAGAGTAACTCACATGCATAAAACGAGGGTGAATAAATTAAAATGGCAAAAGCTAGAGTAAAGCAGGCAGTGAACGAAGAGGTATATTCTAGGACATTACTGGTGGAATTACGTGCTGTTGTAGCTTTTCTGAAAAGCAATTTTGCAGTAGGTGACAGAGCCATAAACTGACAGCCTTTGACCTGGTGATACCAGTTTCAGCAAGCTATACCAAAGCAGTAATTTAAAAGAAAAAAAAAAAGTCTCAGGTACCTGGCTGGCTCAGTCAGTACAGCGTGTGACTCTTGATTTTGGGGTCGTGAGTTTGAGCCCCATGTTGGGTGTAGAGATTACTTAAAAATAAAATCTTGAAAATAAATAAACAAAAGAAAAAAAGAAGTCACCTATTTTTATAAAGTTGTAGCTCTCTGCTTTGCAGGGCTAGAAGGTGCTCCTATGGCCATTGGGTGTCTAGACAGATTATGGTACTATTAATTAAATGGAATATTATATTAATGGAGTTAAGAAATGGGAAGTCTGAGAATTATGGAAAGGAATATATGAAATAATTTTTAAATTAAAAAAAAGTTTTAAGTTTATTTATTTTGAGAGAGACAGACACAGCATGAGCAGTGAAGGGACAGAGAAGGAGAGAGAGAGAGAGAGAATCCCAAGCAGCCTCCACATTGCCAGCACAGAGCCAGATGCGGGGCTCAAACTCACAAAACAGTGAGATTGTGACCTGAGCCAAAACCAAGAGTCAGATACTCAACTGACTGAGCCACCCAGGCGCCCCATGAAATATTTTTTAAAGAGCTCTTGACATATAATATCCTAGATTGGGTCCTGGAGCAAAAAAAATGACATTAGTGGAAAAAAAAAAAAAAGAAAAATTATGAATAAGATCTATAGTTTAGTTAATAATATGGTATCAATATTAATTTATTAGTTTGAATTATATGATGATTATGGAGATATTATTAAGGAAAGCTAGGTGAAGGGTATATAAGAACTCAATCTTTGTGACTCTTCAATAAATCTAGAATTATTTTAAAATAAAAAGTTAAATAAAGAGCTCAGGGGTCATCTGGATGGCTCAGTCAGTTAAGGGTCTGACTCTTTTGGCTCAGGTCATGATCTCATGGTTCATGAGGTCAAGCCCCAAACTGGGCTCTGCGCTGACAGCACGGAGCCTGCATGGGATATTCTCTCTCTCTCTCTCTCTCTGCCCCTCCCCTGCTCATGCTCTCTCTCTCAAAATAAATAAATAAACTTAAAAAAAAAAAGAGCTTGGAATTCTATACACACATATACACTGCTATCAACTACCAAAAAAATTACTGTATAAAAAATTAAGTAGTCTCGAAAAACATTTTCAGAGTTTTAAAAATACTTTGCTCTTTGGGGAGGGTGGGAGGGAGGCGAAGCATGTCTAGGGGATGCATATGTGCGTGGTGGAGGGGGGTGTCATTTTATGTTGCCACTGCTATTTATAGAGGTTTCACCCAACAAATGATTTTCAAGGTGGCCAGACTGAGAATAGCTAGAGAGTGTTTGTATGTACCTACATCCTAACAGGCTAAAATGATATTTATTTTTTTAGCATGTAAGTTTCATTTAGGAAGGCAGACATCGTCTGTAATAACTTTTTAGTAATCAGTTCTCAAGGGCTATATTTACAATTCCATGGCACATTCAATTAATTTTTTTCCCCCTAAAGAAAGGATACTTTCTGCTTACCTGGGGGGGCACTCAGTTTCCTGGTCTTTGGCAGACTGAAGGAACGTGAAGGGTTATCTGAAGAAGGAACTTATTTCCACAAAAGAACCTGAACATCTGGAAAATGTGGGTCTGGCCATTTCTGCTTCTTAGCTGGCCCAGGTGGCATTAATCAGGCAGGTGGCAGACAGAGGGGTATGTGTGTGTGTTGTCGGGGCACTCCTCCAAAGTGACTTCACTGAAGTCAGTGCTCAACTCAGTGACTTTTTCAAAATTTGTAAAAAAATAATTTCACTTAGGGCCACTGGATTTTAAAACAGTTGCAATTCTGATACTACTTGGCAATGGGAAAGAATGAAATCCTGCTGTTTGCAACAATGTGGATGGAACCAGAGGGTATTATGCTAAATGAAATAAGTCAGTCAGAGAAAGACAGATATCATAGGTTTTCACTCATAACAGAAGACCATGGGGAAAGGGAAGGGAAAAAATAGCTTCAAACAGAGAAGGACGCAAACCCCAAGTGTCTCTGAAACACAGAGAACAAACTGAGGGTTGATGGGGGGGGGGGGCGGGGAGAGGGGAAAACGGGTGATGGGCATTGAGGAGGGCACTTGTTGGGATGAGCACTGGGTGTTGTATGTAAGCGATGAATCACGGGAATCTACCCCCAAAACCAAGAGCACACTGTATACACTGTATGTCAGCCAACTTGACAATAAATTGTGTGTGTGTGTGTGTATACATATATATATTACATATATATATATAGTTGTAATTCTGAAAAGAACAGCTTGGCCTGCTCTGCAGGGCTTCCCTCACTCACTTCCCTTAGGGGGTGGTGACCATGCATCCAGAAGGGAAGCACAGCCAGACTCCTCAATTTCCTCTAAGGGAGGTCAGTCCTGCCATCTGCATGGTGAATGAAAGTGTGCGGATCTGCCAATCACCAGCAACGCAGCCTATCTCCACTCCTGATCTAGGTCCAACCTTGACCGTAAGCCTAGTTGAAAGTTTGCTATTAAGGGATGGTCTGAAAACCCTGCAGCCTATCCCTTCCACTTCTAGAGTACAGTTCATCACTGCCTCAAGTCAGACCAGCAAGCTGCAAGCTGGTCCACACTGTTACAATCTTCCGTCCACACTGTTATAATCTTCTTATAATTACTGTTATAATCAAGTAAATCTTTCAATTTACTTGAAATGAGTTTTGCTTGGGTGTTTATCCTTTGCTTCCAGTGACTAATGCTGTGACATACCAACTGACAAAATCCAAATTTCTACGTATCCACATAGAGTTGGAATATTGTTGAGGACACATCATTTGGTGGTTGCCCCTAAATACAGCTCCAAGTGAGAATTTTTTTTTTTAATTGAGGTATAATTGATATACAGCATTATAAGTTTCAAGTGTACAACAGAATGATTCAACATTTGTGTATGTTGCAAAATGATCACCACAATAAGTCTAGTTAACATCCATCACCATACATACAAAAGTTTTTTTCTTGTGATGAGGACTTTTAAGATCTATTCTCTTACCAACTTTCAAATATGCAATGTATAAGGAATTTTCTCTATACAAAGTCTAGTAAGTGTGGGCTCTGTAGCTAAATGGCCTGGATTCAGATCTTGACTCTATTTACTTTCTAGCTCTTTAACTTTCTATGCCTCAGTTTCCTCATCTGCAATCTAGAGATAATGATACTTAGCCCACTGAATTTTTCTGTGGATGAGAATCAAAGTCTTTAGGACAATGCCTGGCAAAAAGTTAACACTCAATATTCATTTTTATAGTTACTTTATAAAGAAGCCCTAGAAAATCCATTACATACCGCAATGAACTGAGAGGCTTTTGCCTCATGCATAGTGTGATTCATATATTGTAGGGTTCTAAAACCCTTTGCCCTCCCAATGTCCTCTAAGTCCTCAACAATGACAGTGGCTTTCTACAGCACAAGGACCTTCAGGATCTAGGGAGGGTGAGGTTAGTCAGAAGCACGTATAGTTTGTGAACATCTTTTTAGGATTCTGAGTTGTCCTTCCAGGGATTTGTGCCATTCACCCTAAGAATCCTTGATGTAAATGATCACCTAGAGGCACAAAAATAAACCTGCAGGTCAATCTCCATTACTGTGCAGAGTTCCATGATCTGAAAAGTCATGTTTCTTTCTTTGCCCTAATCTTTTCTGACTCTTGTCTGTTGTCCCAGTACAGACAGATTTATTAATTATTCTTTTATATTTTCTGTGGTTTAAAAAAGAAAGCTTTTGTTCTCATAAGTCTTCTAAGATCTTATATAGAACAAAGTAGGGTATAAAGTAAATAATACAGGAGGCACAGTGGCTCAGTCAGTTAAATGTCTCATTCTTGATTTCAGCTCAGGTCATGATCATGTGGTTTGTGAGTTCGAGCCCCACATCGGGCTCTGTGCTGTCAATGCAGAGCCTGCTTGGGATTCTCTCTCTCCCCCTCTCTATTCTTCCCCCACTTATGCTCTGTCTCTCGGTCTCTGTCTCTGTCTCTCTCTCAAAATACATAAATAAACTTAAAATACATTAAAATAAATACAACACATGTACTTCTCTGTTTCAAACTCAGGCGAGTTATGACAAAACTAAGCCTCCTTACAAACACGAACAAATTCACAACAGGCGTTGGAAGCGACATGGGCACTAGCAAGGTGGCAGACAAAGAATGCAGTGAACAGTACCCCTGAGAGGTAAAAAGGGAAAGCACACTGGGGCGCCTGGGTGGCTCAGTCGGTTAAGCGTCCGACTTCAGCTCAGGTCACGATCTCGCGGTCCGTGGGTTCGAGCCCCGCGTCGGGCTCTGTGCTGATGGCTCAGAGCCTGGAGCCTGCTTCCGATTCTGTGTCTCCCTCTCTCTCTGCCCCTCCCCGTTCATGCTCTGTCTCTCTCTGTCTCAAAAATAAATAAAAACGTTAAAAAAAAAAATTAAAAAAAAAAAAAGGGAAAGCACAACTTGGGTAATATTTCAACCTGGCCTCCTGTTCCTGGTACCAATCCCATCTTCCTCCGGGGCATCCCCCTTCCCGCCCGCTCTATTTCCCAGGACATCACTCCCCAGCCCTTCAGGGCAGAGGGAGATGGGGCTGCCCACTGCCCCTCCTGTCCAGCCTTTGCTGATAAGCCTTGTAAAACACCTGGTAGCAAAGCAAATTATTCCCAGCCCGTCTTCCTGTTTTACTGCATCTGCTCCCTGCCACAGAATTTATCTTTAAAAGGCCAGCATGTCAGCAGCAGCCCAAGGACTTGTTCAGAATGCCACTTGCTCTGGAATGGCCTTCATCCTAGGAGACCGTGCTTAGCATGAAGCTGAGCAGACCAGGATCGGCGGAGGCTTCCGCTGCGAGTCCTGACTCGCGCAGCATTGATGGCGATATGGCAGCAAAGGAGTCAACGTTTTCAAACTGCGTGGTGTCTCCCATGTAACGACTACTAAGGGAACTTATTTGCTGTTTTATTCATAGATACAGATCTGCTTTGGGACTCAGAAAAAATATCCAGGACCAGCTTGCAAATGGAAATGAAATATGAAGAATGAAAATGCAGAGCCCCTGTTCAAAAGGCAGGAAGAAAATGCTGTAAAAAGTACTGAAACAAAACTGTTTCCTTTCTTGTGCATTCTCTCTCTTTGCTCATTATGGTGTTTTTTACTTGGTATTTGAAGTCATGTTCCCTTGGGCAAAGGGATACGTGCAGGGTTAAGTGTAGGCGCTCGCAGGTGCCCCAGGGCCCTGCACGCCCCCACAAACCATCACCTTCTGGGCTTCCCCCATCCCACCAGCTGCTGGGCCGATGCTCCATGCCCTGCCCAGGAACAGGGAATCCCCTCTTCCCATGACCGTGACCCACAGCAGACAGGTGACCCCCAAGGGTATGGTGACATCCGTGCCAAGCACACTAGTGCTTAGACTGTGGACAGGCAGGGCCTCACCCCTACGGGACACACCTCTGTGCTGTCAGCCTGCACTGGGCAGGCCACTCTCTCACCCCTTTTCAAGATGCCACGGGGGCATGTGTCCCCAAGGCAAACCCTCCCCATGTTCACAGGCCCCTACTGGAATGGAAGGCACCAGTAACTGTTGTACAGAAGCAGGTGTGAGGATGTTTGCCAAGGCCCGAGGTGTCAAGGAGAGGGGGAACAGGCAGTTGAGAACCTCTCAGGGAGGTAGGGAGGTGGCAGGACTATGCATAAACCAAAGCTCCAACTTCCTGGGGCATGCTCCACGACCCTGTTGGACTTCACTTACAAAAATGCAAAGTCAAAGATAAAATGATTAAGAATTTCAAGATGGTGACCACACAGCATTAAACCCCAGGCATGGGACCTCGTGCAATTGCACTGGCCATACGCCCATGGTGGCCTTGCTGGTGCCCCACCAAAGGTCCAGAAGCAAAAGTTTACTCTCGTTTTCTACCATAAATCAGGCCTGTGTTTACGAAAATGACAGCAAAGGTGTGAGGCTGTCCTGGGAGAGGCGGGCACGAGGAGTCCTGTCCCATCTGTCAGCCTCCCGTTGTTCTGCAAGGCAGAACCTGCTTTGTCTCTAAAGGCTTCTGAAGCCCACCTGTCCGAACAATAATTTCAACCTACTACATTGTGCAAAGAGCCGATGCAGTGAGATGCAGGCAGAGTCTCGACAATCATGGAGACCCTCCCAAGCCTAACTTCTCCTGGGGATTTATTTTAAGTGTTGGAGATTTGGAAAGAGAGAGGATTGAGGAATAATTACATCGTAGGTGGCTCTGGGTTGATCGTTTATAAAAACCGAGCCATTTCCAAAGTCGTTACTTTGCTGCAAGAATATAACCTGGCTGCTGAAAAGCGGGTTTCGTACGAACCTTGGCTTCTGGGTCACTATTGATACTGCAGGAATCGTCGTCATCAGCATGGGGGGCATTTCTAGAGAGAAAAACAGAAAACTGGACTTAGAATTCTATGCAAACTCCAGCCGCACGAAGCCACGCATGGCGGCAGGTCCTGCCGATGTCCTACCTGAGTTTCAAAGATGCATAGCGGAGTGTCGCTCCTTCAAACTCTTTTAAACTGGGGTCCGGGTTAACTGTAGCTGCATGCAAATCCTAGAGGAAAATAGACCCCTGTTAATGGAGAAAGGGGGAAGGCCCGTGACGTGGCCTCAAATATCAAAGGGGAGAAGAGTCCTCCCGGCATGAGGCAGAGAGTGTATGTGAGCTTAGGCAGGAGAGGGCATGCAAGGACCGCTGGGTGCTGGCTCGGTGCAAGCCCCGGTTCGTACAAGACAACGGGGAGCCTGGGGCAACCGGCTTGCCGTCATTCACAACGGGACACATTAAATAAAGGCAACATGTGTGTGAGCTGGACATCCCTAGCAAGAAGCCCCATCACTGCGTCCCTGCAGAATGGATGATATTCATGAAGAAGAAAAAGATACAGCCACAGCCATGCAAAAAGGACGAAATATTAAATGATCTAGAATCTGACAATATACTTGCCTTCCAAATGTCACTATTAATCTTTCCCCCATTCAGAACAGCAAAATCACTCCATGGCTGTTTCTAGACATATAATTATTCACATAGGAAAAAGCACATTGATTTAAAAAAAAAAAAAAAAAAGGAAAGAAGAAAAGAAAAAAAAAAACACAAGACACCGTTGTTAGCATTGATATTCACAGGATGGGTTAGGGAACAAATTCACTCTACCAGCAGCTTGTTAGCCGGCTCTAGGTCTAGATTATCACCTGCAGCCTAGAGCAAGGAGGATAGAGATGCAGTGTGCATTACTTACCACGGCAAACGACTGAACACTATTAGCAGTGAGTGGTCTTCCACACGTGGCCTTAAAACCACACAATATGCTGTCAAATACTAAATGCCTAGTGCACCTAATTCCACAGAAAACCTTCTCTCTTCCGGTAACCAAACAGAACTGTCTTCTTGAGGTGGGGGTGGAATTAGGGATGGTGCCTGTCGATGTGCACATCTGAAAACTGGGGAATGTCCAGGGCCAAGGGCATGAAAAGCTGGGGCTCAAATTATTTTCACATAAAAGAAAAAAGGAGGACAATGAGAGGGAAAGAGGGATATAAGAAAACACAGCCCGACGGCCACATCTGCCGAGATTTAACCTGACAAAAAATAGCTCTACACAACCTAATGTAAACTCTTCAAATTCATCAAAAGCTCTGCTTCTTTGCCACACAAGCTTCTTCATGAATTAGTATTTGATCACGTAAGGATTCTGTAAACATAATCGCAGAGCAAAGCACCAAGCCTTGCCTTGTTGGGAGAACGCTTGCGATAGATTTTTGACTCTAAATACCCCTTTCCATTCACCTCAGGCGACAGGCAATGTTGTTTGTGGTCTTTTTCGTTTCTTCTATATTGAGTGAATATTCAAATATTTTTCATCTAACATTTGGGGAAATAAACGAAGCACACAAAACCCAGGGACAGCCTTGTGTAGCTGTTCCACTGATGTGTCAGGCCCATAACCTCTCTTCTTGGATGATAAATCAACCATGGAGACTTTCCACCCAAGTCCCTTCAACTAAGGTTCTTTGAAAATGAGAAGGGAATAGCGACCCCTAATTTCTGCTCATGACATTAGTCTGATTTTGACACCCCCTCAAAGCCAAAGCAGCTAAGTTCAAACGAGCCAGGTGTTGAAAGAGGTGTTCAGTCAACTCCATGGGACTCAACGAGAGCAGAGGCACTGCAAATACAAATCTGTCATCACTATTGCACAGCTGCTATCACTGTCACTCTCCTTTTTGGACTAAGCATCTGAACTGCAGGTTTTCCAAATAAAGTAGGACTTAGATCACTATATTTTCTTTTTAAACAATCATCTGTCTTTCGTTGAGCAAAAGAGCAGGAATGCTGCCTCACCCTTTGCCTCTGTCCTTCCTCCATCCCCAAAAGCAGCATCCAGTTTCCACTGCTGAGAAAATTAATAACACAGCTGAGGTGACCTGTGAACCCCCTGAAATCAGGGTGGGGTTTTGTGTATGTGTGTTTCCTAGGGGAGAAGATCCTCAATTTTTCTCATTATCTGCAGAGGGGCCAGTAACCAAGAAAGGTTTTGAATCACCATTGCAGGGGTACTCATGATAAGGATGTGAAATACCAAGAATTCTGAGCTAGAATTTCTTTTTTTTTTTTTTAAAGGAAAACAAGCCTATTTGATCCCAAATCATCATCACTGTTTACATGTGAGCAATATTTGTTTTTCACTTCCGTTGAATGTTGAAAAAGGATATCAGATGGTGAATTAGTAAGACTCCAGGTAATTATGTTCTTGTAGGAAAAAAAAAAAAAGAGTGGGTGTCTGATAAAAGGAATCCGAAATCAAATTATCCTCAACAGACACTGTGTGGGACTAGAAATAAAGAGTATTTTGCAAAACAAGTATTCAGAAGAATCTTTGGCATTTAATTAAAATAGTTCTCTGTATGTGTGTATGGTTTAACAATTTTTTTTAAATGTATTTACCCTTTGGATGTTGGGTCCCTATAACATAAAGGTTGATTATAATTCTAAGACTGTATGAATCCAGCTCTTATGCTACGGAGACATGAGTCAGCTGGCAAATTTCCAAAAATCACCTTTTGCAGATTTAAGTAAACAAAGGTCGTATACAGCAATTTTTCAAAAGCTAAAATAACATGGGTACCATTAAAGAAACCCTTTAGTACAAAACTCAGTAAGGACTAACATGTTATGACTAGGACAAAAGACCCTTTTCCCTCCTATATTAAAAAACCCTCATTTTTAGAAATTCTCTTCCCTATATAAGTGACCGTAATTTTCCTTTTTTAAAATCAAGGGCAACAAAAGATAAAAACCATCTGTCTTGAATTTTAAGAACTACATATTCTATTCATCTAATTTTTAAAAAATGTTTATTTATTTTTGAGAGAGACAGAGGATGAGTGGGGGAGGGGCAGAGACAGAGGGAGGCACAGAATCCCAAGCAGGCTCCAGGCTCTGAGCTGTCAGCACAGAGCCTGACATGGGGCTCGAACTCATGAACCATGAGATCATGACCTGAGCCGAAGTTGGATGCTTAACCGACTGAGCCACCCAGGGGCCCCTCATCTAATTTTTTACAGAGAGAATACACCACTGTAGCTAATAATTTTTTTTAAAGAAAACAACCCAAAGAACTTGTTTGGTTCTACAGAAAGTCTGCAGCCATCCCGGTCTGCAGTCTGCATGGTGGGAGTGAGAGGTGAAAGAAAGGATGAGACAAAGAGAAAAACACAGAGGGAAAGGCAGGTGGGCAATTTGCCTTAGGAAGGACAAGACTGACAGGGGAAAGGCCAGTGAAGGAAGAACAGAGATCATTTTCCATGAGCAATGTCCCCCCAGCTAATAATCTTGCAGGTGATGCAGCTAAGTCTTGGCACAGTGGTGTTCTGGTGCCAGTTATAGGTGTTTCTCCGGGTGCTTCTCTCGACCTTGACCAGGTGAAGTACCCCTTATCCTGATCGAAGTGACCATGCTGAATTCTAGGAGAGCTGTGGAGCCTCTCAGCTCCTCAGAGGCAGTGTGTCCCTGATGACTGACCCAGCCCCTGGAACATGGTGCTTATCATGACCCTCCATGACCTTTCAGCATGGTGCCATTCACGGCCACACAGCAGAATCTGTGTGAGGGTGCACCCACGAAGGGAATCCAATTGTATACCTTGACTACTGAGAGTTTTCTGCTTCCTGATTTCTCTTCTGAGATCTTAGAAAGCAAGTCCACAAGTCAAACAGGAAGGCTGCCCTGCTCTTCTGCTGGAAGCAAGCTCACATCATGTTCTTGAGGATGTTCGAGGGGGTAGAGAAAGCCTCTAAGAAGTGGTATCAAAATGTAAGCTGGAGAGCAAACACGGAAGGTGAACCTGCCAAGAACCAGGCAGAGAGCAAAGCAAAAGAACGAACATTCTGTAGTGACTTTGATGGAAGGTAGAATCATCACCTCCACGGGCACTTCAGAAGTTCTGCAGCAAAGCCCGCATTCAAACCCTGCCTCTGCTCTCATCTGCTTTGTGACTTCAGCTCCTTGTCTATGAAATAGGGCTAAGAGGACCTCACCATCAGAGTGTGGGCAAACTGAGATTAAGAACACTAGCAATTAGCACAGGGACTGGCTGCCCGAAGGTGCCCAAGGTGACAGTTTCCGTATCTTCTTCTCTTTTCCATGGAGGAAAAAAAATAAGGCCATTTGTAAGTATAAAAAGTTTGGGGACCTATGGACGACAAAGTGTTAATGAATTATGCTTCTTCATCCTCTTTTGCCACGACTTGAGCCTCTGTATGTGTGGCCTTGATGATAAAAGACAGAGCACCTTAATCTTGGAACACGAAGGAACAGTCCAGGCGATGTTAATGAGCACTAAATTCATATATATGTGCATATTTTAAACTTCTTTTTAAAATGCTTTCTGTGTTTTGTTGGATGTGACACTGTTTCAGAAGAATAGAGTGACGGTTTATCACACAAACATAACCCAGAGAAGTAAAAAAAAAAAAAAAAAGAGAGAGAGAGAGAGAGAGAGTCAAACTAGCAAACAGACCGACAAATGCCTGAGGAACTAAATTAGTGTCTGTGAGCTAGGGGAGCATCAGGAGCCCGGGGACACTAGTACTGGCTTTGCTGCGACAGTAAGTCAACTAAGAGCTCCCTCAGCTATGAAACTGGTTTATTCCTTCATTCAGCCAACATTTAATGAATATCACCCTGTACGAACCCTATGCCAGGTGCTGAGGACACAAAATGAGGGGGACAGGCCTTGACCCCCCCGCCCCAAGGAGGGAGACTGACATGCCACCAGTTAATAATACTACAAAAAGACCCGATGGAATAAAGGGCTTTCAAAAAAAGTTCAGGGATGAGCGCAGTAATTCCCAGGAGAAGTAGGGTGAGTCCAGAGAGGAGGTAACATATAAACCAAGACAGGGAGACGAGCTTCACCAGAGTGCCAGCTCTTGTACTTACTCGGCACAAAATCACCTGGAAAGCTTATGATAAAGGCAGATTTCCAGGTCCCACCCCTAGAGGGTCTAGCTCAGTGGCCTGGGGTAGGACCAAGGAATCAAAATGTCCTACAAGCCTCAGAGGTCACCTTGGTCACAATCCTTGACCCACAGGCTCACAGGCTCAGAAATACTGCCATGGGAGTGCCTGGTTAGCTCAGTCGGTTAGGTGTCCAACTTCAACTCAGGTCATGATCTCATGGTTCGTGAGTTCGAGCTCTGCATCGGGGTTTGTGCTGGACAGCTCGCAGCCCGCTTTGGATTCTGTGTCTCCCTCTCTGCCTCTCCCCAACTTTCTCTCAAAAATAAATAAGACATTAAAAACAAACAAACAAAAAAGCACTGACGAGGCCCTTCTCGAGGATTCTTGCCAGTCACGATTACTTGATCGGGTCAAGAAGCTCAGTAAAAAGATGCCAGAATAGCTCCTTTGTGTTTTCATCTTATTTCTAAGTGTAGAAGAAATTCCACAGTTCTAATGTAATATGCGGATTTTCCCCTCTCAGGGGGTGAGCTGCTCAGGGCCCTGACAAACACCACGAGCGATGCAGCAAGAACAGAGCGAATTGTGATCAAGAAAAGATCACAGTTCTGAGAAACAATTCCACCTTCCCTTGCTTCAGACCCACTTTCTCCTCCATCCTGTTTAAGGAACCAGGAAACGCCTTCAGTTGAAAACGCTGAAAGGCGAGACTTGCCTACAGGCCAACAGTTATTCATACAAATATTTTGTGTGGCTCCCTCTTCTCTCTAAAATTCAACATCCAAGGAATTTGGAACAAATCAGTGGACTGCAGGGAGACTACTGTGGGCCAAATTTCAATAGCAAATGCTTCCTGAGCCATTTACAAACTTCAGAAAATACTGCTGGCATGCGCAGAGGAAATATTATCCACTGTGCTTGACACTTCCCTGGTGAACTTTGGAATGTGAAATGTAAAATTTGCAAACTGTACGGAAGCCTTCAGTCCTAAACTTTTGTGAAGCAGAGTCAACAGATTTGGCACCAACTTGTAGTTTTTTGTTGTTGTTTTTTTTTAAACGAGCTCGGGGAAAAGCTGAATAAAATATGCATTTCTAACACGACATATTACAAGTTTCTTCTCATCCTTAACATTTTGCTTTCTCTTGTGGTTCCAAATTAGTTGAAATAGATTCTATTTAGGGATCAAAGAAACGGTGTCAGAGAAATAATCATTTCTCTTCCACTGTCATTAGCACCTGAGACAATGTTATCAAGAGAAGTCATTTTCTAGCAGGCTCTGCTCCTGACGTGGCCCTCCCTTGGGCTGAGATTTGAGATTTGCCAAGTCTCCTGTAAACGGTACAGTGAAGCCTGGGGTAGGTTGGGGGTCGGTGGATCTTCATTTGAGCCTGGCTCCACCCCCGTTCGGTGTGTGGCCTCGGGCAAGCTTCACCTCACTTAGTGTTGTCAAATGTAAAAAGTCAGTGACAACTACAGTACCAGCTGCAGAGGGTTTTACGAGGAGTCGTGAGATAAGCCATGAGCTCGGCACCATGAACACTCCATTACCCTTAGTGCCTCTGGTTTAACATCCGTGTCAGCGCCTGCACGTCCCGGGTATATGGCAGGCTGGGTTTGTCCCCAACTCCCCCTCCTCCTCTCTCTACCTGTTCATACCTTTGCTTCTGTGATTTTAATTTACTGCCTTTTAAATGTGCTCAGTTCTTTTGCTTAACGGCCTCACGCACAGGAGGGAAATGTGTATGAAGTCAACAACTGAAAGGCTGATCTGAAGAAAATCTATTCCACTGATCTGTTCAAGTGCTGGAGGGGCGTGGCTCTCTCTCTCAAACTTAAAATGACACATCTGTTAACAAACTGCCTTGGAGGGATAAGGGTTGACACAATGGCATGGTTAACAGCAGAAGAGAGGAATGAGACCAACAGCAAGGTGGAAATTGACACACTACTGGGGGCAGAGCATAATATCTAAAGTCAGAGAGCTAGGCACATGCCCATCCTACCCCAGCTGCATGGCTACTGAGCTCACTGAACTTTGGTTAACTCTTTTATTTATTTATTTGTTTTGAGAGAGAGAGAGAGAGAGAGAAAGTGAGAGACAGAGATAGAGAGAGAGGCAGACAGAGAGGGAGAAAGAGAATCACAAGCAGGCTCCATACTGTCGGTACAGAGCCTGATTCCGATGTGGAGCTTGAACTCCGGAACTGTGAGATCATGACCTGAGCCGAAATTGAGAGTCAGAGGTTTGACCAACTGAGCCACCTAGGTGCCCTCAATTAACTCTTTTCTTTTTCTTCTTCTTCTTCTTCTTCTTCTTCTTCTTCTTCTTCTTCTTTTTTAAATTTTTTAACGTTTATTTATTTTTGAGAGAGAGAGAGAGAGAGAAAGAGAGCATGAGCAGGGGAGGGGTAGGGAGAGGGGGAGACATTGAATCCGAAGCAGGCTCCAGGCTCTGAGCTGTCAGCACAGAACCTGACACAGGGCTCAATCCCACGAACTGTGAGATCATGACCTGAGCCAAAGTCAGATGCTTAACCGACCGAGACACCCAGGCACCCCAACTCTTTTCTTAAATAAGGAATATATCAGCGGTCTTCTCCATCTTGAGGGGAACAAATGAAATGACACTTATGAAAATACACTGAAAACCACAATAAATCATGAATAGCAGCAGGGAGGCTGAGTGCTGTGGATACATTAGGGAAACATTAAACTCTAGGAGAGGAAGCAGGAAGCAGGAGCCATGGGACACAATCTGAGCCTGGGAAGGGGCCCTGAGCAATAGCTAGGATGGGAATGGGAAGCAGGTGTAGACAGAGGAAGAACAGGCATATGTGGGCATCAGAAGGAGGCCCAGGGATTAGAGGTGAACTCTGCTACCTGGTAATCTTCCCGAGGGTTCGCTGCCTATCTGTGATGCATGCTTCCCAAGAGTTTCTGTAGAAAACGTGGAAACAAAATTCTGCCATATTAGTTGAAGAAATAAAAAATTCAAGTCACAGAAACTTGGGATGTCCTCCTTTGACTTTACCACACCCACACCTTGGTCTCAGGAGGCAGGCTTCAAGAGCTTCATCTCTTGCATGGAGGGAGGACAAGAGGTTCACTGGACGAAAGGGACATGTCAAAGTGAGGTCAATCTAACCTCTGGGACAATGAGAAAGCGCAGTAGGCTGAGATCCTAAAGCCAAGGAGGCTGAGCGAGAACAACTATGGCCTAGGATTCAGGAGCATTCAGCATCTCTGAGTTCTAGATCCAATGGCGCCACCAGTCACGGACCTCTCTGCACTTCAGCTTCCCTGTTTGTAATGTGTGGATACTGGGATCAGCTGATTCTTTCCCACCCTGACACTCCCCCCCGCCCCCCCCCCCCGCCATAGGGCACCCCCATGTGGTGAAGATGGTTAAAGGGTTGTAATAGGGGAATGAAGACCTGGAATGGAGAAAGAGATTCTAACAAAGATGCAAAGAGAAAAGAGGTACAGGAAAGAAAGAGAGAGGATGTCTGCTCTTAGTGAGCAGAGGCTGTGTCCTGGCTGGCTCCGCTTCTGGGAGGCCACTTGATGGTCCAGGGACAAATGCCAAGACGCAATTAGACTGAGACAGGAGAAGGACTCCACTTCATGCTAAGCTCTTTGAGGCTCATCTTTATCCCCCAGCAAACCTAACACAAGATGAGTAAATGAATGGAATTTGCTCAGTGAATAGGAACATTATGCCTCAATAAAGTCATCCAGTGATTAGCAACAAAATCCTATGTGGTTCAGTAATACTGAAGCATGTGCCTATCAGTGTCAAGTTCCAACAAACCAAGGCCCTTGGCTATCACCGTGAGTAGAGCTCACCCCAACCCATCGCTTGAAAGATGGAGAGGGGTGCCTGGCTGGCTCAGTCCGTTAAGCATAAAGCATTTGTCTGACTCTTGGTTTTGGCTCAGGTCATGATCTCATGGTCCATGACATCAAGCCCTGCACCGGGCTCTGTGCTGACAGCACGGAGGCTGCTTGGGATTCTTTCTCTCCCCCTCTCTCTCTCAAAATAAAAAAATAAACTTTAAAAAAAAAAAAAGAAAGAAAAATGGAGAATATGGGGCCTAGGCAGGGTAAGTGAGGTGCTGAAGCCCTGTAAGAGCAGGCATGTGATTGGAATGTAGATCTCACTGCCTCCCAGAGAAGACAAAATAAAGAACCACAGATGTAAGAAACAAGATACTGTCTACTTTCATGACAAGAAGGGTGATAATAGTTGCAAATATGGAGAGGAGTCTTGCAGGTGAGAGATGCAGGTTAGATGCCCTCTGTGTCCTCAAAGTAAAGGAAAATGGGTTGTTGAAAAAACAGAAGACTGTGGTCAGGCAGGCAGAAATGCCTGTGTGTTAGGGATCCAACTACTTTGCTGAAAAAAGCCATTACTTAATAGTGACCTTTTCCAACTGCAATTCTCTTGAATACTCAGTTATCAGGATTCACAAAGGTTAGCTGCAAGAATCTTTGTGTTAATAAATACCACGTGGAATTTTTTCAAGCCGCAATTCTTTGTTTAAACATCATATTTCTTCCTCATGGAGAGCAGAAATTTATGCTGCTATTTATGTCTAAAATAACATCACTTCTGCTAAATAAACAGATCCTTTAAAAAAATAGAAATCAAGCATTTGAAGGCTCTCAAGGGTTATTCCTGCAGACATCCCCTCCATGCAACCAAAAGGACCCAAGGCTAATAAGATATGCAGTAATTATAACACGTCTGGCCAAGAGACGTCCTTCTGTGTGTAAATATTTTATGGGGCAGCGCCATGCAATGGCACCTACAGAGTAAAGTATTGCCTCAGTGAGCCTCAGGGAATCTTAATCACTTCTCATTAATCAGCCTCTCTTAACTTTCTGTACCTAGAATGCTGTTTCAAGAAACCAAAAGCCACCAAAAAATGAAAACATCCCTGAAAGATGGTATTAACGCTATTTACACTAAGAGGAAGCATTTCTGCGGTTTCAAATGCAGCATGCATGATAATCAAAAACCTTACCTTGATGACCTGTTGGGGCAGAAGCAACAAGTCTAAAGAGAAATCACAAGTAACATCCACTCTACTAAGCTGTTAAAAAGATACTCCATTTTACCTCGTGCTCTGGGGTAGGAGATGGCGTTACAGAACTAAGTGACCCTTTTCTAGAACCATGGAGATCTGCGGGGGTGGAGACAGGGCGCTCCCACTGAGTGGTCCCTGTTGGTATGTGCCAATAATAGGTCCCAGCGACGTCAATGATTCTCTTCCAGCCAGGCGGCAAATCCGGATCAGTCTGAAAGGAGTGATCACTCCATATATCTGCTGGGAAATGGAAAATAAGAGGGTTTTATTAAAAGCGAAACAATTACAGTATTCCAATTTCACCCCTAAGAGTTTGGAGAATCCCACAGGCAGATGCGTCCACAGCACTAATGAGAACTAAAGACATCCTATGGACACAGAGTATGGTAAAGGGGACGATAATGGAAAGAAACAAGAGAAGAACTGGAAAAGAAGATGGACACTTGAGAATACAGACATTAAGGACCCGTCATCAAGTCATCTTACAGCTTCAAGACTCCTGTGAACAACTTAAAAGCTCCATTAGCTGAAATCAACGACCCAAGCAAAATTTGCAAGGTTACAGGCAAAATCTACTGACTCCTTTATAAATCAGGAAGATTTACTGGTTGGCATCTTATACCATTTTCAGCAATGGGTGGAACTCTTCTTTTCTTTAATCACTTTCCATAAATGAGTACTGTATTTATAGCTTTGCTTTTACAACTCCTCCCATTTGACTGTCCACATCTACAAAGTAGCAGTGTCTTTTCTAACACTCTACAATTCGAAATTGCGCACAGAAGATTCCTAAGGAAGGCAGACTAGAAAATCCCTGGAATTCAAGAAGGGACCAGACCGACTATAAAAACAGGTCATGAAGGAGGGTGAGTGTGAAATATGACAGAGAATGGTGGGGACTGTGGCGAAATGGAAAGCATGTGCGAAGTCCAAAGGCATTCAAATTAAAAAAAATAATAATGTGTTATATTATGTATGTGTATAGCAGGGGGAGTATGTGTATAGCAGGGGGAGTAAAATACACATGTTGGGCAATTTCAGCGATCCCTGGCCTGTATCAATATTTTACCAGTTTACTGGATAATTATTTGCTTTTTTAAAATCTCATTTTGGCCTTCTTTGAGTTGAATATGAAATGAGTGGGCAAGAAAAGAGGAGAGAGAAGGAAGCAGAGTAGGAAATCCATAAAGAAGGAGCCACCGTGGAGAAATCACAGGTAGCTGTATCAACATATGTACATGTATAGGCAGTGAAACTTCAGAAACTTGTGCTTTAAATCTGAGGATTGCTTTTTTTCTAAGGATGAGACCTATGGGGCCACTCGTCAGAGGAGAAGCACGTGGGCTTTGCTCTGTGCAAATGCCATTGCATCACGTGGGCAGGCGTCACTGACTGTTACAGCGACAACAAGGAAAAAAGGAACCAAACAAAGAGGTTGATTAAGACTATGGGCACAGATGCGCATTCATGCGGTGGTTTGGCATCCCAGCATTCACTTTTCTCATTTCAATCTGCCAGGGGCAAAACTGCCACTTGTCTCAAATTATGATGGACATTCCCCCTCCCCCTACAGGAAATTAAGCATGATGACATAATTTCAACTTAACTAAAATTTTCAGAAACAACTTGAAACAAACATGTATACACTCCTTTGTCCTGTTTCCTTTTCAGTGGTGCATAGGGGTTGTTTTTAGCATCTCAAGTGGGACAGGAAAAATAAAATACACAGGTCTCTGGATTAAGTTGGGAGAAAAACCTTGTCCCATTCTAGTGGTTTACGGAACCAAGCTTTGCGGCTTGAAACTCTTGAAAGGGCATAAAGAGGCTGCTAGTTACCATTTCTGTGGTTTTTGAGGTCTGAGGGTCTGAGTTTACACATTTATCCTTGTTGTCTCTACAGTTGGGACATAAGCACATAGGCAGGATACCACCTTCAGAATATGGAATCATGTTGGACCAAGGACAGAAAGCAACATCAGTGGCCTTTGGGTTTGGCTGTCTATCCAGAACCTTGAAGGCAGCAGAAGGGCTCTGGGCTGCCTAGCGCTTTTCTGTCTGCAAACAGACCTACCTGCCTATATTTGGTTTATATTCTGAGGCTCTGCTGAGATTTTGTTGGAATTAAAACAAAAAGGAGATTTCTTCTGGTGCTAAAAATTGATGATGATAATGATTATGATAGAGGAAGTGAGGTCGGCACATTGACAGTATTATTAACAGTTCCAGAAACATGTATAGAATCCCTTCCACATCATCCCACACTGGGTTTTAAGGGATGTAAGCCCTTAAATGAGGGCAAAGAGACATCATATCTGTCTTGTTCATCATCATATTCCCAACACCTAGAATGGCAGGTGTTCAATAACAGTGAGTTGGATGGATAGACGGGGGATGGATGGAAGGAACGAAGGAAGGAAGAATTAAGAAGGAGGGGAAAATAAATGACTGAATGAAGTCTTTGAATGGTGGGAATTGGAACTTAGCAAAAGAAGAATTCTGAAGAAATCAGTTCTGTGCAGTTTCACAAAACAGAGCAATTTCACAACCCCCAAGAATAGCAATGTCTACTTTCCTTGATGGTGTATCTGAATGTTCTTATGGATAAAAGGAAACATAATATGACAAATTGGAAAGAGTCCTGGGCTGGTGGCCAAGAGACTCTAAGTTGAGATTTTGGTTCTTTTTTTTTTTTTTTTTTTTTTTTATTGATAGGTACCACAGGGAACACTAAGAAATATTCTGAGGCACCTTGGCCTCATTACATTTCCTTTTGTTTAATCTTGTTAGCCCCCAATTTCGTTTTCCTACATAAAATTAGGTACACACTTAAATAAGTATTTGGACCTTATTCAACAGGTCAGTGGTTTTCAACTTTTATCAAAGTGGGAGGAAGACAGTGGTGTAGGCAGGTGGAATCCCAGACCCCTCCAGGCCCTACTGACCACACCAGCACCATTTTTATCAGTTTCCACTACTGGTCTTACATGTACGATTTTCCTTGAAAACAGAGATCAGGGTTTTGTTTGTTTGTTTGTTTTTGCTTAAAATAAAGTTTGACACCATAGCTAAAGCAAAAGTACAGTGGGGCCAAGACATCTAAACCCCAAGAAGCTGCTTCTGTCAACAGATTATTCAAAATATTGCAAAGCAGCTTAAAATAGTTGAGTACCATAGTGCATGTGGCATGAAGGAGGGCACGCAGACTAAATCAATATAGGAAAAATCTATAAACACCAGGTGATTAGAGGAGAGAGTTCCAACCCTTTCTGATTCTCAGAAAATTACTTTGTGTAGCTTTGCTGGAGACAAAGGAGCTGATGTTGCAGAAAGGAAATGGTTGCTGATAGTTTCAATGCCCTTCTGATTCTCAGCAGTTTTCTCACACTGAGTTGTCTGTCATAAGCCCCTTCTTGGCAGATCTGCTTAGAGTTCTGAAGTCTTGGTATTCTTAGTTTTCAGCGGGAACACACTGAAAGACCTCCATACTGGAGAACTCGTTTCTTTTGGGGTGAGTCACTGTGGAACAATAACCTTAGGAAGATCCATTCAGCACTGGCCAGCATAAAGCAAACCACAGGATTCCATCCCAGTTACCCAACGTCAGGATTGGAACTCAGACCAACTGTTGGTAGGGAGTGGGGTGACTTAAGGAAAGATTTATAGGAGAGTTAAAATGGAGAAATCTATAGAAAGCTAGAAGAGTATTTTTTTAATGTTTATGTTTATTTTTGAGAGAGAGAGAGAGAGAGAGAGAGAGAGAGAGAGAGAAAGAATGAGTGGGGGAGGGGCAGAGAGAGACGGAGACACAGAATCCAAAGCAGGCTCCAGGCTCCGAGCTGTCAGCACAGAGCCCGACGCGGGACTTGAACTCACGGACCGTGAGATCACGACCTGAGCCGAAGTCGGACGCTTAACCGACTGAGCCACCCAGGCGCCCCTAGAAGAGTATTTTTTAAATGTTTATGTTTATTTTTGAGAGAGAGAGAGAGAGAGAGAGAGAGAGAGAGAGAGAGAGAGAGAGAGAAAGAATGAGTGGGGGAGGGGCAGAGAGAGACGGAGACACAGAATCCAAAGCAGGCTCCAGGCTCCGAGCTGTCAGCACAGAGCCCGACGCGGGACTTGAACTCACGGACCGTGAGATCACGACCTGAGCCGAAGTCAGACGCTTAACCGACTGAGCCACCCAGGCGCCCCTAGAAGAGTATTTTTTAAATGTTTATGTTTATTTTTGAGAAAGAGAGAGAGAGAGAGAGAGAGAGAGAGAGAGAGAGAGAGAGAGAATGAGTGGGGGAGGGGCAGAGAGAGACGGAGACACAGAATCTGAAGCAGGCTCCAGGCTCCG
The DNA here is from genome assembly GCF_022079265.1 of Lynx rufus. Lineage (NCBI taxonomy): Eukaryota > Metazoa > Chordata > Mammalia > Carnivora > Felidae > Lynx > Lynx rufus. The sequence continues at coordinate 31,189,971 of NW_025814845.1, forward strand.
AGCTGTCAGCACACAGCCTGATGCAGGGCTTGAACTCACAAACGGTGAGATCATGACCTGAGCCGAAGTCAGATGCTTAACCGACTGAGTCACCCAGGTGCCCAGCCTGAAGAGTGTTTTTAAATATTCCAGTAAAACTAGAAATCAGGGGAGTCAGCAAAGACTCTAAATACGGCAGAACGCAGCCTGGCATGCAACCAAGTGTGAACTCTGTACGGGGCCTTTGTATTTTGGCTCAACTGCTCATTATTTGAACGACCTCCGCCAAGTTACTCAATCTCTTTGGGCTTCAGATGCTTATCTGTAAAATAGGGATCAAAACAGTGTCTACTCTGCATCACTGGGCATTGTATAAAACACTCAGAATAAAGGTTGGCATAGTACAGGCATATTTACCACATAAATGTTCACTGTTATTGCTATTATTATACATCATAGGTCTCCAAAGCCAACAATATAATAATATACTAAGTTCACCAAACCCACCATAAAAAAAATTTTTCCTATGTCCAAAGGAAAATTCCCCCTATAGAATTTATGGGGCTATGTGATCATCATGGTTCAAAGAATAAAGATAAAAGAAGATAATCTTACGGTGACCCTTTCTCTAGAGAGAAGGTCACCGGACTCCCTTAGCAGGGCTGGACTTTGAGGACCTGGGCAGGTCAGAGGAGACCAGACTCTACCCACCATGCCTTGCTGAGCTTCTGGCCTGGCTGGCCGGGGTTCTCCTTCGGCCATACCTCCTCTTTCTTCAAATGTCTGTCTCTCAATTAATGTGGAAGGAAAAATGTAAATATTTCATAATTTTAAAAACAAAGATTCATGTCCCCTGTGGTCTACTTTAAAGCAGATTTACTAAATTTTTCCTAGGTTTCTCTCAAACGCGAACCACCCCCAAATGAATAAAGTTGCCTTGTTTTGCAGGATTCCTGAATTTTTTCTCCCACGTGGGTCTAGGCCCTTCATTACCAAAAAAAAAAAAAAAAAAAAAAAAAAAAAGTTCTCTACCCATAAAGTAAAGCACATCTTCACATTACCACATTTAATGCTCACATCGATCCCCGCTCGAGGGCAAGGGAGGGACTATTAGCACACCAGGACAAGAATCCAGGCCTTTCAAGGTTTAAACCCAACTGACATTAGTGCTGCCATGAGGTTCTGAAAGCTAGGAACAATACTGCTGTTAAGAGAACAAGTTACAAGGGGCCCAACACGCATTGAAGGCTGAAGTACCCAGATCCTTTCTTAACTTCTTTACTGCAGGAGCTCGTGGAGTCTCCACAGCTCCCCTATGAAGAACACACTATTGTAATCCCCTTTCTAAGGCTCAGGGAGGACAGCTGCTTGGTTTAAAGCCAAGGGGGTAAACTATGTCCCTATGTCTGGATGGAGTTACTTTTTCAGCCACCACCTGAGAGAAACCAGTATGGACAGCTTGGGGGAACGGAGAAGCTGTAAAGAGTGGTGAAAACAAACGAAAAGAACGCAATGGCTGCAAGTCTGGTGCTAGGAGACCAGCCAGCTGACCTGACCAAGGTCAAACAGCTAATAAGTTGAGCACAAAGATCTGCCCCAAGGGGCTGGCCCTCAGCCCGCCTGGAGCCACCCTTGTCTGGGTACATCAACTGGAGGACACTTCCAGTGTAGTCTTTACATAGGATCTTCCTTTTTGTGCCTAATTCTGCTTTCAGTAATCCGGACAACCACTCCAGCTGGCCCCCTCCCCATCAGAAGCCTCAGGATCAAATTCCAACCTCAGGCCCACTGCAGAGACTAAGATTCCACCTATTTTCCCTCTTCCCCTCCGTACAGGATCTTGCGCCTAAGAGGCTTTCAGATCACCACTGCATCTCGCTGAAGGCACTGTCACAAGCTAACAGGACAGTTCAGCAGTAAGAGCTGAAAGCCACAGGTGTCCTTTCAAAGTGGCTCTGTGACCCTTCGTTGTTTGTGGTTTTGTTCTGGAAGCAGAGCCTGGAAGTCAGAGTATAAGATGGCAAGGCTGAGAGCCCCCAGAAAGTCCTTCTTTGTGCCGAGAGCCTCCTGGGGCCAAGAGCAATACTTGGCGTGGGAACAAGGAGCCCATCTGTGAGCAGCAAAGACCGGCGGCCCCTTCCAGCCACCTCAGGCGCCAGTGCCTGTGCTGTGGGCCTGGCTCCACTTTGGCTTCTTCTTCGCAGGGACCCGCTCCCCACACCCTTTCCCCGTGGAGATGTAGGTGAGGTAAGCCCAACTCTAATCATCCTCTCCCCGGGGTTCACTTGCAGGAGCCCAAGGGTCAAATGAAAACAAATTCGCATCCAGCAGCAGCTGGAAATTTCCTCTGCTGCTCCAGAGGCCACAGGAAGGAGGAATGGATGAGCTGAGATTCTAAATTTGGCAAGGTCTGCGGTGCAGAGCACAAAAGCTTCCCTCAGTTCCTCAGAATGGCACTCACTCCCTTCCTCCACCTTTGTGTACCCAGTGCCTTTGATGTGCGAGGCATGGGGTGAGGGGGCCAGCAGGAAAGGGCAGATGGAGTAATTCATTCAACAAATATTTCCGGTCTACTCTGTGCCAGGCATTGTTTTAGGGCTGGGGATGCATGGGGTCATCAGATAGATCTTGTCCTGCACTGGTGACGTGGGGCAGTGGTTCTCAAGCATCAGAGTCACCTGGAGAACCTGCTAGAAGCAACAACTGGGTATCACCCCAGAGTTTCTGGCTCAGCAGGTCTGGGGTAGGGCCTAAGAATCTGCATTTCCAGCAATTCCCAGGTGATGCTGACTCCATGGTGGTTTGGGACCATGCTTTTAAGAACCATTGGCCTAAGAAAACAGAAAAAGTAGTAATTCTTCCCCATCCAACTCCATCTGGCACCTGGTTCCACAAAATTAGGAATGTGAATGGATGTTCATCCATCCATCCATCCATCCATCCATCCATCCATCCACTTACTCACTCACTCTTTCGTATTGAGGGGTTCCAATAAACGTCAAGTACTATTTTTCTAGAAGCTGAGAATATGGTAATGAATAAAAGAAGCAAATTGGGTCATGTGATCAACCGTGTCTGGGAACGGAGTGGGCTATTTGGACAGGACAGTCTGGGGAGGTCTCGGAGGAGCAATATATCCCTAAACCAGAAAGGGCCAGACTTGCGAAGAGACAAGAGAACAGCAATCCCAGCAACGGGAATGTAACTTGTCACTGTAACAGAAAAATCGCTCCAGGCAGGGCTAAGTGGTCTAGGATAAGATCAAGGCCACCAGGACTAGGCTTTCTCCCTCTATGCAAAGGAACTCTTGAAGGTCTTTTGCAACCTGTGTTTTTAAAATCAAGAGTATTCTGCACAACGCTTCCATTCTTCAACAAGAAAAAAACTCTTTCTTCCAAAGTCTAAGCTGCAGCTGCTAACTTATCTCTTGAACAATATTATTCCTGAAGGAGCAGATGCTTTAATACGAACTACACGTTTCCCTCGCTATCCAGAAGTAGATGAAACCTTTCAAAGGCCAAAATGGCAATAAAGCTAAGAAAAGAAGCAAATACCATTAATTTATATGGAAAAAATTTTGAGGGGTCCCAGACCCAAAAAATAACCTCTCTTAGGCTTTTCTGATCCCCCAGGACACATCTTGCTAACAGATGCACAAAATAAATCAAGATAAAGCACAGATGCTCACAGACACAGCTCAATGCTGTGGCGAACGGGTGCTGAGTTGCTGAGCGTAGGTCCCTGGGAGGGAGCTTGGTGGGGCCGCCCTCACTGCTGGGGGTGCACGCCACCCCTGTAACATCTCACTGCAAAACAAACACTGAATACGGTTTTTACCCTTTTAAGTAAAAGCAAAGTCCTCTTGGATTTCTTTTGGTTCGTGCAAACAGGTACTAATGCAGGTGTTTTGAAAAAGCAAAGTGGCATAACACAAACTTTTGAGAAGATTTGAATTGAACTGTATCTGAATTTAACTCTGAAATTCTTTTTGATCACCTGGTGGTCTGCTTCCTTTGCCTTTCTTCTTGTCTCTCTCTCTCTCTCTCCCCTTACTTAGTCCCTTTATTTTCTTCTGGACCCAGAACTTCCTTGTCAGAGTAGAGCAAGCAAGACTCTCGATCCCCTCCAGCTTCATCACCAACTTCTGGAGACAACAGCAAGGAACCAGGGCTCTGGGACTACATCACTTATTATAGATTTGCTGGGAGTCCAAGCAGTATACGAAGGCTGCTTAGACTCTGGCGTCAAACTGTCCTCGGCTAAAGGAACTGGCAAAAACAATGACCATGGATACCAGGGAATAAGCCCCGAAATGTCCCAAATCTGTGAGCTTTCAGAATTCTGACCCACCAGCCTGCCAGACAGTGAGGAGGAAAGCTCACCAAAAAGTTTTAGGGACTCTTCTATTTCTTGATACTTATTTACAAAGGCATGACGGGGACCCTGAAATGTCTATCCCAGACTTAGGAAAATTACACGTTGTACTCAACTGCACTTTCCTGCGGTGCCTTTCTTTTAAGAGTTGCAATAACATTCTTAACAGTTTTGGGAGCACTAGTTTCCTAATACTTTCTCTCATGTTTTTCTTCTAAAATGATAATATTAAAATTTTGGAGTGTCCTTGAAATAGGAAGCTATTTGTAGCTGAGGATTTTTCTGTTAAAGATTCTTGAGTAAATATTCCAAGAACTCACTATTTAAACAGTCCTTAAATTGGGGCATTATAACATTACATACTTTGTATATTTTTATCAAGTATTTTGGCATAAGAGCAACACAAAATTTCTTAATTTAAACTCACTGGAGACATAGTCTTTGCTGGGCTTAGTCTACTAGAATTGTTTCAGGGCCAGGTTACTATCACAGACAGGGGAACTGGAGTTAGCTGGCAGTTTTGAATCTCTGCTCCAATGCTGGCCGTGTCACCTGTGACAAATGGCTTAACTTACTTACTTATTTTTTTCTTTCTTTCTTTCTTTCTTTCTTTCTTTCTTTCTTTCTTTCTTTATTTCTTTCTTTCTTTTCTTTTCTTTCTTTCCTCTCTCTCTCTTTCCCTCTTTCTTTCTCTCTCTCTCTTTTCCTTCCTTCCTTCCTTCCTTCCTTCCTTCCTTCCTTCCTTCCTTCCCTCCTTCCTTCCAAATGGTACAACTACTTTAAGTTTAGTTGTTTTGGGTTTTTTTTTTTTTTTAATTTATTTTGAGAGAGAGAGAGCATAAGCAGGGTAGGGGCAGAGACAGAGAGAGGAGAGAGAGAATCCCGGCATGGGGCTCGAACCCACGAACCGTGAGATCACGACCTGAGCTGAAGGCAGACGCTTAACCGACTGAGCAACGCAAGCAACCCCAAATGGCTTAATTTCTAATGGCCTGTCCGCTCACTGTACAAAAGAGCCGGTCCCACCCCATGGTACAAAGCACCTGGCACAAAGTTGGGCACGTAGTAATCACTCAGTAAATGTTTGTAACTAGCTATGAATCGCTTCACTCAAATGTGGCTTTGGGGGGAAATATCCTGTAATACATAACATTTTTTGAAATGGCATCAGCCACTGCTCATTTCATTTAAAAAGATTTCAGAGAGTTTGCAGCCACCAAACGGGTTTTTACTAAAAAGACAGTTTTTTATTTAGATCAAGAAAACGAGATAATATTGGCCACCCACGTATCAACTCAGAAACATGAAAACACACTGGTTTGAGTAAGTGGCACCTCTTTAATTAGCATGTGGCTCTTTTATGTCATGAAGCTTAGCCATTAAAGAAGCAGAAATGAAGTCAGAATAGTCTTGTTAAGTGTGCTTTATGAAGACATCCTTCTTTTGAGTCTGTTTCTATTCTCCCTCATGTCCCCATGAAAGAATGTGTATAGGAACTGTTGGCAGAAGGTAAAAGGACACTATGCTTATCTGTTCACAGACTGTTACCCAAAATCAAAACATAATACCCGAACCAGGGACCCTGCAAAGGCAAACTTAAAAACTAAAAGGCAGAAGATGTAAGTAGCTACAAATTTTCTGGAGGAAAAATTGGTATTTGTAAATATCCACCCATCTGTACAAACCTACATATACATATAGGTGAGGTTAATCATATGACTGGTTAAAGACTATTTTAAATACCATCAGAAGGTCTCATTCTAAACACCCAAACATACAATAAAACATGTACTTTCTTTTAAGTTATGAAACGAGATGTTAAAATCTTAAGATGATATGAAATATAACCTAAGAACACTATTTCCTTTTAAAGTGTGCACTAAGTACAAAGTAGCACAATTTACAAACACTTCTGAGAAACTATAGGCTCAGTAGCTACCCCCTCCAAAAAAAAGCCCTTATACATAAACTACTAGGTATTTACCCACAGGGTACAAAAACACAGATTTTAAGGGATACATGCACCCCGATGCGTATAGCAGCATTATCAACAACAGCCAAACTATATGGAGAGAGCCCAAGTGTCCATCAACTGATGAATGGACAAAGAAAAGGTGGTATATATACACAATGGAATATTGGTCAGCCATCAAAAAAAAAAATGAAATCTTGCATTTGCAATGACATGGATGGAGCTAGAGGGTACTATGCAAGGCAAAATAAGTCAGAGAAAGACAAATACCCAAATGATCATTCATGTATAATTTAGGAAACAAAACAGATGACCATATGGGAAGGAGGGGGGGCAGGGGGAGAGGGAAGCAAACAAGAAGAGACTCTTTACTATGGAGAATGAAATGAGGAGGGGTAGTGGGTGGGGAGATGGGCCAGATGGGCATTAAGGAGGGCACTTGTTACGATGAGCACTGGGTGTTGTATGTATATGATGAATCACTATATTCTAAAACAATATTACACTATATGTTAACTAGAATTTAAATGAAAATTGAGAAAACAAAAACTTAAACCTTGAGTGGAGACTCGTATTTTACTTTGAAAAAGTTATAGGCCATTTCAGTAACCTCAATTTTATTTTTCTAAGAATAGCTAGGAAAAACCTGTATTGCATTGAAACAACAAATCTCCAAAATTCAAAAGCCTAATCACAATAATGAATGGAGAATGACTGCAGGTGGGCGTGCTCTTGAAATCAACAATTTTTTGGACAATCTTTTTAATTTTTTAAAGTTCATTTTTTTATTTAGTCATCTCTCTACCCAACATGGGGCTTGAACCCACGACCCTGAGAGCAAGAGTCAAATACTCTTCCAGCTGAGTCTGCCAGGTGCCCCAATTTTTTGGTAATTTTAAAAAGTAAAGATCGTATTTATATCAAATTGCTAGGCAGGTTTATTACTTTTTTCTCCAGTTGTCTGAGTAAACCACTCACCTACTCAAAGACAGCAGTACATCTTATTCCATACCAGATGGGATTATTACGTTTGGCAAGAAGATTAACAAATCAGACCTAATACCCTTTGCTTTGTCTACTCCTAAACACAGTGTTCTAGAAAGATCTATGATTATATGGAAATTAAGCAAAGGGTAACTGCACAACATTATTCAGAGAATATGTCCAACTGCCATAGCCTCAGTCGACCTAAGCACACAACTTTCTTATTTATTATTTCACAGTGAGCAGTGGGGAAGAGAAGACAAAATACCACCGCAGGCATGAATCTTTCTTTGGCTTCCAAACAATGAGACAAGATAGAATTACTACTGGCACCACACTCTTTCAAGGTAGACGGGTTTGAAAGTATATTAAATAGAGCCAGTATTTTCCCCTTTATTTTGGCAGGGTCTTCAATGTACTTTCTCTTTGAGCTGTGGTCCTCCTCAGGCTGATACACAGTAGCAATGATGACAAGGTAGAAGCTATTCCAGAGGTTGCCTTGACTAACTTCAAGGTCATTATTATTCTAAATGATGGCATACCAGGACTTGACTTCTCAGCTGTGTTAAATATTAGAACAAAAGATGGTATTGAGAATCTAGGAAATAGGCACAGTATTCTACAACAAATTACAATTTGGTCTTTTATCAGTGTATTAAAAGAGTAAGGTGAATGGATGCCATCTTTTCCAAAATACTATGCGTCGGAGCACACAGAACTATATTCCCATAGATTAAAATGTATATATTGTGTTTCTGATACACGAACTAGAACATGTATTTCTATAGCACTACAGGACTTTCAAAGTGCTGTAACTAATCCAATCTCATCTGATACCACAAAATCTTGCGACGCAGGTAAAAGAGATCTTACTCCCATTTCATAGGTGAAGAAAAAGATTTCAACCAGGTGAACTAACTTGATGAGGCTGGGGAACTGCTTATCGTTGATTATGGAGAAATCTTTGTGTATTTTTGTCTGGAAACCATTCTATTTGTTAAGTGCACTTTTAAAGTTTTAAGTGCCCTTAAAAATATCAGCATAACTGAACTAATCTGTCCATCTGCCAAGGTGGTTAGTGGACAAACTTTAGTATTTGATGTAAAATAGGATTTCTAGACTATGGATGGGGGGAGGAGTTCAGAGAAAAATATTTTCCTGAGATTACCTTTTAAAAACACAATTAAAAAGATCAAGGTAAAAGCTATTTTTTATTACTTCTCTGAGATATTTAGTCTCCATCCAAATCAAAAGAGAATTTGAAGCAGCTTATGTAAAAGATATAAACATATTTCAACATGAGAGGATACAGCCATGGAGTTGAGAAGAAATTCCGTTTTTTATTCCAAAAATTTACAAAGTTTTAGTTATCTAATTGAAGTAGTTTATCAAAAAAGAAACTTTTCCTAAGCATCAAATCTTAGCATGCTGGAAACAGCACTAGAGGTAGAAAGGCAGTAAACTGATAATGGAGGTTTTACCTTGCATCTAGGTGGTCTTATTTTGTCAATCTTGTTCTAAATTTTTTTTTTTAACACTTATTTATCTTTGAGACGGAGAGAGAGACAGAGCGTGAACAGGGGAGGGGCAGAGGGAGAGGGAGACACAGAATCCGAAACAGGCTCCAGGCTCTGAGCTGTCAGCCCAGAGCCCGACGCGGGGCTCGAACTCACGGACCGCAAGATCATGACCCGAGCCGAAGTCGGCCGCCCAACTGACCAAGCCACCCAGGCGCCCCTTGTCAATCTTGTTCTAAATTGTAATTGTGTTGCACAATAGGTAATTAAATGTAAACTTTTTTTTTTTTTAAATAATAAAGTTAACTGGGCAAACCATTCTGTACTATTCCTCTTGTCTATGAGAAGCGTGGTGCTGGGGTCTCATTAGTAAGATACCTGTAGGAGACACTGAAAGTTGTTCATCAATATCCAGTGTCTTCTTCCAAAGCGGTAAATACTTTTTACTGGAAACATGCCCACCCAGAACACAGAATACATTTCCCAGCCTTCCCTGCAGCTAGATGTGAGCAGGCAGATCACATTCTAATCACTGGGACGTAAGTACAAGAACTGTATGCTACTTTCCAAGAACCGTTCTTATAGAATAGCTGGCAGGCATATGTTTTCTTGCTGTCTGGAAGAGATATGCTGCCTTGGACCACGAGGACGCAGGCTATACCCTAGCGATAGTGAAGAAGTACAGCCAAGGAATTTGGGTTCCTGGGGTCTTTGGGGAACAGAGCCACCGTATCAGTGAATTGCTACTTCCAGGCTTCTGTGTGAAAGAGAAATCAATTTCTATTGCAGTAAGCCACTATCATTGTAAAGTTTTGTATTATGAGCAGTTGAAATTGATCCTAACTCATTTATCTGATGGCACAAAACAGAATTCCAGATCTAGCACCTAGGAAAAGAAACAGGTTCTAATGGATTGGCTTTGTAATCTCATATTCAAACCTAAACCTATAAGCATCTACACTATGGAGTTAAGGAACCCAGGCTCCTGACTCCCGAACTCTTTCTAAAACAGCACACATTGCTGGGATGTCACTTCATTGGTTGCCACTCATTCACTTCCTACCACCCACCAAGCCAAACACCTTAACCTCGTCTCCTACTCCCGTCAAAAATACCAAATGAGGAAACTGTGTTGGGTCTAGTTCTTCACAAACCTCAAGAAGTACCTACCAGGATGCAACCACCCACAAGCAGCATCTTAGTCGCCAGTTGTTTGATTCAAGGCTTTGAATTCTGTGATCTATACTGCGCTCCACTCCCACCCCCTCTGAATCTAGGTCAGGAGAGAAAAGCAAAGATTCTCCAGTGGAAAACAAAATGGCAAAACCAGTCAGCTGCTCCGCACCTGTGCGATAACTTGGGTCTTCTTTTCCAGTAATGAAAGAGTGATGATGTGCAGAGCTCTGAGTTTTTCAAAGATGCTGAGGCTACTGGCAGAAAAGAGGCAGGGGTATTTGTGGATCCCATCTGCCAGGGATGCACGTGGAGAAACTGTCATTTCCTTATGCTTCTCAAAATAGGATCTAGCCTAAGACAATATTAGGTAATTGAGCCCAAATCCCAGGAAAGGACAAGTACATGGAACAATCATTCTCAAAAACCTCAAACAATAAATGAGCGCTCAAAGTTTTGAAAGACTGCCTTTCTGTGAAGATCAGGATATGGAACTGTTTGGTGTTTAAGCTGTGGGCCCCCAAGCACAAAATGTTCAGAAAAAGTGTCACAGAGATGTTATTAATCACAAATTAAACAGATCTAAGTTCCTGAAAGCAAAGGTAAAGCTTGTTTCTCTTTTTATTTGAATCAACCAAGGTACCGCAAATATGTCTCACACATACTAGGTGTGCAGTCTAAGTTTTCTGGAGGTTAGTGAATGCAGTTGGGAGTGGCTCCCTTTTCTCATTTCATTCTCTGAAACTAAGAAGCTACCTAGATAATATCTACATGAATGACAACTACAGAAAAGAGGAGGACAAAGAAGAGGAAGGAGAAGGGAAGGAAGGAAGGAAAGAAGGGTGGCAGGGAGGGAGGGAGAAGGGAGTAAGAACAGGTACCACTAAGCATCCTGCCTGCTGAGTGTGAGTTGAGTTCTACTTTGCTATGACATGTAGAGTAACTGTTGGCTAGTTTTATTCAGCCTCGAATGCACCAGTTAACACACTGGGCCTCCAATTCCAGCCAATAGGCTAAAATTATTTTCCCACTAGAAAAAATGCTCTTAAAGCATTATCAGTTCTCGTCTGCAGGTTGTCTGGGAAGGATTCCAAATTTATACGCAACAGAAATAGGATTTTTTCTTTTCGTCTCGAATTCTAAGCTCTCACTTGTGAAAACTGATTCATACAAAGTTTTTGTTCTGGGTTAGCTCCATTTCTTTCTTTCTAAATCTGTAAAGGATGGCCTACCTGGTCTTAAATTTTGGTATGTTCTAAGCATCTTGTGCCTCAGCTTTCCCCATTACCTTCTCTCTCTGAAAGAAATCACTAGAACCTAAAAGCTGTTGAGAGCACACAAATAATGCTTAGATCTCAGAAGTGGGTTCAGAGGAACATTCTTTGGAAGCAGATGAATCCAACGTGGTGCCACAGTTTTCCTTGTTGCATGCAGAATAGGCAGCGTCCTTGGGGACAAGTATCTGAGTATGTCGAGATCTTCGTCCTAGATAGCTGTGTGTGCTTCCTTCCTTCCTTATAGAGACAAACCGTGTCTGTCTTCCTGTGTTGCAGATGTGCCTGGATGAATGAACTGAGAGCACTGACCCCTCCTTTCAGAAAACATTACAAGTGGGAAGTACCTAACTGTGGAGTCAGGAGTGGAAAAAAGTTGAGTGAAAGAAAATGCTGGGCTTTTTTGTTTTGTTTTTTGAAATTCCTCTTGGAGAAACAAACTATGAATTACTTTTAAAAGCAAGGGCACATTTTCTGTGTGAATTTTTGATGGGGTTTTTCTTTCAGATTAATAACTTTTTTCTTCCACTTTCTGCTTCAATAACGAATTCATTTACAATATATCTTATGCTCTGCTGATAGAGCAAGACTTGCAAATAAAGATTACACTTGTACTTGGCCCAGATTTCAACTGGTCACCCAGGAAAGCTTGACCTTTTTCATATACTGAGTCTGTTTGAGAAACGTATGTATGGGAATTGAATTGGTTAGCAACCCCCGAAAACAATAAGCCATAACTTGATTCACTTTACTGGTCAAAAGGATCTGATTCAATAAACAACTGCAATCCTGTATTTTTCACCGAACAAAATTATATGAAAGTATCTCCATCAATAAAAATAAGAAAAAAAAAACCTTGTTTTTCCAACACAAGTATATAGCATATACCCTATGAATCAGCAATACTAGATGTATATCCCACATAACCTCTCACGCAGTTCCATCAGAAGAGGTGTGTGTGTGGTGGGGGAGGTGGGGGGGTATTCCCTGTGGGATCAATTGTGGTGCTGGGGGCATGGAGACACTCTAGGAGCCCATCATTCTGTGAGGGGAATGGGAAATGTGTTGGATCCACACCATGGAGCACCATGCAGCAGTCTGAAACTAGGCATTAGCTGCACATACAGTCTTACGGATATATTTTTTAAACACAGCACATGATAAAAATATCCTTTAAATAAAGAACACACACACAGTAACAATAGTCTCCATCACAAGTATACTTTTGAACTAAAAGTTACCCATTAAACACATTAGATGATGGGTGGAGAATGGGAGGGAGGGAGGGGAATGACAAGGAGTAAATAAGGAAGGAGGTAAAACAAGAGAAATATTTTTGCGTGTACGAGTGATGAAAATACATGACGAAACAGTGCATATGATTAACTCAACTGTCTGCAACTGAGGTTCAAAACAAACTTATTTTACATTTATGTCTTTTCCTAAACAATAAAAGGACTAATGAAAACTCATCACAGATATAGACATTGCTTAGGCGGTCTAAAAGGACTCAGGGCTTTAAAAAGCCCTGACTAAGTTGTGTCCACTATGGAAGGCACTGGCTCCACGGGCACCCGAAACACAGCTGGTCTGAACTGAGATGGGCTGCCAGTGCAAAACACACACTGGGTGTGAACATTTGCATACAACCAGAAGAACAGAACATATTAATAATTTGTATATGGGTTATATGTTAAAATGGGTTAGATATATTGGGTTAAATAAAATCCATGACTAAAAGTAATTTCACCTGTTTCTTTTTTTTAATGTGGCTATTAGAATATTTAATATCACATATGTGGCTCACATTGTATTTCTAACAGACACACTGGTCTAGAGACTTTCAGTGAGCCAGGGGCTCAAGAGGAATCCCTTCTGTAAAAATTCCTTTGGCACCTCAAATTGGGAGGTCCTGAAATACATAAACGTGGCCTCCTGACTGGGAGGATAAAAAAGCGGTTCAGGATTAAATACTAAAATTCTAGATAAGGAATTGCCAACAGTTTGAAACACCTACCACCGTCCATTGCTCTCATCTTAAAACTTTCCTAGGAATAATGCTGCTCTTCAGAAATTCAAGTTTACTCCTTGAAATTTGACTAAAGGAAAAGAAAATTTCTATTATACCTCATTCTGAAGCTATGACTTACAATATAATTGGAAAAATCTGATCCAGTTTATCAATACAGATACACAAATGATTTAAGCATCCACTACTGGGAGGTTCTTTTAAAGTCAAAATGGCCTTGGCACTAACAATTTAGAGATTGTGTATTCACAGTAATTACTCCTCTCTTGTTTGTTCTCTCTCTGTCACATGTAGACTATTTTTCCTACACTCTTTTGTATGGACCAACTGCACCAATTAAACATCTCTAGGCTCTTTTATGACAAGACCCTTGGATTTTCATTTGTCTGCCCCAGTCCTGAGTAGAATGTTTGGCATTTATGCACGGTCAATGACTATCCATCAAATTAACTGGAAGTGAGTATCTCTAGAGGAGTAGATTGAGATGTCTGGGGAGGACTCAAGTCAGATAAGTTACTCTTTTACGATTGCTTAGGAAAATTACTAGAAAGTACCAAATACTCAGCAATGTTTTCACATTTCATCAACGTCAGCATCCACAGTAATGTATTATTGAGGTACTTGTTAACATGTGCTGGACACTGTTGTAAACATTTTATGTGTCAATTCCTTTACTCCTTACAAGAACCCTTTAAGATTGGTCTTATCTTTCTCCCATTTTATGGATGATGCATAGTGAGGAGAAGTAAATGACTCCTGGTCCCAGAACTAGTGACGGTGGAATTGAGATTCGAGGCAGGCAGTTCCACCCCAGAACCCATGCTCCCAAGTACATGTTAGTCAACATACAAAATTACCCATTTCAGGATTGGGTCCAGACCAGTGCAAGGTTCTTATATTCGTGCCCTACTTTTCAACCTCCATATTGCTGCTTCATTTTAAGCTCTCAAGAGCCTCACCTGGATTTGAAAATGGTCCATAATCAGTGACTGTGACTGGACTGCTCCCTCTAATCATACCACAGCTAGTAATTTCCCAGAGAATATCCATTTCAACCACTCCCTGCTCCTCTTCCGGTACAAAATAAGCAGGCTTCATGGCAGTGCATTCAACCCCCTCCTTCAATGGTTTCTGCCCGCTTGCCATCTTACTCCCTTATGCCCCTTCTAAGCCAGGCCAACTGCAGACTTACTGGTCTCCCAATGCACCACACATTTCAGCCTCCCTGTGCCTTTGCTTATGCTGTTCCCCTGGACTGGAACCTCCTTCATTACTGCCCTCAAACTAAAGCTTCAAAGGTTGCTTCCTCCATGAAATTTTTCCTAATCACCCATTTTAGAAAATTAACCTGTTTCTCCCTGTACTACCTCCTTTTAGATACAAATTATTTAGGGCAATTTTTTCCTTAGTATTATTAGTTTCCAATATGAGGCATCCACCTCCCTCAGCTCCTAAAGATAAGTCAAGGATTGTTGTGTATGTGTTGGGAGCCATAATGGATGCCATTGAGAGACAAAGGTGAATAGGGCCCCCTATACAACCACGTTCATAAGTTCAGAATTTCTTATACGGGCAACAAAATACTATCAAAAGTTTTGAGCAGGGGCTGTATGTGTTTTGAGAATATCATTACTGACAAGACAGAAGACAGATGACACGGAACTGCATTAGTGTAAAAATTATGTATCATAACACATGTTCGAAAATTACAAGTTCGTAATAGAAGTGAAAATATCAAGCCAAAATAACACATAATTACAAATTCTACATCCCTATTTAATTTTGCTATCAATATAAATCAGTAATTAAAAACCCAGTCACCGGCCATTTAAAAGACTCCATCCTCCCAGCGTGTAACTGTTGTCATGACAACGTGACTTCAGGCTATATCTCTGTACACAAGCTTCTGTTTAAGGAGAGAGGATGAGGATCAATCAGGTTAAATCAAGAATACACGGACCAGTTCTAGAATGTAAGAAAACACCCTTCCGCCCAAGGTTACCCAATATAATCTCTTTAAATCCCTGTAAGTATTAGAAGCAGGCTGAGCTTTTTTAATCAATAAAATTGTGCTTTAGCATCTATGTTCTGCACATTTAATAACATGTACTGAAGTTCTACACTCTAGCCCTATAATTAGTGAGGGAATTCTTCAAAACATATTCTGCCCTTTCACTTACTGACATCCCAAATCTTCCTAAGTCAGAAACTGCCCATCCTTCTTCTGATCTCATCCCTTCTGCAGGATGTACACTCATTGGGGACTGATTTCTCCGCTTCCAAGGAGATGGGAAGGGGGAGTAAGGTGGAGGTTCATTACCTCTTCCAGCCTTCCAAATTACATTAATGGTGAACATCTTACATGACTATGCAACCTAATTTGAAAATTCTGTGGGAACATGTAATTATTTGTGAATAAGAGCCACAAATGGATGAAAACTCAGTTAAACGTTTATAAACGAAATCATTTTCTTTTTTTCCGTGCCTCGGACTTTCGATTAACACTGCCACCTATCCCCACTCTTTTTTTGTGTCAAAGGCATTTAGACTCACTGCATTTGGGTTTATGTTTATGTGTTTATTTGGAGACTCAAGACAGAGCATCCTGCAGCCACCCACCTTATTTCAGTACTGGTCAGGTCAGTAGGACCAGCATGCCCAACACCATGGACTAGAGTGGTTCACACCAGGGCACTTCCTATGGGGTATTTGGAAATGTATGGGAGTGTTTGGGGTTCTCACAATGGCTGGGGAGCATCACAGGTGGTTAGGAACCAGGGATGCGAAATGTCCTGCAATATGTAAGGCAGTCTAGTGAGAGGAACAAAGCATCCTGATTTTCCTGGGACTTTCCTGATTTTAGCACTCCTGGTCCGAGGCAAACTGTCACCTTAAGTCCAGCACGAATGAAGGACTGTCCCTGCCAACGCTGAAGAGTTTCTTCCTCTCATGGACAGGAAAAATACATTTGCCCCTCTGTCTTCTAAAAATTCTCTGTGGTTCCATAACTCTTCACTCTCTTCTGACTATGCCATTTATTTACAGTTATTATCTCAGAAGGGAGAGCAATTTTCTTCATACATACTTTTAACTTAGATGTTCCCAGACACGGGTGAACGCTCAAGCCAGCTTTTGTGAAAATAATTCCTACAAGGCTATGAAATGTCTTCTTATTGCTCAACATGTATGTACTGACTGAGAAACTCCAGCAAAATCTAACAATGAGGAGCTATTAACAGAATTCTTCCTTGAGAGACTCAAACTCCGGGAAGAAGGAAACATTTTAAATCTAAAATTCAGGGGCGCCTGGGTGGCGCAGTCGGTTAAGCGTCCGACTTCAGCCAGGTCACAATCTCGCGGTCCGGGAGTTCGAGCCCCGCGTCGGGCTCTGGGCTGATGGCTCAGAGCCTGGAGCCTGTTTCTGATTCTGTGTCTCCCTCTCTCTCTGCCCCTCCCCCGTTCATGCTCTGTCTCTCTCTGTCCCAAAAATAAATAAACGTTAAAAAAACATACATCTTTAAATCTAAAATTCAAACTGCATTTTGAGAAACAGACCAGTGGCTTTTTGAACCTGCTCTCTTTTTCTTTGGTTTCCTACATGAATTTTTTTTTTACAAGTGATTTACTCAATTATTCTCAAGCTAAGAAGACATTTTATATGACTGACAAGAATAAAAACTAGATTCTCTACTTACTCATTCAAACAGAGGACACAATAATTAGGGTGAAACTCTCTAAGGATCACATCATACATCTTTATGCAGAAATAGCAGAAACTTTCTCTGGGAAAATGGTTAAGTCAGCTGCTTTTCATTCTCTTTAAGTCTCCCCATCCTGAGGCTATTAGACAACAGAGTTGCTCAAGGATTCTGCGACATTTTTCCTAGAAATACTTTCCCAATATAGTCATCAAGGAGCTCTGGTTTCTGTTTAGTAATAGTACTTTGGAGGCCCAAAGGAGTTAATACCCCTAACTGAATACGGAAAATGTTTTAAGAGCAAGGAAAGAAAGTCTATCATGTAACTGCTCCTTTTGACATCTTTTGGTTCTTAACCTGACAGCAGGTGGCAGATGTTTTACTTTATAAATTAGGTAAAGCATTCTCCCAAATTTTTGGTCTTGATTTAAAGACCAAGATTCTTGATTCTTGATTTAAATCATTGATGTAGAGGTGAAAAGGCTAGAGCGCATAATAAATCCAGTCGTATTCCCATTGAGGCTCTCATT